>NC_045601.1:8229772-8875454 GCF_009762305.2 Zalophus californianus | reverse complement strand
ATTGAACATGTTTGGCAAATTATTTTCTTTTGAACTATGTAAATGAGCATATTTATCATTTCCATAATCACTTGGTGGTCCCTAATTTTTATAGAAGCTAGTCCTTGAAATTGAGAGCCTACCTCTTAAGTTGGAACAAAACTGAGATCAGTTGAGTATAACCCTAGGGAACATGGTTACACTCATGACAACAGGCTGTAAGGGCAAGTTTCATGTGGTTAGTCCTTTAGGCTGCATTATTGGGTCAAAACCGAAAAATCTTAATAATGACTATTTTGCATGTCGGGGAAAATATTTACTGAACCATAACATGGTATTCTCTTAGAAGCCTTTAGGAATGGGGGTGCCCAGTAACTTGAGCAGGCTATCTCCAGCTAAGGTACAAAAGGATATTCCTTTTGATTAGATTCAAGACATGGGAGTCATGTGTCTGTCTTTTCAGAATAACCATCTCCAACGGCTCTTGACTTATTGTGTTATTGAAGTTTACACTAACTCATACATTAGATTTTGTTTCTATGTCTTCATAGACATAGCTGGGAATTTTCTAGTCTAAAAAATTAGTCAATGTAGATGGTTGAAGAACAATGCTTGGAAGTACCTGGCTTCTATAAGCGGAGAGACGCTTATTAGCTGGACCATATCCCTGATATGGGCCAGAGTGCGGCTGGTGTCAGCAATAGGCTGTGTGGTCGTCATCGCCCCCCCCCCCCCTTAAGAAGGCAAAATAGATGAGAAAGAATGTTGTAAAAGATCCAAGACTTCCAGCTGGCAGGCTCACAATGGGGTGTTTTCACTTTAAGTTCTGGAGACCTCTCTGTCTGAAATGTGGGGAGGAATGGGGGCATCGAGGGTCGATACCCTTGGGGGAAAAGTGTTCCTACGAGAGTTGATTTACCAAAAATGGATGTTTCGAGCCCAGCTGCTAATTGTTGCTGCTCCATCTTTGGACAGACTTTCTAGACTCAGCGGTTCATGCTAAGGGATATACTGTGTAATCATTTCTGTGTCATGTCCTCTTTAAGAAAAGGAAGTGCCAAACAAGCCCTTGCGTGTCCGAGTCCGATCCTCAGACGACCGGCTCTCCGTTGCGTGGAAGGCACCGCGCCTGTCGGGAGCCAAGAGTCCACGCAGATCGCGGGGTTTTCTTCTGGGCTACGGGGAAAGTGGCCGGAAGATGAATTATGTCCCACTGACAAGAGATGAGCGGACGCACGAAATTAAAAAGCTGGGTGAGTTCAATGTTAAATGGTATCCGATGTGTTGATGACCTTTGCCATCATGTCAACATTTAGAAGCTTGTTCGTGACCGAAAATTATATTTGAGGTGTAGTGTTCATTTTCCAGGTGTGATGATTATTCACAACTGTGTTCTTGGCTCTGTCCTTCCTCCGTGCCTCCATGCTTTCAACCTTCAGTTAGTGGCAGGACAAGACCCTTCCTCCACGTGCCCATCAGCCGCTGCCTCACCTGGTAGCACCAGTTCCTTGAGCTGGGCCGTTTCCCTGGACATGGAGAAGCTGATGCTTTTCTCATCTTGTCTCTGCTTTCACCGTTTTGTTCTTTTAAGCTTTCTCTTAGCTCCCAGGACACTGGATCTTGGGTCCTTTCAAGATGAAATGTGGTGGCCGCTGATGGAGCCTGCATACCAGGCCTGCCTTCCTCCTTCTTTGCAAACCCTTATTGTGTGAAGGAAGCTTTGGCCATGGGACGCAGACAGGACATCTGCTGGACCGTGGAGAGATTATGCACAGGGTTCCAGCGCGGGTTGAGGCCTGAGCTTTGCTGCCCTCACTCACTGACCGGTCGGGACAGTGGCACGGGCCACGGTCCGAGCAAAGCAGTGCTGCAAACTCCTGCTTTTCTCCACCTTTCCTCACGCCCCCTCATTGACCTGATGAGTTTGGCGGGAGGTGCTGGGAAAGTGCGGGTTGCCCCTTTGTGTGTCCTCCTCTTGCGGGGAAGCCAGGCTGTAGAGAGCACACGATCTGCTCAGCTCCTCTGGGCATATGTAACGTAGGGCCCAGGGCTGCCGGGCAGTAGAGCCTGGTAATTCTGGGGCTCAAACTAGAAAGCACTCTTGCCCCATCTTGCACATCTCTTGCACATCTCCAGCATAGCTGGTACCAGCAATAAATATGCTGGCCCCACTGCTTATTCTTCAGTCGCTTCCTAATTGGATCAGTACTCGGGCAAGGAAGCGGGGGTGATTTATTGGGCCCTCCCAGAAGACTGCAGTGGGACCTGGTGATCTCTTCACTTGCTAACAAAAGCCAGGCCTCGTTCAGCTTCCAGCATCGAAGAGATGGGCTGGAGGTGGGAAGGAGGACCGGATCCGGGCAAAGGAACCCAGAAGGGCGCAGCGCTGAAGGTCTGTGCTGTGAACAGAGTCACCGGTGAGAAGGCAGTTAAGTCTTCTGTCGGACACGATGAGGGATAGGCAAGTGGTGGGAAATGAGACCGGTGAGACAAGACAGAGAAATGGGAGAAGGAAGGGAGAGGAGAAGCCAGAGTGAGGGTTCCAGGCTCGCAGCAGTGATGACCAGCAGTTTGGGGCCCAGGAAGCAGCCCAGTGAGAAAGGTGGTGTTGGAAATGGGGCTGCCCCATGGGAAGAAGGTCTGCTGGCCCCACCAGCCTCCGGTGCTCTGGGAACACAGTCCCCTCTGCTCAAGGCATGACCATAGATTCTGGAATTTGGACAAGCAGCTCTGAGTTCCTCAGGACTCCCAAGGCTGGCCCCCTGCGCCACATGGCAGGCACTGCTCGGGGCCACTTTGATCTGGTTGGAGACACTAGCGGAAGGCCAGGCTGGATTCCCTTCCTGAAATAGCCCGGAAGTCACCATCCTATTCACTGCTGTCTGTTCAGCCACCTGCTGAAGACCCTTGGACAAGTCTGATGGGTGTTCTGCTGGGCAGAGCGTCCATGTCATCTCAAAATTCAGACTCCAGGCTTCCCAGACCAGAAGACTGGCTACCTCTCAGCTCCAGTGCCACCGGAAACCACATGGGATCGAAGAAGGCCCTGGAGACATCCGAGCTGCATGTGCTTTGTGCGGCTTCAGTATTAGCAGTGAGACCTAGAGCCAGAGGCCCAGGCATCTGGAGACTCTTTGGTCATTCATTCCCAAGCTATCCCTTGCTCTGAATAGCTGTACCGTGTGGGGGGAAATGGGCCAAATTCTACCCAGATTATCAGCAGCAGAGGAGAGTCACTCCTTCTGCATTCCTGAGACTGCAGGGGAGCGTGTTTCCAGCGGAAGTTTTCATTGTTCTGAGTCTTTCATAGACACCACGCAGTAAAACCTCATTTAGTGCCGACGAGTTTCTCATCTGACTGGTTCTGCTGTCTCTTCATTTCCTTGGTAGTGACCCCTGGCTCATCTGAGGGCAACAGAAGGATTTGTTTGCTTCTTGAACTTGAGCCAGCGTGGGAACCGAGGTCAGAGCTGGGCTCTGGTCCCAGCCTGATGAACAGTGCTTCCCGTGCCTCCATGACAACATGTTGGCTTTTGAATTTTCATCAAACAAAAAAGTGTTGGACTTGCCATTGCCAATGCTCTACAAGGCTGCCATGAGGAAGGAGAGGGCTCCCTGGATGCTTGCTCCATCATGGTGGGGAAGATGCAGTGAATCCCGGCGTGGGGGTCGGGGGGGGGGCGTCACAGTGGGCCTGCTGTGTCATGGGAGGCCAGTGTCCTCATTTTATCCTACATAGGATTTTACTTCCGTTTATGACCGAGATGCCATCGAGAGCGTGGTACCCGCAGAGGGTGGCCAAGGAAACTTGGAGAGAGGTGGGCCCCAAGGTCCTGTCAGCCAAACTCCCACGCTCCCAGCCATTCATGAAGCGCATGTGATTGGACGTCTTCTATGTCAGGCTCCTCAGGGGGCACTGGGGCCCCAGCAGTCCCTCACGGAGACAGACCAGGGACAGAGTGTCATGAAAGCAGAGACTGTAGAGCAGGCCCGGGAGGCTGGAAGTGCCAGGGTGGGAGCCCCGGGCTGAGTCCCATCCAGGGGAGCATGGGCAGCCCTGAGACGGAGGCCAGAGGACATAGCACGCACAGGGGCTCACATGGGAGCGGGACAGTAATAAGGAAGGAGTGCATGAGTTTGGGGGCCTGCAGGAAGTTAGGATGGATCGTCCCAAGTGCAGAGTTTCTACCGAGTCACACACTTGAGGTCGGGGAAGTGAGCCGATACACTGGCTCTGATGAGGGGTCCTGGGGTGTCAGGGGGCACTGTGACGCTGAGGTCATTTCAGAAATTTTATTTCCAGGGTACCAATCATCAGGGGCACAGAATGGAGCGTGTTATTATACCAGGGAGTCTTCATTATTTCTATGAAAAAGAGGTGGTTGCTTCATAGCCGGCACTTGGCTCTGGGCCCTGCTCTCTCCTCACCTGCTGCAGTAAATCCTGGGTGTCACACTGGCCCTGACACCTCGTCCATGACCATGGGTGGGTCATCTCATCCCCCTGAGCCTGATTTCTCATCTGTGAAAAGGAGACCGTGAGAGTAGCTTTCTCATGGGCTTTTGTTGGGATTAAATGAGGAGCTGATGTGACACACTCAACACAGAAGAGACCAGATCCAGACACGTGGGCTGTTCTGGTTTATTCTTCCTTCATGGTAATCTCGGGCCAGGTTTCGTGTGGAGAGCTCACAAGAATCTGGGTGTTAACAACAACTTAGGAACTTTAAGAAATACATCACAAATATGTAAAAACATCAATTGTGGAAATTATCAATTTGGGGGGGCTCTTGATAAATGATGGGGCACTGCTTTTTAAGTTTCTTTATACGTGGTCCTGGGTTGCGAGGTTGGATGGCAGAGTTTTTCTTTGTTGACCTTTGGCTGCTTCCTTTGTCAATAGCACCAAGAAATTGACCGTCTTCAGGGACTCCTCTTTTTGGAAGCTTAGTTCGATGCTCTATGAATCCCAATGTTACAAACCTGATTTTTCCCTTTTATAAAACATATATTTCAAAATTCGATGGTAGCATGTCAGAGCCTTAGCCTAAATAATAATTTACTCATCACAGCATGAGTTTCACCTGCCCTATATGTGTGTGTGTGTGTGTGTGTGTGTGTGTGTGTGTTTGTGCAGAGAGAGAGAGAGAGAGAGAGGCTGTTCGAAGGTTGTCAGATATTATCCCCTTCTCCTGAAATGTGACTGGCCTACAGCAGTTTATAAGTTTCTCTGTGTGAGGTTTCTGAACACTGGTCTCCTTTTATGTTTAACTGACATGCTGTTTGTAAAAACAAAAGGTTTATTTTCCCATTACTGTGAAAGTTTGCAATGCCTGAAGGAAGACCTACAGTGTTACAAGTTCTCATTAGGATCTCTGTCACCTCTACTAATTTGCTTAAGTATTACCTGGTGGTGTATGATTAGAAATATATCATATTGGGGAGCCTGGCTGGCTCAGCCCGTTAAGCGTCTCATTCTTGATTTGGGCTCACCCGATCTCAGAGTGGTGTGATTGAGCCCTGCATCAGGCTCCACGCTGAGCATGGAGCCTGCTTAAGATTCTCTCTCTCCCTCTCCATCTGTGCCCTGCCCTCTCCATGCTCTCTCTATCTCAAAAAAATTTAAAAAAATAAAGAAATATATCGTATTGCCTCATTTTTATTCTTGAACTAATTAAGGCTGCTGCTGGAAGCCCAGTCAATAAAGCCTGGAGTTAGGCATTAGCGACTCTGGATTCAGAGAAGATTGTGTGCCCCTTCTTAGGGCCATGCCTGTGGGCAAATCAATCAATTTTCTCATGGCTTTATGTCCTTACTTATAAAATAAAAAGGTCAAATTGGAATTTAATCAAGGTTTCATCGGGATCCCAGATTTTATGATTCCATGGCACTCAAGTTTTATTTCATCATTGTAATTTTTTTCCAAATAAAGTTTTCAAGTTTGGATTTGGTTGGCTACTACTGGGCCCAATGTACAATTTGGAGTGTGGGGTAGAGGGAACTAACTGAAAGAACAATCCAGAAATAAAAGATATATTTAAACTCTTATATTTGCTCTTAGCAAATCTTTGGAGGCTCAGTTCTGAGGATTTCAGTTTCTAAGGGCCCAGCAACCTCTCTGGACTGATAACCTGGTACACTCACTGTTCTTGTCTTGCTCCCTTCTTTTGGATGACAGATAAAAAAAACAAACAAAACAGACTGACCCCTCTTCTCTATTTGGAGGTAAAAAGAAATTGGGGGAATTCTGTGGGTAAATATACTATTCTTTTCTTTTTAAAGCATTGTTCATCTTTCTTCGATGTTGAGGAAATAGAAACCCATTTCTCAACTGGAGGGTGTTATGCTGAGTGAAATAAGTCAATCAGAGAAAGACATGTATCACATGACCTCACTGATAGGAGGAATTCTTAATCTCAGGAAACAAACTGAGTGTTACTGGAGTGGTTGGGGGTGGGAAGGATGGGGTGGCTGGGTGATAGACATTGGGGAGGGTATGTGCTATGGTGAGCGCTGTGAATTGTGCAAGACTGTTGAATCACAGATCTGTACTTCTGAAACAAATATTGCAACATATTTTAAGAAAAAAGAAAAAGAAGAAGATAACAGGAGAGGAAGAAAAGGGGAGTATGTCAGAGGGGGAGACGAACCATGAGAGATGATGGACTCTGAAAAACAAACTGAGGGTTCTAGAGGGGAGGGGGGTAGGGGGATGGGTTAGCCTGGTGATGGGTATTGAGGAGGGCACGTTCTGCATGGAGCACTGGGTGTTATGAACAAACAATGAATCATGGAACACTGCATCAAAAACTAATGATGTAATATATGGTGATTAACATAACAATAAAAAATTTAAAAAAATAAAACCTTATTAATAAAGAATGAGCACCAAAAAAAAAAAAAAAAGAATAAACTGGGTACTATAATTTAAAAAAAAGAAAGAAAAAAAAAGAAACCCATTTCTCAAGAATTATGGGTAATATCACTTCCATATTTTCTCACATAATAATGTTCTTCTTAGGCCTAGTTTCTAATGTTCTTGGTCTCATCTTTAATTGTCCTGAAGCACTCAGAATTCCCCAGAAAGACGAGATGGGAAGGGAGCAGAGGGGAGGGGGATGCGCACAAGGAGGTTGTGTGTTCCGGAAAGCCAAACGCAGAGCCTCATCCCTTGCCGGTTGGTTCACAGCCTCGGAGTCGGTGTACGTGGTCTCCCTGCAGTCCATGAACTCACAGGGGCAGAGTCAGCCTGTCTACAGGGCTGCCCTAACGAAACGGAAGATTTCAGGTATGTTTCCAAGGATGCACCTGCTCATATCATGGTCTGTGTGGATGCAGGGTTGTTTCCAAATGATGCTGCGTAAGTGGCGAATTACATGGATTTCACGGAGTATGAAGGAAATCACAGGACCGGCTTGGTCACATTTCGGACACGAGCATATTTCTTTTATACTCAGAGATGAGAGTGTTCTTCCAATGAAGTATATTTCTCTGTGTATTTTGAATGGCTTCCCCGTGCAGCAGATTTACCGCCATAGGAGCAGCCAAGCATTTGCTCCATTTAAAGTCACAGTCTAACCCACATGTCAGTTGCCCTTTGTGGCGGACCGTGAACAGAGAGAAATAGCAGTAGGTGTGGAGGGGACAGGGTGCAAGATCGGCACTCGTACTTCGTTTTAGTCAAAATCACCTAAACATAGCATTGAGAAGAGTGAGAAAAATGTAGTAGAAGCTTGCTCATAACCTGACCAATGGTCATTTACTAAAGGATGCTTTTTCCCTACATCCTTTCACAGATTTTTTTTATATTACATAGTGATAAATTACACATACCTATTCTGGGTCCTGCACCTTAATTTAAAGAGGCAACCTGCAGCATGGTTATTTTCATGATTCACAATTTATTTGTGATTTATTTATCTAGTTTAATATTACAGAGCAGATATTAAATTATTATGTATATTTCTATATTATCATTTTACATTTATGATTATAGTTGCTTACGTTGTGTGACAGAAGTCTCAAATATATGAGGTTGCATTTTTATTTTTCATTATTTACTGCTATAGAAAATGTGCCTGCATTGCTTTTTTAACAGGCTATTCCCACCTTCCCTTACTTGTAGCAAAAGTCACATCCTTTTGAAACATGGTCCCTGAAAGGTGAAAATAAAAAACAAAACAAACAAAACCCCCAAGAGACTAAAAGCAAAATTGAAGCCTGTAGTTCTTCATTTTGCGTAGAGATTGAACAGAAGCTATAAGCTTCGTGAGTATGATGTATTCTCTTGGAAACTGGCAAACTGAATTCTATTTTATGTCTGAATGTAACTTTTAATCTGTCTTGGAACCACATTTTCTAAAATGGGAGGACACTGAAACCAATGTGATTTGTGCATTTGTTTGAATTTCATTTCATGCCATGATCGCTAAGGAAATGCTCTGGCTTAACCTTTTCTCCCCCCAAACTTTTGCTTCCTGTAAATCTTGTGTTATTTCCCAGAAACTCACAGTATGTGTTAAGAAAACACTGAATTACTTGGAGTGTCTTGGACCAAGGCAAAGCATCCCTTTCTCACTGTTCTTTACGTCAGCTGGATTGGGCAACTTTTCAAGTGAATGGCCCATTTCTTAGACTGTGGGTAAGAAGAACAGGAATGGAGAGTTTGGTTTTTCCACATTGACCAAGCAAACAATTGCTTAGCTTTCTATTCATTTCATTTTATCAACATCAAGTGTAAGCAATTTAAAAATTATACAGCATGAATAATGAACTCTAGAGGCCAGAGGAACTCAGGGCAGATCCTACTATAGAGATAGCCTTTAATGTGTCCCATTGTCATTTCAGAAGAGGATGAACTAGACGTGCCTGAAGACATCAATGTCCGGGTCATGTCATCCCAATCTGTGCTTGTAGCCTGGGTGGATCCTGTTTTGGAAAAACAGAAGAAAGTTGTTGCATCAAGGTACTTTCCATTATTTCTTTGTTTTCTGGCCCTGAAGAGACATGTGTTTCTTTGAACGACCATATCTTCTGACATATCTGAATGCTGGCCTCTCCTGTAGCTGAATGATAGACTATTCTATGACAATCTAGCTAGTCTCAGGTGCGGTCACACATTTTCTGCAGATCGGATATGACAGGGCCTCGTGTGTAACGCACACAGCAGGACCTCACCTCTCACTTGCTCAGAGTTTTATCTTGTGTCTGGAAATTCCCTAGATTCCATTTCTTCCTTTGCCCCATTTGTGTTTTGCTTTGTCTCACTATGATCTATTTGTGTGCAGAGGATGTGGCCCCATCTTAGAAGGAGTCTTAACCTTTCTTCCTGTTATTCAGGAAGGGTGACAGTAGGAAGGAGTTTTATGTAGAGAAGGGGACATTTGTCAAATGCCTTGCACACCGTAGTTCTTCATTCTTCAAACACTGACTTGCTTTATGTCTGGCTCACTTGTGCATAGCAGAAGGCACTGTTTTGTCTCGTAAGCCATGATGTTATGCTGTTCAGATTTTTATACTGATTTGCAATAGCAGTAGAAGATAAACCAATCATAAGGTTAAAGTAATTTTTGTGTTTAAAAAAGCCAGTGGTGAACACCATTCCTTGTTAGTGGTAGATTAATGTAACCATCAAAATTTTATGTGTTAAACTACTGAATAGTTTATATTACCAAGAGGAAGCCAAAGATTTGGTGGCCACTAGGGCACTATATATTAGCTTTTGAACCTTCCTACAACCAGGAAAAGTGAACATCCTTTGAAAAAAGAATGGAATATAATGCTGAGATTATGTATGTATTTTATGTATATATTTTTATATATTTTTATTATATATTTATTCTTTATATATGTATGTACATACACACACACACACACACACCCCATTATTTGTATTAGATATAGTTTCTGTTACTGTCTGTTAGTAAAGAAAAAGAAAAAGACATCTGCTTTGTTTGAAAGACTTGAGAAAGCTCCTAGGATTCTCTTCCTAGCCATTTTGTTCCTAATTACCACTGAACTTTGATTTCCAATATCTTGATGAAAATGAAAAAGGGCCTGGGTTTTCTTAGCAGGACTCTTGTATTAATTGGTGGGCTGTGTCTGCAACTGAGGTCTTATCTGGACTTATGAAATATCACCTTGTTAATGCTTCAAATGCTTTCTACTGCCAAGTGGCTGCAAAGGAAATTTCTTGGCAAAGGAGCACAATAAATGGTATTTGCAACTCTTAGAGTGTGGAGGACGTCTTCTGTCTGGGATTGTTATTACCACGTTTGTTTGCAACATCTCTCTCCCTGATAATCACACAGTAGAGTTCCTTTTGTAAGCTCCTCTGTCCTGCTCTGCTTATTACACATTTTTGCTCCTTCTCATGTTAATAATTCTACTCAAAACCACATGTTGGCTTTCCTCCTGAACCTATAGAAAACATGCCTGCTTTGGCATGAAGTGGATCTTCTTGTCTTTCTTTTCTGGAGAGTCAAGATGTCTTGGGCCAGTTTCAGTTCTTAATATTGCTTTTTCCACGCCACATACAGGCACACACATACACACACACCCCTCAGAAGGCACCTGCCTGGTCAAACGCGTCCCCTCCTGTACCTTTCTTTCTTAATCTCGGCTTGATCCTGTGAGCAGTAAGACACCAAGCTCCATCTTTCCTGACTGACTTTAGACACCTTTCCTGGAATGTAAGAGTAAATTCTTTGACTTAATAACATAGTCAAAAATGTATTTTTCTCCTCTTTAATTTCTCTCCTTACCTCCAAAAGTCATTACTTACGGGGAAGGAAAAATAGCAAGGAACCTAGTGTTCAGCTGCAGAGAATTGGTCAACTGGGTGCATTGTTGCCTTGCGTTTTCTTATAGACAGTACACTGTGCGCTATCGAGAAAAGGGGGAATTGGCAAGGTGGGATCACAAGCAGACCTCCAACAGACGCGTGTTGGTTGAGAACCTGACTCCAGACACCATGTATGAATTCGCAGTCCGTATTTCACAGGGTGAAAGAGATGGCAAATGGAGTACATCTGTCTTCCAGAGAACACCAGAATCTGGTCTGTATTTAAAATGGCCTTTGGATCTTCCATTTGGGAATTGCCCTGAAAATAAGATTTAAAGATAGTTTAAGAAGCCAGTGGTGATAAAGGCCAGCAGAGGCATTTTTTAAAGTAACATTAACCCTAAATCTGGGAAGTGTTTTTATGTACGAACGCAAAGAAGCTCAGGCACTCTTGCCTTAGGTCCGTGTTTATCCTCCACTGGCCATCTTCATTAGAATGTTATTCTGACATGTAGAGTACATTACATCCCAGGATGGAGCATAATCATAAATCACCACTGGATGTGTGCATGCCCCTGGGTAATGCATGGCTCTGGAGGGTGGGGGAGACTCTTCTTTCCTAAGGCTGAGCTTGTGTTTGATTCTGGGGGAGAAGTGTGCTCTGTATCGATTATTTTCTCTAAACGATGTCTTTAAAAGCTTTATTAAAAATAAGTTCCAACTGGATTTTAATCTTTTTTACATATTTCAAAATTCAGCAATGAGAGAAATTCTAAATTTCTAAAGGCATTTCCCTGGATATGTCTAAACTCACTACATGAGTCGGTAGCACTGATGTAAATCACTATATTGCACAAAGAGTAATGAGAGTGTAGAATTTTCTGTCATGTATAATAAAAATGAACATTGTAGTGCTTCAGTGAAAAATCTATCTGTAGGGACCATATGTCACTTACTTTTAAAATATCCACAAGAGTATTTTTAAACCTTGGGTCCTTGTCCTTTTGTAGCTCCTACAACAGCTCCTGAAAACTTAAATGTCTGGCCAGTCAACGGCAAACCTACAGTTGTCACTGTAGCTTGGGACGCACTGCCTGAGACCGAGGGGAAAGTCAAAGGTAGGAACCTCATTATTTAAGGTATTAGGTGCACACAGGAGTGACATACCCCAAATAGAGACATGTACATTGACTCCGATAAACACCAGTTCTAATAGCAGGCTTGGTGACTGGAAGAGCAATAGGGAAGCAACATACGTATATGGGGCGCTAACTCAGTGGACAAGGGTATTTTACGGAGGGTTCTCATTGTCAGTAAGATCCAGGTACTCATGAAGATGACTTTTCATCTTCCCTATCCACAGCAATTCTGGTGCTGCTATCAGGAAGGGTGTTTTTAATTCTATGGGTGTGATATCATAACCTTTACCCATACAAGTGACAACCTTGTGTTTCATGCTATGGATCTTCTCATTGTACCAATAAGATCATGGAATGTGGGAGTAAGTAGGAACTCTGTGGGACCACAGATGTCTTGAATAAGACCATAGATATTTAATGGGTTTGAAAACCAAGTAATAAAAATTAAATGAAAATGGATTTTTTCCCATTTGTCAGCCTTTTTAATTAATTATTTTTTTGGTTGAGGAAAAAATATGACCTTAAAATAGAAAAAAAAATACCAAAGATGAAACAGAATTAAAATAGAGTAAAATATTCACAGCTAGTTAAATTTAAGAATAATCTGTTGAGAATATTAAATATAAACACAAATTACTTCTTTTTTTGTGTAAAAACATTCAGGAACCTTTCAGAAGTCTTTTCAGAGACATTTAAGAAGGCTGTATGGTGGTTTTCCCCTGATATTGCCTATACATAGGTACCCTCAGGGTACGTTTTATTATTACTCGATTTTGGAAGACAGCTTAAGTCTATGTCCAGAAACTATGAAAGGTCTGTGTAAAGAAATCGAGAAAATTATCACTAACCTCCTTTGAGAATTTCTTAATTGAAAAAACTGAAAGGTTCTCTTGTATTCGACTGTAAGTTATCTTTGAGGACCTGTAAGGATATCTTTCCATGGAACAATGGAAGTTAGAAGGCAGATGTGGGGTAGTAGTTTCCACACTTAATGCTTCCTCATTTGCTTGCAGTTTTTAAAGAATATATTGTACTATTCTTGCTCATTTTTTCCCAGTGGAATAAATCAGAAACAAATGAAGAGAAGAAATATTTAGTTGGCCCTTTAAATCATCCTCTTTTATGACAGTTTGTTGTGATGCTGGCAAGGATTCTGAAAATTGCATAAAGACATTTTTGGCTGATGACTTTTGTTAGTTATAAAAAAGCAATTGTTGCTCCTTTCATGACTTTATTATCATGCTACTTATTTGCTTTCTTTCCCTCTCCCACATCTTAGTTTATATTTATAGCTCTTTGGCAAATAAACCTCCCTGGTAGTCAATGAAATATTTTCAGAAATAATAATAGCTACTGAGTTTGTGTGTCCAAAAGAACTCATGTATCTTAACCCTACTGAGGCAGTTTTCATAAAGTGCTGGTGGTGGGACTTAAAATTCATAATTACACTGGGGAATTTATATGTATGACAAATATAAAAGATAATAGAAGAATATAGTTCAACATGGTTGCATTTTTTTCCAGATGAATTGAATTCATAAAAAAATCTGTATTACCAAATTTCATAGACAGTGGGTTCTTTTAATTCTGACTTTTTACCACCACAAATGACTAGTTTGTTCATTTCCAAAAAGAAAAGAATGTGGGTTTTTTTTTTTTTTCAGACAAATGCTGCAAAGGCATTTTTGGTTGAAGTTTTTTAATTAATGTACTTTTTAAAGATTAGATCTCAGGGAAGAGAAAAGGTCTTCGGTGCTCCTCTCCGTATGACATAGATAGTATGACAGTTGCTTGGTTTTTCTGTGATTCAAATTATTTTTCGTGGTTAGCTCCTACTCACATTAATTTGATAAGTTTTATAAATCTTGAGTTCATTGAGAGGAAAATAGGCATGACAGTTTTTAGTCGAGGGTGGAAATTCTGCTTCAAAACGTGGCTTCCTTACCTTACAGCATTTCCATAGAAGCATAGAGCTATATTAGTTCCTTGGACTGAATTTGCTCTGATTTTCAAAGTTCAGGGGCATTACATGTTTGTAAATATCGCTGATTGGGGATGGAAACATTAGACATCACATAAATCTATGAACTGGCAAATTTTCCTCACAGTTTTAAATACTGTGAAATATCCTTACCCAGATATATTGAGTCAGGATTGTAATTCCTGCAAAAGTGAAATTATACTCCAAATATGGAATTTACCTGGCTTAATGCACACATAGCCGAGATCAATACACCGAGACTCTTAAAGGTATTGGTAGCTCTTCAGATTCAGTTCTGACTGTTGTCATTTAAATCTTCCACGGCTTCTTCTACTCAGAATATGTTAATGCTGACATAGTAAACTAGTAAATAAGCACAATGAAGAAAAACTCCCAATGCGGTGTAAATAGTTTTGGTACGTTGTATGAAGACTGGCCTCCTGGGTTCCATATGTTTAATTTGCTGAGAATGGAAAACTGCCCGCGAATTCACTCCATGGCCTTGTCTGGTAGCCTGAATGACTGTTAGTTCACCTTCCTCTGTGTCTTTATGCTCCAGCTGCTGACTTGGCGTGCATTGCTAGAGTATTAATTTTAGTAATGCACGTTCTAATTCATCCTGCCCATACAGTCTGTCTGCTGGACACAGGACTGTTTTCAGTTTCCTCCTTCCAACCGTCTGCCAAATCATTTCAGAATACATTCTTTCATACGCCCCGGCTCTCAAACCATTTGGAGCAAAGTCCCTCACCTATCCCGGAGAGACTACTTCTGCCCTAGTGGATGGTCTGCAGCCTGGGGAACGCTATCTTTTCAAAATCCGGGCCGCAAACAGGAGAGGACTGGGTCCTCACTCCAAAGCCTTCATTGTCGCTATGCCAACAAGTAAGCATTGTGTGTTTGTGGCTCTTTCTCTCTCTTCATTACCACTAATTGTGGTGTGTTACTTTGAATCATGCTCGTGGATTTAGAACTGCTTTGTTGATGATTTGGGGGGCTACATTTTCCTGTTGATTTCTAAAATATTTTTGTTATCCCTTTGGAGATTAGTCTCCCTGGAGACTAAAAGATTATTGATTGCTAGTCACATGAATTACTATTACAATATTACAGTAACATGAATATATTAATTATGTGATTGATCTTATATCAGTGTGTAATTTGGGGCTTATGATGACAGGGAAAGAGCATTTTTACTGGTGTAAGATGACATTTTTGTTAGCTCTCTTTAATTTCTAGATAGCACTTAAGATTTTTAGTTTATATTCCATTATTTTGGAGTGCAGGTTTAGTCAGAAGAATTTCAATTACCTCGTTATCTGATCACTATCAAAATTGAGCAGGTTAATGAAATCCCAAATTGGAGTGAGGTGTTTTTGGACTGTATTTTCTTTTCTGCTTCTCCATATTTATACCAGATATTGGTAGCTGTCTCCTGCATGGTGTGCAGTGAGGATTCACAGTATACTGCAATATTAAACAGTTCTGTGCTAGAAAAACTGGAATTAGATGAGCTTTGCTCCTTCTGGGCCCCCATTGCCATATAATCGCCACCCCCCCCCCCCCCCGCCCCTGCAGCATCCCTTCCTTCATTCAACCCTGCTCTCAAGAAAAGGTAACTTGTAGGGCCCCTGTAATAAAATATTTTGCCTACCCCAGGTGTCTTTTTAGTTTAGGCCTTATTTTGGGATTACAAATGTATCCATTATTAAAGGGATTTTAAGTAAGAAGGAGAAGGCAAGTACAGACATGTTAGGGGGAATAGGAAACTCTTTGTAATGCCTTAAAAATTACAGATTGGGTTGCTCACCTGTCACCTGCAAATCCACACAACACATCCCCATTTAGTTTTGAGTATAGATCATTCAGCACTTTGAAGCAGGTTTATGTGTATTTCTTCCCTACATCACTAAGAGTGGCTATAATACGTCTGTAGTATCCTGACAGTTATATGAAGAAAATCCTACCTAAGATTTTGCATTCAGAAGATTGATGGATTACTTTAAAGTACTCCTTTCAGAATTTCTGCAAATTATAAGCTGTAACATAACTTAACTCAATTTATAGAAATTTAATACGCATTTTCTGGGACCATACCATCACCTAAAGCAAAAGAGGTCTTTAAAAGAGATTGCCATAATTTGGAAAATGTGTTCAGTGCCTAAAGAATAAGAAGTTATTAATTATAATGACGAATTATAAATGCCTCCACACTACCATCTGCAATACTCACCTGATGTTTCTCAGCTTTCAATTTTTTTTGATGGCAGAATCTTTAAAATCTATTATAGCCGGTTCTGGTGAGTCCAATGTGCAGCAGAAGACCCATGCTGAGGATGACTGGAAATCTGAAAAGCCAGAGGCTTCTCCCAAAGCGCCCGCTTCCTCCAAACACACTCATTTGCCTGTTTCTCCCCGAGGCAGAAACGTCAAAAACTCTCTTCTTGACTTGAAGAACAAAATACTGGCTAATGGTGGGATGCCCAGAAAACCCCAGCTTCACCCTAAGAGGACTGAAGGGTTGGATCTTCAGTTGACAGAAATCACCGACGAGGAGGGGCTGGATTCCCGGGGGGACCCACCAACGTTGCCCTCGGAGTCCCAAGACCAGAAGCCACAGCAGAGGCCACCAGGTAGATCTGTGCCCCCAGTCCTTGCTCCTGGGAGGACCCCAGTGAGAGTGCTGCCCCAAAAGGAAGGGGCAGACCGCGGTGGCTCCTCTCTGACTTCCCACCCTCGTCCAGGGGCGTCCTCCTCTGCAGCACACACCCCCATTGAGGGTAGCCCTCGCCGCCCTCCAGTGGCGCCCTCCACCAACCTGCCCCCCAGCTCTACTGACAGTGACTCCGTGGGCCAAGAGGAGGAGGAGCCAGCCGCAGATTCCCGGGACCCCAAGAACGCTGCCTCCCAGCGGCTGCCTCCCAAGAGCACCGCCCAGGCTCGGCCCGCCCTGTGGCCCAGCCGCCAGGCCATCTCGAGCGCCCTGCGGGACAGAGGCCCTGCACACCACGGCACGAAACCAGCCTTGCCCGCGCGGAGAGCACCCCATTTGGGGGGTAGGGAGGAAAATTCGGGTGCTTCAGTCTCACCCTCAAAACTTTCTCTGCCCCAGGGAGGGTCATCTCGGCTGCTGCTGACGGAGTCACACCCCGGGGCTCCCGTGTCCAGGGACTGGAAGGACGGTCAGGACGCCCCAGCCACCACGTCCAGTGTGCCATCACAGTCCAAGTCTTCCTCCTCTTCTGGTCTCTCCTCAAGGACTCAGGTCTCTCAGGGAGAGGTTGCCTCTGATGGCGATGGTGACAGTGATACAGAAGTTAGAGGCAGGCAGGCTGAGGCTACGGCCCCCACGTCTCGGGCTCGGCTGCCCGCAGGTCCGCCTGTCTCTGGACATTTCGGTTTGTTCAGAAACAAGCCCTTTGCTGCCCACACGAGATATCCAAGCCGCTTTGGCAGTGGCCGAGGACCTCGGCTGCATCCCTCCAGCTCTCCACCGTCCACCGTATCCCCCAGAGGCCACTCGAGGGTGAATTCTCACTCAGCTTCGGACCCCAGGCATGGCTCCGGTATCCATGGAGACGGCTCAGAGAGCGAAGCAGAGGACGAGAAGCCGCTTCCTGCCACGGTGGTAAACGACCGCGTGTCTTCCTCCTCCAGGCAGCCTGCCTCCCTGGGCATGGACCACCTAAGGAAAGGCCCGCAGAGAGGGGCGAGCCTTCCTCGGAAGGAGCCCCTGGCCGAGAACCCCAAATCCGCCGGGATCGAGGCACATGCGCATCCTCAGGGCAAATCCCTGCCCTCCAAGGCGCTGGACGTTCAACAGAGCACAGAAGTGGGTGTGGAGGGCGGCTCTCCGAAGGCGCCCCTGGCCCCCGCTCCGCGGCCTGCGACGCGGTCCCAGCACCACCCCGGGCCCGGCGTGCCCAAAAGGATGGCACCCGGCCAGGGCCTGCGGGCGGGGGCCGCCGCTCCAGAAGGGCAGCCTTCCCCTGCGGTCTCCGTGTCGCCGCCACAGCCCCGCGGCCCCCCGAGCAAGGAAGTGGGGCGTCCGCTGTCCAAACCCAAGCCCGAGCTGCCCCAGGCTGGGCGTCCCCACCCCGCGGCGCAGGAAAGCGCCTCCTTCTCGGACTCCTACGCGGCCAGAGGCAGTCAGTCCCCCCACACCGCAAGCTCCCGAGGGGTGCTCCCCACATCTCCCCACCATCGGGACGAGGATTCCGAGGGCAGATCTGGCGGAAACCACCACGACAGCACCGAAGCAGAGGCCCGAGGCTCCCGGGCGCCAGCACACCTGGCCCGGGCCGGGGACCCCAGCCCGTCCCTTCCCAAGCACCACCAGCTGGAGGCTCACGCAGGAGGCGCGGGCGACAGTCACCTCCGCAGACCCCCAGGCTCCCCGCTGAGGCCCGGCAGCCCCCGCCACTACCCCCAAGCCCGCCCCAGGGTCCCGGGCCGAGCGGGGCCCCAGGCTGTGGGGAGCAAGGACCGCGCTTCTCAGGCCGTGCCGTCCAAAAGGGAGCCCCTGGCCTCTAAGTCTCAGCAGTCGGTCTCCGCAGAGGAGGAGGGTGAAGACGCGATGTTTTTTAAAAGAGGAAAGGACGAGGGCCCTCTGGCCTCCTCTGTTCCAAAGTGGTCCTCCTCCTCCAGGCCCAGGGGCAGCAAATATGTGGATGGGAACATCGCTAAGGACAAGACGGACCCTGCCATTGTGCTCTCGCTTCCCAGGGTGAGCTCCCCCCAGGACAAGAATGACACTCCTGTGAAGCGTCCTCTGCCTCCGCCTCCTGGCAGCTCCCCGAGAGCCTCACACCTCCCGCCCAGACACCCCCACCGCAGCCCTGCCACCCCAAGCCCCACCGTGGGCACCCCTGCCAGCGTGTGGCACACCACCCACGCCCCTCCTGTCTATTCTTCCACCACCCCTATGCTCTCCTTGCGCCAGCGCATGATGAACTCAAGATTCCGGAACCCCTTCTGGCGCCAGCCTGCCAGATCCCCTACCAGACAAGGTAATTCGTTTTTAACTTAACATTCCCTTTGGGGCTCTCAAGAGGGTTCATAGCAATTCTTGAGAGGCTTTTATTTTATATTCTCGAATGTCTGCTATGTCCAAGCACTGTGTTAAGAGCTTTACAGATGTAACTGATTTCATCCTCTTAACTGCCTCTTGCATTGTTTCTCCTGGTTTTCAGATGAGCAGACTAGAGCCCAGGGGACTGAGTGGTTCGCCAGAAGTCAGGCAGCCTATGTGGCTGAGCTGCAGTTCCCATCCCAGATGTGCTAATTCCTCAGGCCTCTGCCATTCCTCTATCACATACTGCCTCTTTAAAATCCCCAACTTAGGCTCTTAATCTGTGAAAATGCTTCACAGTCATGATGCCAAACTAAGGTTCTTGTATTTTAGGTTATTTTTAGTTGCTCACCTGCCAGGGTATATTTAAAGAATCCACAGAAAGGAATTAGGTAACTGCGTAAGCTGGATCTTGTTCTTGTTGATTCTGCATATAAAACTCTCAACATACCCTGGGACAGATTCAGATGTCTTGGGTGTGTGGATTGCTCAGACATTGCAATCAGTGAATGTTATTTAAAACCTCCAGAAAATGCATGTTAAAGATGATTGTCATATGGAGGAGTAAGAGGCAGATGTGTGACTTACGTTGAGAACACAATGTAGACAAGCTATGAATTGGAGTCTCCATGGACCCCAGGGCAGGAGCTAGGGTATTTAGTCCAGGTCTGCATTCGGTTTAGTGACACCTTACACTCTCCTTGCTTGGAATTTGTGCTTAATGGAAGATTCTTGAATGAATGCATTAGTGTTTGTTAGTCTGTACTACGTGTTATTAGCTTAGCCCAATGTAAAGAAATAGAACAATGCCCCATATAGAGGTGAGTTTACTATTTAAATAGACTATTTTAAGCAAACCTGATAATAGATGTAAAATCCACATTCCCTGTATATAGCGGAAATTCAATAAATATTTAATTTTCACTAGCTATTTGAGTGAGAAAAGTAAGTCTCTGACCCTCGAATAGTTGTCAGAAAGCCCAAGTACTTTATGCCGTGGGTGGGGCTGGACCAGAGTGCTCCCAGCGCAGACCTCAACTAACTGTAGCTGATCAGAAATGCTGAGAGATGAAGAGGAAGGGCAGGTGCTAGGAGCAGACAGAACAGCAATGGAAAGGGCAGCTAACTGGACCTTCTACTTCATCTCTGAGCAGACACTTCTCAAGCAGCCCCACACAGGTAAGCCCTGAGCATTTATACTTGGTGATTGACGACTGGACCTGATTCAGCTAGAAATACTTGTTGGGTTTAGTATAATCTGCTGAGAAGAGCCGGACAGCATCTGGTATATTTTAGAGAGAGTGTTCTCCATCCTTCCAACTTTCCTTCCCTCTTTCTTCCAACTGGCTAAAATGACACTATAGCCACTACCGTCCTAAGCTTTATCTAGAAAATTTACTTAGGCTGGACTCTCTCCTTTCCCCAGTATTGTCAGAAAACTGTGACTTTACCGTACTCTTCATAGACTTTCATTTTTGGTATTTAGAAGTTACAATTTAAGACTGTCATCTAATATATAAAAGTTATTGGCTTAAAATTCTGTTTAGTATTTCTGTTCAAAATGATATGTTACTACTTAGAGTTTGGTATGAAGCCAACTTTACAGGAGTGTTGAGTTTAGCAGATTCTTTTGTTGTTGTTGGTGTTGCTATTGTTTTCTTTTGTGTGCCATGTAGGTTATAATGGCCGACCAAATGTAGAAGGGAAAGTGCTTCCTGGTAGTAATGGGAAACCAAGTGGACAAAGAATTATCAATGGTCCTCAAGGAACAAAGTGGGTAGGGTAAACTTCTTTACACATACTGGCTGTTTTCATGCTGTTGGGAAGAGAAAAATGGTGGGCATTGTGTAGCAATAAATGAAATTGTCTTTCATTTTTCTTCTCCAGTTTTAACCACTCATATGTCAATATATTCTTATATTGCTTCTTCCATTGCTCAGAAAGATCTTTTATTGTCCTGAGTAACTAGTTTGCTTTCTTCTTGTAGCTAATATGATAAGTGGGCCCTTTATTTCCTGTTTGCTTTGACTGGTTAGGAAGATCACACAAATGTATGTTCCAACCCTACAGCAATTACATAGACCCTGATACTTAGCCCCTTAAATGGACTTCTTTTTCTCCACCTCTGATAGCTTCATTTTATTTTTATTTTTTATTATTTGATTAGTATACACATTTTTCTGTAAATTGTCTCATATCCTTCATAAAAGAAAGCAGGGTAAAAACAAATGAACAAACCAAAACACCCTGGATCAAATAGACAATTTTTATTAGAGCACCTTTGAATTTTCCAACGATCGTTGTTCAACCAAAACAAAAAAATAATTATTAGTATTTTATAATGCATTTAAGCTAAATGACTTTAAATTCCCGGGGTTAAATGTTTAGGGGTTTTTGGTAAGTTAGAGGGTAATGGGCAGAACACTTTTACAATGTTCAGGATTTAAAAGATTTTTTCAGAGAATCACAAAATTATTCATATTTTGACTGGGAATTTCCAGTCAAAATTTCCCCTTTATAGCAGTAAGATTTAGGAAAACATATTGAGAGACTTTATAAAATTTTTAGTCACAGGTAACAAGATACACTTTAACATTTTTCGAAGGAGCAGGAATTTATAAAGGAAGAATGTATATTAAAGTGAAATATCATTGAAACAATTTTGCATTGAAACAGTATGGAGTAGAGTTCGAAAGAAGGGTTTATATAAATACATTTTATTTTAGCATCCAACAAAGTAGCCTTCTGGCAGGAGTTCCTCCAGTGGCCTGCTGTGCAGAGTCATGGTTCTCAGACATTATGGAGCGTCAGAGTCTCTGGGGGCTTGTCAAATAAGCTCTGGAGTAGAGCTAGGTAATTAGCATATCTGTCAAGTTCCCAGGTGATGCTGAGGCTGCTGGTCCAGGCCACACTTTGAGGAGAACCACCAGGGTAGAGCATGAGCTTGTTCCTTAATAGGGATAATAATAGCTTTCCCCCCTCTCAAAAGTATTACAATTCCTGAGAATATGAAATTTTTGCCTGTATCCTATATTAGGCAATTTAATTGCAAATTAAATTGTTTTTGTTATAGCAACTTCAATTTTTGACATTAACAGCCAGATGGAAACGTTTCATGTTTTTAATACACTAGCAATACACGTTCATGGCAAGAAATTAAAACAATTCAGAAATATGTGAAAAAGATAGTTTCTTTTTTTTTTAAAGATTTTATTTATTTATTTGAGAAAGAGACAATGAGAGACAGAGAGCACGAGAGGGAAGAGGGTCAGAGGGAGAAGCAGACTCCCCGCTGAGCAGGGAGCCCGATGTGGGACTCGATCCCGCGACTCCAGGATCATGACCTGAGCTGACGGCAGTCACTTAACCAACTGAGCTACCAGGTGCCCTGAAAAAGATAGTTTCTAAGCTAACCAACATCCCAAACCACTCCCCAGAGATAACTACTGCTAACAGTTTGGGATATGTCTGTCCAGGTTATTTTTCTCTGCAGTTTTAAGCTTATATACACAAATGAATATATTTTTATTTCTGCAAAATAGTCAGTCCATAGCAGCTAAAGTCAACATATGTAGAATTTCCGAATCCTTTTCATTGGCCGCTAGCATTCCACTGTGTGAGTGGGCCATATTTTATTTAATCCCTTCCTTCCACTGATGAACACTTAAGTTGTTTGCTGCTTTTCAACATTACACACAGCATACTAAATGGTAGTATTATGAACATCTTTTGCATATTTGAGAAACTTAAAACAATTTATATATTCTATGGTTAAGTAATTATAATATGAAATGAGACGGTTTTGCACTTTATTCTTTACTTTATTTTATTTATTTATTTTTTAAAGATTTTATTTATTCATTTGAGACACAGAGATACAGAGAGAGAGAGCATGAGCAGGGAGAGAGGCAGAGGGAGAGGGAGAAGCAGGCTCCCGGCTGAGCAGGGAGCCCGATGTGGGACTCAATTCCAGGACCCTGGGATCATGACCTGAGCTGAAGGCAGACCCTTAACCATCTGAGCCACCCAGGCGCCCTGCACTTTATTCTTATTAAGCCTTGTGAATGATGTGGACAGAAATAATGTTTCCTACTCACATTATGGTTTCCTTCTGTGGAGGCTTCTTGGATATGTTCGTGTAGATGGATTCATGCTCAGTGTATTCTTTAATCTGTGTCATGGATTTAGGTCGTCGATCTCGATCGTGGGTTAGTATTGAATGCAGAAGGAAGGTACCTCCAGGATTCACAAGGAAATCCTCTTCGGATTAAACTAGGAGGAGATGGCCGCACCATTGTGGGTAAGTGAGAATGGTTTCTAGGCAACAAAAAGTGTTCTGAATTTGCTCTAAGTTAACAACCCCCTGCCGATTTTTAATGGAGACCCTCGGTCCAGTTACTTTTAGCTGTGTGGAAAGGAGTTTTCCAAAGGGGCAGAACTTAGCTTTTCCCCCAATACAACTGTAGTTCTACTCTTCCTACGGATTCCACCCTCCAGAAGAAGATGGTGCTTGAGTTCCTTCTTGAGATAGGGCAGCCTAGAGCAGCAGGGGTCTGCAAATGACAGCACGGAGCCCAGACCCTGTCTGCTGCCTGTTTTTGTACTGCTTGTGAGCTCAAAATACTTTCTTCTCTTTTAAATGATTGCAAGAAAAAAATATCAGAATAATAATATTTGTGACATGTGAAAATTATTTGAAATTCACATTTCAGTGTCCAACCCAAGTTGTACTGGAACACAGACACACTCATTTGTCTGTGTACTCTCTGTGCTTTTTTGCCCTACAATGGCAGAGTTGAGAAGCTGCAACATGATGCTTAAAATATCTGGCCCTCTATCTTCTCTGGTGCTTTACAGAGTAAGTGTGCCACCCCGGGTACCATGTTACACTCTTCCTCCTTAGGTGTAGGAATCAGGAGGAGGAAAGAGTTACTTTCTTGACTAGAGACTAAGAGTTATTTCAGGGTAATGGGGCATATCAATGAAGTATTTACAGAATTATATAAGGTAATCTAGAGAAAGGGACAATATAAAAAGCCCAGAAATGTCTGGATAGCGGCAGATATTGCTACCTCTGCTGAATATCCTTTTAATGCTTCCTTTGCCTTTTACTGATTCGAATATAAGAATCCATAAGCTTTGAGAAGACACTTTGCATTTGGTTTTTACTTCCTCTGGATGATCTCATCTCGTTGCACAGCTTTTGTCTGCTTTTGTTTCAGATCTGGGAGGGACCCCTGTGGTGAGCCCGGATGGCCTGCCCCTCTTTGGGCAGGGGCGGCATGGCAAACCCGTAGCCAGTGCCCAGGATAAGCCCATTCTGAGTCTTGGAGGGAAGCCTCTGGTGGGCTTGGAGGTTGTCAAAACAACCACCCGTGCCCCCACTACAACTGCACGACCCACCACGATGACCCCGAGGCCCACAACCACCACCACCCGCCGCACAACCACCACTACACGCCCAACCACCACCATTCGAACCACTACGCAGACGACCACCACCACCACTACCACCCCTCAACCCACTACCCCCATTCCCACCTGTCCCCCTGGGACCCTAGAACGGCATGATGAAGATGGCAACCTCATAACAGGCTCCAGCGGGGTCCCCGAGTGCTACCCTGAAGAAGGTAACGGCCTTCATTGTAATGGTGGCCCATGTAACTAGCGTGCTGCATTTCCGAGTCGGGTCACAAAGGCTGCAGGGAGGGGTAAGTAGGATACACAGTGGAATGGTGACTAGAGGCATTTCCAGTCCCACAAGGTTCGTTCAGGGTTGTCAGATTTAGCAAAGAAAAGTACGGCATGGGACATACTTAATATGAAAAATTTTTCGCTGCTCATTTAAAATTCAAATCTAAGTGGGCATCCTGTGTTTTATCTGGCAACACTTACCGCAACCCAAGTCAAAAAATTTAGCTAAAACATGGAACATTATGAATATGGACGAGCATTTCCCCAAATGTATATTACTGGACATTAGTAGCTTTGTACATGTTATATTTTAAAAAAAGTTTCTGTGATTAGCTGTGTGATTTAAACAAGGCTAATGATTTCTTACTGTTGGATTATTCAGATCCTTGAATAGTTTCATGGTGAATTTCTAAGAAAAGTAGAGTGTCCTAAGCTCCTTTGTCCTCCGAACGCCTTCTTGATCCGCTCTCACTTTGTAGAATGCTAATCCTTGAGCAGCTCTGGTGGCAGCAAGGGTAGGACTGCTTTCTACTGGGTAGGACTGCACTGTTTCCTCTGCTGTGGGGCACCCAGTCAAGACTATCCTCTGCCCCTTCCATGTCTTCCTGCTGAGAATGGCCCATTCCCCCGGAAGAATGGAAGAGAGGAACCTTCGGTCAGGTTCCCGTGGAGCTGCAGAGTCATCATCTTTTCCGCTCAGTCCCTGTCCAGGCTGTTTTGGAAGAGGTCATCCTGCATTGGTGTCCAGCTCGGAGGAGAAAAATTCGTCTTCTTTCCCTTAGGTGGAAAAGAATCACCACGTAGGCTGTAACACGTAGGTCTTTCTAAGCTGATACAGAGTGAAGGCCCTTTGTTTCAGGAATCATTTTGCACGCCTGGAATTCTTTACACAGCCTTGTTGACCGTGATAAGCTTGAACTTGAATGCTGTATTCAAAATGGGAATTCTGTTTGAAGTCCGTCTTCCCGCAGAAAAGCTCCAAGTAAACAGGAACATTGTACCCATCTAAAAATTCACACCAAAGGATAAGGAACCGTGCTGAGAGGAGGGCCGTCGGGAAGAAGATTTGCAGACTATCATTTTCCCCAGTGAGCACGAATTGGAATTTACCTTTTGGATTTCTGGTATGAAAATATTATGTACTTTCCTTGACCTTTCACTTCTGCATACATTGATGTGTGTTTTTTTTTTAAATCAAAGTATAATTGGAACAGATATTTACTAAGTAATTGTTTGCAAACAGGAGAGTGACTGTTTTGGAATTGGATGGAATTACTACTATTATTATGAATATTTTTCATTTTCTTTGGTCTAAGAGGGCTTATAGCATATTCTTTTCATTTACTTTGGATTTTTGGACTTTTATTTGGCATGAAAGTCAATGGTTTTCTTGGTCTTTTTGTTTCTTCTTCTCTTTCCTCTTCTCCTTCTCCTCCTCCTCCTCCTCCTCCTCCTCCTTCTTCTTCTTCTTCCCCTTCCCCTTCTTTTTCTTCTCCTTCCCCTTCTTCTCCTTTTCCTTCTCCTCCTTCTCCTTCTTCTTCTTCTTCTTCTTCTTCTTCTTCTTCTTCTTCTTCTTCTTCTTCTTCTTCTTCTTCTCCTTCCCCTTCTTCTCCTTCTCCTTCTCCTTCTTCTTCTTCTTCTTCTTCTTCTTCTTCTTCTTCTTCTTCTTCTTCTTCTTCTTCTTCTCCTCCTCCTCCTCCTCCTCCTCCTCCTCCTCCTCCTCCTCCCCCTCCTCCTCCCCCTCCTCCCCCTCCTCCTCCTCCTCCTCCTCCTCCTCCTTCTGGAAAATCATGATGTATGTGTATGTTTTTCACTTCACTTATGTCTACTTCCCTAGCCCAGGCTGAATTAGTAACCAAATATTAATTATAATTTGCCTCTAGGCAGCATTTTCAAAATAAGTACAAAACAATACAAAGTGTTGGGAAAAAAGTAAATTCACGGAGAGCAACATATAATCTTTATATAATGGGTGCCTGGGTGGCTCAGATGGTTAAGCATCTGCCTTCAGCTCAGGTCATGATCCCAGGATCCTGGGATCAGGTCCCGCATCGGGCTCCCTGCTCAGAGGGGATCCTGCTTCTCCCTCTGCCTCTCTCTCTCGCTCTCTCTCTCTGTCTCTCATGAATAAATAAATAAAATCTTAAAAAAATCTTTATATAATGTTATAATGTACTATAATTATTATTTTAAAAAATATTCCTGTATGGCCAGTCTTCCTTTTTTATTTATGCTGCTCCACTAACAGCTTAATTTTCTTCCTTGTATTAATTCTAATCATAGTTGTTTTTATTTAAAAATTTTTAAATTATAGCTTTCTTGAGATTCAATTCACATACCATAAAGTTCACCCTTCTAAAGTATACAGTTTAGTGGTTTTTAGTATATTCACAGAGTTGTGCAATCATCACCATTATCAAATTCTAGAACAATTTCATCACCCCAAAGAAACTCCATACCCATCAGCTGTCACTCCTCATTCCCCTCTCCTCCTAACCCCTGGGTAACCACAAATCCACTTTCTCTTTCTGTGGGTTTGTCTCTTCCGGACGTTTCATATAAATGGAATCCTATAAGATGCGGCCTTTGTGTCTGGTGTTTTTCGCTCAGCATGACTTGTGTTCAAGTTTCATCCATGTTGTAGAGTAGATTTGTACTTTATTCCTTTTACTGCTGATCAATATTCCATTGTGTGGATAAACCACATTTTATCCATTTATTGGATGATGGACATTTGGGTTGTTTTCACCTTTTGGCTATTATTATGAATAATGCTGCTAAGAACAGTGTGTACAATTTTTTTTAAGACCTATTTTCAATTCTCTGGGGTATATACTCAGTAAGAGAGTTGCTGTGTCCATGGTAACTCTGTGTTTAACTTTGGTAGGAACTGCTAAGCTGCTTTCCTTAGCTGCACCATTTTACATTCCCACCATCAGCATATGAAGCTTCCGATTTCTCCCTATCCTCACCAACACCTGTGCTTTTCTGTCTTTCTGATCCTCACTATCCTAGTGGGCGTGAGGTGGTATCTCTCGGTGGTTCTGAATTCTAGTTCCCTAATAACTAATGCTGTCAACATGGTGACTTTGTGTACTTTCCAATGATAGATTCTGAAAGGGAAAGCGAGCAGGATTACATCTGGTGCCTTAGGTCAGCCCTGATGTATAATTGAGTAAATTCATTTGACAGGTGTTTCATCTTTATCATTGTGGTGGTGATGTCATTACGAGAAAGTTCACGTGGTAAACTAGAAAGGATGTTTTTGTTATTCTGGCTTCATTCAAAATTTTATAAACTAAAATTAGCAAATAATGATTAATCATCTAGTGCACGTGAATCGGGTTCTCTGGGAGATACAGCCGTAGGTGGCCTGCTTTTGCCCCTGAAGGGTTTGCGATTGAACTGAACATACAGTAGACAGAAACAACTCACTCTGTTGTCAGAAAACCAAATTTTTCATCTTTATTTTTTTTAAGATTTTATTTATTTGTTTGAGAGAGAGAGAGCACAAAAGCGGGGGGTGGGAGGGGCAGAGGGAGAGGGAGAAGCAGACTCCCTGAGGAGCGGGGAGCCTGATGCGGGGCTTGATCCCAGGACCCTGGGATCACGACCTGAGCCGAAGGCAGACACTCAACGACTGAGCCACCCAGGTGCCCCCCAAATTTTTCCTCTTTAAAATAACACAAGACAGGGTAAAAATTGTTTTGCAATAACCCAGAGAGCTCTCCAGGCCTGAAGCCTCGGTGTCTCCTTGGACTTCTTTCATCTCATTGCCAGGACTCATTGCCCACTCACTCTTCATCCACCACGGTTCCTTTTTTTTTTTTTTCTTAAGTTTTCATTTTAATCGCCAGCTGCTCAACATGACAAGTTCACTCCTTAATCCCCATCACCTATTTTCCCCACCCCACCCCCACCCACCTTCCCTCTGGTAACCATCTGTTTGTTCTCTAGAGTTAAGAGCCTGTTTCCTGCTTTCTCTCTCTCTCTCTCTGTCTTTTCCACTTTGCTTGTTTGTTTTGTTTCTTAAATTCTGCATATGAGTGAAATCATATGATATTTGTCTTTCTCTGACTGATTTATTTTGATTAGCATTATACTCTCTAGCTCCATCCATGCTGTTGCAAATGGCAAGATTTCATTCTTTTTATGGCTAAGTAATATTCCATTATATATCTGTCCACTTCTCTTTATCCATTTATGTATCGATGAACACTTGGGCTGCTTCCATATCTTAGCTATTGTAAATGATGCCGCTATAAACATAGGGGTGCATGTATCCCTTTGAATTAGTGTTTTTGTATTCTTTGGGTAGATACCCAGTAGTGCAACTGCAGGATTGTAGGGTAGTTCTAGTTTTAACTTTCTGAGACCCTCCATACTGTTTTCCACAGTGGCTGCACCATTTTGCATTCCTACCAACAGTGCACGAGGGTTCCTTTTTCTCCACATCCTGTCCTCATCGTGTGTTTCTTGTGTTTTTTGTTTTAGCCATTCTGACAGGTATAAGGTGGTATCTCATTGTAGTTTTGATTTGCATTTCCTTGATGATAAGTGATGATGAGCATCTTTTCACGGGTCTGTTGGCCATCTGGATGTTTTCTTTGGAGAAATATCTGTTCATGTCTTCTGCCCATTTTAATTGGATTATTTTGTTTTTTGGTGTTGAGTTATATAAGTCCTTTATATATTTTAGATATAACCCTTTATCAGATATGTCCTTTGCAAATATCTTCTCCCATTCAATAGGTTGCCTTTTAGTATTGTTGATTGTTTCCTTTGCTGTGCAGCAGCTTTTTATTTTGATGTGGTCATAGTAGTTTATTTTTGCTTTTGTTTCCCTTGCCTCAGGGGACCTTTCTAGAAAAAAGTTGCTAGGGCCGATGTCAGAGAAATTACTGCCCATGTCCTTTTCTAGGATATTTATGCTTTCAGGTCTCATGTTTAGGTCCTTAATCCATTTAGCACGTACTTTTTGTGTATGGTGTAAGAAAATGGTCCACTTTCATTCTTTTGCATGTTGCTGTCCAGTTTTCCCAACACCATTTGTTGAAGAGATTTTCTTTTTCCCATTGGATGTTCTTCCCTGCTTTGTCAAAGATTAATTGACTATAAAATTGTGGGCTTTTTTCTGGATTTTTTTATTCTATTGTATTGATCTATGTGTCTATTTTTGTGCCAGAACCATACTGTTTTGATTACTACAACTCTGAAGTCCAGAATTGTGATGCTTCCAGCTTTGTTTTTCTTTTTCAAGATCACTTTGGCTATTCATGGTATTTGTGGTTCCATACAAATTTTAGGATATTTTGTTCTAGTTCTGTAAAAAATGCTGTTGGTATTTTGATAGGGATTGCATTAAATGTGTATATTGCATTAAATGTGTAGATTGCTTTGGGTACTATAGACATTTTAACAATATCTGTTCTTCTAATCCATGAGCATGGAAGGTCTTTCCATTTCTTTGTGTCATCTTCAATTTCTTTCATCAACATTTAATAGTTTCCAGAGTACAGGTCTTTCAGCTCTTTGGTTAGGTTTATTCCTGGGTACATTATATTTTTGTTGCAATTATAAGCTGATTCCTTAATTTCTCTTTCTGCTGCTTCATTGTGGTGTATAGAAATGCAACAATTTCTGTATATTGATTTTGTATCCTGTGACTTTACTGAATTTGTGTATCAGTTTTACCAGTTTTTTGGTGGAGTCGTTTGGTTTTTCTATATAGAGTATCATGTCATCTGCAAATAGTGAAAGTTTTAACTTTTTCCTTACCAATTTGGATGACTTTTGTTTCTTTTTCTTGTCTGATTGCTGTGGCTAGGACTTCTGGTACTATATCAAATAGAAGTTGTGAGAGTGGACATCCTTGTCTGGTTCCTGACCTTAGGGGGAAAACTCTTAAGTTTCCCCCATTGAGGATAATAGTTCTGGGTTTTTCATATTTGGCCTTTATTATGTTGAGGTATGTTCCCTCTAAACCTACTTTGTTGAAGGTTTTTATCATGAATGAATGTTGTACTTTGTCAAGTGGTTTTTCTACATCTATTGAAATGATCATATGATTTTTATCCTTTCTCTTGTTGATGTGATGTGTCACGTTGATGGATTTGCAAATATTGAACCACACTTGCATCCCAGGCATAGATTATTCTTGATCATGGTGACTGATTTTTTGAATGTGTTGTTGGATTCGGTTTGCTAATATTTTGTTGAGGACTTTTGCATCTATGTACATCAAAGCTATTGGCCTGTAGTTCTCTTGTTTTGTGTGGTGTCTTTATCTGGTTTTGGTATCACGTTAATGCTGGCCTCCTAGAATGAGTTTGGAAGTTTTCCCTCCTCTTCTGTTTTTTGGAATAGTTTGAGAGAAAAAAATGTTAACTCTTCTGTAAACGTTTGGTAGAATCACCTGTGAAGCCATCTGGTCCTGGACTTTTATGTGTTGGGAGTTTTTTGATTACTGATTTAATGTCCTTGCTGGTAATTGGTCCGTTCAAATTTTCTATTTCTTTTGGATTCAGTTTTGGGAAGTTATATGTTTCCAGGAATTTGTCCATTTCTTCCAGGTTGTCCAATTTGTTGGCATATAATTTTTCATAATATTTGCTTATAATTCTTTGTATTTCTGTGGCACTGGTGGTTATTTCTCCTCCTTCATTTCTGACTATTTGAGTCCCCTCTCTCTCTCTCCTTTTTTTTTATGAGTCTGGATAAACGTTTATCAATTTTGTTGATCTTTTGATCTGTTTTTTAGTTTCTATTTCATTTATTTCTGTCTAGTCTTTTATTATTTCCTTTCTTCTACTACTTTTATGTCTTGTTTGTTCTTCTTTTTCTAGCTCCTTTAGGTATAAGGTTAGGTTATTCATTGGAGATTTTTCTTGCTTCTTGAGGTGGGCCTGTATTGCTATAAACTTCCTTCTTCAAATAGCTTTTGCTGCATCCAAAGGTTTTGAACTGTTGTGTTTTCTTTTTGTGTGTATGTGTGTTTTCATTTTCATTTGTTTCCATGTACTTTCTAAATTTCTTCTTTTATTTCCTGGTTGACCCACTCATTGTTTAGTAGCATGTTATTTAACCTCCATGTATTTGTGGTCTTTCTAGATTTTCTGTGTGTGTGCATGGTTGACTTCTAGTTTCATAATGTTGTGGGGGAAAAAATGCATGGTATGATTTCAATCTTTCTGAATTTGTTGAGGCTTGTTTTGTGGCCTAATATGTGATCTATTCTGAGAATATTCCATGTGCACTTGAAAAAATTTTGTATTCTGCTGTTTTAGGATGGGATATTCTGAATATATCTGTTAAGTCCATCTGGTGCAGTGTGTCATTCCAAGTCATTGTTTCCTTGTTGATTTTCTGTTTAGAGGATCTGTCCATTGATGTAAGTGGGGTGTTGAAGTCCTTTAATATTACTGAGTAGCTCCTTTATGTTTGTTATTAACGGTTTTATATATTTAGATGCTCCCATGTTGGGTGCATAAATATTTACAGTTGTTGTATCTTCCTGTTTTATTGTCCCCTTTATTATTTTGTAGTGCCCTTCTTTGTCTCTTGACATAGTCTTTGTTTTAAAGTCTATTTTTTCCAATTTAAATTTTGTTACTCTGGCTTTCTTTTGATATCCATTTGCATGATGAATGTTTCTTCATCCCCTCACTTTCAATCTGCAGGTGTCTTTAGGGCTAAAATGAGTCTCTTGTAGGCAGCATATAAATAGGTCTTGTTTTTATCCATTCTGTCACCCTATGTCTTTTGATTGGTATGTTTGGTCCCTTTCCATTCAAAGTAATTATTGATAGATATGTATTTGTTGCCATTTTATTACTTGTTTTGTGGTTGTTTCTGAAGATTTTCTCTGATTCTTTCTTGTCTTTCTTTCATGGTTTGCTGGTTTTCTTTAGTGATATATTTGGATTTCTTTCTCTTTATTCTTTGCATGTTTATTAGTGGTTTTTGATTTGTGGTTACTATTAGGTTTGTATATAACATCTTCTGCATATAGTAGTCTATATTAAGTTGATGGTCATTTAAGTTTGAACACATTCTTTACTCCTCTCCCCTCCATGTTTTAGATACATGGCATCGTATTTGACATCCTTTTATTTTGTGAGTTCCTTGGCTTATTTTTTTATAGAAATATTCATTTCTACTGCTCTTGTGTTTTCTACCTTCATACTGTCATTTTTGTCTTTCCCCGCAAAAATGTCCCTTTAGTATTTCTTGCAGGGTTAGTTTAGTGGTTATGAACTCCTTTAGTTTTTGTTTGTCTGGGAAACTCTTTATCACTCCTATTCTGAATGATAGTACTCGCTGGATACGATATTCTTGGCTGCAGGCTTTTCCCACTCAGCACTTTGAATAATCATGCCACTCTTTTCTGGCTTGGAAAGTTTCTGCTGAAAAATCTGCTGATAGTCTTATCAGGTTTCCTTTGTATGTAACTGTCTTCTCTTGCTGCTTTTAATATTTTTTCTTTATCACTAGATTTTGCCAATTTAATAACAATACATCTTGGTGTGGATCTGCTTTTGTTGGTTTTTGGCAGGGGGAAGGTCTCTGTGCCTCCTGGATCTGGATTTCTGTTTCCTTCCCCAGATTTGGGAAGTTTTCAGCTATTATTTCTTTCTTCAGATAAATTCTCTGAAGAATTTATCTCTCTCTTTTCTTCTGGGACTCCTGTAATACAAATGTTATTATATTTGATGGAGTCACTGAGTTCCCTAAACTTATTCTCTGTTTTGCATAATTCTTCTTTCCCTCTTTTGTTCAGCTTGATTACTTTCCATTACTCTGTCTTCTAGGTTTTTAATTCATCCCATTGCTTCTTCCAACGTGCTGCTCCTTCCATCAAGCATGTTTCTCATTTCGTTTATTGAGCCCTTTATCTCTGCTATGTTATTTCTTATCTCCATGTTAATGGTCGCACTGATGTCTTCCACTCTTTTATCAAGTCTGATGAGTATCCTTATGATCACTGCTTTAAATACTCCATCAGGCATGTGACTTATATCTGTTTTGCTTAGATCCCTGGCTGTGGCCTTGTTCTATTCTTTCATTAGGGACAAATTCATCTATCTTCTCATTTTGTCTAAGTCTCTCTGCCTCTTTCTCTGTGTTAGGAAAGTCAGCTATGTCTCCTGCTCTTGAGAGTAATGGCTTTATGAAGAAGAGGTCCTGTATTACCCTGCAGTACAGAGTCCCCTATTCAGCAGGGCCTGATGATTCTGGGAGTACCTTCAATGTGAGTTGCGTGTGCTCTGCTCTTGTGTCCTGTATTATTATCCTTCAGGCCAGCCACCTGCAGAGGCTCTCTTTGCCTTTTGTGAGCAGTGTTTGGTCCCTGGCCTGAATGTGTGAGTTTTCGCTAGGTGTGCTCTGGTCTGCTTGTGAAATGAGACCTGTCACTACCACTACCAGAACTGAGGCCCTTCAAAACTCCCAGGTCAGAAGTTGTGGTGCTGGGAGGTGTTTGGGCTGGTCTTCTAGTGGGGGCCTGCCATGCTGGGACTGAAGCAATTGTAACTCGGAGGGGTGGTGCTTCCAGAATGAGGGGTAGGGCTTGGTATAAGCAAATTAGGTAGCCGGTGTCGGGCTTGTGCTGCTTCCTGCAGGTAGCCCTGTGCTTATGCTGAGGGGTGGAGGAGGGAAATGATGCCTGCCAGTTCTTTTGTTCCTGGAATGGTCTCTGTGAATGCTGTCTCTCTGGGACACACTGAGATGAGTGAATAACCTCCTCATTGTGTGCTCCAGGTGCTCTTCAGATCACTGTTTCCATACTGTATGTCATGGCTGTTTGCCCAACCTTCTCTCCAAGGGCAGCCTCAGTGTCCTCCAGACTCTCCCAGAGCCAAGCCCACTGACCTTTAAGCTCTAGGCTTTAAGGCCTCCTGGTTGTCAAAAGTCACCAAATTTGGCCCCTCTCACTTTCTAAACCAATTGCTATGGGGATTCATTTTTCGCATGTACTCCCCTGTACTAGTCTGTCTCTTGGCCTTCTTTGTGTATGTGCTGCCGAAGTGAGCACTTCTTGGCCTTCTTTGTGGACCGTGGCTCCCTCCCCACCACAGTAGCCATGATCTGTTTCTCTTCCAAGATGCATCTCTGCACTTCTTACCTTCTTCATTGTGGCCTCTTCTCCCCCTTTTGGTTGTAGAGTTTGTTCTGCCTGTCTTCAGGTTGATTTCTGGAGTATTCAGAATATTTGAGAGTTATCTAGTTGTATTCATGGGACAAAGGGAACCTAGGGTCCTCCTACTCCACCACCATCTGTCCATCCCCTTCATCACACTTCTTAGATTTGCTTCATTCTCTCCATCTATAGGCTGGCCCTGTTGGCCCAATACTCTTTGTTATTCTTTATTGGGCTTCCTTCCACCAGCCTCTACTTGCCCGGGGATACCACACATAGTCCCAGCTTCATTCATCATTGGAATGAAACTTTCCAGGGCCAGTGTTGGAGAGAAGTAAAGGGACAAGCATCTTGGGTGGGAATTAGCTTCTAAAGATGGCTTATAATTTGAAAAGCAGTCACAATTACTCTGGAAAATCCTGTGCATTATCTATAAAATACAATGGAGTTTGTCATTTGTTGACAAACATCTCTTAGTGGCCTTGATATTTATTTTGTAAATGCTGTAATGATACTGAGAGCAGAGAGATGCTTTCAGCAAGAGGCTCTGTCAGCTGAGGGACAGTCCCAAGGCTCCCCCTCACACATGAGCTGCAGAACCACCTGTATCCTGTCTCTATGCCTCTTACTCTGCTCTTAAGTCTGTGTTTTTCTCATGCCCCTGCTCTTTTGTTGTATTTAGTGCAGTCCATAATGTACACTCAAAAGTGCCAGGGCTCCATGTGTACATAGGCAGTATTTAGCAAGCAACATTTTGACCATAGCACTTTGCAGGCTAGTAGCCTGCAATATTTGTTATGGTAGTGCTTATGATCTAGCACCTGCATTTGTGATCGGCAAATGAATACCTTCCCTTCAAGACCCCTACTCCACAACCCCACCTAGTCACCCATTTGTTATTACATTCCACTGGTGAAGTAAAAATTTTTGTTTCTACCCCTCCAATTTAAAATCATCTTTTCAAATCTAAAAGTCTTGGCTCCCCTGGTTAAATCATGCACTCCTTTCCTTTAAAACACTGCTTTAAAATAACATTCTAGGAATAACCTTGTGTCATTCAATCATTGAGTAATTCAAGCAGTATTTATGTACTTCCTCATTTGTTATGCATGCCATATGTGTATGTATATTCCTGGAAGCATAGATGCATATTATATGCTTGCTTTCAGTGTTTCGTAGCTTTACTCTTCTCTCTTTCTTGCCCACCACCCCCCAAACACACTTTTGCTTGATCTGACTCTCCCATTAAATAATAAACTCCTTGCAGTAGAGACAGTGTCTTCTGCTTCATCTCACATTCTTCATGGTACCTTATTATTCATCTTTGTGTATCTGAGCAATATCTTAAGCTATAGGCATTCTCCATTTTTCTAACTGAGACGTAAAAGCCAGTCGTCTTTGTTTTTCAGCTTCCATTTCTACAGCGGATCATGCATGTTTGGAAATGTTGAGCCAGCTGAACATCTTCAATAATTTGTAACATGATCCTGGGCCATGTTTCAGAAAAACATCAGTCATTATGGAAAACCATTCCACTCACCCACGGCTCACTCTCAAGACAGAAAATACAAGGGGAATAATTGAAAATTCACTTGAGCTGGACCAACTGTACAATTTACGAATATCCTTGGTTTTCCAAATGGCTGTCTTTTACCTTTTCTCTAAACTTCTGCTCGGGATTTTTTTTATAGTTTTGTTAAATATCTCTGGAGCTAAGGCCCTAATTCTTTGGTGACATCTTGCCGTCATTTTTTTTTTCATGTCCATTTGGACATCTCTACTCAAGAAAATGAACCATACCACCGTGTTGGTGGCTGCCAACTGTGGTTTTTATGTGACGAGGTGGAAGCTTTTGACAATGATGCTGAGTTGACGTATAATGCATCTAGTTTTATGTAGTTCCAAATGCTTCAAAATGGCAATCAGGTGGGACAAATTCTAATGGCCAATTTTTTGGAAAGATTTTATTTATTTATTTGACAGAGAGAGACACAGTGAGAGAGGGAACACAAGCAGGGGGAGCGGGAGAGGGAGCGGGAGAGGGAGAAGCAGGCTCCTGGCTGAGCAGGGAGCCCAATGTGGGGCTCGATCCCAGGACCCTGGGATCACGACCCGAGCGGAAGGCAGACATGTAACGACTGAGCCACCCAGGCGCCCCTACTGGCCAATTTTTTTTTTTTTAAAGAATACACTTTCTTACATCTGGAAGTTACTTTTACTTGGAGCCAAGATGGTGCTATTTTAGGAAAATTATGCCTGACTTTATCTGAGCTTAAGAAAAAAAAAAAAGAGCACTGAATCACTCAGTAGGATGTTTACTTTTGCCAGAAGACCTAACTGACATTCAAGAAGCGATCCCAGTTTGCAGGTCATGGGCGTGATTTCTGTAGCCCGCTGCACGCACAGCAGTATTCCAGTACTTCAAGAATTACACTCCGCAGCGAGAATCCAGCAAAGAAATGCTATCCTTTTTCTTTTTCTTCTTTACCCTGGGATGCAAAAGTTATACAAATTATTCATTTTCGATCTGACTAAAAATAATAAGGAAAAGAGGCAAATGTGAACCCAGAATGAGGAAAAACAAGACCATGTTCTCAAAAGTTAAATTGACAAGGGAAAGAAAATAGTACCCAAGGAAGCAATGGCAAGATAGCCCCAAACTGGATGGTGTGAACCTGAAAACTGTCCGATTTGAACCAACCCAGAAGTAATTCCTCCTGGATCTAAGAATATTGACATTGGAATGACCTAAGGAAAATTATGTCTTAATAGTTGTTCTTGAAATGACAGTCCTGAGCCCTGAAGGGTGTTGATGATTTACAACCTCTGTCCTGCTGACATCCATTGGCCCCATCAGAACACACCGAGGGCCACCACCTCAATGGCGAAGCTGGTGCTGGGGCATCTCACAGGCCCTGGGCTGCGGGCTTCCCACCAGAGAGGGTGGAAGGTTAGAAGGGAGCTGTGAAGCACAGGGAAGTCATTTTGGTGTGGTTTGCCAAGGTAGCATGTGGGAGAGGCAGGAAGTCACCCTGCTTCCAGAACATGTGATCGTGGCAAGATGGAGGGGGTAGGGGGATGAAGGCCTGATGAATAAGGGAGCCCGCAGTTGGGGGGATTTTTGTCCCCACCCTGAGCAGCAGTCTCCCACCCTCCTGCTTTCCGAGAATGTGTGTTCTCAGGCCTATGACCTGCTGGACCTGGGCCCTTCCCACAGCCTCCTGAGAGCTGCCTGGGCTGGTGGGTGAGTGGGCACTGTGTGCAGAGGGGAGGTCAGAAGGCTCTTTGTGCTGGAGAGTGGGTGTGTTGGGGGAGATGGCTTTCTTCTGACCCCCAAGGGATGTTCTGAGTGCCCTTCCCTGAATGTAAAGGAAGAGGAAGTCTGGGTTTTGTGTCTGGATTCTAATGCTCTTCCTTCTGAGAAGGCTGGGCGGCCCTGGCCTGGTGACTGACCTCTGTGGAAGAATGGTGGGGACTGAATACCATGCCCGGGGCACGGGTCCCTGCTGCGGAGAGGAAACCTTTCTCTCCTCTTTCTTCACTAGATGAATTCTCAGGACTGGAGACTGATACTGCAATACCCACGGAGGAGGCGTACGTTATCTATGATGAAGGTACAAGCTGATTTTACACAGTTTGGATTTGGACAATTTCTCTCACTTTAATTACTAAGTGGATGATCTCAATTTTCTGAGTTTCCCTCAGAACTCTGAGCTGCATGGCAGTGCTCAAGGAAGGTGGTTGTACACCAGCTTCCAAGTTAGCGCCCAGTACATATTTGATCCAAGGGAAAACAGTGGGCTTCATATGTGAATACAGCCTCCAGACAAGCCTCTGTGCCCCCATTCTCTCCCCGCCCCCCGGAACTCTGGAGCTGCTTGTCTGGGCCTCCACTTCCACTGCCATTTGTGAAAAGACTTGGTTCAACCCACAACTACGCTTCCTCTGTTGGCTCCTCTCATTGTTCCCTTTTCTCTCCTTTTCTAATTATGTAAGAAAATGCAGTGCTATGGGGGCTCCTGGATGGCTCAGTCAGTTGAGCATCCAACTCTTCATCTGGGCACAGGTCATGATCTCTGGGTTTTGAGATCGAGCCCCGCCTCAGGCTCCGCACTGGGCGTGGAGCCTGCTTGAGATTCTCTCTCTCCCTCTGCCCCTCCCACTGCACCCCACCACCACCCTCCCCCCACTCGTGCACATGCCCATGCTCTCTCACTCGCTCTGTAATAAAAAGAGAGAGAAATGCCATGCTATGCAAGTGTCTTTATCACAGAATCTTTTCAAGCAGGAGTAAGCTTATAAGATTAAGAATGCAATATGCTGGGGCGCCTGGGTGGCTCAGCGGTTAAGCATCTGCCTTTGGCTCAGGTCATGGTCCCACGGTCCTGGGATCGAGCCCTGCATCGGGCTCCCTGCTCTGCGGGAAGCCTGCTTCTCCCTCTCCTGCTCCCCCTGCTTGTGTTCCCTCTCTCGCTGTGTCTCTCTGTCAAATAAATAAATTTTAAAAATATTAAAAAAAAAAGAATGCAATATGCCTTGGGTAGAATCTAGAGCCAGTGCAGTTAGTCTACATACGACTCTGTGACCCTGTGATTGTTCTGTGTTTCATAAATTGCCTCTGCAGTTTTCCTGGGGGCATCTTGTCCCCACCGCAGGGCTGGTCTTTGATACTCAGGATATTCTCCCTTTTGTGCTTCCTTTCTGCTGTTACCTGCACCTCCAGTGGCCTCAGAACACTGATGTGAGAATAATGTCACCTTTGATGCAGTCGTAGTAAAGTTTGATACATTGGTTTCATCTCGCAGTTTAAGAAAAAACTGACTTAAAAGAAAAACAACAGATGTCAGAAGAAAAAGAAAAGTTTCTTAGCACCTTTGAAAATACTAAGCTCTTTTCTTATTTTCTTATTATCTTTGAGCGGTTGAAAGGGAGCAGAGTCTTCTTTTTTTTAAATGTTAAAGGATTAGTTTTTTTTATTGGATTCATCCCACCCCCTCCCCAGAAAAGAAGCCCATACACAGAAGGTAAATTTTTTTAAAAATCAAGTTTATTTTCTGATGTGAATCTTTTATGGCTCTAAAGGAGAAAATTAGGCAGAGCCTGTCCGGGGGCCAGTAACAGGAGCATGCGAAACTGGATGAATTCTAAGGTTCTGTCCAGCTCTGATCGTAAGACCTCATTTTTCTGCGCATATGTGTTTCCTTTTCCTCTTCCTTTCATCTGCAGCTGCTTCTCTGAGGGGACTGAGGTAGAAGGAATACTGTTTCATTGGAACCAAATTACGTTCAAGCACAGCATTTATTTTGGCAGTGTGTGCGCGTGTGCTTTAGTTTTGAGTTGAATGTTGAGAAGGTATCTCTTGGGCGTACATGGTGCCCCTTTTCTGGAAAGGCCCAGTGCAAAGCCTTCATATCATTTCAGATTATGAATTTGAGACCTCGAGGCCACCGGCTACCACCAGGCCCTCCACCACAGCTGCGGTGTCCGAGGTCATCCCGCCGGAAGGCTCCATTAGCTCCTTTCCTGAAGAAGAGTTCGATCTGGCTGGAAAGAAACGATTTGTTGGTAAATAGAACTTCCTTAATAGGAGAAACGAGGATTTTTAACTTTTTTCTTTGAGGAAGAGCGTAACTAATTTCTTGGCCTGGCTGAGGCCGCGCATTTGGAGCAGAAGCTTTCCCAGAGCGAAGTTTCCATTTGGAGTGACTCTGAGTCAGTCTGACTTGAAGGCACATTAGCTTGCTTTCTGCAGGAGTCAGGGGAGGGGCTTGTGCAGGAGAACGTTTGGTATCCAAAGGAATAGAGCTTTGAGAGGCTGCCTCATGTAGACCAAGGGTAAGGAACACTTGTAAACATCTTCAGGACCAGAGAACATGACTGTTTTTGTTCTAGCAACTTTTCCAACATGGCGCTTCCACTGAGACTTACCTATACGTTGTTAAGTTCTTCCTCAAAGATGAGCAGTTTACCGAATTGAGCTACTGGTGCTTCTTATGGTACCACAGAGCCAAAGCTGGTTTTCTTCCATTGTTTCCTGTAATTTTCATTAGCCTCGGGGACTGGGGATCCTAGAATTTTACTTGACTCTTCTTTCTCAGTTATTAAACAATTTCAAGAGGAAATTCTATTTCGCTTAACTGTGCTTCACTCCCTTTGGGAGTCTTCTTTTCCCATGCACTTAATGAACTTCACTAACGAGACAGATTAGTATTATGGAGTGGAAAAAAATATGACCAAGTAGAGACAGGCAAAAGCTTAAACTAATATAACACTTTTCTGTTTCCAAAACAAATGTTCTGCCATAAGCAGAGAATAGTGCTTGCCAGCCAAGATATAGTATTGAGTGTCTAAATCTCATGTGCTTGAAGAACAAGAATATTAATTTGAGGTAGCATTCCTGAGGCAAGCGCTAATGCTGGCCCCTGGCATTAAGCAGGCTGGCTGAATTTGCTGAACGTTCTGGTTGTCCTCTCTGTGGCTCCCCGACAGAAATGAAAATGCTTTCAGCACTATCGTTTGCTGTTCCACAGAACTCTTCTCAAGACTGAAAGGCTTACCATTGTCCGGCTATTTTCCTATGTCCGTAACTCTACAAAGCATAGTAGATTACTCTCCAGAACTTCCTGATTAGATCCATCAACAGGCTCTCAAGGCCTCGTTTTATACAAATTTTGGGAAAATAGAGAGTCTAAAAATTGCTTTTAGTCCCACCAAGAATGAGAACCTGTACCAAAAGATGCAATGGAACATTTAGAAAGTACTAGAAATTGTTACTTGAAAGCACTTGAGAATCTTGCATGTATGAAGCCCCAGCTCCAATTCCTTGACATTTCTATTTTCTTACAGAGCATATATAATAAAGAGGTGTGGGCTGGAGGTAGAGTCTCCTGTTTGACTTGAGCTTCATGGGCCCTCTCAACATCAGTAGGCTCAGCTGGAACATGGGATATCGGTCCATGTCCTGTTTTATTCCCAGGGCCCTTGTATTCACTGAGATAATGTGTGTAGAAAACCTTGAACCTGTCTGTAAATGTGAGTAGCTGTATTGTACTTAGCAGTAATGTTGTAAAGGCTGTTCAGGCCTGGCCTTGTGTAAATATCCCTGATGGTTATGGGTATCTCTGAAGCTCTAGGGAAGGCCACCCAGGACTGAAGGCTAGAAGCTGTACATCCTGATCAGGGTATTTTTTTTTTTTTTTCTGGTTCCAAGAGAGTCTAAGGAGTGAATGGTGCCGAGAGAGCTCTAGTTAAGTGTCAGCTAGGCCTAATTCATACCTTTCCAAATGTCTGGGCATACAAATGGCAGAATGCCGCAGACTTATACTACATTGAATTATGGTTTGGGGGACTTTCAAAATTACTTTGAAGACATAGTCATTGATGTTGATGGGGCAACAGGATCTTTTGAAACTACCAGATTGGAAGATGTGTGGGTCCATTAAGGAGAGCTAAGGATGTGTTTCTGGGTTTAGCATCGGGCTGATGGCACTGGAGCCTCTGTCTAGCAGGGAAAGACTGAATGGTAGGTCTGCTCCATGGGGTAGACGTTATGTTTCTGCCTCTAGAGAAAGCTTTCAACAATACAATTGGCTGTCTGTCTTCTTTTCCAGCTCCTTATGTGACATACCTAAGTAAAGACCCATCAGCCCCGTGTTCTCTGACTGATGCTCTGGATCACTTTCAAGTGGACAGCCTGGATGAAATCATTCCAAATGACATGAGGAAGAGTGACCTGCCTCCTCAGCATCCCCCCCGCAACATCACTGTGGTCGCTGTGGAAGGCTGCCACTCATTTGTCATTGTAGATTGGGACAAAGCCACCCCAGGAGATGTGGTAACAGGTGTGTTCAAGGCAGATGGTCAGAGTTCTCTTTGATCTGTAGGTGGAAAATATCGGTCCCAGGATGTCTCCAAAGCATCTCAGACTCAGCATATCCAAAATCAAACTCATGACCCTTCTGATTCCCAAACCTGCTCATCTGCATTTCCTATCTCAGAGAATGACCACACTCCCTAACTCATTTCTGTAAGCATGGGATTGTCTTCAAATCTTCTTTAATTTCCCCCACCATATTCAATTCATCACTGAATCCTATAAATTTTACCTTCCAGGTTTCTCATGAACCCATCCATTTCTCTCCATTAACAACCAAGTTAACCTGAGCTGTTGCCACCTGTCACTTGGATATTACAGTAGCCGGCTGGCGAGGCCACCCGATCCACAACCCCCATACCTGACCCATTTCACACTGCACCAGAAGGAGGCATTGAAGGCCGTCTGATTGTGCCACCCTGTAATGTTTTTCCCTTTCTTTTAGAATGAAAAGCAAAAACCTGAATGACCTAAGGGCACTGAATATTTTCTCTGCTCCGTGCTTCTTTAGCTTCATCTCATGCTTTAACGTCTCTCTAAGACTCAGTTTTCTCATGTGTCAAAATGGGGATAGTGATGCTTACATACTAGGAGCAGGAGAATTAATCAAAATAAAACTTGGTTGAATGTGTTTGGAATGTTTGGCACATGGGAAATACCTGACGGATGTTTTCTTCCTTTGTGTATAACATAGGAGACTGTAGAGGATATGCTGAGCCATGACTTGACTTGGCCTTCTGAGGCCTCCTTGAAGGCTGGGCAGGTGTCAGGGCCCACTGGGGTCCATTCATAGCAGAAAAGGCAGAAGGAGTTGCCTGACTACTGTCACTAGACATTGAGGTCAAGGGCAGGCACAGATCTTCAACAACTAGCAATCAAAGGAGAGCCTTCACCAATTGGGTGAAGAGACCACTGCGAGTCTGGGGTCTTTCAGTCCCACACATGTGTGCAAGTGCGTGCACGTGCGCAGACACACACACACATACACACACACACACACACACACGCATGCACAGCATTCACCATCAACAGTTTTGTCGTTTCATGTAAGGACAATTGTATATATTTCTGCCAGGAAATTCTTAAATACTTGTGTGCAGGTCACTGCTTTTTCTTCTGCCGCCTTTTACTCTGTGCTGTCAAGGTTGGTCAAGGTGATTAGTTCTGAGGAAATGTGGGAAATAAAGAGAAGGAAGAGAAGTAGGGAACCAGTAGTTGTCAAGAAGTGTGTTTAATTTTGTTATCCACATCTGAATTCACAAGGAGGTACCAATGTTATACCCAGATGCAACATGCAGCTTGGTCCTGTTCTTGAACTTTTCCCTCAGACGGCAATGCCTCTGTGCCATGGCCTCCTCCCCATCCTCCTCCATCGGGCATGCCTCTTGGGTGATGTGGTTCCTTGATGCTCAGTGGGTCCTTCTCTATCTCCTCTTGCAGGTTACCTGGTTTACAGTGCATCCTATGAAGACTTCATTAGGAACAAGTGGTCCACTCAAGCTTCCTCAGTAACTCATTTGCCCATTGAGAACCTGAAGCCAAACACAAGGTATGATGTGTCAGTCATTAAAGAGAGAGAGAGAGAGAGAGAGAGAGAAACCTGTGTGTGTGGTCACAGGTATCCTCAGGTTGAAAGTGAAAAGATCAATGAAAAGGTTTTATGATTTCTTTTGTAGTCTGTTTACTTTTCATAGAATATCAATGAATACCCACCATCTGTCATTATATTTCTTTTAGAAGAAATTACTGTTTCTATTATAGTTGTTAGCCTATTGTGTTTATATTTTGTTACCAATTTTCCAGAGACTAAACAGTACCTACCTCTGGGGAAAGAAAGGTTGTTCTGTGTGTTGAAAGGGACTTGGATCCATGTGCAGTCACCCAGGTGGTGGTATCAGGCAGCACAACCTTCATATGTGACATTAATGGGGCAGCAATTGCTAAACATATTAGTTAACTGGTACTCACATTCTATGATGTGGAAGTTCAGACCATTTAGAAAGAAGCATTTTACACATTAATAAGGTTACAAACACGTCTTCCTAAGCTGGGCGGTGGTTGGCTGGCCAGAGGCCCATCTGGGAGCCAGAGTTTGTGACACTCCGTGTGAAATCTACAAAACTTGTTCCCACAGTTACAAAGAGAGTGAGTGTACATTTCCTCTTTCACGCTATCTGGTTTTGATAGTAACGATCATCAGGAAAGCTTTCTGGTGAAAATGGGCAAAGCACATGACGGTCAAGCATGGTGTGCGTGTAAACCAGCTCTCTGGGGAAAAAGAAGTCCCTGGTTTATGGTGCTTACCATTTTCTGTAGTGTGAACATTCCCACCATGGCCAATTCCAGCCTTCCAGGGGGCCTGACGGATTCTTGAATATTTGATGATTGTCTCTTTCATGCCCGTGCAAATGAGTCCAGCACCCCCAAGGTCACATCAAGCCCCATATTTATGGAGCAAAGAGCTCTAAATGGTGTGTCTGTGGGTCTGCGGTCTCTCATTTCCTGTATAGTTAGAGGAACATGGAGAAGGTTGAAACAAAATACTCTCCTTAAACAGAAATGTGCCGAAAGGGCATAGAAACTAGTTAATGGGCATGGGTACTGAGACACTTCTGAACTAGCTGAGAACTTTCCTCAGGGCATTGGAGGTGCCATGTGGGCTCATCTGAGCTAAATGTTCACAAACTATTATCAATTTGAGGATTTGGCAAATAAAAAGCAAGGAGCGAAACAGGAACCTGAGGAAGCACTTTTCTTTATGTTTCCCTAATTGTGAGGAAAGATGGATTAATTAAAGCAAACAAAAACAACACATTTAAGACAGTGGAGTCAACACCCAATTTTCTTTACTGTGTGCAGAGTGACGGTGCTTCCCCAGCACAGCCTCAGCATCTCAAAGCTGAAAGAGGCACGGGAGAGGTTTTGCTGCATAGCTCCTTGTGGTAGAACTTGAATCCCCGTCTCCTGACACCCCCCACCCTTCTGGCCAATGTTCTTTCTACAACTTTTGCTGCTGCCAGGCTGATCTTGAGTTTTGAATGTCAGGAGATGGTTATGTAAGATGAAGGTGCATTCATTCTTTCAGCAGTTATGAAGGAGTGCCCCCAATTCCTTCTATATGTACTTGGTGTTTGCTCTGCACCAGGCACTAGGTTATGCACTGAGGGTAGAATGGGGGTTCGGAGCAGGAGTCGGGGGATGTGGTCGGGGAGGTGCGCTATAAAATACAGAGGAACTGTCCTCACAGAGTTCACAGTTTGGTAGAGACAGCTTGTTTAGCAACAGCGTAAATATACTCACCAATCCATACCCTGAGGGAGACTTTTTTCCTGAGCTTATGGGGAGGGGGTGGGGCGGTCAGGTGAGCTTCCCTGGGGAAATAGATAAGCAGTAGTGAACTTGGAAGAAGGTGGCTGGGGTGAGGCCAAGTTGTTCTGGGCAGAAGGGATGTCTAACGGCATGGTGTGTTCTAGGAAGGAAAGGAGGCCAGGATGGTGGGAGGCTGGACAGGCTAGTCTCATAGGGCCTTGGGAGTCCCTTGTGGCTTCTGTCCTACCCTCCACCTACATTTAGTGCCCTGATAACCAGGCTGGAAGCAGCAGGTTCTACTGTAGCCTTTTCTCTGGGATGCCTGCTCGATTATTCCTGCTTCTGATGGAGGGCACTGGTGGGGGCACAGAACACTCGGGGCTCCTCTACACAGATTTCCTCAAAACCCCTGTGAATAGCCTGATGGAAGGATGCTCATTGTTTCCCTGCTTTACACTGATACAGAGCATCTCCAGAGGGCCCACGTTAGTGGTCCAGGTCCGTCTTCCCCAGAGACTGTGTGTCCCTGTTGTTAGCACTGTCCTCAGGCTTCTCGGGAACCTACCTCCGAGTCCCTGTAGGAGACACAAGAAGTCAGTCCCCTCAAGATGAGCTAGAATGTAAGACACCAGCTTTGGTTCTTTATAACTCAATCTTGTGTTTGACTTTACATGGCATGGCCCACCTTGTTCACCCAACTCAGTCCCAGACCACTTTCTGGAATCTGCATATTTCATCCACACTTCAAAGCACAAAGATTGAGACTGTGGGGGGTTGTTCAAAAGAAGGTACAAGAGCTTATGTAAGAAGGAAAGGCATGGATTGCTCTTGTTACTTGGGTGAGGCAGATACTATTCAGAGTATGACATCTGTATTTTAGTTTCTAGAAGAAGTTTAATGTGGTCTGGAAAATGGGAACCTTACTTTCCCCCATAATTTCGTGTTTTTCAGCTTCATGTATTTAAATTTGCTTTGACACATTAGGTGAGGTTCAAAATGGAATTATGTCTTTGGAATTGGGCTGTGTGGGCTTCGTTAGAGGACAGAGGAACTGTGTGAACAGAGAAAGTAGATGAGGAGGAACAACTGGGTTTCAGTGGGGAGACAGAATTGATACAGCAAAGGAATCAGATCGGTCGGGCATCCTGTACCCTCTCCACAATCGTAGAGCCGTGATTCCCTCTGTGGACCTTGGGCACTGGTGTCAGGACCGCTTGAGCAATGGCTTAAGAAATGCTCAGCAGAAATGTCTCATGTTGCCTCTGAGGATGTGTCATTCCTTAGGTTTTGATTTCCCTTTTTAAGGGAAAAAAAAAAGTATCTGTAAAGTTTGACCGGTATCGTTGATGTATGCCAAATCCACTGCCTGCAGAATTTTGCCTTAAATAACTCCATAACCACTGAGTAAAAGTATGCATAATTGGGAAAACACGGACTGCTGAGTGAATTATTTGGAAACTCATATGTTCTTAATTGTGCATATCTTTTTTTAAAATGAAATTTTAAAAGGATTCTCTTCTAAATGAGATGTGAATGACTCTTGAAAGGCTGAAAAGAAGACTAAATTTACCAAATGAGCCTTTCTTTGCTCTCTGTTTAATCAAACCCAAAGTCAAATATTTCAGTGTAACTGTGAAGCCTGAGGCTGCCCTGGGTGATCTTAGGAGCTCCAGAGGCTTGGCCTCAGGACAGTGGTGTAACAGACATACGCCTTCGTTCTCCGAATAAATAATTTACCTTTTGAAAAGTTAGTGCATTTTAATTAGTGCATGGAACCTGTGTGCCAAGACTGACATAGGAAAAGACTTGTTAGGAACTCTCTGAAATGGCAGAGAGCCACCCCTGACAGGGGTTTCTTACCCTTTTCTTCACCTGTGAGTAGCTCAGGGCTTCGAGAGCACAGATAACGTCCGGTGTCCCAGAGGTAAAGGAAACCCCAAAGATTAACCGTGGATGTAGTGGGTCACAGCTGCGGTGTTGGTCTCTAATATTACTTAACCACCCCTTTTTGTCCTGTATCTCATAAGAGCACAGAGTAAGATGTTTGGGGACTCCCCACCCGTTCAGCCTATCAGTCTCCCTCTAGACAAACAAGTACATTCTCTGTTCCAAGACAAGGATAAATCTGACAGCAAAACCTCTCCCAGCCTTTTCCACTTACCCTTCTTGGACTTGCTTCTCTCTCCTGGCGGCACAGAAGCTCGAAACTCAGTGACTTTTAAAGCTCCAGAGCCAACCATAGCACTTGTCATGTGCCCAAAACATCATTGTCATGTTCATTTCACTGAGGAGGCCAACCTCGGGACTGGCTCCCCTTCCTTCCACCAACAATGACTTGCATCATTACTGGGTCAAACATCCTGCTTTTTTTTTTTTTTAAGATTTATTTATTTATTTGAAAGAGAGAGAGAATGAGAGAGACAGAGAGCACATGAGAGGGGGGAGGGTCAGAGGGAGAAGCAGACTCCCCGCCGAGCAGGGAGCCCGATGCGGGACTCCATCCCGGGACTCCAGGATCATGACCTGAGCCGAAGGCAGTCGCTTAACCAACTGAGCCACCCAGGCGCCCAAACATCCTGCTTTTTCATACGGAGTCCAGTGATAAGAATTAGGTTAAGTTTGAATTTTGCTCTGTAAGTGTTTTGCTGCTCCAGTTTCTCCCTCTTGAGCTGTGGGACTGGCGGGGTGAGAGCAGGATGAGAGAGGAACCCATCCACATGGAGCCATGCAGCCTGATGCCCTAAGGAACATATGCTCTCTACGTGGCTTATTTGCCCGATATGCTCCTTCTGATGCCATCAGCCACGTGAGTCAATGCTGTGAATTGTATTATTTTGAAAAGTTATTGGAAAATGCGGACGTTCAGAAAAAAATATGAATAGCAGCGCTGTATGCATTTGTTACAAAATAACACTCAAACCCTGCCACAGAGTAAGTGCTCAATAGTTTGGGAATCTGTCTTATTACACAGAAATTAAACAAGCTTCTCTTTCAAAAAAAAAATGTTTTCTTCCAATTTCAGGTATTATTTTAAAGTTCAAGCCAAAAATCCACATGGCTACGGACCCATCAGTCCTTCAGTCTCATTTGTTACAGAATCAGGTATCTGCGACTTCACATTCTCATTTTTTTCCTTTTCTCAAAGACAAATAATTTGGAATCATGACTACAATAGAATAAAAACTGAAGAAGTCAAGTCCTTATTTTTCTATTTAGTGAGTTCATATGGGGTATCACTTTATAAAATAAACATCGTTTCCTTTGTGCTGTGTTAAAAATCTGGATAATAAAATTAAAAAAGTAATCTTCATTGGAACTGCCTGGGAAGTGGAAAGGTCACATTCCAATGAAAGGAAAAAATCTAGTTTTCAACCATGTGGGAAAGATAAGTTTGAATCTGTCTGTAGAAAATTTAGTTGCAGAGCTAATTTTGTTAAATTAAAAACAGCTGAAGAGAATAAATGTCATGTGGCCTGAGAGGCATTTGCTTCTTCCAATTAGTCAGGTCTCCAAGATGGTTCTTTCACTAGGAGACAAAGATGTCCTAATACGGAGAGTTTAATTAGAATACTACCCAATCTTATAAGCAGTGTTACTCGGAGGATGGCCCTGCTCTGGGGGATGCTGGTGTACAGAGCTCTCCAGCCCTCTGTAAGATGCTCTTGTGGTCATGGTCCGACCAGTATGCCCAGAGCTGGCCATGGCGACAGTCCTGGGTGAACAGCCTTTCCACACAGGAAACCACACTGGGAGCTGGTCCCTATACCTCTAAGCCAGGCCACCTTCAGAGGTCGGACTGAACCAGCTGTGCATTAACCTTGCTCTAGCTTCTATTTGGTTAGATTATTTCCACATATAGCTTGATCCCAGAACACTGATCATTGGAAGATATTTTTAAGTGTGATGCTTTGAAATCTACCGAATCACAATAAGTGGAAAAAAAATAAAATCTTTTGTGAGGATATGCTTCATATTGGAAATGTTGGCAAAGGACCTCAAAAGTGTTTTCATTTAAAAAATGTGTTCCTCATTAGTAATTAAGAAAGAGTCAAAGAAAACCATTTTCAAGGGTTAATTTGTTAAAGTAGGGGACGGGTCTATGTTCATGGCTACATTTCCTAAAAAGAGAATGGACCTTTGGCGACTATCAGAATTAACATGATAAAAGACTGTAGAAAAAAAAAATTCAAATCTAGAAAGCTTTAAGAAATTGGCCCCAAATCTGAGAATAGAAATATAAATGTAATTTCTGAGACCGCAGTATAAATTGAAAAAGACAGCTCTCTGCTATCCCCCTCCCAAGGAGAGCCCCACCATGCTCCCACCTTATCCTTTTGTGGCCTCCAAAGGGTGGGTGACAGCATTCCAGGGCCCCCCATGCAGACCTCTTTTACCATAAGCTCCCTGGAGATCCTCATGCCTCTGACAATTGACAGTTGTCAAAAATTGACAATTTGACAATTACTTGAAATTTGACAGTTATTTGCTCTGGCCATCTTCACTTTATTCAGTCGGTTTGTTCAAGTTTCTCCTTCACTTTTCACAATGCTGCTGTTGTGCAACAGGAAAATTATCAGGTAATTGCCAAACATAAAAATACACGAAGTAAATGCGTATGTCAGCACAGGCTGCAGCATGGGGTCAACTTTCCATGTTGTTTGTGTTGTGCTGTTGTTCCATATGTCCCCCTCTCCTCCAGCCTGGAGCATTTGAGATTTTTTCAGCAGACTATTGAAACTTAAGAGCAGGAGAGCAAAATGAGCGTTTACACTCACAGCTAACAGTAGGTCGCTCTTCTGTGGGAGTGAATGAATGGTCTGTACAAAGGAGCAGCTCAAGGGAGATTTGGGGTGATGGAAATATTCTGTATCCTGATTGTAGTAGGGTTCTGTGAATCAGTGCATGTGTTGAAACTCACAGGATATTTACCATAAAAGAGTAGTTTTACTCCATGATAATTTTTCAAAAAAAAGAGAATTATTTTATAAAAGTGAACTTTTTCTAAAACAGAATTCCTTAAAAGCTAGTTCCATATTTTCTTTTTTTAAAGATTTATTTATTTATTTATTTATTTATTTAAAAAATGTATTATGTTATGTTAGTCACCATACAATACATCATTAGTTTTTGATGTGGTGATCCACGATCCATTGTTTTCATATAACACCCAGTGCTCCATGCAGTACGTACCCTACTTAATACCCATCACCAGGCTAACCAATCCCCCTCCCCTCTAGAACCCTCAGTTTGTTTCTCAGAGTCCATAGTCTCTCATGGTTCGTCTCTCCCTCCGATGTCCCCCCTTCATTTTTCCCTTCCTTCTCCTAATGTCCTCCATGTTATTCCTGATGTTCCACAAATAAGTGAAACCATATGATAATTGACTTTCTCTGCTTGACTTATTTCACTTAGCATCATCTCCTCCAGTCCCATCCATGTTGATGTAAAAGTTGGGTATTCATCCTTTCTGATGGCGGAGTAATATTCCATTGTATATATGGACCACATCTTCTTTATCCATTCATCTGTTGAAGGGCATCTTGGATCTTTCCACAGTTTGGCTATTGTAGACATTGCTGTCATGAACATTGGGGTGCATATGGCCCTTCTTTTCACTACATCTGTAGTGTCTTTGGGGTAAATACCCAGGAGTGCAATTGCTGGGTCATAGGGTAGCTCTATTTTTAAATTCTTGAGGAACCGCCACATTGTTTATTTTTAGAGAGAGAGAGAGAAAGAGAGTTGGGGGTAGGGGCAGAGGAAGAGGGAGGGAGAGACTCTCAAGCAGTCTCCTCGCTGAGCCCTGAGATCACGACCTGAGCCAAAACCAAAAGTCAGATGTTTCACCAACTCTGCCACCCAGGTGCTGCCATATTTTCTTAAGTGGCATTACTTGGGCCAAGATATAGAGATGTTTTACATACAGCTTTTCTGAGATGCAAGTGGTATACAGTAAGCTGCACGTAAGTGTACAACTCAGTGGGTTTTAAAGTATGTTTACCCCCTTGAATCCATCACCACAATCACACTAGTGAACATCGTTGTTACCCCTACATGCTCACTGCTGCTATGCAACCCAGCTCCCCTGCTGGGTTGTGGGCATCTTTTCCCCTGTTAACAGGGAACTACTCATCTGCTGTCTGTCACTTTAGTTTGTACTTTCTAGAATTTTATATAAATGAAACCATACAGTCTGAACTCTTTTGTCTGGCTTCTTTCCCTCAGCAAAATCATTTTGAGATCCATCCATCTTTTGTCTTATAAATAGTTCATTCTCTTTAATTACTTTAGCAGTATTTCATCATATGGCTGTGCCATAACTTACCCATTCACTTATTCATGGACATTTGAGCTGCTTCTACTTTTTGGCTATGACAAATAAAACTGCTATGAACATTCATGTATAAGTGTTTGCATGGACATGTGTTTTAATGCCTCGTGGGTAAATACTTAGGAGTGGAATGGATAGATCATGGAGTAGGTATATGTTTACCTTTTTAAGAAACTACCAAACTGTTTTCTCAAGATAGACACATCTTTAAAAATGACGAGTATTGAATTATTCTGTTATACCCCAAATCAAAATCTTCCTATATTGACCCACAATGTCTGTATAAATATCAAGGCAGTTTAGCTAGAAAAGGATACTTTTCAAAAGGAAATGCTTAGAAATTAAAAACTAAGGAAAACTTTGGCATCGCTTGAATAAACTATATTTGTATCTATTCCGGGGAGCTCATTGGTTAGTGCTCTCTGCCACGATAAACATTTCAACAATTGCATGGTTGTGAAATAGGATAGTGAAGTCAATTATTTCTTTCTCATTTTACAGACAATCCTCTGCTTGTTGTGAGGCCACCAGGTAAGTTTCTCTTCTTGACAAACTTGACATTCTACTAATCAAGTGGGATAGTGAATATGAGATTGCTATGATTGCTCACAGGTAGAAATGCTAGACCGTTTTTGCATTTTTATGATTTTCTGATAACTTCTTTGGTTTCCTTGCCCCCTTTATCTTGATCTAGGGAAAAGAATGGTCTGGAAATTTTTTGTAGGACCCTAGCAGCCAATATCTGTAAAAGAAAATATTATAGGGTGGCCAATATCTATAAAATAGATAACTTTATTTACTTAATCCCTTTAAATATTTTAAATGGCTGAAAAGGTAGCAAAATGCATTAAATGTACAACAAATTTTTACTTTGTTTTCAAACAAACTGTGAAAGCCCTATTTCTTAAGTTCAAGAGAGGTCTTAGGAGGGCTGAGAACAGTGAAAGTCTATGCTGAGGGACTTCTGGAGGGGACAGGTAGGGTAGCATATCCAAAAAGATCAAATATGCCATTATATCTTATTTTCCTTGAAGCTTAAAGGCTTTTTCTTACTTCAAGAATCCCTTATAGAAATGCAAATACTTTAAATATGTTCAGGTAAAAGGAGCTCCTCAGTTGTACTTCGGTGCCAAGAAAGAAGGGGAATGAGAGAAAGAGTGCCCACTGGGGAGGTAGGAAAAGCCCTGAGAGGAGGGAAAGGGCCAAAGAATAAGTCAAATTCTCTGATACTTTGTGTGAGAATAGACATCGTGGAATGCCATGGTTAAGAGAGTGTGTCTTGTGTTGTCAAGGTGGTGAGCCCATCTGGATCCCATTTGCTTTCAAACATGACCCTAGCTACACCGACTGCCATGGCCGGCAGTATGTGAAGCGGACGTGGTATAGAAAATTCGTGGGAGTTGTTCTTTGTAATTCACTGCGGTATAAGATCTACCTTAGTGACAATCTGAAAGGTAGGTCTTTGAGAATGGTGTGGTATGAGAAGGTACGGAAATTTTTTTATTTTATCAGGTACTAATTTGACATTTATCAGGTACTAACTTGACGTATTTTACCAGGTACTAACTTGACATAGCAGGTGCATCAGAATGTATTTGAGCTGTGGACCCATCATGTCTCACTGTGACTTGAACACAAATCAGTTTTTCAGGCTCCACTTTGGAGTTACTAGTTTTTACTTTGACACCGAGAAATATATATCTATAACTTTTAAAAATCCACTACATTTTAGAAACGAGGCCCAAAATTCTGTTGGAAATGTAAGGGCCAATTTTCTTTGCCATTAATTCAATAATATTAGGTATGAGTGTAAGCTAGAAGCATCAAGGAAACCACCCCCCACTCCTGTCCTTGCCATTGCCATATCTTTATGAAGAAAAAATTGTAGATGGTGAAACATACCTCAGTATTACTTGTTCTGTGTCTGAATAAAAATTACATTGTTTTCATTATGGTAGGGGATTGAAACAAAGAATACCACAAGCACCTTGAACTACTAACATTTCAAAACGCCATTTCTACCCAGCTGGCTTTGATTCTGCCACCTACACAAATCTGTTTTTTATTTTTAAACTTGCACACTTTTAATTTTTTAGTACATACATTTTTAAAACTTTTCCTCAGCTGCTATAGGTTTTTTTTTTTCTTCTTCCTAGTGGCGATCATTTAAAGACAATGTCAAAACAAAGTCTTTCCTACCATTCTCCACTCTGGCAGTTTCTCAGTGTATATGCCTCTCCCAACACCTACGGTCTGTTTCTGAGCTTTCTTTTCTCTCCTATCACTGAGTTTGCTCTCCCCTGCGTCAGAACTCCTGGCAGAAATTACACAGCCAGCTCCAGTGTCCCAGGGACGATAGAAACAACTGCCCTACTGTGCAGCTGTGGTTCAGGACCATGGACAGCAGCTCATGCAGAGACAACACACACTACTTCTAGTTATGTATGAAAATAGGTTCTTGTATTTTTTACAGATCTTCATGCCCTTTGTAATTATTTCATAATATATTCCTATCACAGTTTCAACTATTCCTTTTTTAAAACCAAGGAGTAGGGGCGCCTGGGTGCCTCAGTCGTTAAGCATCTGCCTTCGGCTCAGGTCACGATCCCAGGATTGAGCCCCAGATAGGCTCCCTGCTCGATGGAAAGCCTGCTTCTCTCTCTCCCGCTCCCCCTGCTTGTGCTCCTGCTCTTGCTGTCTCTCTCTCTGTGTCAAATAAATAAATAAAATCTTTTAAAAAATAAATAAATAAATAAAACCAAGGAGTAAAAAGGCCTACCATTTATAAGCTGAGACTGCCTATAATATTAATAGTTTCCATTTATTGAGGACTTCTTAAGTATTTACCATACATGATCTTGCTGAATTCTTACAACACTGTGGCGTTGGTGCCATTATCACTATTTTTTCAACAGGGAAAGTCTGACACACCAAGTTTCAGTACCCAGTTCGAATGGTCTCCAAAGCTTGTGCAAAATCTTAAAACAGGTGTACATTTTTGACCAGTCACTAACCCATGATATTCCCTTATGCAGACACATTCTACAGCATTGGGGACAGCTGGGGAAGAGGTGAAGATCATTGCCAGTTTGTGGATTCACACCTTGATGGAAGAACAGGGCCTCAGTCCTATGTAGAAGCTCTCCCTACCATTCAAGGTAATTCAAACAAAGGCCTGATTATACTACCCTGGGGGTCGGGAGAGGAGAGCTAATATAAGGAGAAAGTCACTATAGCTCTCCCTTTTGTTTATCTTTTAAAGATGGTTGTGGGCAGCATTTTGGATCATATAAATAAGGAACCAACAAAATATTCCAACCATGTGCTGGAATTGTGTGAACCTAGGAAAGGCAGGGATACGAAGGAATATAAGACGTTGTCCTTACACTCAGAAAAATCTCTTCTCTGCTCCATAACTGGGAAGAGAAAATAGATATGTGAAAGGTAACTGGGAGTAAACAACTTAAAATACAGCTAATGATAGGAGTTATGTCACATAGTTGTCCTATTGTTAGGTAATTGTGCAGATTGTAGTCACTATCTGAGTTCGAGGAAGGCAGGCTACTTGAGGCTGTCAAGAAAGAAGTGGAGTCTGGACTGAGTCATTAAGAAACCTAGACGTGCAAAGGATAGAGTCTTTTGGGCAGAGGACAGCACGAACATGGGTGCAGAGAAGGAAAGGTAAACAAACATACAAACCAACCATAGCTTATCATAGACTTCAGGAGGTAACATAACACCTATTTCATTAGGGTATCACAGGGTGACAACAAATACATTAATCTCAAAGTTTAACAACTTGCAATATGCTACTAACTCCCTCAACTGCCAAAACAAAAAAATGAACAGAACAACTGAATGAAGTCCAACACTGTTTCCATTATGCACTCAACTCCTAGTGATCTGGCAATATCAAGACATGAGATGTCCTATCAACTTTTTTAATTTGGAAAAAAATTGACATAGGCTGGTAAACACAGATTACCTATTTTCAAAGAATTAAGATAGAGTAAAATACACAGAACAGAAAAGTAATTGTATTAGTCAGAGTTCTCCAGAAAAACAGAACCAAAGGGAGAGAGAGATTGAGAGAGAGGTGTCTTAAGGAGTTGGCTCATATGATTATAGAGGCGGGCAAGTCCAAAATCTGCAGAGCAGGCCAATAAGCTGGAGACCCAAGGAAGAGTTCGGGTTGCAACTAGAGTCTGAAGGCAGTCTACTGGCAGAATGCCCACTTTGTCAGAGAGGGTGATCTTTTCCTATGGGGTCCTTCAACTGATTGGATGAGGCCCACCCACATTATAGAGAGTAGCTTACTCTACTCAAAAGTCCGATGATTTAAAGGTTAATCTCATCTAAAAATATTTTTCAGAAACATCTAGAATAATATTTGACCAAATATCTGGGTACCACAGCCTAGCCCCATTGACACATAAAACTAACCATCACAATCAGTATACAAAATATACCACATTTCTTAATTTTTTCAGGATCTTGCATTGACCCAAGGTTACTATGCATGATTTATATTTTACTGTGTTTCTGTGACTGTGGTCGTGATTTTGGTTCTGAGCGGAGGTGCTGCCTAGTCAGCATGCTCACTGGTAGGATGGCGTGTATCCTTTCATCTGGCAAGAGTAAACAGGGCCAGAGAGGAGTTGCCAAAAAAATTTTTTGAACAGGTTGGGGCCTCCCTTTTACTTTAAGGGAGAACTGCTCAAAAATGCTATAGCATTCTTTCCTTTGAGAGATTTCCCTGAAAGACCTAAAAGCCTACCACAGACTTCAAGAATTAAACCAGGAGGCTTGAGGTTCTAGGCGACTTGCAAGGCCGTAAGTGCTGTGAGGAGCAGGTGGAGGTCTTGCTGACAGTTCTTGGCCCTGCAGCGAGTCTCCCTAGCGAGTGGCTCCAATGATCTTCTTTTGTGGAGAGAGAGAATTAGGGCACTAATGAACACGCTTTCCCACCTGTGTCACACACGTGTGGGGACTGGATTATCCCCCCAAATCATGCCTGGGATAAACCCCAGGGATTATTGTGACCCCCACATAAAAATTGTAGTGTTTATTTGGAAGTAACATTTGTTGTAACAACAGTTTATCAGAGGTCTTCTGTCTGAATGGAGGTTCTAAGGATGAGAACTTTTTCTGTTGGTTTGGGCGCTTTTGATGCTACAATTGTAACACCAGTTCCAAGTGTGGCTTTTTCCCCCACACCAGTAGCGATTCTTGGACACCAGCTGGGTGTCTTACAATTCAAGTCTGTTCTGACACTATGTACCCAGAGGTGCCATCAGATCGCACAGGTTAAGGGCTCAGTCCCACAAGACTGACACCCTCCCCCGACCAACTTCTGGTGCCTGTCACAAGTCCAGAGTGCCATCTGAGCATCTGACCTCTTGGCTACATATTGGAGGTTCCTACTGCCCCCTTCTTGGGTTTGATTAATTTGCAAGAGCAGCTCACAGGACTCAGAGAAACATTTTACTTACTAGGCTACCTACCAGTTTATTATAAAAGTATACAATTTGGGGGATGCCAGATGGAGGAGATGCATAGGGCACAGTGTGGGGAAAGGAAACAGAGTGTCCGTGTCCTCTTGGGAGTGCCACCCTCCCAGCATCTGCATATGTTCACCAACCCAGAACTTTCAGAACCTGGTTCTTTTGGGTTTTTGTGGAGGCATGATTGAATAAATCATTGTCCCTTCATGATTGAACTTAATCTCCAGCCCCTTTCCCCTCTGCAGAGGCCAGCAGGTGGGACTGAAAGTCTCACCCTCTAATCCCATGGCGGGCCTCTCTGGTGAGTAGTTCCATCCGTAGATGCTTTCTGAAAGTAATCCCATCAGCATAAACAGGTGTGTTAGGAATATTGAGATACTTTTACCACTCTTATCACTTAGGAAATCCTAAGGTTTTAGGAGTTGTATGCCAGGAACAGGGATAAAGACCAAATATAGATTTCTTATTACCAATCACAGTATCACAGATGCATTTTCTTTCCCTCCCTTTCCATTTACTCTTCTAGGCTACTTCCGCCAGTATCGCCAGGAGCCGGTCAGCTTCGGCAACATTGGTTTTGGAACCCCCTACTACTACGTGGGCTGGTATGAGTGTGGGGTCTCCATTCCAGGGAAGTGGTAACCACGATCAAGATCATGCTGAGAGCTCACCCATCCAGCCCCCTTGACTAACTTGCACTAGGGACTGTGAGCAGGAAAAGACAGTGTCCCAAGCCCCATCGACCCTGGGTGCCGGCAAGGCCACGTGATGGACACTGGACATCTCAGGCATCTCCAGTCTGGAACGCGGTCCTACTTCTTGGCCTGGACTACACACAGAATTCAATGTTGCTGTTAACTTTTGCTTCTCCACATGTTTTGATTATAATAGCACCTGCCAGAGACAGCAGAAACACACAGCTGCAGGGCATGCCCACTGACTCACTGCAGTCTTCACACTTTATAGGCACAAAATTCAGACATGTCGGTGTCTCCAGGGAACAGCATAAACATGCTGGGCTTGCTTCATGGAATACTACACGCTTTCTCTTTTCTCACTGGACTCTTCCAAAAGTAGCCGAATTTAAGCTTCAGATATCTCACTGTGCAGTAGAACTGAGTTACTAAAAACACCACCAAAGGAAATATATCCTACTTAAGATTTATCCCGTGGGTGTACCCACTGCTAGATCAAATGTATCAAATTATATTTGTAAATTCTCAATTTTGATATATATATGTATATAGGCATATACATATCCTCACTTGTCTGCAAGAACATTGATTAAAGTTGCTACATTTGTACTTGTTCACTAGATAAATGCGTGTGGGACTTTTTGGAGCAAAGATGCTGTTAATGAACGTCTTTTAGAAGTGTCCAAAGGACCTGTGCTCTGCGTAATGAGAACAACAGAGTGAACGCTGCTGGACTCTGGGAATGATGGGGAGCTGACGGTGACAGCAACTGAAACCAGTGACCTAGATGCAGACCGAGCGCTTTCTAACTAAGGAGACAATCTGTCCAGACCTGGGTGAAAACTACAGCTTGCCCCTATGGGGACATATCCAGTATGTTTTCAATATAATCAAGACTTTAGATCCCAAGTGATTTAAAAATCCAGTTTAAAAAAAATACTTTCCCCTTTCATGCCTGAGTATCTCCTCAAAATACGAGCCTCATCCCTTTGGACGGCAACACGAGAACATCTATTTAAAGACCCGTTATTCTAATTCTTTTTCAAACATGGTGGCCTTCCCATGTGCTCGGCTATCCCGTGTCCTCAGGCAGCTCCGTGGCATGAAGGTTTTGTCTTCTTTCATAAAGGTTTCAGCCCACGAGAAGCAGGGGTGTGGGGAAAGGAGCTAGAAGCGTACACTTTACTGGGGCCCCCCAGGCCACTGTGGAATGATTTAGTGGCAGAATGCAGTCCAGCCTCCTGGAATCAATTCCTTTCAGTGCCAGTACTGTGTTGAGGGGCAACCTGATGTATCTGGTGGGTTCAAAAGGAAAACTTACAAGGAAACTTGGCAGGGTCCTTTCCATGGGGCTGTGAAAGCTGATGTTCTCCTTAGATTCCACGATCCCCTTTCCACAATAAACAACAGTAAAGAAAATGCAGCATTCTGACAGCCTGGGAAGATACTAGAATTCCTTAGGGAGCAGATTAGATACCCAGTTCATATGTCACTCACAGTTTAGTTTGCAAAACAGGATGGGAACTTCTAAGTAGCTTTTAGGGCTCTTGTCCATGAAAAGGGGATTATTAAAAAAAAAAAAAGGATGTCTAAAAACCTTATTTTTCAGAAAGATAACATTCAAACATACTTCACAAGCAAAAGATATGGTCTTTAAATATAGTGACTTTCCCCGATAAACACATAAGTTTCTTCCTTCATTACTCCCACCCACCCCTCCGAACTTCTGTCTGGTTTCAGCCTCCACTCGCCTGCTATCAGAGACCAGAGAAAGATGCCAAAATGAGGCCCCTGTTGGGAGAACACGAGCAGATTGCACATTTCCTGAAATTTTCTCCTCGGGTATAAATAATTCATTAGCCTGTATGAGAGAAGAACCATTTGGTCTGTTCCACAAGCCTGTCTTGGTGATGGGGTCCCCTTTGGAAGACACAGAGATCCAGATCAGCACTGAGAGGCAGGCACCCCACCCCCTTTGCAATTCACACACTAAAGGGAGTGTTCTTTGCCTCACCCTCAAAGGGGCGGATGCTCATGCCACATCCTAAAAGACATAGGTCCCTCAGAAGGAGTTTATGCTTACCTCACAGAAAGCCAAAGAAATTCCCTGGCATTCACTCATGCAATGACTTTCAAGCCCTGCCTACATCCTTAGACTGTAATTCATTCTGGAAATCTGAACTTCTATTAAAAATAAATGTTGGCAGTTTTTTGATGGACATTACCACAAACCCCAGATGACAGAGCAAAAACAAAAGAAAACACTGAAGGTAAGCATAGGTAGGTGGTATTGTTACCGATATTCTGTCCAAACGAGGTTGCATAACAGTCCAAATGAGTGCACAGTGGCCGCATCAAGTTTCTGGTTCCATGTCAGGTCTGGAGGCCATGTTCTAGAAATGCCATGAGTCTCAAAACCATTGCATATCAAGTTAGGAGGAAATCAATTTACTGATTCCCTAAAGAAGGCTTCATCTATTTCAAAGGCTCTGAGAAAGAAGAGCTTGCCAACTTTAGAGGTCAGAAGTAGGCACAAGTGGGAATTAAAGGGAAAGAACATTTGGCTCAATGTTTTTTTGTTGTTGTCTTTGTTTTAAAGATTTTTATTTCTTTATTTGAGAGAGAGCCCAAGTGGGGTAAGGAGCAGAGGGAGCAGGGAGCCCATTGCAGGACTTGATCCTGGGACTCCGGGATCATGACCTGAGCTGAAGGCAGATGCTTAACCAACTGAGCCACTCAGGCGTCCCAACATTTGGCTCAAGGTGATGAAGTTTTAGACGAGTCTGATTAGCCCACGAGCCTTGTTGGAAAATAGCGTGATGTCTGTTACTGAAAGGCCTCAAGTATACCTGGAAATGTCTAAACTTGCCATTGGAGGCCCCCACCTGTTTTTCTATGGTCTGTGAACTCAGAACAGTGTCTACGCATTGAAAGGGTTGTAAACAGAGAAGACAGATGAGCAAAAAAACAGTAATATGTGACAGAGACCATATTATGTAGTTTGCAAGACCTAAAATATTATCTCACCCTATAAGAAAAAGTTTGTGTCCCCACAGATTTGTTTTCTTGAGGTTGAAAGGAGGTTAAAGTGTAGTCCTAATTTAAAAACTAACACATCCTACTTAATAGATGTCTGTTCTGTTTTCTCTTACTTGAGTTATATTTTTTTTCTGACCATCTCTAGCACCTAATGCCTAAACTCTCAGAGTGTTAGATCCTGGGTCCCAATTTTCCTGTTTGGCAAACTCTTTGTTTGTGCTACGGTCTCAGGAGGCAACACACTCTTTGGGAGGCTTCATGCATATTTATTGCCATCTGGTTAAAACATGATTTCTAGCTTTTACCATGAGTTTTGACTTATTTTCTCCCCTTTGACCTACTCAAGCCACATGTCCTGGTCAGTTCAGGGGGCTGGGGAATTCGGGAATGTGATGATGAATGGGGTTCCTCTCTCTGCATGGAAATCAGCTCTTAGTGACTATTACGAGGATTCTGCTGATAGAATCAATCAGCCCATGCTTGTGGAGCATCTTGCATGTTGTGGATGCCTTAAAATCATCTCCTTGAAGTGTAACTATTTTGCAGTTGGAGATAAGAAGTGAGTTTAGAAAGTAAGACATCTTCCCAACCATCCATTTTCAACCATTCTCAGATCAGGTGGAGCTCAGGAAAATTGTATGAAACCACAGAGCCTACTTATTATGAACAAAGGTGTGATTTTAAATCTTAGTTGTAAGCTTATTAATGTACAAAATTTAAAAATCATAATGAGAGCTAAGCACACAAGGGTTTATGATAAAAGGGAAATAAAATTGATATAAAGTTGGAAGCCAATAAATTTAACACACACACACACAAATTCTTGGTCTAGATTGGGAAAACAATATTCTCGCAAGCACAGATTATCTGATGGCCCAAAATAGAACTAACTCTAGAGCTAAGTCAAGAGTTTGCGTAAGGTTGGACCACGCAGTCTTAGGACAGGAAATAATGTACGGGAGGTGCTGAGAGTGACAGGTTAGCGAATAGTGGCTCTTGCCTCCTTTTCTCTCTGGTCTCTTCTCTCTCCTGCTTTCCATGCATGGCTGCAACCTCTTCCCTGCAGATGACTTTCTCTAGACACATGATGCCCAAATGCCGCCAGGCCCTAGACTTCACATAGGGCTGCCATGTACAAGTGTCCTGCTGCCGCCCTGTGTGCAATGATCTGTCTACAAGATCTTGTAACTCTGCTTCTCTCAACCAGCTCTCCAAGTCTCTCGGTATCCTGTTCTAACCATCACGACAGGCTGTGATTGGATGTCTTGGGCAAGGGTCCACACTCTGATCCAATCAGCTCTTCCTACATGGTGTTGTCACCTGGTGGAAACGAGGCTACCTATGCCTGCCCCCTGCACAAGGGCTGTTTACATGTGGAAAAAGATAATCACTGACATGTTAGGACAAATACACATAGGTGAATGAGAAATCAAATAAGAAAAGGGAGTCATTGTATTAGGCAACTGGTCATTTTAAAATTTCACTTAGGATATATTGAGGATTTCGTGTTTGTTCACTATGAGGCTTTATGTTTACTACTCTCCACTCCTTCTAGCTACCATTGGGGTAGACTTCCTTCTTAACTGAAAGAAGTTTGAGAGAAAATTCCAAATATTTATTATTAAATTATGGCTTAGATGCACTCTACCACACCTATGTTTTAAAGAAAAAATGAGTACATTCATTTTGCTTTCTGAGATGCTCCAGGAAATTTTAAAGTTTCAAACAGAAATAAGAGCAATACACAGTTTTTCTGAAGTTTTCTGTTACCAGGCCAATGATGAAATGAAAAACTGATGTTAATGTAGTCTAGCTGGACAAGATACAATGAGTTAGCCAGTGACAGAAAGTTCTTGGGGGGCGCCTGGGTGACTCGGTGGTTGTGCGTACAACTCTTGATTTCAGCTCAGGTCATGATCTCAGGATCGTGGTCTCGAGCCATGCATTGGGCTCCGTGCTCAGAGGGCAGTCTACTTGAGATTCTCTCTCTTCCTCTGCCCCTCCCCCTTCAAATAAATAAATAAATAAATAAATCTTAAAAAAAAAAAGAAAAGAAAAAGAAGAGAAAGTTCTTGAAAGCCCTGGAGGTAACTGGCCCTGAACACTTATGAGGGCTGGAGGAGTTTACTCCAGGCTCTGGAGTAACAAAGGGATGCACTTTGTTCAGTGCTCTGAGATACCCAGCTTCTTCAGGGTAAAATCCTAGGTCCTTTCCACAGCCTCCAAGGTGCCCCATGATCTGGTCATCCCACGCCTGCCCCCAACATACCCACTGACACCAACAACCCTGCCACGACTCTGACCTCTCTCCTCCCCTCTCTGCTCCTACCTGCAGAGTGGGTTCTGTGGGCTCACAGTAAATATCCATCAAATGGGTAAACATATGGCTAAGATATAGATGGGAATTGAAAAGACAAAGCTCTTCAATCCAAGATTCTCAATGAGCAAAACGTGCCCCTCCAGCCCACCAGTCTGTCTGGGATTCCCTAAGCAACCTGCAGTTTTCCACAAAGGTTCATCAGACTGTCCCCAGGGTCCTGACATCTACTCCCCATCATCACTCACCTACATCCTCTGCTGCCCCTTATTCAGGAGACTCCTCACCTCTCAAGGCAGACAGAGCCAGCAGGCAGAGGCACCGGTCTCCCACGAGCCTATAGCATGCCCATCCTATTGTTGAGATGCCCTCCAGACCCAGGCCCAGTGCCCCGATCTCTATGCTGTGGTGTCTCCCTCTTGTCTTGAAAGATATTTCCCCAACATTCAGACATGATCTAGTCTTTCTCACCTTAAAATTTTTTTAATTTAAATTAAAATAATGTTTTCCATCACCCCAGGTTGCCCCCTTAGCTACTTCTTCACACTGTGCTTTGCTTTGAGCTGAGTCCCTGAATTAATCACTGCACTCCATCCCCCAGCCCTCCACCTTATTCCCATGCATTTGTCTCACCATCACCATACCCAGGCTTCTGTGACCCACCTCACACTCAGCTTCCCCAGGCCCTGGTCTCTATGGTGGCTCAACCCAATGGAAACTGGTCAGTATTTTCCAGTTTTGAGGTGAGCTGCTCACTGGCTTGTCCTACCTGAACTGTTCCCTACATGGTTCTTCCTTTCCTGGCTCCAAAATGGCAGCCAAGTCTCCTTGGTTTTTGCTTAAGGGACTTTGGATTACACCAGAAGACAACTTTCTCCTCTGACTTTCTTTTCAAAAGCCCAAGCACATTAAAGAGATATGCAAGGTCAGGGGATGAATGCTTTGAGAGTTACTGTAGAGAAGGAAACATTTTCCCCAAGATGGTGGGTAGATGCTAGATGGGCCATGCAGGCCATTCCTACCCGTTTTCCTGGGGCTATGGTAGAATGAGGATGACTATAGTAAGCCAGCAAGGCTGGAGCTGGGCTCATGGAAAAATTTTTGTAAATTTCCCAAAGGGCTCACCCACCATGATTTCAACAGTGACACCAAGAAGGAGCCTTAGACAGCAAGAGACACATGGGAAGAGCTGAGCTGTTTGGTCCAGGATGTTTGCTCACAATTTTCTACCCTGGCTCTCCACAACCTTAGTCAGACCTTTTCAAAGATGATACAGCCTTCAAAGCAGACATAGAATATATGACATAGAAGATGACATAGAAATATACATATTTCATCAATTAAGCAAACATTTATTACTGACTAACTTGTATAAGCCACAGTGATGGTGGATCAGCATCTCAACAATGAACAGATATCACATTCAAATTAGAATCATTCAAGGAGGTTGAAAAAGGGGACTGGTTATGTAGATGAGGGTGGGGACCCCACGAAATACTGTATCAGTATTGACTGTGACTGCCCCTGAGCCTGGAGAGCCAGAGGAAAGAATGACTAGCAGATCCAGAGGGAGGGTCTCATAGAGAAGTCCAGTTTTAGAGAAGCGTGACCTCAGTCAAGGGACCACGCCTGGTTTCCTCCTTTTCCCTTCCTCTTCTTCCTATTTCCGGCCAGCTCCCCATCATCCAAACCCATCTGGAAGCCAGGTGGTAAGGAGGCTGGCTGATGAGGTTGAAGCAGGTCATCCCTGCAGTAGACAGCAGGGTGAAGGAAGAAACTGAGCATAACTGGAGAGACAAATTAGAAGCATGCACCACACCTGGGAATTGATAACTCATTTTTCACAGTCATTAGTTACTCTTAGCGCATTATGATATCATTAGCAAAAATGGGTTAAGGGCAATTTTTAGAGCACTTGTTTAAATAGAAAGGAACTTCAAACTCCCCCTTCTTCCTGGAGCTGGTGGAGACTTCACAGGGCATTTCACCTAAATCATTATAGAGTTGAAACTGAGACCCTGAAATTTGAAATAACCTGCCAAAGCCACATACCAAGTCAAGGGTCCCACTCTTCTCCCTGGCAGGTGTGACAATATAAGCACAGAGGCTACCACTCAGCTTCTTCTGAACCATGACAGACAGCTAATCAGTCAAGGTTTGAGGTTTTACCTCAACAACCTGCATTTGAACAGAGCATCACTGTCAACGTCTATTTCTGGGCATTTCTCTCGTTGAACAGTGTCAGCAGTCAAGTTCAAACCTGCTTGCCATCTTGCATTGTAATGTCTCTTCGTTTGGATTCTTGGCAAGAACTAATCTTCTGCATGGAACACTGGCTGTTATACGGAAACAATGAATCGTGGATCACTACATCAAAAACTAGTAATGTATTGTATGGTGACTAACATAACATAATAAAATTAAATTAAAAAAAGAACTAATCTTCTACTCTCAAGGCTCTCTGATATGTGGTCAGAACTGAGGGGAAATGATTGTTTGAATCAAATCAGTGTTTTCTACCCAAAAGGGTCCAGTTTGGGGGTTTAGTTGACAAATCTGGCTTCTTTCAGCACTAAGTCCTCATTTAGTCCAATTTATCAAGGATTTGTTCACAAGCTTCTGCTAGGTAGTCAGAACTGCGCTAGCTGCTGCTGAGGCCAAAGGGAGAGAGGTGTGTTTGTTGCTCTCAAAGATTTAGTCAAATTTAAGGAAAAAAGCATCCATTCCACTCTTCCTGTGGTTGGCTAACCCTGGCATTACTTCCGGTCACTTTTCCAGTCTGCCTCCTGTGACGTCAGATTCAGAGGAGCTTTGCGTCCCTTCTGTCCCTGCCTCAGTATGGAGTCAGGGCATTGTCTTCACTGTTCTCCCACTTGGCTCTATACAGGCATGGCATACAGACCAACCGCACCCTATAAGACCTTAATAAGCCCCATCCCACTACCACCTCCTTGAAGGTTTGGAAATTTATGGATTTGCCTCAGTTGAAAAAGTAGGGGAAGTTGATGGTGGTAAGTTGCAAGATGGATCTTGAGGGTTCTATATGGGAGGTAGTCCTGCTCTAGACGTCTGAGGTTCATTCAGGAATGAGCATGTGTGGGTGCGGAGTCCCTGGCATTACACTTCACTTTGACACAGGATTTCATGGGCTTCAACTTCAGACTTAGGGCAATGTTGGGAGAGTGGGTGAATCTGACTTGTGCCCTCAGCACGTGATGATGTTTAGAAGCAACGTGTTGATCCAACCCTTCTTTGATTCAACAAACTTTCAAAGGCAATATGTGCCAGGGGATATGGATGAATGTACATATACATGTACGTATATACATACATATATTTATATATATGTATACATAAAATGTAGGTATATACATAGCTCCTGTCCATCTCAGAGTTCACAGTCTACACTAAAACAAAACTTGAAAAGCTGGACTTCTTTAAAAGTTTGGGAAAATTGCACCTAAATGCTAAATACTTTGTGTTTATTTGTATCTCTGTGCTGTCATCTTGATTGTTCTGTTCCATGTGAAGCACAGCTGCTTTGAGACTCTAAATTCCATTTACAGCATTTTTTGGGTTGCCTTGTTTTATAGGAAATATTTATTTGGTGACCAGTGTTCTGTTCTGTTTTTGATACTGAATTGGAAAATGCCGTTTCCCCATTGGGAATGCTCTAGTTAATGAGAAACAAATGGTGGTCTGAGAGGTACAAAACTTGTTGACCAGTTCAGAAGATTTTCTTGTTATTTATATAGGGTTTTATCTGTAGTCAGGATATTTCTGAGTTAATTGGTAATTACTGAGTTGTAAGATAGATTGTATGATTGTATATAGATTGGTTCTCAGTCAAAATACAAGGTATAGATTCTTAATGCATCCATACACACATCCACAATAACCAATTTCAGTAAGTCCTTACCAAGTGCCAAGGACTCTTCCAAATACAGATTCATTCCTTGTTTGTTTTTATTATTATTTTTTATTTTTTGGTTTTTAAATCATTTTGAGGTATGATTGACAAACAAAAAAACCCACATATAATTAGTCTATAAAACTGATGATGGACTCTGAAAAACAAACTGAGGGTTCTAGAGGGGAGGGGGGTAGGGGGATGGGTTAGCCTGGTGATGGGTATTGAGGAGGGCACGTTCTGCATGGAGCACTGGGTGTTATGAACAAACAATGAATCATGGAACACTGCACCAAAAACTAATGATGTAATATAGTGATTAACATAACAATAAAAAAATTAAAAAAAAAAAAAAAACTCCATGAGTTTGGAGATAGTATATACTCGAGAAGCCATCACCACAATCTATGCCATAAACATATCCATCACCTTCAGAAGTTCCCTCCACCATCTTTCTTAATTATTTTTTGTGATAAGAACACTTAAAGAAGATCTACCCTCTCAGCAACATTTTAAGTATACAACACAGTAGTATTAACTATAGGCACTATTCTGGACAGTAGATCTCTAGAGCTTATTCATCCTGCATAATTGAAACTTTGTACCCTTTGACTCAATGTCCCCTTCACCCAGCTCCTGGAAGCCACGGTTCTACTCTCTGCTTCCATGGGTTTGATTAGATTCCTCATATAAGTGGTGTCATGTAGTATTTGTCCTTCTGTGTCCAATTTATTTCACTTAACCTAATGGTCTCCAGATTCATCCATATTGTTGTTAATGGCAGGATTTCCTTCTTTTGTAAGGCTGAATAACATTCCACTGTGTGTAAGTACCATATGATTTTATTCACTTTCTTTTTTTAAAATTATAGTTACCATGCTTTACGTTACATCTCCAGGACTTATTTATTCATAACTGGAAGTTTGTACCTTTTTGACTCTTGACCCATTTCACCTACTCCCAACTACCACCTATCTGTTCTGCATATCTTTGAGTTCAGTTTTTTGGTTTCTGTTTTTGTTTTGTTAAATTCCACATATAAATGAAATGATGTGGTATTTGTCTTTCTCTGTCTGACTTATTTCCTTTAGCATAATGCCCTCAAGGTCCATTTTTGTCATCACAAATAGTAGGATTTTCTTCTTTTTTATGGTTGAGTAATATTCCATTGTGTATATATACACCATATCTTCTTACCATTCATCTATGGATGGACACTTAGATTGCCTCCAAATCTTGGCTATGGTAAATAATGCTGCAATAAACATAAGGGTGCATATCTTTTCAGATTAATGTTTTCATTTTCTTTGGATAAATACCCAGAAGTAGAAGTACTGGGACATATGGTATTTCTATTTTTTAACTTTTTGAGGAACTTCCATACTGTTTTCTATAGTGGCTGCACTAATTTACATTCCCACCAACAGTGCACCCGGGTTCCCTTTTCTCCACATCCTCACTTGTTTTTTCTTGCTTTTTTGATATGAGCCATTTTAACTGGTGTGAGGTATTACTTCATTGTACTTTTGATTCTCATTTCCCTAATGACGAGTGATGTTGAGCATCTTTTCATGTACCTGTTGGCTATTTGCATATCTTATTTAGAAAAATGTCTATTCAGATCCTCTGCCCATTTGTTAATTGGATTGGAGGTTTTTTTCTATGGGGTTGTATGAGTTCTTTATATATTTTAGATATTAATCCCTTATCAGATATATGATTTACAAATACTTTCTCAATTTGGTATGTTGCTATTCCATTATATAACTGTGTCAAGGTTTGATTATGCACTTACCAGGTGAAGGACATGTGAGTAATTTCTAATTTAGGGGTTATTATGAATAAAACTACTATAAACGTTCATGTATAGGATTTTGTGTGAACATAAGTTTTTATTTCTCTAGAAGACTTCCTTAGTAATGTGGTAAATGTATGCATGTTTAACTTTGTAAGAATTGTCAAACTGTTTCCCAAAGTGGCAGTACCATTTGCATTCTTACCAGTAATGTATGAGAGTTTCAGTTTCTCTACATCTTTGCCAGCACTGGACTTGTCAATTTATTTTTAAAGATTTTTTTTGACACAGAGAGAGAGAGAGAGAGCACAAGTAGGGGGAGCGGGAGAGGGAGAAGCAGGCTCTCCACTGAGCAGGGAGCCAGATGTGGGGCTCAATCCCAGGACCCTGGGATCATGACCTGAGCCGAAGGCGTACACTTAACTGACTGAGCCACCCAGGTGCCCCAATATCGCATTCTCTTATTATTGTTTTAATATCTCTATGGTAGTGGTGTCCTCTCATTCATTTCTAACATGAGTAATTTTTGCCTTCTCTCTCTCTTGCTTAGTCTGTCTGGATATTTATTAATTTGATTGATATTTTTAAAGGAATAGCTTTTGGAGACTTCCAGGGAAAATGGTGGAGTAGGAGAAGCCTAGGTTCACCTCATCCCAAGGATTCACCTATAAAACACCCACATCTGTCTAAATAACCAAGAAAATGACCAAAAGACTGGCAGAACAGACTCTGCACAGATAAATGTAAAGAAAGGGTGACATTGAAGAGGGTAGAAAGGGTGGAGACACAGTTGACACAACTAAAAGGACCCACAGGATTGTCTGTGGGAGAGAGGGAAGGATACCTCGGATGTGGATAGGGGAGAGGAGCAGACCCCACAACAGGGACCCCAAGCATGAGGGACCTGCACTGGAAAGATGAATCCCCATAACATTTGGCTTTGAAAACCAGAGGGGCCTAACTTAAAATCACTGGCGTTTAACACTTAGAACTTTAAAAGTCAGTGGGCTCAGTTCTAGGAGAACCAGAGGAGGATAGGAAACTGAGTTCCTTCCTTTAAGAACTAGTCCAGGGGCGCCTGGGTGGCTCAGTTGGTTAAGCGACTGCCTTCGGCTCAGGTCACGATCCTGGAGTCCCGGGATCAAGTCCCACATCGGGCTCCCTGCTCAGCGGGGGGTCTGCTTCTCCCTCTGACCCTCTCCCCTCTCATGCTCTCTCTCTATCTCATTCTCTCTCTCAAATAAATAAATAAATAAAAACTTTAAAAAAAAAAAAAAAAAAAAAGAACTAGTCCAAAAAACAACCCATGGAGATGTAGCATACAAGCAGCCATTTGAAAAATGCCTGAGGTATATAGGAGGGAGATTTGTTTACTAATCTCAGAGCATGTTCTGGAGGGTCATGGATCTTTGGGGGACTTCTCTAAGAACAAAAGACTGGCAGGTGCCATTTCCCTTCCCTATGCTCCACCCTGGATAACTGGACATCTGCAAGAAACAGTGCAGCAGTCCACCTAGTGATCAGTGTGCCCTGTCCCCACACTCTTGTGTGGTCCTGCCCCCTCCAACACACCCTTGGCAGGAGTCCAACCAAATCGGCCCCACAAGCATGGCAGTGTGCCAGCAGCTCCAACAGGAGTGAACACCACCCTAAAGTGACTCCTGCCAAAGGGAGAAGGAAAGAAAAGCATACACATCAGTTCTACTGTGGCTCCAGTAGTTGGCTGGGGGCTGACATCTGGTCTGAGGGCAGGCTCCACCCACCAATAAAACCTTCTCAGGGGGACAATATAGGAAGAGCACCCTTCAGCTACCACAGCTCTGACAAATGCCTGGTCTGACTCAACTCAAGCCTAAGTTGGCCCCAGACTGGCCAGCTAACAACCCAGGGACCAAACCCTGGCCACAACAGGCAAAGAGAGTCATTGCAGATGGCTGGATTAAAGACAAAAGAGGCTCAGCCACAATAGGGCACATGCAACACACATAGGAGATACCCCTGAAGCACCGGGTTCTCGTGAACAGGAGACATTGCATTACAGGGCACTACAGAACCTCTTCTTCATAAGGCCAGTATTTTCTAGAACAAGAGACATGACTGATTTTCCTAACACATAGAAACAGATGCAGAGAGTTAGAAAAAAATGAGGAGACAGAGTAATATGTCCCAAATGAAAGAACAGGGCAAAATCACAGTGAGAGCCCTAAGTGAAACGTAGATAAGTAATATGCCTGATAGAGATTTAAAGTAATGGTCATAAAGATACTCACTGGACTGGAGAAAAGAATGGAGGACCTCAGTGAGAGCCTCAACAAAGAGATAGAAAACATAAAAAAGAACCAATTAGAGATGAAGAACTCAATAACTGAAATTAAAAATATACCAAATGGAAGAAATAGTAGACTAGAGGAAGCAGAAGAACAGATCAGTGATCTGGAGGACAGAATAATGGAAAACAATCAAGCTGAACAGGAGAGAGCAAAAAGAAAAATAAAAAATGAAAATAGGTAAGGGAACTCAGCAACATCATCAAGCATAATAACACTCATATTATAGGTATACCAGAAGAAGAGAGAAAAAAGAGGATAGAAAATTTATTTGAAGAAGTAGCAGCTGAAAACTTTGCAGATCTGAGGAAGGAAACAGAAATCCAAATCTAGGAGGCAGGGATAGCCCCCCAAAATCAACCCAAGAGGTCCACAACAAGACACATGGTAATTAAAATGGCAAAATGCAGTGAAAAGAGAGAATCTTAAAAGCAACAATAGAAAAGAAAACAGTTACATCAAAGGGAAACCCCATAAGGCTATCAGCTGATTTTTCAGCAGAAACTTTGTGGCCAGAACAGGGTGGCATGATATATTCAAAGTGCTAAAAGAAAAAAAACCTGCAACCAAGAATAATCTAACCAGAAATGCTATCATTCAGAATAGAAGGAGAGATAAAAAATTTCTTAGACAAACAAACGTTAAAGGAATTCATCACCACTAAAACAGTCCTATAAGAAATGTTAAAGGGGACTTCTTGAGTGGAAAGGAAAGATTATAATTATGAGTAAGAAAAGTAGGAAGCACAAAAGCAGTAAAATTAAGTATATCTATTAAAATCAGTCAAGGAAGGGGCACCTGGGTGGTTCAGTCGGTTAAGCATCTGCCTTCCACTCAGCTCATGATCTCAGGGTCCTGGGATTGAGCCCCAAGTCAGGATCCCTGCTCAGCGGGGAGTCTGCTTCTTTCTTTCCCTCTGCCCCTCCCCATGCTCGTGCTCTCTCTCTCTCAAATAAATAAATAAAATATTTTTAGAAAACCATTCAAGGGATTCACAAAATAAAAAGATGTAAAGTATGACATCATATACCTAAAACGTGAGAAGGAGAGGAGTAAAGAATGGACTCAAACTTCAGTGACCATCAACTTAATATAGATTGCTATATGCAGAAGATGTTATATACAAGCCTAATGTAAACACAAATCAAAACCCAGTAATAGATATGCAAAAAATAAAGAAAAAGGAATCCAAGTATATCATGAAAGACAGCCAGCAACCCATGAGAGAAGAGATCAAGAGAAGAAAAGTACAAAGAACTACACAAAAACAACCATAAAACAAGTACAAAATGGCAATAAGTACACAACTATCAATAATTACTTTTAATGTAAATGGACTAAACACTCCACAATCAAAAGACTTTGGGTGATGAAATGTGTTAAAAAACAAGACCCATGTATATGCTGCCTACAAGAGTTTCATTTCAAACCTAAAGACACATGCAGATTGAAAGTGAAGGGATAGAAAAGCATTTGTCATGCCAATGGAAGTGGAAAGAAAGCCAAGGTAGCAATATTTATGTCAGACAAAATAGGTTTTAAAATAGGCTGTAACAAGAGACAAAGAAGGACACTACATAATGATAAAGGGAACAATTCACCGAGAAGATATAACAATTATTAATATTTATTGACCCAACATGGGAACACCAAATACATAAAGCAGGTAATAACAAGCATAAAGAAAGTAATTGATAGCAGTACCATGATAGTGGGGGACTTTATCATCCCACTTAACAATGGATAGATCATCCAGATAGAAAATCAACAAGGAAATAGTGGCTTTGAAAGATACATTGGACCAGATAGATCTAACAGATATATTCAGAGCATTCCATCCAAAAAAAGCAGAACACACATTCTTTTCAAGTGCACACAGAACATTCTCAGAATAAACTAGGGCACAAAATAAGTTTCAACAACTTCAAGAAGACTGAAGTCATACCATGTATCTTTTCTGATCACAATGCTATGAAACTAGACACCAACCACAAGAAAAAAATTTGAAAGAACACAAATACATAGATGTTAAATAACATGCTACTCAACAATGAATTAGTTAACCAATAAATCAAAGAGGAAATCCAAAAATGCATGGAAACAAATGAAAATGAAAACACAATGGTCCAAAAACTTCAGGATGCAGCAAAAACTGTTCAAAGAGGGAACTTTATAGCAATACAGGCCCAGTTCAAGAAGCAAGAAAAATCTCGAATAAACAACCTAACATTACACCTAAAAAAGCTAGAAAAAGAAGAACAAGGAAAACCCAAAACTAATAGAAGGAAGGAAATAGTAAAGGTTAGACAGAAATAAATGAAATGGAAACTAAAAAACAACAGAACAGATCAATGAAACCAGGAACTGGTTCTTTCAAAACATCGACAAAATTCGTATACTTTTACCCAGACTCATAAAGAGAGAGAGAAAAAAAGAGAGAGAGAGAGAGAGAGAGGACTCAAATAAAGTCAGAAATGAAGTAGGAGAAATAACAACCAATGCCACACAAATACAAAGGATTATAAGATAATATTATGAAAAATTATATGCCAACAAATTGGACAACCTAGAAGAAATGGACAAATTCCTGGAAACATATAACTTCCCAAAACTGAATCCAAAAGAAATAGAAAATTTGAACGGACCAATTACCAGCAAGGACATTAAATCAGTAATCAAAAAACTCCCAACAAACAAAAGTCCAAGACCAGATGGCTTCACAGGTGATTCTACCAAACATTTACAGAAGAGTTAACACCTATTCTTTCAAACTATTCCAAAAAATCGAAGAGAAGGGAAAACTTCCAAACTCATTCTATGAGGCCAGGATTAACCTGATACCAAAACCAGATAAAGAGACCACAAAACAAGAGAACTACAGGCCAATACCTCTGATGAGCATAGATGCAAAAATCCTCAACAAAATATTAGCAAACCAAATACAATAGTACATTTAAAAAATCAGTCACCATGATCAAGAGGGATCTGTGCCTGGGATGCAAGTGTGGTTCAATATTTGCAAATCCACCAACATGATACATCATATCAACAAGAGAAAGGATAAAAACCATATGATCATTTCAATAGATGCAGAAAAAGCATTTGACAAAGTACAACATTGATTCATGATAAAAACCTTCAACAAAGTAGGCTTAGAGGGAACATACCTCAACATAATAAAGGCCAAATATGAAAAACCCAGGGCTAATATCATCCTTAGTGGGGAAAAATTGAGAGCTTTTCCCCTAAGATCAGGAAAAAGACAAGGATGTCCACTCTCACCACTTCTATTCAACATAATACCAGAAGTCCTAGCCACAGCAATCAGACAAGAAAAAGAAATAAAAGGCATCCAAATTGGTAAGGAAGAAGTAAAACTTTCATTATTTGCAGATGACATGATACTATATATAGAAAACACTAAAGACCACCAAATACTACTAGAACTGATAAATGAATTCAGTAAGGTCACAGGATACAAAATCAATATACAAAAATCTATTCCATTTCTATACATCAATAATGAACTATTGGAAAGAGAAATTAAGAAAACAGTCCCATTTACAATTACACCAAAAATAATAAAATATCTAGGAATAGACTTAACCAAGGAGGTGAAAGTTCTGAGGTCTGAAAACTATAAAAGTCACTGATGAAAGAAATTGAAGATGACAGAAACAAATGGAAAGATATTCCATGCTCATGGATTTGGAGAACATGTATTGTTAAAATGTCCATACCACCCCAAGTAATCTACAGATTTAATGCAATCCTTATCAAAATACCAACAGCATTTCTCACAGAACTAGAACAAATAATCCTAAAATTTGTATGGAAACCACAAAAGACCCCAAATTGGCAAGGCAATCTTGAAAAAAAAAGAACAAAACTAACAGTATCACAATCCCAGATTTCCAGATATATTTCAAACCTCTCATCATCAAAAGTGTGGTACTGGAACAAAATTAGACACATAGATCAATAGAACAGAATAGAGAGCTCAGACATAAACCCATGATGATATGTTCAATTAATCTTTGACAAAGGAGGCAAAAATATGCAATGGGAAAAAGTCTCTTCAACAAATTGTTTCAGGAAAACTGGAGCGTTACATGCGAAAGAATGAAACTGGAAGACTTTCTTGCACGATACATGAAAAGTAAACTCAAAATGGATTAAGGAGTTAAATGTGAGATCTGAAGCCATAAAAATCCTGGAAGAGAGCACAGTCAGTAATTTCTCTGACATTGGCTGCGGCAACATTTTTCTATATATGTCTCCTGAAGCAAGGGAAACAAAAGCAAAAATGAACTATTGAGATTACATCAAAATAAAAACCTTCTGTTCAGCAAAGGAAACAATCAACAAAACTAAAAGACAACCTATTGAATGGGAGAAGATATTTGCAAATGACGTATCTGATAAAGGGTTGTATCCAAAATATATAAAGAATTTATACAGCTCAACACCAAAACACAAATAATCCAATTAAGAAATGGGCAAAAGACATGAACAGACATTTCTCCAAAGAAGACATCCAGATGGTCAACAGACACATGAAAAGATGCTCAACATAACTCATCATCAGGGAAACACTAATCAAAACCAAAATGAGATATCACCTCACACCTGTCAGAATGGCTAAAATCAAAAACACAAGAAACAACAGGTGTTGGCAAAGATGTGGAGAAAAAGGAACGCTCTTGCACTGTTCATGGGAATGCAAACTGGTGTAGCCAGTGTGGAAAACAGTATGGAGTTTCCTCAAAAAATTAACGATAGAACTACCCTATGATCTAGGAATTCCACTACTGGGTTTTTACCCAAAGAATACAAAAATACAAATTTGAAAAGATATACGCACCCCTCTGTTTTTTGCAACATTATTTACAATAGCTGAATTATGGAAGCAGCCCATGTCCATTGGTAGATGAATGGATAAAGAAGGTGTGGTATATACATACAATGGAATATTACTCAGCTGTAAAAAATAATGAAATATTGCCATTTGCAACAACATAGATGGATCTAGAGAGCATTGTGCTAAGTGAATAAGTCACTCAAGGAAAGACAAATACCGTATGATTTCATTCATATGTGGAATTTAAGAAAAAAAACAAATGAAGAAAAAAAGAGACATACCAAAAAGGAGACTCTTAAATCTAGAGAACAAACTGATGGTTACCAGAGGGGAGGTTGGTTGGGGGGTTGGGTGAAATAGGTGATAGGATTAAGAGGACACTTATGGTGATGAGCACTGAATAATGTATATATTTGTTGACTTGCTATACTATATACCTGAAATTAATATAACATATGTTAGTTATACTGGAATTAACATTTAAAAAAATAAAGGAGAAGCTTTTGTTTTTATTTTCTGTGCTATTGTATGTTTTCACCTTCACTGATTCCTACTCTTATATTTATTATTTTATTTCTTCTTTTGCTTCAGATTTAATGTATTCTTGTTCTAACATCTTAAGATAAAGGCTTAAGTCAATGACTTGAGAAATCTCTCCTTTTTAAAGATTTTATTTATTTATTTGAGAGAGAGAGAGAGAGCATGCACACACGAGTGTGGGGGGAGGGGCAGAGGGAGAGAGAGAGAATCCCAAGAAGACTCTGCCCCAAGCACAGAGCCTGATGCGGGGCTCAATCCCCTGATCCTGAGATCACAAAGGGAACAGAAATCAAGAATCTGATGCCAACCCACTGAGCCACGCAGGAACCTCTCTCCTTCTTAATATGGACATTTTAATGCTGCAAATGCCTCCCAATCGTTGTTTTAGAGCATATCACAAACTTTGTTATGCTATGTTTTCATTTTCATTTAATTTATAATATTTTTAAATTTTGCTTTCTGATTTTCTCCTTGATACAGGGGTTATTTAGAAGTATGTGTTTTAAATTCTGAGTATTTCCCTGAAAAGTGTAATTACGGTATGCTATACTGGCCTCACAGTATGGAGAATGGGTGAACCCATCTCCCTGCTTCTCTTCACTCATGGATCCTGAGTTCTGTTCTCTTTGCCACACAGCACTGAGAATATCCTTTTATAACATAAGTCAGATGCTGTTACTTCTTTGCTCCCTGGATTCCCATGTCACTCGTGGGTAGAAGTACTCTCGGTGGCCTGCAAGTCCTTCAGGACCTCATACATGCCAAGAGCTGAGCTGAGCAGAGGGGGCTGAGCTAACAGGTGTTGAAGTAGCTGATTAAGCAGACAAACTGAAAGGAAAGCAACAGGCAGGAGCTTAATCACTTTCTGCAATGGTATGAGCAATGCTTTAATCAGGAGGAAGTGCTGTCTCCTTCCTGTTTCACTTTTCCTCATGGAATGGCGTGGGCCAGGTGGATCAGCAAAGATGTGGGATCTCCTCACTGCCTGAGGAGACTGAAACAAAAGGCTCCTGCCATTTTATGGACCCGGGAGCTGAGGGAAGGGCTGGGAGTGGAAGAGTACTGAGTACTGACTCGGTGTGAAGAAGGTATCTCCAAGGTCCCCTCTCTCCCCTGATAAAGTGGTTTTTGCAGAGGTGCTTGGGGAAGGTCTGGCCAAAGGCTCTGAATAAAGAGACCTCTGAATGGAGATGCCTGGTCTAGGAATATTCACAGATATGCATAAGAGTATGGCCTGAGTCCTTGACTGCAAGTCTCCACGGAGGCTGTGATGCATTGGCTTTGCACAAAGTCTGGTGTGGGGAGGGCAGCTTCTCCCCATGAAGTCTGCCAAGTAAAGCCTTTGCAATTGCTTTGGTTTGGTCCTGCCTGAATGCACCTTCTTCAATCTGTGTCTTAGACCAGGTCCTCCATGAATACCTGGGGGACCCAGGGAGCAAGAACCAATGGAGGCCCGTATAGCATGTGTCTAAATTTGAAGTTACAAATCAAAATAATTCTAAACAAAATCTGTTCTATACTCTTATCTTGACAGATATACCCTTATACTTAAAAATAACATAAAAATTATCACATGGTCTCGGGCGCCTGGGTGGCTCAGTTGGTTAAGCAACTGCCTTCGGCTCAGGTCATGATCCTGGAGTCCCGCGATCGAGTCCCGCATCGGGCTCCCTGCTCAGTGGGGAGTCTGCTTCTCCTTCTGACCCTCCCCCCTCTCATGCTCTATCTCATTCTCTCTCTCTCAAATAAATAAATAAAATATTTAAAAAAAAATTATCACATGGTCTCACTTATTAGTGGAACATGAGGAACAGCATAGAGGACATTAGAGAAGGAAGGGAACAATGAAGGGGGGGAAATCGGAGGGGGAGACGAACCATGAGAGACGATGGACTCTGAGAAACAAACTGAGGGTTCTGGAGGGGAGGGGGGTGGGGGATGGGTTAGCTCGGTGATGGGTATTAAAGAGGGCACGTATTGCATGGAGCACTGGGTATTATATGAAAACAATAAATCATGGAACACTACATCAAAAACTAATGATGTATTGTATGGTGACTAACATAACATAGTAAAATAAAATTTAAAAAAATTAAACATAAAAGATAAATATGTATAAATAGACAATGTATAAAGCTATGGTTTTTATATGACTGAAAGTCTGAAAAGTATCAAAGAAGATTATTTTATTATTATTTGGATGTTTTGGTGTTGTTGGACTGGAGATGTCTGGATGAGTAATAAAATAAAGACATTCATAAATTATTTTATATTTATCTCAAATGTTTATTTTCCTTGCCTCCATTTCAGTAAAATGATTATTGTATTATGAGTTTTATGTAATTTATATTATATCAACAATAATGATCTAAGCATTAAAAATTAAAATTTAGTTATAATCAAAGTATACAAAGATTTAAGATACATTCATCAAATATAAATTAAGCGTAAATAATAGAAAATTGAATTTTTTTCATGTTTTCAGCTTTTTTCTTTTAAATTATTCAGAATTATTTGTTGAAATTATAAGGCAAGATATAAAGCATGATTATTAATATCACAATTAAAAATATCAACTAGGATGCCTGAGTGGCTCAGTCGGTTAAGCGTCTGCCTTCGGCTCAGGTCATGATCTCAGGGTCCTGGGATCAAGTCTTGCATTGGGCTCCCTGCTCAGTGGGGAGTCTGCTTTTCCTTCTCATTCTCCCTTTGTGCTCTCTGTCTCTCAAATAAATAAATAAAATCTTATCAATTAAGTAGAGCCAAAATATATTGGGATTTTAATGAAAGCATCTTGAATGTTTTGATAGAAATTTTACCACTTTGTAAATTAAGATCTTGTTGTTGGAAAGAATTGGTACAGTGCCTTATGCATGCTTTGTTTATGCACATATGCATACTGAAGAATCAGATGAATTGTTTACCACTGTAAAATGTTCTTCAACCTCCATGTTAACTGTTGCAAGCACCACACTCATCTGTGAGAACTTCAGATCAAGAATTAGAATATGAAGAGAAGAAAGAAAAGTAGATATTTGACACCATTGGGAAAAGAAAAAAATTTGTTATGCAGGAATTTGGTGCATTCAAAAAACCCCCAGAATTTAGTGCATTCCTGCTGAGGATTTGATCATTTTAATCACTTTGTCTTTTCTCTTCCTTACATGTTTCTGCTGCTCAGCCTCTTTGCACTCTGATGGTGGCCAAAGTGCAGCCCACCAACACTGGGGCTTTGGCACATAGATGACTCATGTTTCAAAGACATACATCAGGAGCTATGGAGAGGCACTGCCCTGGGGCCTGAACAGCACTGGCAGATGTTTGGGGTTATGGGTGGCACTGTGCCAGCTCTGTGCACCAGATTCCCAATGACACAGGCACCTGTGCATTTTTTCAATAGACTCATTTATTTTGTGTGGGTGTTTCTGATGTGTAGGGCCTCCTAAAGTATGAGGCTTGGCAGGTCAGTCCTGCCTTGCACTGGCTGGTCCCTTTTCTGGAAAAATCTTCTAGATGTCTGCGAAGCTGACCCCCTCTCCTCCTTTAAGCCCTTGTTCAGATGTCTCTTCTCAGTGAGGCCTCTCCCTACAACCCTATTTAAGATTCCCATCTTCACCTCTACATTCACCCAGGCACTCCATATACCCTTTACCTTGCTCTTTTTTCTTTTTTCCACAACACTTACCATCTTGTAACGTACTATGTTTATTGTTTACTTTCAGTCTCTACCCACTGGAATGGTGTTTTAGTCAGGGTTCTTCAGGGAAAGAGAAGCAATAGGAGATAGATGGATGATGGATGGATGATGGATGGATGGACGGATGGATGATGGATGGGTGGATGATGGATGGATAGATAGAGTGAGAGATAGATAGATAGATAGATAGATAGATTTATTATAAAACTGGGTCACAAGATTATGGATGCCAAGAAGTTCCATGGTCTGTCATCTGCAGGCTGGAAAACCAGGAAATCCAGTGGTGCTATTCAGAGTCTGAATGCCCGAGAAATGGGAGAGTCAATGCCCAAGGACAGGAGAAGATAGATGTCCTGGTTCAAGGAGAGAGCAACTTTGTCTTCCTTTACCCTTTTGTTCTATTCAGGCCCTTGAAGGGTTAGAACGAAACCCAGTCACATTGTGAGGATCGTCTGCTTTACTCAGTGTACCCATTAAAATGCTAGTCTTTTCCAGAAACATCCTCACAGACACACCCAGAAACAATGTTTTACCAGATGTATCTGGTCAATCAACCTGGCATGTAAAATTAACCATCACAAATGGGAACTCCAAAAGCACAGGGAGGATCTGTGGTACCTTAGTGCCTGGAATGGTGTCTGGCACACAGTTGAATGAATCAACACCAGACTCTGTTCTAGGCCATCTGTATGCACAAAAACCAAGGTGGAAGTGGTAAGGTAACTTTCCCAAAGTGACACAGTGGGAAACTGTGTCACCTGGTCTCCTGGGATAATTCCTCAGGAGACCATGGTGAGGGGTCCCGATATAACCTGTCTACCATACTTGGTGCTTTTCATGTAGTAACTATTCAATAAATTGCAACTACTCTTACCAGATGAACAGTCTCCGCTCAGGTCTATGGTCTGTCAGAGCCTGCCACATGTTCATAAATGCACACCGTTTCCTGCCTCTTGCCATGTTATAACAGACAAAACCCTGATATGGTTAGGGGCTCATCAATCACTCAGAACGTTATCATATGTTGTGGGTCTGATTAAAACCCCAAATGCATTTGTGCAGCCCCTTTTTGTGCATCTGCATGCCAACCACCTGTGAACAGAAACTCGATCCCTACATTGATAATCCATGTATGTTTCATTGACTAAAATTCTATTTGGCTGGAGCCAAAAAGTTTGTCTTTTCCTTACGAAAATAAAAAGCAAAAGTTACATTTTTGCACCTGGAGAATAACAAAAATCTTAATTCAGTCTGAAACAATGACCTCACTAATTTTACTGTTTCTGATAGGGGCCAATATGAGCAGCCCTTGGTTTATGAAAGATTCATACTTAGCATCTATCTTCCTTGCTTTCTGCTGTGATAACTAGTGAGAAACAGGCATCTCTAGCTTTGTTCTCTTCCAAAAAGCTACCAAGATCGTGGAAGACTTTTCCTTAGTCTTATCAAATATTGCTGTGATAGAACCTGCTTAAAGAAACCACCTGAATTTTGCCACCATCATAAAAGAGTTTCTTACATTTTTTAAAAATGGAAATAAAATATTATACGTAAGCTCAGAATTATGAAGCCACACAGGTCTGTTTCTACAGAAAAATCAAGTTACTTGTACAGTGTCTCATGGAGGAAAACCCTCCCTGAGTGAATCGTGCTTGTATAACTTTCTTCAGCATTATAAACACAGCACACAGCCAGTCCTGAACACTGAGAGAGTTTTCTAGGCACTTAAACTTAAGGATGCCTGCTGCTATGGTTATGCATATACAGTGTATAGGCTGCACACTAAGCAAGAACGTGGAAAGACATATTTAAAAAGATTTTTAAGAACTTAGTCTCCACCTTATATCAGTTTCTCATATTTCAAATAATCAAAACCTGTTGCCAAATTTGAAATAAAATTGAACTGTTAACTTTCACTTAGACTAGAATATACAAAGTACTTTTCTCATTAAATGTACCAAGTTACTCAAATGTCCCAGAACCACTGATTGCTTTCATCTTTGCTGCTGATCAGGTGCCAGAGCTAATAGAGCTAAGTGGGACCCGGGGCCCTTCCAAACGGAGGCATCACAAGGAAAATCTTAAATTTCATCACCTCTAAAGTTTCTTTGCTCTTTTGGAGAGAGGAGGAAATTCAGATATGACAAAGCATTGAGAATCCTTGTAGGGACACGGGAGCCTGCTGATTCAGGGGGAAAGTAAGGACAATCCTGGCTGGTGAGATGTTTTCATTTCCTCTGAGTTGGGTCTCTGGCTGTAGAAGTCAACTCAGATCTGTCAATAGGATATGTGAACAGTGCAGAAAGGTGTCCATAATGTCCAGAGGCTCTCATTGTAGCTCTTCCTGGATATTCTGGTTCTTCTCTTTCCAAGCATTTGGTGGGATTGTAATTCCTAGTCCTTCCAGCAAAAGTGATGCGTATCACCTCCAGGCAAAAGTGTTTCATTGCCCGTGTGAGGCAATGCTGAGAGAACCTGCTTAAAGAAAACCACCTGAATTTTGCTACCATCATAAAAGAGTTTCTTACATCTTTCTCCTTTTTCCTCTTTGGGGATTCTGAAGGCAAGTGCTGCCATGGGTCCTTGACCTTCCTGGACTCCAGGTGACCACAGTGAGCAGAGCTTCTTACCAATTCATGTTGTATGTGCAGCAGGGGAAGAGATTGGCTTCTGTTGTGTTTTTTTTTTTTCCTGCCATTTGGAGATTATTTGTTACCCCAGATCAGCCAGGCCTATCCTGACTGCCATCTGCTGTTTTGGCATCCCCAGTATTTGTTTTATTTTTCAGATAAATTCCCCTCCATTTTCCCTAAAAGAGACCATCAGGATTCCATCCACTGCCCATCTGATGTGGAGATACGCCATTTTCTGGCTCCAGGAATGGGTAGATAAGAGCCAGGTACAGTAGAGTATATCATCCTTTGGCAGTCAGGGTGTCCACAACTAAAGAAGGCTAATGAGCATCAAGCCCAGGATTTTTTCTGCAACATTTTTTAAAGAGATGTTATCTCTTCACCAGTGTTGTCAGGCTGACAGGACGTAAGTCTAATGCTGCTAGTGGCCATCTTGCCACCAACTGGAAAAAGCCTATCACATATCAGAGCTAACACACACACCCACAAAACCCCAAAATCAAGAGATGAAGAGAAATGGATTCCCAAAGACATGGCTTGAGCACATGGATCCAATTATGTCTGTAGGAACACACTCTGTAATATCACAGTTGGACAAGTCAATAGCTTAGCTGTCCGTGCATATATCAATTCAAGTTGGACTTTTGAGACTTTAAATGAAAACAATCCTAATACACCGAGGAAAAACATAATTGATGAGACAATTCACAGACTTCCCTGAATCTTAAACTCCCCTTAAGACATTATTAAGTAAGAATTAAGAGAGGTTAAGTGCATTGGCATGGTGAATGCTGAGTGACATGGAGCTAGGGTAGATGAATCTTATGGGCTGGGTTCATGAGTGGAACAGAGGTCCTAGGGCAGCTGAGGGGAGCAGGGGATGGGAGAGCATGGAGGATTCTAGTAAATTATTCTAGAGCCTAAAACTATGTATTTAGATCTTCTTTAATGTCTTTCAGAGATGCTGGAAGGATGGAGGTCTTTTTAAATTGCACTTGGCTTTTAAACTGAGCTCCTTGAACCTGACATTGCTGTGTTTATGGATCACACAGGACTCTAGGTTTATAAATTTTGTGTAGCACAATTTGTAGGGCTGCTTAAATTTGTAGAGCACAGCTTGTAGGGCAGAGAATACTTTCTTTCTCCTCAATTTTAATTTCTCTATTTACAACTTTTGTTTTGACTTGAGAAATCTTTAAAAATGTCTACAAACTTTGGAGTGCCTGGGTGGTTCAGTTGGTTAAGCATGCAACTCTTGATCTCTGCTCAGGTCATGATCCTGGGGTCCTACGATGAAGCCCCATGTTGGGCTCCCCGCTCAGCAGGGAGTCTCCGTGTCTTCCTCTCCCTCTGCCCCTCTCCCCCGCTCTTGCATACTCTCTCTCTAAAATAAATAATAAACCTTTTTAAAAAATGTTGACAGGGACGCCTACATGGCTCAGTTGGTTAATCCTCTGCCTTTGGCTCAGGTCATGATCTCAAAGCCCTGGGATTGAGTCCCATATCGGTGTCCTTGCTCAGCGGGGAGCCTGCTTCTCCCTCTGCCTGCCATTCCCCCTGCTTGTGCTCTCTCTCTCTCTGACAAAGAAATGAGTAAAATCTTTAAAAAAATAATTAATTAACTTCAAAAATTCTACAAACTTCATTGTTGCCAGTATTTATATGCTTAGAAGAACGATAAAGCAGAATTAGGGAAGGACTAATATGAAACTACAGAAATATCCAAGTTTTGAGTAATAGCTTTTTTAAAAAAACAGACTAAGAACTAATGATGTAATATATGGTGATTAACATAACAATAAAAAAAAAAGCAGACTAAGAAAAAGATTTGATTTTATCCAGAGACTTTTTTTGAGAAAATATAAGTGTTGCATTTCATAATGAAATCTATGCCAAACAAAGGCCCCTTGTTTTTATTGTCGTAACTGATTTGGATTCATTTATGGAGGCCAAATTTTGGTTCACAGTACAAACAGTTGTTGCCTTACTCATGTGCTCATTCCCTCAGAAATGTAACATAGACCTGGCCAGAGCACCTTCTGCTCACAAAGCCAATACCATTATGGTGATGCGATTATGTTGTATTGACTTTTCATGTTATTTTGAAGTCTTGAACTTCAAATGCCAGTGTTTAGGAGGTTATTTATGAGTAAATGAATAATAATCTAACTAGTATAAATGTTATTTGAAATCTAGTAGATCAAGAAATGTTTGTGGCCCAAAGTTGAAAAAGGAAAGGGGCAGAGAAGACAGTTAAGACTTAATACTCTTTATTTTTGATGAGATCCTGTCCAACGTATTGGACCTAGTTTTGCTCTTGTCCCTGTGGAGATTTGGAAAGAATTTGGGAAGGGGGAGCAGTGTCTAAAGGAAGGGACAAGGAAACCTGTAAAGTTAGCTTCACAGAAATGGGAACATCTCTGCAGAGAAGGTAGAGGGGTGACCTGGAGTGTGGCCTTGAGAATCTTGTGGGTGGTGATCAGCCAGGTGTTCTCCATCTCGAGAGGGACAAGCAGCAACAGATGGGTTTATGATATAACTAGAAAGATTTAGATTACAGCCAAGGAAGAATAAAAGTTCTTCTAAGAAGTGCCATATTCTCATCCAAGAAAATATTTTAAATACAGCTGACTTTCATCTTCCTTGTAAGGCTTTGAGGAAAAGGAATGTATAAGATGACCTCATGAGACGTGCCTTTGGTGACATTCCAGCAGGAGGTGACATCCCAGCAGGAGGCTGGACCCCAGTATCTCTTCATGCCTTCAATCGTGCATACAACTCCCTAAAAAGAGCCTCCTGTGAGAATGTGGAGACCTCAGAATGGGAAACAACAGAAATCACTACGGAATCACAGAACATTGGAGCTGGGAGGAGCCTTGGGTCTCCTCACAATCCTCTGGACTTCTTCTTCACACCTGACACATATTGTAATTAGGTGTTTGTTTAACAGCTGATGTCCTCTCTAGGTTGGGAGCCAGTATCCTTGAATCTGCCCCAGTGCCTGGAGCTCTAAGTAGGCAACCAACATTTGTTGAGTGAAAAAAGAAGTCCAACTCTCTTACTTACAAATGAAGAATCTGAGCCCAAGGAATTCACACAGCTGGTTAGCAGTCAAGGCCTTTTCATCAATCTTTGCTACATTCACCACATTTAATACTTTTACTGCAGAAAGGATTAGCTCCCAATTCAACTAAATATAAGTCCTAGTCAAAAGGAAACTATTTTCTAGGTGAGGTCTAATTTATTTTAAAGGTGGAATCTTAAATTGTAGTGATCTGTCTCTGAATTTCTTGCAAATTCAGGTCAAAGTACATGTGATGGATAATATTTTAGAAATACTAACCTCTCCCCTCCTCCCCAAGATTTCTTTCTTCTCTTTTCCCCTCCACTGACATGGCTGGTGCTTTTGTGTTCATTGTTTCAGGAAGGTGTGGTGGTGTGGAGAGCAGATATTGACTTGTTTATTCAGGTATGAACTCATTCCATAGATACTTATTGAGCTATGTGCCTGACACAGATCTTGGTTCTAATGATCAAACTCAGAATAACGGAGCCCATACTCTTTTCTGGCTTTGTGCTTCCAGCCTCTCTACTGGGAATTAGAGTTCAAGCATGACTAAGACATTGGGGACAGGAGCTTTGAAGAATATGGCTGGTCTTCTTCCTCCTTCGCCTGGATAGTGGTTCTACACCCTGCTTCCTGGCAAGGCAACAAAGCCTGGGGTAGATCAGAAGACTCCGAGGAGGGATCTATGTGCTGGCCCTACAAGAGTCCTGCTCAAGTGGCTAGACTTTGGGAAGCGATCAGCAAATCCCAGCAGACAGAGCAAGTCTCATCAAGGTTTCCAAGCCAGGAACAGAATTATCCCAGTGCCCCAGAATGATGGATAGAAGTGACAGCTGAGCTCCTGGGTCTACAATGGGTCAGATGAGTGGGACCTACATGGGTTGATCTCCACAGACCCAATGGGAAGATGGCTATCTCAGCAAACACTCAACTTGGACAGTGTCTGTATTAGCACCTATCGAGACTAGCATGTCCTCTGTCATTTGTATGGTGGCTTGCTTCAATGTACATCCCACAGAACTTAGCTACAACCCCAGAGAAAGGGGAGGGGGTACCTAATGAATTGAGATTCAGTTTTTGGCACCCACTGGAGTTGGTGTAGCAAGGCTCAAAATAAAATTATGCTTTTGTTCACACACTGGGCTGAGATTTATATCTATTAGGTACAAATAAGATTTCTTCCTAGAGATATTCTGTATTTGAAACCCATGTTGAAGACCAGCAAAGCCCATTTAACACATCTGCAAGTAAAAATAAGCTTTCCTGAATTTTTTCCAGTCGACTCATAGCATAGATTCATATACTACTCAGCCTGTCACTGATGAGGCAGAAGAAGGCACAGAAAGATGCTTTAGTGTGCTGGCTCACTGCAAGGAGAAGGGGAAAGACAGGTGCTTCTCCATGGCCTTTGCGACATGGCACCCTTCCAGGTTCCCTCCCTCTTCTGTGACCTCACCTCTTCTGCCCTTTTGCTGATATGCCATCTTCAAATGAGTGGGGAAAAGCTGGACTGCCCTGAGGTTCAGCCCTAGATGCACCCCCCCCACACTACACATGGACTGAATGTTTGTGTCCCTCCAGAATTCGTGTGTTGAAACCCTAATCCAATGTGATGGTATCAGGAGGTAGGACATTTGGGAGGTGATTAGGTCATGAGGGTGGAGTGCTTGTAGGAGGAGATGCCAGGGAGCTTTTTCTCTCCTTCCCCTGCCATGTGAGGACACAACCAGAAAATGGCTGTCTCCAAGCCAGAAAGACAGATCTCACCAGAACCTGACCATGCATCTCAGACTTTCAACATCCAGGACTGTGAGAAATAAATGTTGTTTAAGTCACCAGTCTATGGCATTTTGTTATAACAGCCTGAACTGACTCAGACACACTCAGCTCTCTGCTTTGCACTGAGAAAAGGAAGCTTTTGAGGAGAGCTGAGAGCAAAGCTCTATGGGAAGGGAGGGTTTGCTCAAAAATAATATCATGGGAAAGAACATCCTATCTTCATGATGCTTGCAGATCTCTGTGAAGTTGGCTTCCTTCTGTGATCTGATTTATTCCTGTTTCTAATCATTCTTTAAAAAGTGTCCGAGAATCAATTTTCCATTATTTACATTGCCATTTTTCATGACTACTGGTAATTCAGCAGCCAAGGAGAGCACAATTGTAAATACATTTAATTTTGTTTGGATTTAATTTTGTTCCAAGACCCTGTGCTTTAATACCCTACAGATAAAAAAATTGTTGGAAACCTTATGTCAATTTAAATTTACTTGTTGGGAGATATTCTTAAATGAAATATAGAATGTTTGACTTCTAAGTATTGCTGAAAATATCTTTTTGGTCTCTGCATAGATAGATGTGCATTCCTCACTTTGATGTCTTTTGGAAATAAACCATTTAATTCAATTTGATTCAATTTGATTTGATTCAGTTCAATGTAGTTCAGTTCCATCACATTAATATGTATTAGCACCTACATTTATATATAACAATTTGTTAGGAATTTCTATCACAGTCCCTAAATTTGAAAACTCATAGTCTAATTGGGAAAAGGAGACAATTTCAAGATAGTTTATAAGCCAGAGCATGGTTCTTAGGAGAGGTGGCAATGACATAGATAAGGCAATCATACCATACTCCCCTCCATGTCCATGGCAGACATTACTAATCATTGCTGCATGGTTCTCTGTAGTCAATGGTATCCCCAGGATCTTTCTCATTTAGTCACTACCAATTGATCAGTATTGGTATGTTAACGAAACCTTTATCCATCCCTGAAATAAATTATATAAAAGCTCAGATGGATTCCAAATTGGAGAATTTCATCTGGGTCTGGCCCTGCAGGCTTTGTGCTTAAGAAAATAAAGTAGCTTGGTAATTACAATGATTTGTCAGTTGAGTATGAATTAAAACAACATGAATCTTTACTGAATTTTTTCCAGTTGACTCATAGCATGGATTCATACACTACTGCAAAGAAGCATCTGAGAGCTTAAGCTCTCAGCTTAAGCATCAGAGAGTTTCAGAAATCTGAAACTGAGATTGAAATTTCAAAATCTGCAAAGTGTATTGAGACTCAGAAGAGCAAAATTCCATTGTGCTTTGCCACTTATTAACTGTATAATCAGAGGCAATTCTCAACCCTTCTGTACATTTGAGCCTCACAATGGGGGTTAAGGAGTACAATATTTTTAAAGCATTTTTCAAAATGATTTGAATCAGTACCCTAATATAAACAATACATAAAAATGCAATGTTTCTTGTTGGGGTTGAGGCTTGGAGCCTGGGCCCTGACTCCCATTAGCTTCCCCTCAGCCTCCACCTCAGTCTTCTGGAGGCCCCTGGAATATCTGCAAGGTACATTAGCAATTTGAAGAACAAAGTTTGAAAACTCCTTGACAAGAGGTTCTTTGGTTATTCTTCCAGCTCTACACATGTTAAGGAACCTAAATCAGCTAGATGTGATTCATACAGTTGTACTGGGAATTGATAAAAATAACAAAACCTGGAAATCATTTATCTCAGGGAAAAATTTGAGCAGATGGAGCACATAGTCAGCCCTTAGCGCCATTCAGGGCCATTTGCTTCATCACACACTCACGAGGTCCTGGTTTTGGACCTTCTGTGCAGCCCATCTGGTTGTCTTCATATTACTTTGCTCCCACTACCACATGACAGTGTGAGATCACCTCTGTGTATATAAAATGAGAAGAATGAATAAACTTCTAGTGGACTTGGAGGCCAGACTGTTAACTTCAGCCTGCTTTTAGTATTTTGACATTTTCTTCTTGACACCAGTTCAGTAACACAGTAAAAGACTTTCCAATGGCCCTATTTATCATAAAGCCATAAAACAGACTTACTGGATCCTGCACTTCATTGAACCATTAAGGTCAGAGTTAGGGCCTCTGAAACTTAGTGTTTGACCACCTTCTTTAAATCTGGTACATGTAAGAGTAAAAAAAATTAAGTATAAAGAGAAGCAGAATCTTTGGCTGTAATGGTAGTGAAACAGGGTTCTGGTGATTGGGTTCTTGCCTTCTAGGGTCTAGAGCTGCTTCAGGCCTTAGCCTGGCTGGGGGAGTGCTGGAAAGCCTTTAAGGGTTACTTACACCATACTATTTATGGATTCAGTCCTGCCGGATTTGAACTTGGAATCACACAAGGAAAAAAAGACAAATTAAATCATTTAACAAAATCCTGCTTTTTGATTGCTCACTCATAAATATCTAAAGAGAACCCCGGGTACCCTTTCTGGGGTAAATTTCACAGCACATTTTCCAAGCACAAGGGTTCTAAAGGAACTGGCTCCCTTACACGGGATCCTGGGCTTCACACAGGTACTTGAAAGCAGCAAAAAGAACAAAAGGATAAATAAGCTTGGCCAGCAACCAACAGGACTGGAAGCCAACATCAGCGATGCTCACTTGAGCAAGAGGTGATGAGCATTAAAATTGTTTTTTTTAAATGGGAACTGTCTTTAAAAGGGGAAGAGTCAAAGAGAATCAGAATACGTTGGACTCTTCACTTAGGAAGAGGGGTCTTGGAACTGGAGGATGTATCAGGCTTATTCTAAGCTGCATTTTCTTCCTCTGGTCTCCACACTGATGTGTGTCCAGCTCTTAAGCATGGTATATCACCTTGTCAATGCGCTGAGTCTTTGTTGGTCACAGTCCTGCTTCCTGGAAGGGTTGTATAGACTAAGGCAGCTCCCAAGCACGCTTTTAAGAAATACCCTCTCTGGCCCACCTCAAACCTTCTGAATTGGAATTGCTAAAATCAGCTCCTAGAAATAAGTATGTTTTCTAAGCCAACTATGTTGTTCTGACACTTTGCCTAGTGAATTCCTACCTCTCCTTCAGAGTGTAGCTTCAGCATTGCTTCCTCAGGGAAGCCTTCCCTGACCTCGAGGTAGAATTATTTGCAGTGCTGATTGTACCTTTATTTGCATGGTTATTTGTTATTATCTGTCTTTTCCACTCATCCAAAAGTCTAGAGAGCAGGGACGACATCATCCTCACTCACGGTGGCATGCCATAGTTATTGAATAAACGTCTGCTGAATGAACACATAAGTGAATGGATAGATGGGGGGATGAATAAATAAATGGCCAAAGAAATGAGCAGCCAAGTGTGGAGAATGCTCTTGGGGGTGAAAGTCCCATTTATGGATAGCATTCCTGTTCTCTGCTGATGCCATACTCCTTATTGTGGGATGTATGTTGCTGTGATGATTAGGGGAAGGAGATAAGCATTAGGAGTGGAGGTTGCAAGGTGGAGAAAGGTACAAACTATGTAAACCTGTGTCAAGGTGACACCTCTGACTAGGCATCGCTTGTCACTTTACGGCTCAATAGGGGCCACAGATGTCTGCTGGAGACCCATACCACCCAGGCTGAGAGCCTGGCTCAACTCATCGTCTGTCTTACGTTAACCTGGATCTCAAAGGAGAACAGTTAGTGCGGAGTTTTCCTGGTGGTAATTTTATAATGTGGCAATAGTCAGTTAGGTCATCAGTCTTCATCAGGTAGTACTTAACTAAATTCTGTCATGGGCAATGTTTACATAGCACCAAGGCAGTCAGATACTGAAAATATCAGTCAGTCTGGTTATTTTGCATGGTACAAGACCTCCAACTCAATTGTTGCACAGAACTGGGTACTACTTTTCAATCGGCTCTCTTTAGTGTGATATACACAGGGCCAGTAGAAGTCTGGGTCAGGGGCCCCTGGGTGGCTCAGTTGGTTTGGTGGCTGCCTTCGGCTCAGGTCATGATCCTGGGGTCCTGGGATTGAGCTCCGCATCTAGCTCCCTGCTCAGCGGAGAGCCTGCTTCTTCCTCTCCCTCTGCCTGCCACTCTGCCTACTTGTGCTCTCTCTCTATCTCTCTGTCAAAAAAAAGAAGAAGAAGAAGAAGAAGTCTGGGTCAAACCTGTGGGCAGGAGTCCAGGGTTCAACGATCATGACCCATCTCAGAGGCCAACCCACATTCAGAGTCAACCAATACTGCACACCACTGGTGCTAAACACCTGCATCATACAGTTAATCCTCACCATAGTTAACAGAGTAGGCATCACCATCACTACCTATAGCTGAGATTGGGTGATCGCTCCGGATAACAGTAGCCCCAGAGAGTAGTAGAAAAGTAGTAGAAATTTGTTGAGTGTTCATATTGTATAAGCATATATTGTTCCGCTTGATTCTCAAAATTCAACAAATACTGACCAAATGCCACCATAGAGCATGGATTATGCTAGGTGCAAGGGATTTAAAGATAAATAAAATGTCATCACCTCCTGACGTTAGAGTCTAGGACAGTGATTCTCAACTGGGGTGACTTTGCCTCCCAAGAGACATTTATCTGACAATAGTTTTGGTTGTCACTACTAAGGGTGAGGGTTCTAGTAGCATCTACAGGGTAGAGGCTAGCAATGATGTTAAATATCCCACAATAGGGGCACCTGGGTGCCTCAGTTGGTTAAGTGTCCGACTCAGTTTTGGCTCAGGTCATGGTCTCAGGGTCGTGAGATCAAGTCCCATATCAAGCTCTGCACTGGGTGTGGAACCTGCTTAAGATTCTCTCTTTCCCTTTGTCCCCACCCCACCCCCACTCGGCTCTATCTCTCAAAAAAAAAAAAAAAAGTCCCACAATACACAGGACAGCCCCCACAGCAAAGAATTATGTGGCCCACAAAGTCAGTAGTAGAGAGATTGAGAACCCCTGGTTGGGAAAGTGGAATGCACAGGCAGAGTTATAAGTGCAATATGGTGTTAGGTGTGTGATGGTATCAGGACTGCACAGGATGCAGGGGATTCAATAATCAGGATGATCACATCTACTCTATGGAAGGGGATGGGAGGGGCTCAAGGAAGACTTCTGGAAAAGGTAGGTCTTGAAAGATAGCAGGTATAGCAGAGAACTTCCCTAATGTGAGGAAGGAAACAGGCATCAAAATCCAGGAGGCACAGAGAACCCCTCTCAATATCAATAATAATAGGTCAACACCCTGACATCTAATAGTAAAACTTACAAGTCTCAGAGACAAAGAGAAAATCCTGAAAGCAGCTCGGGAGAAGACATATGTAACCTACAATGGTAGAAACATTAGATTGGCAACAGACCTATCCACAGAGACCTGGGAGGCCAGAAAGGACTGGCAAGATATCTGCAGAGCACTAAACGAGAAAAATATGCAGCCAAGAATACTATATCCAGCTAGGCTGTCATTGAAAATAGAAGGAGAGATAAAAAGCTTCCAGGACAAACAAAAACTAAAGGAATTTGCAAACATGAAACCAGCCCTCCAAGAACTACTGAAAGGGGTCCTCTAAGCAAAGAGAGAGCCTAAAAGCAGCATAGATCAGAAAGGAACACAGACAATATACAGTAACAGTCACCTTACAGGCAATACAATGGCACTAAATTCATACCTTTCAGTAGTTACCCTGAATGTAAATGGGCTAAATGCCCCAATCAAAAGACACAGGCTATCAGATTGGATTAAAAAACAAGACCCATCAATATGCTGTCTGCAAGAGACTCATTTTAGACCCAAAGACACCCCACATTGAAAGTGAGGGGGTGGAAAACCATTTACCATGCTAATGGACACCAAAAGAAAGCTGGTGTGGCAGTTCTTATATCAGACAAACTAGATTTTAAAACAAAGACTGTAATAAGAGATGAGGAAGGACACTATATCCTACTTAAAGGGTCTATCCAACAAGAAGATCTAACAATTGTAAATATCTATGCCCCTAACATGGGAGCAGCCAATTATATAAGGCAATTAATAACAAAAGCAGAGAAACACATTGACAACAATACAATAATAGTGGGGGACTTTAACACCCCCTGACTGAAATGGACAGATCATCTAAGCAAAAGATCAACAAGGAAATAAAGACTTTAAATGACACACTGGACCAAATGGACTTCACAGACATATTCAGAACATTCCATCCCAAAGCAACAGAATACACATTCTTCTCTAGTGCCCATGGAACATTCTCCAGAATTGATCACATCCTAGGTCACAAATCAGGTCTCAACTGGTACCAAAAGATTGGGATCATTCCCTGCATATTTTCAGACCACAATGCTTTGAAACTAGAACTCAATCACAAGAGGAAAGTCGGAAAGAACTCAAATACATGGAGGCTAAAGAGCATCCTACTAAAGAATGAATGGGTCAACCAGGAAATTAAAGAAGAATTTAAAAAATTCATGGAAACCAATGAAAATGAAAACACAACGGTTCAAAATCTTTGGGACGCAGCAAAGGCAGTCCTGAGAGGAAAGTATATAGCAATACAAGCCTTTCTCAAGAAACAAGAAAGGTCTCAAATACACAACCTAACCCTACACATAAAGGTGCTGGAGAAAGAACAGAAAATAAAGCCTAAACCCAGCAGGAGAAGAGAAATAATAAAGATCAGAGTAGAAATCAATGAACTAGAAACCAAAAGAACAGTAGAACAGATCAACGAAACTAGGAGCTGGTTCTTTGAAAGAAATAACAAGATTGATAAACCCCTGGCCAGACTTATCAAAAAGAAAAATGACCCAAATCAACAAAATCATGAATGAAAGAGGAGAGATCACAACCAACACCAAAGAAATACAATTATAAGAACATATTATGAGCAACTCTATGCCAGCAAATTAGATAACCTGGAAGAAATGGGTGCATTCCTAGAGATGTATCAACTACCAAAATTGAACCAGGAAGAAATAGAAAACCTGAACAGACCTATAACCACTAAGGAAATTGAAGCAGTCATCAAAAATCTCCCAACAAACAAAAGCCCAGGGCCAGATGGCTTCCCAGGGGAATTCTATCAGACATTTAAAGAAGAATTAATACTTATTCTCCTGAAACTGTTCCAAAAAATAGAAATGGAAGGAAAACTTCCAAACTCATTTTCTGAGGCCACCATTACCTTGATCCCAAAACCAGACAAAGACCCCATCAAAAAGGAGAATTACAGACCAATATCCTTGATGAACATGGATGCAAAAATTCTCACCAAAATACTAGCCAATAGGATCCAACAGTACATTAAAAGGATTATTCACCACGACCAAGTGGGATTTATCCCTGGGCTGCAAGGTTGGTTCAACATCTGCAAATCAATCAATGTGATACAATACATTAACAAAAGAAAGAACAAGAATCATATGATCCTCTCAATAGATGCAGAAAAAGCATTTGACAAAGTACAGCATCCTTTCATGATCAAAACTCTTCAGAGTCTAGGGATAGAGGGTACATACCTCAATATCATAAAAGCCATTCATGAAAAACCTATAGCGAATATCATTCTCAATGGGGAAAAGCTGAGAGCTTTTCCCCTAAGGTCAGGAACGCGGCAGGGATGTCCACTCTCACCACTGCTATTCAACATAGTATTAGAAGTCCTAGCCACAGCAATCAGACAACAAAAAGAAATCAAAGGCATCCAAATTGGCAAAGAGGAAGTCAAACTCTCACTCTTTGCAGATGATATGATACTTTATGTGGAAAACCCAAAAGACTCCACCCCAAAACTGCTAGAACTCATACAGGAATTCAGTCAAGTGGCAGGATATAAAATCAATGCACAGAAATCAGTGGCATTCCTATACACCAACAACAAGACAGAAGAGAGACAAATCAAGGAGTCGATCCCATTTACAATTGCACCCAAAACCATAAGATACCTAGGAATAAATTTAACCAAAGAGGCAAAGGATCTGTACTCATAAAACCATAAAATACTTATGAAAGAAAGTGAAGAAGACACAAAGAAATGGAAAAACGTTCCATGCTCATGGATTGGAAGAACAAATATTGTGAAGATGTCAATGCTACCTAGAGCCATCTACACATTCAATGTAATCCCCATCAAAATACCATCCACTTTTTTCAAAGAAATGGAACAAATAATCCTAAAATTTGTATGGAACCAGAAGAGACCCCGAATAGCTAGAGGAATATTGAAAAAGAAAAGCAAAGCTGGCGGCATCCCAATTCCGGACTTCCAGCTCTATTACAAAGCTGTCATCATCAAGACAGTATGGTACTGGCACAAAAACAGACACAGATCAATGGAACAGAAGAGAGAGCCCAGAAATGTACCCTCAACTCTATGGTCAACTCATCTTTGACAAAGCAGGACAGAATGTCCAATGGAAAAAAGACAGTCTCTTCAACAAATGGTGTTGAGAAAATTGGACAGCCACATGCAGAAGAATGAAACTGGACCATTTCCTTACACCACACACAAAAATAGACTCCAAATGGTTGAAAGACCTAAATGTGAGACAGGAGTCCATCCAAATCCTAAAGGAGAACACAGGTAGCAACCTCTTCGACCTCAGCCACAGCAACATCTTCCTAGAAACATCGCCAAAGGCAAGGGAAGCAAGGGCAAAAATGAACTATTGGGATTTCATCAAGATAAAAAGCTTTTGCACAGCAAAAGAAACAGTCCACAAAGCCAAAAGACAACCGACAGAATGGGAGAAAATATTTGCAAATAACATATCAGATAAAGGGCTAGTATCCAAAACCTATAAAGAACTTATCAAACCCAACACCCAAAGAACAAATAATCCAATCAAGAAATGGGCAGAAGACATGAACAGATATTTTTCCAAAGAAGACATCCAATGGCCAACAGACACATGAAAAAGTGCTCAACATCACTTGTCATCAGGGAAATCCAAATCAAAACTTCAATGAGATACCACCTCACACCAGTCAGAATGAGTAAAATTAACAAGTCAGGAAACGACAGATGTTGGCAGGGATGTGGAGAAAGGGGAACCCTCCTACACTGTTGGTGGGAATGCAAGCTGGTGCAACCACTCTGGAAAACAGTATGGAGGTTCCTCAAACAGTTGAAAATAGAGCTGCCATACGATCCAGCAATTGCACTACTGGGTATTTACCCCAAAGATACAAATGTAGGGATCTGAAGGGGTATGTGCACCCCAATGTTTATAGCAGCAATGTCCACAATAGCCAAACTGTGGAAAGAGCCAAGATGTCCATCGACAGATGAAGGGATAAAGAAGATGTGGTATAAATACACAATGGAATATTATGCAGCCATCAAAAGGAATGAGATCTTGCCATTTGCAACGACGTGGATGGAACTGGAGGGTGTTATGCTGAGTGAAATAAGTCAATCAGAGAAAGACATGTATCCTATGACCTCACTGATATGAGGAATTCTTAATCTCAGGAAACAAACTGAGGGTTACTGGAGTGGTGGGGGGTGGGAGGGATGGGGTGGCTGGGTGATAGACATTGGGGAGGGTATGTGCTATGGTGAGCGCTGTGAATTGTGCAAGACTGTTGAATCACAGATCTGTACTTCTGAAACAAATAATGCAACATATGTTAAGAAAATGAAAAAGAAGAAGATAGCAGGAGGGGAAGAATGAAGGGGGGGCATCGGAGGGGGAGACGAACCATGAGAGACGATGGACTCTGAAAAATAAACTGAGGGTTCTAGAGGGGAGGAGGGTAGGGGGACGGGTTAGCCTGGTGATGGGTATTAAAGAGGGCACATTCTGCGTGGAGCACTGGGTGTTATGCACAAACAATGAATCATGGAACACTACATCAAAAACTAATGATGTAATATATGGTGATTAACACAACAATAAAAAAATTTAAAAAAGAAAAAGAAAGATAGCAGGCATTGCTCTGGCAGGTGGGGTGCGTGGGAAGGCAGCAGTATAAGCCAAGGCCAGGGGCAAGGAATGCTGTGGCCTCTTGGGATCTGGGAGATTGTCCAGCCTTTAGTGTTAGGTTCCATTCAGTTACAAAATGTACTTTTTGAGGTGTCCACACAACAAGATAATTACACATCAGTTTTGCCCTTGAAGAGCTCATATTGTATAAGACCAGTCATATGTCTAAGTTGAAATAATTTTTTTTGCCAAGTTTCTGTTTTGGCATGTTAAATGAGAAAACTCTGTAATTTAAAGAAATCCCCATGATCAATTGTGAAGTGTGTTCTAGCCACTTACTATTGTTTGATCTACTTTGAAGGGTTAAGGTCAAGACAATGAAGTTGACTTTCCCACTTGAGAGCTCTGAGTTTTCATCTGTGAAGTGCAGAAATGTGAAGTAAGTCCTCAGGAAGCTTCCTTTGCCAAAGAGGGCATAATGCAATCAAGAACCTATAAAGTATTTTTGGAATTTGCTAGAACTTCTTGCGTTTTAGCTAGAGTTGTTGCTTTGCTAACACTTTCTCACTTCAGTTTTATCCCATGAAATCCGTCAGCCGAAGCAAGCCAGCCCTCCCTGCTGGAGATTCATTTATGAACAAAGACTAGAAAGGCGGTTTATGGAAATGCTGCCTTGTATAGTCAGACCTTAAATGTACTCTACTCCCATGTACTAAAGAAATGGTAATGAGATGTCAGGATAAAAGGAGGTCATTATCTGAGAATGTAAGAGAAAATGTAATTAATGAGTCCCTGAGCAGGAGGTGGGTTACATAAAATTCTGGTTGATGTGGCCAACAGACTTTTCTGGAACTCTGGAATTCAAACCCTCTTCTTATGGCATAGGATAGTGTTACAGGAACATAATGTGCTGGGTAATTGATCAAACCATTAAAAATAACAGCATAAAAGTTTAGAGCTTTGACAGGCTTGATTCTTTTCAGAAGGAAGCCCAGCTCGCAGAAGTGCTGATGTGCATCTTTGCAAAGTCCTATAAAATTGTGGCAAGAAAAGGGAAATTTATATTGGCACTCCTCCACTCGTCAGCTGAATTTCCATCACTCTGTTCACTAGCTGGCCTCACTGGCTGCTGGCGACTGTGACACGGGGAAGGAAAGCCCAGAGCTCATGTTCAAACCAAAAGATACCTCAGAATAAACCTAACCAAAGAGGTAAAGGATCGGTACTCTAAGAACTACAGAACACTCATGAAAGAAATTGAAGAAGACACAAAAAGATGGAAAAACATTCCATGCTCATGGATTGGAAGAATAAAAATTGTTAAAATGTCTATGCTGCCCAGAGCAATCTGTACCTTCAACGCCATCTTGATCAAAATTCCAATGACATTTTTCAAAGTGCTAGAACAAACGATCCTAAAATTTGTATGGAATCAGAAAAGACCCCAAATCACCAAGGAAATCTTGAAAAAAGAAAAACAAAGTTGGGGCATCATGTTGCCCAATTTCAAGCTATATTACAAAGCAGTGATCACCAAGACAGCATGGTACTGGCACAAAAACAGACATAGAGACCAATGGAACAGACTAGAGAGCCCAGATATGGACTCTCAACTCTATGGTCAAATAATCTTCGACAAAGCAGGAAAAAATATGCAATGGAAAAAAGACAGTCTCTTCAATAAATGGTGCTGGGAAATTGGACAGCCACATGCAGAAGAATGAAACTCGACCATTCTCTAACACCATTCACAAAGATAAACTCAAAATGGATGAAAGACCTCAATGTGAGACAAGAATCCATCAAAATCCTAGAGGAGAATATAAACAGTAACCTCTTTGACATTGGCCACAGCAACTTCTTTCAAGATACATCTCCAAAGGCTAGTGAAACAAAAGCGAAAATGAACTTTTGGGGCTTCATCAAGATAAAAAGCTTCTGTACAGCAAAGGAAACAGTCAACAAAACAAAGAGGTAACCCACAGAATGGGAGAAGATATTTGCAAATGACACTACAGACAAAGCACTGATTTCCAAGATCTATAAAGAACTTCACAAACTCAACATCCAAAAAACAAATAATCAAGTCAAAAAATGGTAAGAAGACATGAACAGACACCTCTCCGAAGAAGACATACAAATGGCTAACAGACACATGAAAAAATGTTCATCATCATTAGCCATCAGGAAAATTCAAATCAAAACCACATTGAGATACCACCTCACACCAGTTAGAACGGCAAAAATGGACAGAGAAAGAAACAACAAATGTTGGAGAGGTTGTGGAGAAAGGGGAACCTTCTTACACTGTTGGTGGGAATGCAAGTTGGTACAGGTACTTTGGAAAACAGTGTGGAGGTTCCTCAAAAAATTAAAAATAGAGCTACCTTATGACCCAGCAATTGCACTCCTGGGTATTTACCCCAAAGACACTACAGATGTAGTGAAAAGAAGGGCCATATGCACCCCAGTGTTCATAGCAGCAAAGTCCACAATAACCAAACTGTGGAAAGAGGTGAGATGCCCTTCAACAGATGAATGGATAAAGAAGATGTGGTCCATACATACAACGGAATATTACTCAGCCATCAGAAGGGATGAATACCCAACTTTTACATCCACATGGATGGGACTGGAGGAGATGATGCTAATTGAAGTAAGTCGAGCAGAGAAAGTAAATTATCATATGGTTCCACTTATTTGTGGAACATGAGAAATAGCAGGGAGGACATCAGGAGAAGGAAGGGGAAAATGAAGGGGGGGAATCGGAGGGGGAGACGAACCATGAGAGACGATGGACTCTGAGAAACAATCTGAGGGTTCCAGAGGGGAGGGGGGTGTGGGGGGATGGGTCAGCCCGGTGATGGGTATTAAGGAGGGCACGTACTGCATGGAGCACGGGGTGATACAAAAACAATGAATCGTGGATCACCACATCAAAAACTAATGATGTATTGTATGGTGACTAACATAACATAATAAAATTAAATTAAAAAAAAAAGGTGGGAGGCTGCACCTCTGCCAACGGCTGGGAAATTAACCAGAGGAGGACACTGGGGGGCCAGGAAGGGCGAAGACACACGTGCAATACTGGGAACGGGAAGGTTTCTAAAGGAAAGACGGCCCTTAATCACTGAATGAACTTTCCAGCAGCAGAGATTACAGATGGTTCTATGAGCAGAAGCAATCTCCTGCCTGGTCAGAGAGCAAGGAAGGAAACAAATATACCTGGTGGCTCTCGTGTGTGCAAGCATTGCATCTCTGTGCCTGCAGGGAGCCTGAAGATATTCATAAAGCAGCACTCCTGGGGTCCTGTTGGAGCAACAAAACATATGAATATGTTTTCTTGTCCACAGACGTGCTGCGACTGAGCTGTGCTGGTTCCTGGTGCCCTGTCGTAACCACGAGATTAGGGGACGCTTATGTACAGGAAGGTACTGTCCCGTGATCTGGCTGAGAGGTGGGGGTGGCTTTGGTCTGCATATAGCCCCTCTTCTCATTGATTTCTTGTTCAGACCAGGCTACAACCACATCTCCCTTCCTTCTCCCTGACCCAGTCCCCTTAATGCTGCACCCCAGTTGCTGGATGGACAATACAGAGATGGGTGGGGACAGCCCTCTGATGCCCTGGTAAATTGTTCCCATTGGGATGGCTGAGTAGGTCCAAGGTTCAGTGATGGAGGCTGTGGTGTCTGCTGTGAGCACGCCTGCCTGTGCGCATAGCAGTCTGGGCGTACTCTTGCGGGGGCTGCAAGACTTTGCTTCGCGAACACAGCCAGGGGAGGATTATGTAAATCATTCCAGAAGTGGGAGGAGCGAGAAAGGAGCAATGAGAGATGGACCAGGAAGCTGTGCGCTTGAAAGCGGGCAGAGATGTTAAGTTCTGCAAGCAGAATAAAAGCACGGTAGAGGCTAGAGTCCTGTGCCTTCTCAATCTGCCCCACGTGCCACACTGAGGCTGGGAGAGGGGGTGGGAAGCTGTCCCAACAAGACTCACCTCATTTAGAAGAAGTGGCTTAGTTGGAAAGAGCCCTGCAATTAGGCAAGAGACGCAGGTTCTAATCCCAGTTCTGCCGTTAAACACGCTGTGTGATCCCCTGGAATTCCACCACCCTCTCTGGGCCTTAAGGTTTCTTGATGTTCTGAAATGCTGTGGGTTTAGAAGAAGACTAGATAGAATTGTACAGCTATGAATTGGCATAGTGTAACTAAGACCTTGGCCCCGTAGAAACTTCCTCCCCTCGGGAACCAGGTGGGTTTGCTTCCCGGCCAGTTCCCGTGTCCACAGACTCCAGTGGAACTCACCAGCCCTGTGAGCCTCTGGCTCCTGGCATCATGCGGCCGTAGAGGGGGATGGAGAGAAGTGGCAGTGTCAGGGTGCCCCTGCCTCAGAGGGGTTTGCCAGCAGCACAGGGCTCATGGGGCCAAGGCAGCAAGAAAAGGGAGACATGATGACCTATTTCAAGACAGAAATAACAAAAGCAGGCTTGCATTTTCCTGCCAGCTCTGAGTTGCTTCCTCCCTGATGCTCCCCGAGAAATAGGACAGAGCAGGTGACGGTACCAGCGGGGCCACAGGCGTGGGTTTGCCGTGCCAAACAGAGCATCCTAGGCTTTTGTGACCTGTGGCAAAAGAGAGTCCTAGCCCATTCCTAATTTAGTGACAGTGGCTTTTTACTCCCCCCTCCTGGCCCTATAGGACCCCAGTGGCCTCCAAAGGCAGCTATGGGAGTGGGCAGCTGTGAGACAGCTGACTGCTCTTTAGGGACAATGCAGTTGTGTTCAGCTTCCTGGCCTTTGCTGATGTGGCCTTTGCAGGCACGTCTCTGGTGGGCTCGGCAGCTCTCCCACGGCAGCTCAGGGAATCCCCGCCATGGGGTGTGTGGCTCCTGTACAGTTCTGTGGCATGTGAGCGTGGGCAGCCCACTCCTCCTGCTCTGGCCATGCTCGGGTGCTGGGGTCCAAGTGCCATCCTGTCATGCCCACGACCCCATGTCTCCTGCAGAACTCAGGTGGCTCAGGAGGCTCCTCTTTCCACAGGAGGTGGTGCTGCACTAGGCATCCCCCCTGCTTGCTTCCTCCGTCCTCTCTGTCTAGCTTCCTTTCATTCTGCTCTCAGGCCCCTCCATTCTAGATTCTCTTTGTTCCTACCCTCAGTCATCTACAACTTCTTCCTCACTCCTTGCAAATAATGCCCAGAGAGAGAAAAAAAAAACATATTTATATATTTTTCTCCCCAACAGACCTTCCTCATTGTGCTCCCAAGGAGATCATGTCTACTTAACACTCACTGGGAGTCCCTACTGCCTGACAACTCACCCTGAGACCAGGTCAGGGTGCTCTCCAGGCAAAAGGGCCCGACGCCATCATGGTGGCCTCTTCAGTCTCAGAGGAAGTGGTACGGATGGCCTGGTCATGTGTGTAGCTTTAACATCAAACGTACATAGGTCGCCCTGGCTCCTGTCCTGGGCTCTGTAGGAAGGTTCCTTACCTGTCCGCCGTGTCTACAGCAGTTTAATGCAAAACAGCTATTTTATGAAGACCCATAAAACAGACCAACCAAAAAAGTGTGCTGTGACTCTTTCATAATTATATATGTTCAGATCTTTGAAAAATGGTGCTTTATGTAAAATATGTTTTCTTACTCAAATACAAGTTATTGAAATTTAAAAAGTGAAACAAATGTCTTAGCTTTTAAAAAAGCATTTAGGGACACCTGGGTGGCTCAGTCAGTTAAGCTCCTGCCTTCAGCTCTGGTCATGATCCCAGGGTCCTGGGACCGAGTTCCGCAACGGGGGGGGGGGTGTCTCTGCTCAGCAGGGAGTCTGCTTTTCCCTCTGCCTGCCACTCCCCCTGCTTGTGTTCTCTCTCTCTCTCTCTCTGAACAATAAATAAATAAAATCTTTAAAAAAATTTAAAAAATAAAAAAGCATTCAAATAAATGGCAAAGCTTATTTCATAAGAGCAATTCACACATACAACTATGGGTGGCACCACCTGTAAAAGAGCTTAGCATTGTCTAGACAAACACAAACTTGAAACAGCTCGGATTTGGAACAAATGGATTGCTCCTAGAAACATAATCTCCATTCATATTTTGTCTGGAAACCAAATTGCTGAAAGAACTAGGATTCCCTTGTTATCTTTGATTCAAGAGAATGTTTTTAGGACTCTGAGGTCAAGCTCAACCAAGATAATCCGGTTATCAAAGATGAAAGCACGCATCTCTGAAATCATTTTCTTTTGAGAGCTAACCTAAGTAAGAGGACCACTAATTATAGAAACAAGAGCTAATTGAACCCCAGTGGCTTCCCTTCCTCCTAGAGTTAACCTTGTAGTATCATCGATATTGCACCAAATGGACTGGTGATCCCCAAACTCTGGGCAAAGGGCAAGGGGTTCATAAAGCCAGGTAGACAATAAAGGAAGCATATATTTTTCAAATGTATGTAGATGCTGTTAGAATCAGCAAACTATAAATTAGTTTAAAACTGTTGCTTTTAAATAAATTAAACAAATAAATAAATGAATAAGAGTATTGCTTTTTAACATTGTCCCATTTCTGACTCAGTGGATACTAACAATACATCTGGGCACAGCCGCAGTGATTCCCTGAAAGTATGTTGCAAATTTGGGAATGTTGTTGCAAAGTTGGGAATCGCATGAGTGCAGCTTTTATCTTAGGTCTTCAAGTTACCCACTTAAGGTGTTTATTACTAATTTTAGAACTTTCATTGTCTTTCCTCTGGTGTCATTCCTACTATGAAGGAACTTCAGGTCATCTCTGGAATGTTCCAAGAAATGAATCCCGAGCTGGTAGCAATGAGGACTACAAAACAGTATCACTTAGGGAGAAAGATCCATCATGAGCAGTCTCAGGGTATAATGATATGCACTCAGCCTCTTCATTCCACTAAATGAGCTAAATTATTAGGGATGACTCTGGCCCAAAGTTCAGCGTGACTTGCTGGGGTGTCACTTCTGCTGAGAGCCTTTGGGGGTGCCATTAGTTGGTCTTGATAGGGTGGTCACTTGTGGATGGAACCACTTCTACAGACACAGTCAAAAGCAGGATGGAGGAGACAAAGTGTGAGCTGAGCTGTGGCAAAGTGTGTCTGGCTTTGTTCCAGAACTGCCAGTAGAGAGCAGCTCAGGGAACCAGCCACCCTCGCAGAGGGATGGAGACAGACACTGCTTTGCCAGGGGATCTTTCAAGGGATATGAAGACCAAGACACTTATCTAGGAGTCTAATGCAATCGAAAATATACCTTAAACAGCATCTTTTTAAAACTTCCTTGTGATCATTTTAATGTTCGAGTTACCCATGCTTTCTTTTTAGAGGCAAAGTTAAAGCATCCTTCCAAAACTCTGTTCCATAAGCATCTAGGTCTGCAGATGTCCAGTCCTAGACCCATTTTGTGGGGCAGGGAAGGAAGGTTGTCTTGGATATTGATAAACAACAGGACAACAGGAAGTGTTTTCCCTCCAGATGAAGACCTCCCTGAGGCCCCGCCCACTGCTTGATCTTTTTCTCTTCTGTCTGGATTTGAAAGGAATGATCCAGAATCGGGTGGTATGAGAATCATGCCCTGCAGATGGCTGAGCTGGAGGAAGGCTGGGACCTGGTGCCTCGTTAAATCAAACAAATGTTCTGAGCAGTTAAAACACCCTTAGAGACACCATGTTTACATGTCTAACTTCTAACAACAAAGGAAATTGGAGTGAATTTGACTGAAGGTCCAGGTCTCACTGCCAGCAACATGCTCAGGCCTTCTCCGACAGCTCAGAGTCATTGCTTTTCTGCTTTCTGTCACTTCTTCCAATATAGATGCTCCTCGTTCCCAATTTCCTGGGCTCCTTCCCTGATCTTCCTAATGGCAGACCATTTACTCCCACGGCGAGTATCCTTCTGGCCTCTGTAAGGTCTGCTGAGTGTCTATAACCCGGCCCCTCCCTGGTTTGTCTCCAAGAGGGACCCTGCTACCTCCTGCAGCAGCAAGGGCTAATCACTGGGGTCCTTATAAAATCATGAAACATTTTGATTCCTCTTTAACAGAGCTAGGAGAGAACCTGCAGCAAATCTAGTTTTTCCTATTCTTGCAGAAAGATTTAATTTACCATATGGAGACAATCCTTAAGTATAAGGAAAATTGCCAGTAGAGTTATGTCCTCTCACTTGAGAATTATAGAGTGGATTTTGTTCTGTTGTAAGGTGTGACAGCAACTCTACATGGAGCAGATTTTCTCCTGATTATAAGGGGAAAGAGATAAGAAATCAATCTCCTGGATTGATCCACATGCTTGCCAAACACCCTTGAGGTTTTCTTTCTTTATCATTTTGTCCATTGGGGTTTGTAAAAAAAATTAATTTTCCGTGATTTTAGATCTTCTTTATGTTTCACAGAAAAGGGGAATCACAGAGAGTATAAAGTCTAAGATGAAAATAGCCAATAACTAAGCGGTCAATTACAATTTATAAATACTTTGGACTTGCTTCAAAAATAATAGCACACTGTTCTTCATTCCTACACACTTCACTGTATAGTGGAGGGCTCATCAAACTCCTCCCAGGTTCAACCTCTGCCCTTTGGGCTCAACCTCTGCTCACCCCAGAGTGAAGGGCTCTTCCTGGGTTGGTGACTTCTGCCTCCAACAAGATGGGGAAACAGGGACAGACTTGCCCTCCCACCTCAAACAATGGAAGAACTGAAAAATATGCAAAACAATTGCTTTCAAGGCACTGAGCATTGGGCAATGAAAGACAGTGATCCTCAAGAAACAGGGAAAAATGAGGTGAGGCCCAGGTATGCCCAGTGTGCGGCCCTGAGGGAGTCTTCAGGATGCAGGGCAGGGAGGGGAACCTTGGTGGGGTCTAAAGGACCGCCTGAGTAAAGAGGTGGGAGCTAAAGTCCAGGGAGATCAAGGTTGCGCGAACGGACAGAATAGCAAGACCAGCCTCCCTGCTGCCTACAAGAAACACGTTTAAATATAAAGACAACAATAAATTGTAAGTAAAAGCCTAAAAGAAGGCATGCCAGGCTCACACTCACCGGAAGAAAACCAGGGTGGCTGTATTAGTATCAAACAAAGTCCGTTTTAGAAGAAAAAATGTCTGAGATAAGAGGGTAATTTCATAACAGTAAAGGCTCACATGACCAAGATGATATAAAATCCTAAATGTTTATGCTCTTAATAACAGAGCTTCAAAGTACACGGGATTAGAGACAGAACCTGGGACCCAGCATAGACTGTCCTTCCCCACAGAAGAGCAGTGGGAAATAACAAAGAAAGAACATCCAATTTTGGGCTCCTGGGTGGCACAGTCGGTTGAGCAGACTCTTGGTTTCAGCTCAGGTCATGATCTCAGGGTCTTGAGATCAAGCCCCAAGTTGGGCTCCTCTTGAGAGTCTCTCCCTCTGCCCCTCCCGTTCATGCTCTTTCTCTAAAATAAATAAGTAAATCTTAAAAAATATAAAAGAAAAAGAAAAAGAAAAAAGAAATAACATCCAATTTGACAGTGGAAACAGTTGTAGAAAGCCTTTCAGCTGAGAATTAAGGGTGTAATAAAACCAAACCTTCACCGGCCCTACTGTGCCAATTCTTCTTTCTTTTACCCCCCAAAAAGAGGTAAAGAGATCACTCTCCCACCTCGGGCATTGACGCTCACCTGACACTTCTTTTTGGCTGCTAGCCCCTGTGATGGTGATTGGAAAGTCACAGTCGCTAATACATAATAAAAAAAACCTAACTAGGGTTATCCCTGCTTGGCATTGACTTTGATTCTCCTAAGAGGCTTTCCCATAGGTGTGCTTTTGGCAAAGTGAGAGTCCCAGTCGGGGCCTTTGCTCTCAGACACCCTGGGGCCTGGGGAAGAGCCTGCCCGCGGGCACGGCTGGCTGGGCCATTCAGCAGCTCTGCTCTTGGGCAAGGTTTGCAGCCTCTCTGTGCCTAGCCTTGCTCTTCTCAAGCGGGGACAATACTAGTACCTGCCATGTGGGTTGTTTCGAGAATGGAGTTAGTATTTATAAAGCTCTTAGCCAAGTGCTGGCACACAGTATGCCCCACAGAGGTGTTTGTTGAGCGCAGCACATAATTTTTAGCAGCTGCCTTAGCACAGGCAAAGCTTTCGTGTCATGCTAAATGGCTCCAGGACTCTTCTTCAGCTGCTGCTTCTCTTCCCAAGCGCCAGGAACCTGGTATGTCTTAGGGAAGCTGCCCCCATGGCGACAAAGCCGAGAGCCTGCCAGCTTCAGGCCGGCCTGGTATTGGGCTGTTCCAATGGCCTCTGTTGCATTTTCAGAGAGAACTTTCAACTAATCAAAGGCCCATCTTCATCCCGATGACGGAACTTTTAACTAGGGGTGTTGAACAGTCTGTGACAATGTTTACAAAGTTCCTAAATTTGAAAATGTGTCGAGGCAATGGGCAAAATACAGGACATAAGGGGAGACATCACCATTCTTAACTATCACTTTCTGTCCCCACACTGTTTCCCCCATTTCTCAACACACCCTGGGGACATTGTTTCCAGGGGCAGCGGCTCCCTCGGAGTGGGGGTAAAGATGAAGAAGGATACGCGTGGGGTACGGAGAGGCAGCAAAGAGAATGGGGCCGGAGCGTTTTGAACTTTGCAGATTTAGACATCACCTTAAAACAAGGTAAAGCATTTCAGAACGCAAACTAGAAAAAGAAAAGCTTCTGGGCACGGTAAAAGAAGACCAGAAATGTTCTAGGAGGTCCATGTAGCTGGCACTGCAATAGGATCTGCAGGTGAGAAGAAGAGATTGTCTGTGGGTGTGTCTTCAGCCCCCCACCCCGGGGCACCAGCAACCTGGTGGCCTCTCCTGAAACATGCTCTGGGTCCAGGGGAGAGGGTCTGTCTTCATCCGCCACCGGTCCCTTAAGACAACGGTGATGGGAGCAGATAAACAACCCTCCTGCAAACTCCAGGACGCGCAGAGTTTCCATTCAGTCGATAGGAAAACAAGTTTTGGTGGGAGGTGAACCCCAAAGCAACAGACTTTGGCTCCGGCTTTTGCTGCTCCAACAGGCGTTTGGTCAATGTGACCACCCTTCTGTGGGTGCTGCTCTAAGCCAAGAAACACGCGTCCCGGCCCCAGCTTCCAACACAAACTTCCTTAGCTTTGTCTTCTCCCAGACGAGCATTCTTGCCTCTGTAGATGCAGGCCTTGCAGTACCAGGGCTTCTCCTCTGGCAAAATGACTCAGAGAACACAACAGACCGATGCTTTCTGACTTACGGGTTAAGTCACGGTCTTCGTGTCCCTACTGTGGGGCTGGGGACCACCTTGTTACTGTCTTACCCATAAAACATAGTCCACTTGTATGGCAGCCAGCCTCGACCACCATTCTTGGCTTGGGGACTTTCTCTAGGATCCACGCAGACGCTTTGAACCCCTTCTCACCCACTGGGGCTCCTGAAGCGGTAGGCTGTTCCTGAGACCTGGCAAAAATCAGTTTACTGGAAAGCAGAGGTGGATCAATGGACACTGAACGTTTGTTTTAGGTGATGACGTCAAATATATTGCCTCTCTCTGTGCAGCAGAACAACTTTGAACTGGCTTTTATTAGTAGTGTACTAGAAAAAAAATAGATTGAGATGAGATGACTATTTTTAAACTCACCCTGCTTCATCTCTTACCAAAAATATAATAATAACCGGAAACAAAGAAGGCCGCCGCTTCATGGGAGAAATCAATTTTCCCTGTGTACCACGTGATTACCATTTAAGTGGTGACAATGACATTGTACGCAGTATAGATAATATTTACTTTTGCCTTTTCTTGTTTAATCCTTATAATTATTCTATAAAGGTGAAAAAGCAGATATGATTATCTTTACCTTATAAAGAAAGGTGAGTTGTTGGAAGCCCCATGATGATGTGGCGTCAGAGCCGAGTGAAGAATGTGGTTCTCCTCGGTCCTGGTCCAGTATTGGATCCCTGTGGGGCCACACAGGCTCCCCTCAGCCCTGGATCCAGCCCAGCCCTGCCCAACGTGATATTGGAGGCTTTTGACCTTCTTACCCTGCAGTCCCATGGAAGGCAGCCTTTTAGCAAAATGCTAAATAATAGGCCTGCACTAGTCTAACCAAGGTTTGGTATGCTAATGCAAAGATTAGGTTCTTGGAAGGGACCCTCATTTCCCCGTAATGCCTGCCCTGTTTCGCAAGGATCACATGCGAACCCGGTGACCTGACTGTGTCACTGGGCCCTGCAGCTTTTAGAACCGGCCAGACTGATGTGGGGCGGGGAAGAGAGGCCGCGTGCAGACAGGGTCCAGCAGTCAGCCAGGTGAGAGGAGAGGGTGCTGCTGGGGTCTGAAGGGGCAGCCGATCAAATTGCAGAACTCCAGAATCTGGTGGTTCTCAAAGGTGTCTTCATCAGCAGAACTCTCTTCTCGGTGGAATGCTAGCATGGAACCTGCTACCAGGAGAGCTGCCTCTGGCCAAGCAGGGAAGGAAGCTGAAAATACCCAGCTCCTAGTTCTCCAGGGTCCCAGAGGCCTCTCCCTCGCCAGGGGGCACAATTTGAAAACCACTGATCTAGCCCGACTCCCTGCTTTTCTATTTGAAAGCGAGGCCTGGAGCAGCTAAGGGACCGGCCAAAGGCTGTTTACATGACAAAGCCAGAGGGGCATCCTGAACCCGGCTGTAGGCAGAGAGACTAAGGAAGCTTAGACTCTGGTCTTGCAAGGCCTGGAGCTGATTCCTCGTCACGCTACTCACCGGCTGTTTGACTTTGGACAAGATCCTTACCCCCTTCTTACCTCAGTTTACCCACTGGTAAGATGCAGGTGTTGATAGATACACACCTGCCGCAGAGGGCTGTGGGGGGCGGGGACGAGTTAGTGCATAAAGCACTGAGAACAGCACCTGGCAGGGACTAAGCATCACCTTGGGCTTCACTATCGCTACGCGGGAGTCTGCTTCCTGAGTCGGAAGTTTGGCGATAGCAACTTTTCATGAGGTGTTTCTCACGGCGCACACCGTGGCCTCTTCGCGGCCCTTCCAGACGATGCAGGTAGAATTAATTGTATTTCCTCCTTCCTCCGTATTGCATAGGTGGCCACCCACGTTGCTTTCGTAGTCTATTGCTCTAGGACAAGCCACCCCAAAATTTAGCGGCTCAAAAGCACAACGTCTCAGGGCGGGCTTCAAAGCAATGCCTCATCGTCCCTCCCCTGGTGTCAGTAGTGGGGCTCGGCTCCCATCCGCGTGGCCTCTCTCTCCCTGTATCTCCCACCATTCAGCGACCTCACCGAGTATCCAACATGGCAGCTGGCTTCCAGGAGGGCACAACAAAAGCGGGGAAGCCTCTGGACGTCTGGGTTCTGAGGTAGCAACCGGTTGGTGAAAAAGCCTCCGAGCAGCCTAAGTTCAGGGGAGGAAAAACGGTTCTCCCTCTGGATGGGAGGGGCTGCACGTGGACCCGAGGATGGGGTGCTCTTGGCACCCGTTGGCAATGGCGCCCACCCTGCAGGCAATTTACCAAAGTGCTCTCTTTGCAATTTTATGACACTTAATGCAGTTGCTTATTTTGCACACCTCTGGGTGCATCGTGGTATATTTATCCGGGTCATATTTAAGCCATATTTAAGACTTTGAAAACATTTGCTTTCCTTTTTCAAGTTTTAATACATGTACTTCTTTCTCTTTTAGCCTTTGGACACTGCACACAGGAAAACAGTCGTTCTGAAAACCTCCCATAACAAAAGGTGGGCTTCATGCAAACGGCAGGCAAAGGAGGTTTGACTGGAGAATGTGTGGGAATCGGGACTCTGGGAAGGGATATTCAAACCTTGAAAGAGGATGGGCTTTACCTACATGTACATGTTAAAAACTGAAATTTCAAAAAAAGTACATGATTTTTAAAACAAAGTAAAATTTAGCAATGAAAGAAATCCTTCTAACATCTCTTAGGGGATCTGCACTTCAGCCTCAAGGCACATTCTTGCCTCCAACCTTGGTAAATAGATGTTTCTCCTCACAGAAAGCTGTAATGCAGATCCTGGGTTGGCATAAGGAAGCCTTGTTTTTATCTTTGCATCCGAGCTAAACAACGTGCAGTCCCGTGTAAACTGAACTCCCCAGGAAAGAGAATGCCGGGGTCGGAAATGGTGTGGGGAAAGCCAGCCAAGCCCCTACCGCGGTGAAGTGCATTCAGGGATCTCCAGCTCGGCTCTCACACAGTCCTGGGACTCTCCCCACAGTCACACGCAAACAAGATGCCCTGCTTTGCTTGGTGGCAGTGGATTCCTGCAGCTGGGTCTTCAGCCAGGGACTGGAAACCAAGGGCGGGGTGGGGGAGGGGAGGAAGGGAGTAGGGGTTTGGAACAAGACAAATCCCTAAATTGTCGCTGCAGTTTAAGCAACCCCAGCCATGTGGAAACTCGGGAGGCCTGAAGCCAGGACCATTTGTCAAGCATATTGGATTCCCAAAAGGAATCTTAATAGTTACTATGAAAACCTCGCACTCTCCGGGAGAGAAACACGGCTCTGTGAGGAGTTGGGCAGATATGCTTGCCTGCAACACTCCTGCGCCCTGGTCGGGGGTGGTTATTTATCCTTGTGAGCTGTGCTGTGGGGGCTGGCAAACCCCCACAGATTAGCCACGTTCATCCCCGTTCTGACGGCACAGAGACACGGCAGGCTGTGGGGTTTGGAGGGGGTGCTGCTGGTTACCAGCTGGGAGTAATGGCTTAAACGGAGGACAGGGGTGAGGACACAAGCTTGGTTCCTGGCACCAACTAGGGACCAAACCCAGTGGCTGCCACTTCCCAGCGATCCCACCTTCAAGGCTTTATTTATTTCCTCGGAGCCTCTCAAATTCCTCGTGTGCAGAACAGAGGGAATAACCCCTTCTCATAGGGTTGTGGGGAGGACCACGTTCTTCAGCGTTTCAGGACTTCCGAAATAAGAGCTCTTATGAATTACTTAAGAACATGTGAACCAAAGCCATACCTACATTCCTCCGTTCAAGGAACTTGCCCAGGATGAAGAAGTTCATTAACACAGATCCCCATTTGATGGCGATACAGAACAAAGAGACCATGTGAACTCAGAAGAAGGACATTTGAGCCCGTGTGTGTAGATCTCACGGGAATCAGACTAGCAGCTATCAAATGCCAAATTATTTGTTTCACTCACTAAATGGAAACTTCTTAGAAGAAAGTTCTTTACTCCGTGGCCGATTGTATTGATGCAGAAAAACAATCTCAAAGTAAACGTAGTTTTAAAAGGCATTAATGTCGGCTGCACAAGCGTGTTCTTGGGCGTGAACACCCGAGCTTGCGCGGAGTGAGTACGAAGGTGCCCAGAGGAGGAATTGAAGAGGACCTTACTGAAAACCTCCCAATTTTGCATAGCTTCACCTAGTAATTTTCAAGGGTATAAACTATAATTCCCCCTTTATAGGACAATAAGCAATTACTGCTTTGTAATAAGAAAAAATTATATTTTAACTGAGAGAGAAACCAGTGTTCACAATCTTGAGCATGATCTTACAGAAAAAGGAGATGAATTTTTATCTCCTCATTCAGGTTGATTCAATGCCACTTTACCAGTGGAAGGGTACCTACTTAGAAGGATGTTAGGTTGAAAGTATCTGGAAGAGCTCATCAGACCAGTGAGGGCCATTGCTGGGTGAGCTCGTCCACAGTCTGGGAGAGGCTGATAGACCAGGAATATAGAGGCCGGCCTGGCTCACCAGGAGGGGCAGAATCAGCAAGGAGAGTCAATCTTCCAAAAATAAGGGGTCCAGGGGAAAGAGCTGCCTTAAAAGAGATCCCTAACTGTGGTTAGCTTTATTCTAGAGGCTTTCAAAGGTTCAAATCAGGGCTATTAATCACCCCCATCAGCATGACTCTTGAAAAGGGCTGAGGTCAGGCAAGACAATTTTGGATGTCCTGTGAGAACTGGGTACTCTTTATCAGACCTTCAACTTCTATGCTTGAAGACAGAACCACACCTTAAAACCAGCATGGGACCTACCCAGATACCTAGGCTTCTTTGTCCCTGGAGAGTTTGGGTTCCAGGCTAGGAGAAAGTCAGGTGGGTTACAAGTTATCTATCATGTTTGCATTCGGGAACCCTCATCCTTCTTGACTCAGTTTACCCTGAGACAATAGTAGGAGTCCATGGCCTCCCAGACCTACTCCACTGGGGAAGCAAAGCCTGGTTTGGCTTAATGCTTCTAGCAGAAGAATCAGGCAGTTAAGCAAACCCTCTCTGTAGGCTCTGGCCCTTTCTACCTACTGGTGCCATCAGAGCCTAGACTCCAGAATGAAGCTGGCCTCAAATTCTTTATTTTGGCTTACTCAATTTGGGAATGAATGCACTGATGAAGGATGAAAATCAGCGACAACTTATTTAAGGTGTTAGGGGAGAAAATTAAATATTGGATGGATCCACAAAAAATGAAGTAACCTAGACACAGACTAATTCTCTGAAGGAACACAAGAATTCCAAGCAATTCTTGTACTGTTGTTGGAAAATAGGGTCAAACCAGGTCTGTTAAATCTCCTGCTGATGTTTCTCAGTGGTCTGATGGAAATCACATCACAAAGAAGAGGGTGGACACAGGGATCTGAAAAACACAATCTAATAAGCAGGGAGTCATGTGTTTCTAGGTGACACTGATTGATTCCCAGGAAGTATGGAAGGGGAGCAGTTGCTCAGTGAAGAATATAGAGAGAGGTCTCTTATTTTAGTCAAAGTCAGCCACACACTCAAAGTCAGCCAAAGAAGCTCAGGTTCCATAAAAAGGACTAATCCTCTCTCCAGAGTCAATATCATTAGGAGAATCCTTTGTCTGAAATAGAGGCTTCCCAGGGTGAATTTGGTTCCAAGAGGAAAAAGAGAGGTCAATCAAAGGACTTTTTCCTCTGATTTAGAGTAAAAATCCTAATTTTCCATAACCTACTACCGGCGAGGTGACAAGAGACAGGAGTTGATGTTCCCTAGGTCCAACCAAAGGGGCAATTTTTTCTCTTGCAAGGATGTGAGAGTTTCATTCAAGTCCTTGCTTCCAACTGTAGCAGCTCCTGTTCTCATTCAATTTTTGGCAAAATATATTCAAGAGGTTTTGGCTTTACCAAGAAGTTTTTGGGACTTGGGAAAATATGTTGAGAAATAAAAGATGTCATGCAAAACTACAGATTCAGCTCAATTTCCAACATAATTATTTCCATTCTCCTTTGGTACTTGTTATTGTGGGAGCTGAGAACTTCACATGGAAAACAATGGTCAATTTCTAATAGCACAAGGATATATTTAGAAGTCAGATGTGTCTTTAAAAATAGTCTTTTTGAATTCTACACTGATGGGCATTTCTAAATATATATTACACATCAATTAAAAGTAAAGTTAACAAAAAAGCATCGCTTTCCAACGATCATCAATCATTGTTTATATACACTTATGCGTGCATGTAATTTTACAGAATTAGCCCATATTAGAAAATTAATTCTAGAGTATACAGTCTTATTTCTTCTTGTTTTCTTGTAATTCTTTTTGTCATAGGTTCAAAAATTCCTTCCACATTATTACATAATTAATAGTAACTTTATGCCTTCAAAAACACTTTAAGGAAAACATTTCAAGTTTTTTTTTTAAGATTTTATTTATTTATTTGACAGAGAGAGACACAGCAAGAGAGGGAACACAAGCAGGGGGAGCGGGAGAGGGAGAAGGAGGCTCCCCGCTAAGCGGGGAGCCCGATGTGGGACTTTATCCCAGGAAGCCGGGATCATGACCTGAGCTGAAGGCAGACGCTTAACGACTGAGCCACCCAGGTGCTCCAACATTTCAAGTTTTAAAAATCTTCTTGGGCTTCTACTTCCACCTAGGAGGTAGAAAGCTAGAAGAGTATTGACCCACTGTAATAATGAGACAAATCCAGGAAAAAAAAAAAAAGTAATATCACAGCATTTCCTGAACCCATCAGAGAGCTGACCTCATGGGGCCATCAAGTAGCCCCAAAATCCAAGGAGGGATAAGCTTCCCTGGAGAGTCAGGATGCACAGACCAGCACCTGCGGAAAGATTGGAGGAAGGGGGAGTTGCCACATAAGTAGGTAAAAAGAAACCAACTATAGTTTTACAGAACTTCTAAAGGCCAACAGTGGGCTAACATGACAGCACAGACTCCGTGGAGGTCCCAGATATGAGGGGAGTTTGCACTAACTCACAAGATCTTTTCCACAGACCCCTGTTGGGTGCCCACGCGAAAGCTTAGGTGCGGGGTAGGAGGCGAAGAGAGCGCCCCCTAGGGGCATTGATGTTGGGAAGTAGAGCCGCTGTCGTGATGACAAAGGCTTGAAGCCTTGCCCCTTGCCTGGGGATTTTTCTCACAGAATAAACATCTTGAGCTTCTCAAGAAAGGAAAGCAAACCGTGTCGTCCCCAGGGCACAGGTAAAGACACGTTTTAGCTGTGGAAAAGATAGAACACCACCAACACACACACACAAAAAGCCCTTGATTCCTGGAGAGGGGAAGGAAATAACCCAGGGCCCAGGATTCTCTACAAATATAATTAGAGACCTACTCCTGGTTGAGGGTAGAAGACTCTCTTCTGATCAATGTCTGCCACAGATACAAGGCAAAGCTTGGCTGCTGAGTTCGTACCATAAATAAAATTAAAAATATATGACAACCACTGTCTGAACATAAAAGAGAGGGATTAGAAGTCTATTGTTGTAAGGTTCTTAAATGTATGTGAAGTGGTATAATATTATTTGAAGGTACATAACGATAAATTAAAGATGTATATTATTAATCCTAGGGCAATCACTAAAAAGTTTTGAAAAAGAAGTTACTAATAAGCATTGACTATAAAGGGGCATGAAGAGTTTTAGGGGGTGATATATTTATTTGTTTATTTGTGACACCAATTGTAAAAAATTTTGGAACTATTTACCTAAAAGGGTGAATTTTCACATATGCAAATTATACTTCAATAACTCTGACCCCTCCCCTCAAAAAAGAACAAAATATAATCTCCCAAGACTCTTCTGCCCCTCCTTCCTTTCTCTTCCCTTCTTTGCTGAAAAGTTAAGTTGGGGAGCCACTCTGGTAGGCTTAGCAAGGTAGGCATGCATGCTGTGTGTGGAGGAGCCACAGCTGGTCCAAGTGGAGTCTGAGTCTGTGAAGCATGTAAGAGGCATCCCCTGAGTTGTGGCCCTTTGTGAGATGTCACAGCTCAAGAGGACCAGGAAGATGTCATCTCGTGGGAGTGGCCTGGTATAGGGAGTCGGAGCCCAAAGAGAGTGAGGATGGCATCCACATAAGCGGGGAGTCAGATCCTATGGGTATTAGTAAAGCTTCATGGATGGTGGTGGTCCAACACAAGATGTCACAAGATGAATGGGGTGAAGAGTATTTCCACTTGAGAGGAAAGCCCAGCATGGGTGCTGGAAGCTAAGCAGGTAAAGAGAATATATATATATGCAGGGTGGGCATGATCCAGCATGGGTACTAGGATCCAGAGCAGGACAAGGAGGTTAGCCACATAGGATGTAAGAGATCCCAGCATGGTGGTGGCCAGGAGTGAGGGTCAGAGTCTGAAGAGAGTGAAGAGGATGTCCATGTAGAATATGGTAGAGCGTGGGGGGGGGGGGGGTTGGAGCCCAAGCAGAATGAGGGGGGCTTCCTCCTCTGTCAAGCTGGAACACCTGGTTTCAACTGCAACTTTGCTCAGGGAAAACGACCTACTGAAAATTTGAGTTGAGTTGGAATTTTTGCTAATATATAGCCAGATGGTCTGGCTTCCTCTTCCATTCAGCAGCACCAGGGAAATGCAGCCTCTGCAAAATCTGGGGGAGCTTCTGGCAGAACCACAAGAATAGACCTGTCACCACTTGGATTCCCCCGGTGGATTTATGGCTACCGGTATCAGTGGGGCTAAGTGCACCGTGCCAGATAGAGCAAAGTATGCAGGACCACCATAGGCTCCAACAGTAATGACACAGCCTGGTTTGTGAGAATTTCCCCCAAATATAAGATTCTACGTGGTAAGACCTGTATCATGTCAGCACTGTGGGCCCCACTGTACTCAGCGAACACTTGGCACATATTAACTTAGCTGAATTGAATTAATAAACACCCAGTATGTCTGAGTGTTCTTTCTCTTAAACATCAGAGGCAGATTTCTCCCCAAGAACTGCTTGATTTTAAATCTGGAAATGGGAAAGCTCTGGGGAGATGACAAAGCATAGTGGGATTGGACTGGCATAACTCTTTTTTTTTTTTAAAGATTTTATTTATTTATTCATGAGAGACAGAGGGAGAGAGAGAGAGAGGGAGAGAGAGAGAGAGAAGCAGAGGGAGAAGCAGGCTTCCCACTGAGCAGGGAGCCCGATGCGGGACTCGATCCCAGGACCCCGGGATCATGACCTGAGCCGAAGGCAGATGCTTAACCATCTGAGCCACCCAGGCACGCTGGACTGGCATAACTCTTTCAAAGCTTTTAGTCAAGAGCTGACCATTCCTGAGAGTACGTCTGAAAGCCCTGGGCTTCAACAAAAACCACTTCCCCAGTGGGAAGTGAGCCAGATTTGGGGACCCATTCAAGTGGGAGAAATGACTACCAGTCATGTTTCTCAACTTGAGGACTCAGCAGACCATACATTTAATAGCACCTGGCCAAGAACATCTTTGAGATAAAAGACAATTGCAACTCTGTTCATAATTCAGTTTCAAAATGGTATTTCCCAGGGATTATACTACTTAAAATAATATGGGAACATCATCCACCTCTTCTCATCAAACCACTCGAAATGCATTATTAACCTTAAGTGTTGCATATATATGGCAAGCCATATTTATGTTATTTGTATTTATCGGTGTACTTTGTCTAGGATATAGGCTTTGCAACTGGTAGATAAAGCCTGAAAAAATTCTTATTAACCAAAAAGCCTTCTCTAACTCTGCAGAGGTTTGAGCAGACAGTATACCTATAGAAGCAAACTAGTAAGACCATCAGTAATCATTTGCGGCAAATTTTATTTGGTTTCCAATCCAATTTCTGTGAACCAGATCTTCAAAGTTTGTTGAACTATGTAAGACCTGCATCCCGGGTTAAAACTGCACACATCTCACAGTGATTTGTTTTGGTAAGAGGAGAACGAGAAGCTTGGACAAAGGATAGATACACAAGGTGCAGGTTAGAAGGATTTTTTAAAATATAATTTCATGGACCCCTCACCTTTCTTAGGTTTACAGCATAAAAGGGCTCATAAACAATAATCCTTCACAATTGGGGAAAGCAGAAAGAGATATTTTTTCTTCTTAAGACCTAGTTGGCAAAACACAGGCCCCAGTCAGCCATACAGGATGATCCGTGGAGCTCTTCTTCACATCTGCTGAAGTATGGTAGGAACAAGAGAGATGGAGAAGTGTTCATGCATGTGTCCACTCTGGTCCACAGCACAGCTTCTAGTGGAGCCTATGGCCTGCTTCTTTATAAGCAGCACAACACAACCATCTCAGATAAGATGGTCCTCCAGCCCTGCCCGCCTCACTACTCTACGTGGTCATGTGTGCATGTGTGCGTGCTTGAGGAGGGCAAAGACATGGAAGGGGAGTAAGACAACATGGTACCCATCTCAGGGAAGGGGAAAGGTGGTCTTTTATACTTTCCTTCTCTAGGTCTCTACTCCATTTCTTACCTCTTTTCTCTGCCCATTCATAGGCCTCCTTCACACATCAGAGGTTGACTGGACATACTTGTTATAGAATGGATTCAAACATTACAAGGTGACCACAGCCCACGCCTCCACTCTGACTTCCGACTGAAAGACTTTCCTTCCTGCATCCTGATTAAAGCATCTGCATATCGCTTCCCTCCCCCACCCCCAGGTGACTCCTGTGACCCTAGATCTACCTGTGTAGGTGTGGCACTGCCCATCCCCCTGGCATCTCTGCGCCACCCTCAGGGGAACAGAACACTTTTGCATCCTTTCCATGGTAGGGTGAATGGGAGACATGTGTGGGGCCTGCCTCAAGCTCCTTCTGCGTCAGTGTTCCACACAGCCATTTCTTCCCTACCAAAGCTGCTCCCCATTGTTCAAGGACCTTCCTGAAAGGCCAGGTGCTATTAAATGTATGGTCTGCTGAGTCCTCAAGTTGAGAGTCCTCAAGTCCTGTTGCCCCTCAGCATTCAGAGACAAAGCTGTGCCCCAACCCTAGGTCCCCCACCCCCAACTTTTCTGAGATTTCTTTCCTTCTCCCATCATCAGGGGAAGGGCCCAAAGCAGGGTGGAATGTCTTTCTCAGGAACTCACTAGCATCTGAGCCCCAACCGTTGGCTGGCAAAGATTCCTCTCTTCTCCTGTGTGGAAAACTGTCCTTACATCATCACACACTCTTCCCCACTCCACGCATATAAATTATACGTCCTAAGTTCCATAGATCTTTTTCCTCCTTATAATCAAGGTCAAGTGATGAATCCCTAAAGAAAATTCTCCCCCAATCTTCCAGCTCTTGTACAGAAACTGAGAGCCAAGAGTTTGATTCTGAGCAAGTAATGGGTACAGGGAGTCACCATGGAAGGAACCTCAAGAATTACCTCAAATATGCTACACTGACAAATTCCTTGTGCCCCCTTTTCAGCACTAACCCAAAACTTTAACCTCCACCTGAGAGAGAGACATGGCGGCAGGAAAGGAATCTGGTCATGTTACAGTAGCACAGCCCACCAGTGCTGTGGCTCCTTTCCTACCCTTTCGAGTTGGCCCTGCATCAGTGTGCCAGAGCTGCTGTAACAAAATGCCACAGGCTGGGTGGCTTACACAACAGAAATGTAATGTCTCAGCACTCTGGGGGTCAGAAGTCTGAGATCAAGGTGCAGGCAGGGTTGGTTCCTTCTGAAGTCTGTGAGGAAAGTTCTGTTCTAATTTCTCTTCTAGATTCTGGTGGTTTGCTGACAATCTTTGAGGTTCCTTGCTTTGTAGCTGGTGTTCTCTCTGTGCCTTCACATTGCCTTCCCTCTGTATGCTCCTTGTTTTCTGCACATAGCATTCTTTCTACGAAGACAAGATTCATATTAGATTAGGAGCCCACTGTACTCCAGTATGGCCTCATCTTAACTTAGTTACATCTTCAGTGACTCTATTTCCAAGTAAAGTCACACTCGAGGTATCAGGGTTTAGGATTCTAACATATGACTGGGTGGGGGTGGAGTACACAACTTAACCCGTAACAGACCCTTTTCTCTTCCTCCAGCTGCTCTGAACAGTTTGAGAGGTTGTCTTGTGTGATGTCTCTCACTAACGAGATGCATCCTCTCTGCCTCAGCCTCACAATGCAGGGGAGCCATGCTTTTTATATAGGGGGGGCCTGGAATCTGAAACCCTGACTTGAGCAGTCAACATGATTTACGATTGATGATTATAAGATCGAGATGACTGAGTGGAGCAGGTCTGAGCTGGTGTGTAACTCAAATTTGATTTGATTTCGTTTCATTGCCCACAGAGGCTCTTAAACTTAGTCTTTTTTTTTTAATCGGTAATTCTCAGCTTTTATTAGTAACCTCAATTTCATGTACTCATTTAATTGAGCTCACAATTAAATTACTATTTGTATTTAACTGCAATTCCAAAGCTAATTAAGCCAAGCCTGTGGCATAACATCTGGCCACAGTCCGTAACCTAGCATGAGTGAGCACGTGCCTAAGGAGGCCCAGAGCTAGTTAATTAGCTAACACTTTTCTTTCTCCTCTTAAAATTTCAGACAAGCCATACTTGTTGTGAGGTCTGAGTCTGAGAGTGCAGGCACTAATAAATTAATGAACCCATATTTCTAAGACATCTATGTTCTCATTGTTCACTCCCCTTCCGCAACCAAGGTTGTGTTGGCACAGACACTGATATGGGGGTTGTCTTGTCCTTAGGTGGAATGACAGCTTCTCCTAATGACAGAAAGGGGGCATGAATGTCTCTTCCCTCCCTTGAAGCGGACCTAAGGACAATCAATGTTCCATCTTTCCTCCAGAATCATAATGGAGAGCAGAGAATCAGGTTTGATCCAGGGCATCACATTCTAGAGGACAGAGTCAGAGTAGTTATATTAAATACTGCACAGTTTCTAAGCCCCTTCCATCTCACCGCCTGAAAATGTGCCTGGTCTCACAGCCACAGTGGCAAGTGCATTCAGCGTATCTGGTCCCTGAGGAGCGGCAGGGACCCAGAACCAAGGGCTCTGGTCCTTGTGCCTGGGGGCTTCACCCCCTCCCTGCCTTCCCTCCACTTCCCTGCTGAACAGGCACCTTATTGTTAAGGGAACTCATGGTGGCCATAGGCTAAAATTACCTCCTCCATCCCAGATTCACTTTTTCTGCCAGATGACAATGTAAAGATACTACCAGTATTTTACTTCCAGGTTTGAGTTAACATCAGTATCAAACATATAGACAGCAAGGGAAATAGTCATGCCTATTTCCAAATACATCATATTGTCTTTGGTACCAATTTTACTTGTTTGAAAGTGAAATCCTTAATGGACGCGGAACATTCAGTTTGCTACTCATGTTATATGGCCATTCCCACACAGCCCAACAGAAGTATTGGCCGAAAACAGACAACAGGGTTTATACTTGCTCAGAACACTTTTAAAAAACTGAGGTCAAGTGGAGCATGGATGACCCCTTACCAGATCGTACTCGTCGATGCATACAACCAGATCATGTAGCACCATAAAACCCGAAAAGCAACAGTGGAAAGTCAAGGGGAGAATTGTCTGTAATGGCAGAGTCAAGGGGACAAGCCAGAGTTGCTGATGGACAGGCGGTTAAAAGCAAGGAGCTAAGAAAACATTAGGATCCAGTCTGGGAATCTGTGCTAAGCTAAAAACTGAAAGGATCAAAGAAGTAACGGGAAATCCATACAGCCCCACTGAAATCCAGCAGAGAGGAATTCCTTGGTACAGGGCTCTTCTTGTTGTTTTCAGATTCTTCCATTTAGACTTAGCTACGCGTTGGTGTTCCCATATCTGAAATATTGGATCTTTGGCAACTCTGGCAACGTAACGTTTGCCTGTTTGCATGTTCAGTTCGTTGATCTACTATCTTTTAAAACTATGCAAAATATTATCAACAGAGAGAAATTAATCATGTTGCTCAAACTGGAATGCTTTGTTTTTCCATAGTTACAGTATTTACCATGGAAATGGATGGACAGATAACCCTTGGGTAACCTGCTGACACCAACACGGGCTTGGAGATGTTTCCAGCATGGGAAAGAATATTTGGCTAACAATGGGAAAAGATGACCTTCCACTCCTAGCAGAGACTTCCAACTGGCTTTCTAACAACTTCCCCTCCCAACATGTACACCATCTAGGAGTCTTCTCTGTTCTATCCTCACTGTGTATGTCTGCCACTTACTCCGTGGCTAAGTCCTTCGGATACTGAAAGATGCTAGAAAATATGCAGACTGACTGTTTTTATTTCTTGGTTTCTTTTATTGCAATGTGGTGGAGAAGTAAAATGCCCTCAAGTCTGATGGGCCACAATGAGAGAGGGCCTTCCCATGGCCCAGGCCTTGGGAGGGACTGCTCACGTGCTGGTGGATTTGGGGGCACCAAGATGTATAAACAGCAAGTCACTAACAGAGTCATTTTATAAGACGAAGACTGGGTCTTTACTATAAAACCAACTCAAGTGGGAGAGTCTGTGGAGTTCAATTCATTAATCCTTTCACTAGATATGTTGTGAACATTGATATTCTGCTTGATATGGCTCTGGGTGCTAGAGATTCAGCAGTGAAGGTGAGAAAGCCCACCCGTCGAGGAGACCAGGGTTTGTTTTATGTGGGGGAGTCAGGGTGAACCCTGATAAGTGGTTATTTAAGCAGGAACTGGAAGAAAGCGTGGAAATCAGCCAGGGTTGGGCCAACCCTCCCCTTCCCTGCCCCTGCTGTAGGATTTCTTTCCACCGCCCATTCCCCTCCAGGCCATAGCCCACACAGCCCAGCTTAGGACATTCCACTGCTTTGGGGCCAGAAAACAAAAATAGTCATTCACTATTAACTTCAAAAGCCGCTGAGCCGGGTATAAAACAGAAAAGATTTGAAGGGAGATATGATCTGGCATAACCGTGTCTGCTGCCTTCCCTCCTGGCATCCAGATTTGATAACAATTCCTTGAGCTGGGACGAGCACGCGGAGTTGAGGATGAAGCAAGGTCATAAGCAGGGAATACATTTAGCTGAGTTTCCCAGACACGACTAGACAAGAATCATGTCTGGATGTGTTTAGTTTCTCACTGGATGGGGCTCAGAACCAGAATATAGCTAATCATTCTAATTACGAAAAATAAAGTTAGTTTTTGCCCACTCCAGCTTGCGATGATGAGAAGTCATCCCTGCTACACAAAACTAAGCCAGCCAATTCCGTCGGGATTTACAAGACTGTGTGTGAATAACAAGGATGCCATCAGGCCGCCTGCGAAGCTCCCCTGAAGCAAGCTCTGCCTTGTGCATGGAAGTGTGGGCTTCGGAGAAATCCCGGAGCCTGCTTCAAATCCCAGATGCCCCACGACTGACCAGCTATCCCTGAGGCTGCTGTTCCCTCCGATTCAAAACTGCCAGCATGATATTTGGCTTTATGTTTTCTGTGAGGATTAAGGTGTTTGAAAATTTGTAAAGTGCTAGAATCGAAGCTTCCGTTAGACATTGGTACCTGCCAGGCCACATCTCCCTTCTGGGGAAAGCCCCTCCGAGTAGGGATTTTTGCTCCTGTGGTCCTTGTTACACACGGCCGTGCCGACACACAGGTGCACAAGCCCAAGACAGGGAGGATGCAAGCGGGACGTGAGGTGCCTTTGGATAGAGCTGAGCAGTGCAGCCCATTCAGACTTCATTCCTTGGTGTGACTGAGGCAGGTGCACACACAAGATTGCTGGACCTTCTCTATATGTCAGAGCTACCATCCCGACCCTCCACGAAGCCTCCTCCTTCTGCAATCCCTGTCTTGGAAGCCCTGGGACTTGGAGTGACTGTACTAGCTCAGAAGGAGCCGACACCCGATGTGGCTCTTTGTCCCCTTTGGGTCCTTTCGGTAAACCTTAATTTAGGTCTGTGTGTTTTATATAACCTCAAAGATTAGATGAATACCCATTTGCATCAAATAAATATAAGGTAGAAACCAACCAATAAAATACAAGTAAGCCAACAATAAAATACAAAGCTGCTCTTGAGCAGGTTGCCATCAAAGCAATAGGTCCTTTGGGATGGTGAAGAGGGTGCTCTGCGGCTATGCGGGCTGTATTGTTTGTTAAGACACTGCATCTTACAGCAGGTGGACATGGACTCATCACGCACCCCACGGACCCCTCAGCAGCCCCTTCCCAGAAGCCCTCGCTCCCTAGAACCCGAAGTGGAGGTTTCGGCCGAGGAGGCCCGGAGGAACCGGGGCTGATGGCAAGGTGATGCTCCCTCCTGACTCCCGGGCCTTTGCCTTCCTCTCCTCACGGTCGGGGGTGTCCCGGTCTCCCTAGGGGCCTTGGATTGGCTGGCGGTTGCCATCTCTGAAAACATGGCTGAGGATCGAAGTAGTCATCTCGGAGCCCTAGGGAAGGGATGGAAGGAGCAGGGCCCCCCAACCTCGGGCAGCGGGTCTTTCCTCCCAGAGCGGGCGCCGCGGCGTGGAGAAGAGCGCTGCTGTCCGTGTCGTACCTCCCAGCTCGACATGGGTACGCACACGCACGACGTTTGGAGTAGGTTTAGTCACCTGCAAATAGTGACAAAGTGTCCTGAGCTGGGGAGGAAGGGAAGGCGGATGTTTTGGGGACCACAGGAGAGTACTCCAGGAACAGCCCAGAAGGAGACAGTTTTAGGGGTGGAGGGGGCGCCGCCAGCCCAGGTTGGAGATGGAGCATGCGCTCTGACCGGAGAGAGACAGAGCCCCCCCACCAGGCACCACCCAGCGAGGGGGACTCATTTAATGGAGGTCGTGTCTTCCAGAAACTCTCCGCTCTTGTTCCTGACCTAAAGCACAGTTTTCTGTTTGTCTTTTGTCCCCCGGTCTCATGAACTACTCACTTTTAATCAGAGCCAATCTTCTTATCAGTAAAGTAGTTAAAAAAGCTCCCCACGTGGAGAGGGCCAGACGTTTGTGAAGAGCTGCCGCTTTGTGATGCTTAATGTTTACAAAGAGCTTTAGAGACAAGATAAGATCTTTTTCTTGATCTCTTTCCTTTTCTAATGAGAAAATGTTTCTTGAAATCAATGCGCTCATCACTCACTCATCCCACAAGCCTGAGGCTTCAATCTGTGGCTAGATTATTTTTTGTTTTTGTTGTTTTTGTTGTTTTATTTTGGTCAATCATATACAAATTCTTTCACATTTGCTGGAAGAAGAGAAAGGACGACGAGCAGGGTCAAGACTACACACATGTACATCTTTTGTAGGTTTTTCCCTCCTAAAAACGTGGTAGTTAGATGAAAGGAGTATTTGAATGGATGTAGAAAATCCAGGCACTCAGTGGCAGCTTGCTGATTTCCTCCTGGGGCAGGCGCGGGGGCAGGGCCGGGAAACAGAACAGACCACAGCGCTACAACATAGCAACAGTGGGGCACAGGAGACAGATGTTCATCAAATATCCCACAAACGAATGTGTAATTATGTTACAGAGTTCGGGAGCTGTGAGCATGTCAGGTGCAGATTGACCCACTCTGAAAGAGGAGGCGCGAGTGCTCCAGACCTAGGGAATGGCATGTGCGAACGTCCTGGGAGAGGATACAGTTCTGAGAAGTTCTGGAGCAGAAAGAAGGCTGGAACACCTTGAGAGCAGGGAGCAAGGGACAGAGAGGGATGAGGGGAGAGGCCGGAAGAAACCAGACCACATAAGGCACCAGTGCTCCCAGTACAAGTTTTTGTTTTTATTCTACCAGAAGTGAAAAGTGCAAAATGGTTAAAACCATCTAAAAGTGAGTGGGGAGGTTGGGAGGGCAGTGGGGGGTGGGGGTGTAATTGGGTCTACAGGTTAAGGTCAGCCTGGGTGCAGGAGGAAGGCGTGGAACCCGGGGAAGCTCTGCGGCAGCAAGGCGTGGACAGAGGCCACTGCGGTCGAGGTGGCGTAGGAGCCCGGTCTGGAGAGGGGCTGACGGGGAGAAGGAGAAATGGAGCAGCCAACAGATGTGGGGGTGAAACTGGACCGACCCAGCCATGGATTGGATATGGGGAAGTGCTGGGGGGACTTTCTGGGTTTTGACTGTGCACAGAGCAGGAAATACCAGCTTTTTAAAATTACTTTTGTTTACATTTGTACCAATTTCCTAGAGCTGCCCTAACAAAATTACCACAAACTGGGTGGCGTGAAGGAACAGAAATTTATTCTTTGATGGTTCTGGAGACCCAAAGTGTGACATAAAGGCATCAGCAAGGTCAAGCTGTCTCTGAAGCCTCTACGGGAGGATCCGTCCCTTCCTCTTCTTGCTTTTGGTGTTGCCGACAATCTTCCACACTTCTTGGCTTGTAGCTGCTTTGCTCCAGCCTCTGCATCTGGGTTCATGTGGCCTTCCTGCAAAGTGTGTTCTGTCTCCATGTCTAAATGTCTCTCTCCTTTTCTTATTAGGACACCAGTCGTTGGATTTAGGATCCACCCTAATCCAGTATGACCTCATCTTTACCTGACTATATTTGCAGATACTCTTTGCAAATGAGGTGGACATTCACAGGTACCAGAGATTAGGACGTCAGTATATCTTTTGGGGGGACACAATTCAACCCACTACCTCTTAGGATAATATTGTTGTGGCTGTTGATGTCGTATGTAAATATAAAATATGCTGGTATTTGCCCTGAATCCCTCAGGTGTCCTTATTATTGTATTCCGACTTGTGGATTTTATATAGCATGGTTGATTTTAAGAGCCCTACAAAGGAGTTCAGAATTGGTGGAATCCATACTATGAATCCATTTTATACCGTACTGGCTTTTTTATAATTAAAGACATTTCTCATTTTCCTGAAAGATTCTTTGGTTGATATGTTCTACAGTTAATTTTTTTACTTTTTTCCTAAGGCAATATGGCAAAAGATCGTAACTGTCTTAAATGTGGTCTCCAAAGATGATAGTCATAGAATTTTATCAAGAATATCATGTGTGTGAGGGTCTTATTGCTCTGAAAGAGGGCTTCACGGGTCCAAGTCCCCAGCTTCTGGAAGAACTGACACACTTAAGCCATGCCAAATTTGTGGTGGTTCTTTTATTGAAGAATGCACACCCCCAAATGCATTTCTATAAAGACACCACCAGCCCATGGTAAATATGGTGCCCTCAAGGCAGAACCACAAAAGTTTTAGAGAGTCAAAGTATTGTGGCAAACCTCAAATTGTTGCAAATACTCATATATTTATCTGTGCTCATGTATGTTACTTTCCTAAAAAACAATGAGCTCGAAAAATGACCCAATTTATTTTCCTAAGTCCTTGGGAAGAAATGAATGTATTATTGTAATTTCCCAGTCCTATAAACATGCGTTTTTTGTATGTTTATATACTCAGAATATGCTTTTCAAGTTTAGGCATAGAATCACTTACCTTTGTTACTTGGCCTCTTCCATTTATTATGGTCTACATTGGTGTCAGGGTTATATCAACAGACCTTCAATTTGCTCTACCGAGATGCATACATAGATTACAGTTCAGCCTCCAGAGAGACCTGTCCATGCTCCTGTTGGCTGCGGTAAGTAAACCTTCCATGCCCCCACTGAGATCCCTACCTGCGAGCATTTGGGTTCCTTGATCTTCCCAATATACCTCCGTGGCCCCTAGTCTCAGGATCTTGAATATTGCCCCCTATTTCAGCTATAGCAACAAGCAGCTTAATCCCAAATTCCTTAAATGCCTCTGACCTTGATAAATAAACTCCACACCATTCTTTTTTTTTTACAGCTTTATTGAGATATAATTGATGTATAAGATTATGTAAGTCGAACATGATGATTTGATACACATATATATTACAAAATAATTACAATAAGTTGAGTTAATACATCATCACTTCACATAATTACTTTTTTTATAATTGTGATGATGGTGTTGAGAACATTCAAGATTTACTCTCTTAGCAACTTGCAAGTATACTGTACAATGTTGTTAACTATAATCACCATGATTCCCAGAACTTAATCATCTTATAACTGGAGGTTTGTACCCTTTGTCTACCACCCCGTTTCCCCCCCACCCCCAGTACCTAGCAACCACCATTCTACAGTAGTTCCTATGGGTTTGGCTCTTTACTATTCCACAGGTAAGTGAGATCATACAGTACTTTTCTTTCTCTGTCTGACTTGCTTTACTTAGCACAATGCCTTCAAGGTCCATCCATGTTGTTGCAAATGGCAGGGTTTCCTTCTTTCCCATGGCCAAATAATACTTATATTTATATTTATATTCTGGCATTATATTTATCTTCCCACTTTCATCCTTTTGCTATGAATGTCCAGTTTTCCTAACACCATTTATTTAAGAGACCATCCTTTCCCCACTGAGTATTCTTGGTTTCCTTATCAAATATCAGTTGACAGTATATGCATAAATTTATTTCTGGTTCCATGGATTTATGCATCTGTTTTTATGCCATCACCATTATATTTTGATTACCATTTGTAAAATAGTTTGAAATCAGGAAACGTAAGGCTTTGTTTTTTCGCAAGCTTGTTTTGGCTGTTCACGGTCTGTGGTTCTATAATGAATTTTAGGATTTTTTTATTTCTGTGAAAAGTTTCACTGGAATTTTAATAGGGATTGCATTGAAACTATAAATGGATTTGTATTTCTGTGATATCAGTTGTAATGTCTCCTCTTTCCATCTATAATTTTATTTAATTGAGTCCTCTCTCTTTTTTTCTTGATAAGTCTAGCTATAAGTTAGTCAATTTTGTTTCTCTTTACAAAAAACTTACTCTTCGTTTTATTGGTCTGCACCAATCTTGAAGACTGATTCTGGTCAAAATAGAGAGTTAAAAGGAACAGAGCTTCAGTTTAGTAGTGGCCTGGGACATTCATTTATTCAATCTGCGACCATTTGTTGAGCCCTCTGAAGTAAACCACGAAACTACGTACAGATGAAAAGGCAGGTACTTCCCTCAAGGAGCTCACAGTCTGGCATGCAGGAGAGAACACATAGTAGGCCATTTATTAGAGTAGCAATTGCTTTACAGTGATGACTGGGAGAGAATGTGCTGTTACTTTAGATTCTGATAATTCAAACTGAACCAGATTGCCCTGTTTCCCTGGTCCTCTGGCTGATGAACAGCCCCATCCTGTTGAAATCGATGCTTATGCTAGGCATTTTCCCTTTGACCCTCTGACTTCCTGTCCATCTTGTTCTGTGCCGGATTCTGTGGGCACCTTCAACATCATCCCTTGCCCTGGGCTTACAGTGACATTTATAAGCAACAACTCAGAAGATAGGAAGAGCTAAGTCACAGAGCGTTGGTGGCTTCCCCCAAAGACTGTAGGCTCCCTCCACATGACCCTCTTTCTCTCTCAGAAATCCGGTGAGCACTTCTGCCCTCCCTGCATCAGGCTCAGGGGGAGAAAGTTTCCTTGCTGTAGCTGGCCCAATTGTGCTTCATGGTTCTGTGTTCATTTCTTTTAAGTTTTTTCATATTTTTGCAAATAATCACAATATTAAAATTTCCTACTTATCCCCATTTAATGTGCCATCTTTCCCTGCTGAGATGCTTGAAGTCCGCTTTGCCTTTGAACTTGGTGCTGAAAGACATGGGCTGTCAGGACATTTCTAGGGAATGAGATAAGTTGATATTCAAGTATCCAAGTTTGCAAATGACCTACTTTTTTTATGTAAGTTAAAACAGATTCAAATATATGCCTATGAGAACATCTCCCTGGCATTATTCTATACTTTCTCATGCAAGAGTGAAGGTGGAATCACAGCGATCAGCAAGGACTTTCTCCTAAGTGTGACACCATGGGAGCACCATCTTGTGTCCCCTCAAAGCTCTCCCCAGAATGGATTCGCCAGTCCTGGTTCCCCTTTCTGGAGGATGCCCTGTTCACCCATGCCTGGATCAATGAGCTCCTTACTCAGTACATTTCATGGAATGAATGACTACATGTCCGAACGCAAGTGTTGGGGCATAGCCTCTGTTCCACCCAGGGTCCCCAAGCATGCCTTCCTCACCCTAGTCCTTGTTACACTAGCATTACTTCACTGACACATCTGACTTCCTTTTTTGCCTTTTCAGAAGACAATGAGGAACACCAGGGAAGCTTACAGAAACTCTGTAACTGAACACACCCTGGGGAATGCCTTTGCCACTACTACGGGTTTGGGGTGCGTTTCCATCACAGGCTTTGCCTGGACATGTCAGATTCACATTGAAGGAATTCAGTAAAAGAAACCACCTCATGCTATGAAGCCGTGTTTGGAACCACCATAAACTGTTTCAGTTGACTGGCAGGTAAAGAATGATGAATTATGAACTCCAGTAAAAAGAAAGCATGTGAGCAGAAGAGGAAGGAGAAGGAGAGCAGACAGCTCAGCCATGTAGGCAGATAAACGTCCCGAGAAGCCCATCTGCGGCTGACCGGGGAACGTTCCTCTGTGAATTCCACTCTCACCACAGATCACAGTAGAGTCAGAGACAGTCACAATCTAGAGGTGGAGACATAGCTCTTTATTCCATGTAAGTCATAAAAATGGAAAGCTAAGAGATCAGCTTACAAACGGGTTTGGGGAAGGGGGTGGGTAAGTGTGGTCAGTTTGATTCGAAGGTCTAGGAGCCAATTACTTTCTTCATTGTCCATTTCCTTTTTGTGGGAAATCTCTCTCTACAAAAGACTGCTGTCCTGATTTATGCAACAGAAAATGGAGTTTAATGTAAAAGCTTATAATTGTACAGTCAGATCCATAATCACTCATTAACACGAGATTTGTGAAGATATGTAGTCACTAAATAACCCTTTGAAGTTTTTAAAGCATGACTGACTTATGACTATGTATATATTTTTAAAGACCTCTTTTAGAAGGGTGGCTCAGTCAGTTAAGCGTTGGGACTCTTGATTTCGGCTCAGGTCATGATCTTGGGGTTGTGAGATCGAGCCTTACAAGGAACTCTGTGCTCAACAGGGAGTCTGCTTGAGATTCGCTCTCTTCCTCTCCCTCTCTCCCTCTCCCCGCTCATGTGCACTCTAAATAAATAAATAAATAAATAAACAAACAAATAAATAAATAAAATCTTTAAAAAAAAAAAGGGCCTCTTTCAGCATCTGATGACCATATCGGGTACCCAACTTATACTGGACCACCCAGGGTAAAGGGAATTAAGGTAAATAAAGGATCCATAAAAGACATATGAAGGGAATAGGAAACACACCAAGTACTTAAATACCTAACACAGAGGAGACTATTTTATACATTCTGGAAGGTTATGTCATAAAGGAGTGTTCTTCAGTTAAAAACAAACAAAAAAACAGTAGAGCTCTTTCTAGAAATAAAATCTCGCACATGCCATGTGTAAAACTGATGAAGCTCCTCCTGTGGATGCCTGGATGGGCCCCGGGTCTAGCATTCCCACACACCGTTCCTCTGAGTCCCTCCTTGGAACCCTGGCATTCTAAAGGAAACGGTTTGGAAACCTCTAGAAGCATTTGCTCAGCTGTTCTCCATATGCATTCAAGACAGTCCAAGAGTAAATGGATTTGAAATGTGGGAGTAGGAATGTCAGATAAAATAAAGGAATTTTAAAACATTGCAGAGAAGCCCCCAAACAGAATTCCAGTGGCTACTAACTGTTGATAAAAGGAAATACAAAAAAGCTCCTTCTTTAAGGCTACCCAGAGCTGAGCATTCTGCCTGACCCAGCACTCTGACGTCACGATCTGGCCTCAATCTCTCTCTCCAACCTAACCTTCCACGGCTGGCCCACCTCCTCCACGTAGCATGCTAGAATCCCGCGTTGTTTGGTGCCCACCCACCTGCGGCATCTGCAATGGAGTGAGTCTGAATCAAGATATGCCATGAGATTCAAAGTGGATTTTGAAGGCACAGTATGCATAAAGAATGTAAATATCACATTAATAATTTTATATTAATTGCATCCCATTTTGACATTTTATTTTGGGTTAAGCAAAACATATTATTAAAATCAATTTTACCTGTTCTTCCTTTTTAAAAATGTGGCTGCTAGAAAATGAACTTACCTATGTTGCTTGCACCTGTGTCTGGCATTATATTTCTATTAACATGGCTCTAGCCGTGGACACCAAGTCAATGACCACTGAGGCTGGCTGGTAACGTGGGTGGTCCCTCTGGGGTGTCCACAGGCAGTGACGGGGACCGTGGAGTACGTGCCTACAGCTAGGCAGGAACACGGGCTCAATCATCCCTAACTCTCCTAAGTTTATTTTTTTTAATTGAAGTATAGTTGACATATCACCTCAGTTTTTAAAGAAATACTGGAAATCGGGTTGTAAATGTGTGTGGTGAGTAAGTGAGCGTGAGTGCGCATGAATTTTCTGAATTTTTAAATGTTGTCAACTCTCTCATAATTTTAAAAGCTAATGTAGCACAACACTGTTCAAGTCAAAACGTGTCGGGAGGCAGAACCGGCCCGCAGCCAGCCAGGCTCCCTCTTGCACTCATGGACGCTCTCCCTTCGCTGTTCCCACTGAGGACCTCGCAGACCGGCTACTTCCTCCTTCCCTGTGCTCTGCACCTCACGGGAGGCACCTACAGATGCTGAATACATGACCGTGAAATGACCAAAGCAAGTTAACAGGCTCTGGAATTTTCTTGTTTGGAGCTTCTTAAATGAGGACAATCTCCTCTCTGCCAGGGTCTGTGTTGTTGTCCTGCCCTGAGGGGAGAATGAAGGACCAGCTACCTAACCTTGAAGGACCCCCTAATTCGAACAAACATTTCCACAAAACATCTGGTTGTTACTGCCAAAAGGAGTTACTGAAAGTTTTCTTCTGTGCTGGTGCTGAAAGCTGAGGAAGAAGGAGGGGGAGGAGGAAACGGAGGAGGAGAAGAAGGGAAAGAAGGAGAAGAAGCTGGAGGAAGAGAAGGGGAAGAAGGATGGGGAGGGGGAAGGAAGAAGAGAAGCTGAAACTGAAATGCTGGAATGTAGTTTTTAAATGGCGTGAATTCTAACCTGGAGCCGCAGAGCGAGGTGGGCTTTGGATCTTCTTCCTTCCCTGCTCCTGGCCGTCCAGGTTGCAGGCTGCACCAAGGGGGATGTGACTTAGTGTAAGCAGCCAGGCTGGGACCACATTGTCACTGTGCTGGCCCTGAGTCCAGGCTCCTCAGGATACCACGCAGAGTAGAGCATGTTGCCCAACCTCGCATCCTGAGTCATCACCTGCGAGTGAGAGCAGGCGGGGCTAGAAAACCATTCACTTGCCAACACCTTATTTTTTTAACATGTCCAACATTTTAGAAATACTAGAGATTTAAATTCTTCACGCAGCTTTTTAAAATCTGCTGATTTACACTGAACTGACTTGAGTTTTAATCCTGGGAGTAAACGTCCTTCTCTGTGCCCTCCAGCAATGGCCTTATAGACTGTCCTGAGTCCACAGCAGGAGGAGCTCATGCAAAAATAAAGGTGCTGCCACGTGGCTGAAAGGTGAGCTGCTGGCTCCCTGCGTTTCTGTCCTGGACGAACCTAAACAATTATTACATTTGGAAACTTTTCACTTTTCAAATAACAATAATAAGCATGAATTAAAAATCCTAAGTACTTTATGTCACTATGTTGGAAGGCAGCTAAAGTGCCCACTGTGAAAACAAGGAGGAAAATAAGAAAATGTGCCCCAAGGAGAAGGAATTAAAAATCCCACTCTTCTCTAGGAAAAAATGAAATCCAGGAACTCAAAACCACGACTTCTGAAAAATTAGTATATTTGGGAAGGTTTGATTTTCCAGAAAGTGGTGCATCCACCTTGGGCTCTGCATTTGCTCAGCTTCTCTTAAAACCTTGGGTGGACCCTAGCAACATGTCTGCAGGATCACATGTTTCTGGTAATATGAGCGCATGTGGGATATTTTGGCTGCTCATGGTCAAGGCCGTTGTCTCTCCGTACTTCTTATTCCACCTTGTCACATTTCCCGATGTCAAGTAGCATTGGAGAGTCCATGGGGTATTTTTGAGATCTGTCCAAAGAAAAGTTGAGTTAGCGATATATGTATACAATAACCCCACAGCCTTTCTCATGTATGGTTAAGTCCTGGCCAGCTGTCCAGATACAGGAATGGCTCCCAGGAATTCTCTGCTTGCACACCTGCTGACTTACCCAGGTCAGACACAGAGCTACAGGGACACAGGAATTATTACAATGTGAACATGATGTCCAGTGCCTGACCTGGGATGCAGGTGGCAGGTGAAAGAGAAACAAAAGTTTGACATGTACAGAATCAGAATTTACCCCATAGAAAGTTTTGCATCAGGCATGGAAATTGTAAGTCAAGGAGTTAGTTCTCACCAATGCCTATTCAAAATTAAAATTTTCCCTTACTGGGAATATATTCCACAATGCAGTGTATGGAATTAGAAATGTGTTGTGCAGCTTTGTTCTTCTTTAATGGGAATCATGCAAAAATAGAATTCATTAGGACTCCCGTGTTTGGAATATAGTAGGACTCCAAAAAGTTGAGTGCACCCATAGCAGCTCCTAAAGGAAAGAAAATTGATATTTTCTCACATTTGGTAACGATTCTAAAATTTTACACATCATCAAAAAAAAAGTTGAAAAGCTAAAGGAAATTTTTCTAAACTATCAATAGCAAAACCATCATGCTCAAGACAAGACTGAAGTAGTTTTTGGTTTTTCTCTATAGAAAATATTATAAAAATTGTTGCTAAATGAGCGGATGATTGGACTATCCAGCCAAAAATACAGGTCAAAGATTATTAAAGTCAGGCAGCTAATTAATAAAAATAGTGTGATAGTTCCTAGATCTGATGTTTTATATTTGACAGCTTTTAAAAAAATTGATAATATATTGTGGTTTCTTTCTTTTTCTCGTTCCAATTTAACCATTTCACTTTTATGTACCTAATTTCGTGTTAAAATTTTATATTCTTTTTCTTAAAGAGGACCACTCCCAAACTGTATAGTCTCCAAGCCCCACAAAACTAGATCCACCCCTACCCTTGGGTGAAAGAAGAGAATGACATTCAAAAGAAATGTGAAACACACATTTTCCTACTGGCAAAGGAGGGGAAAAAAATGTAAAAAAAAAAAAAATCTTAACAACAGTATAACTCTAAGAAGGAAAATCTGAAAATGGCTAAAATTCAGCAAAGAAAAATGAATACTCTTGCCCATAGATTTGCGTCCTTGCTGCTCAGAAATTTCTCTTCTAGCACTGAAAGCATCCCCGGGGCACAGCCCCAATGACAGGCTTCCAGTCAATGTCAGCTACATGTCTGAATTCAAAACCTGCCTTCTCCCTCTCCAAGACTTCAGCTTGACCCCTAGAGCTGCAGACCAGAGAATGAAATCCAACCTCTGCCTTGCAGTCCCCAGAGAAGTCTCACTGCCCACAGGCCGATGCTAACCCCCATGAACCAATGGGGAGCAATAGGCTCAGGGTCTGAGGGCCTTGTGGTTTGTGTTTCTTTTTCCTGGACGGGGATGAAATTGTCCTGAGCCTTTGACACTCCTTTCCATTGCTGGTGGTGCAGGGACTGTCCAGGTTAAACATAAAGTATCCCTTCCAGCCCTGGTCCTATCGGTAACATGCATGATCTATCCATAAATCACACATCGGTTGGTTTATTAATGCAAGCAGAGACTAAAACTGCTTCCTGGACCAGGCCATCTAACTCGCTGCGGTCCTGACTTGAACTTGGTCTCTTCTGCTAACTCTAGACTGCGGCTCTGACACTGGCTTCCGGCTTCCCTTCGGTCTTGTCAACTCTCTCCATTCCATTCTTGGCTCGGGAACCCTGGTTTTGCTGTGCTGAGTTTGCCCTCACATCCCCTCTCCACCCAGAGACAAGCTCGCGGGGCCCTAAAGAGGCCCTGTCCCTCACAGAATCTCCTGGGGCTTTGACTTCTCTGCCTGTGTGCCTTTGTCCTCACTCGTGCTGGAGTCCCGGACGCAGTCTCCCTGTAGCAAATTTTCTGCTCAGCCCCTTCCTATTCTTCCTACTCTGCCTACTTGAGACTTTCTTTTTTAAGACATTTATTTATTTATTTAGGAGACGGACGTGAGGCGAGGGAGAGGGAGAGTGACAATCCCAAGCAGACTCCCCACTGAGCGCAGAGCCCAACATGGGGCCCAATCTCATAACCCTGAGATCATGACCTGAGCTGAAATCAAGAGTTGGATGCCTCACTGACTGAGCTACCAGGGCGCCCCTCTGCCTGCTTGATTCTGAATGTTGATTTTTGGCTCCAGATCTGTAGCCCCATCATTCCTCCAGGCTAGGCCAGCTCCCAGAGCCCGGGCCAAGGCCAGATCCCCGGAGACCCACCGCCAAGGAAAGCAATTTAGACACATGCAGTTCAGTTTTGCTTTTTCCCTTGGTATGAACATTCCTGCTGCTCCAGATAAGCACTTCCAGTCTCTGCAGAATTTCACTGGCTCCCCTGTTCCCAGGGTGGTATGAAGATAAGGTTTGCTGACTAAGTTTATCAGAATAGAAGAGTTGAGAGTTGCCTGACTCAACGCTCAGGCTAAGGCTGTGGCATTATCAGCCTCCTGCAGAACCCAGCAGTGTTAAGTCCTGGGTCCACTCAGCTAGCCTCCCTCCTGGTCTAGAAACTGACCACCTTTCCAGGACCAAGTAAAAAACTTGGAAAAGATTATTTACTCTGCAGGCCTCACTGTCTGATTTAATCTTTGTTTCAGAACCTCTGTGTGGAGGTCAAGCATGAGAAAGCGATCCCACACATCATGGACCCTTCCATCTTTCTTCACTTCTGGGGGACGATGTGGGTTTTTTTTTTTTTTTTTTTTTGGTCTTTCAGAATAAGGAGGTACAAATGACTACTGCATTAAAGAAAACCTTCCAAACAGTTTATGCTTATAACAAACTTAATCCAAACACTTTGATATTTTTGACAACAAAATGAGGGTGATTTCCTGGACATAGCATTTTGTTCATTATAGAAATGTTCTTCAGTGTTTCATCAAACCTTAAAGCTGTATCAGTGGAGCTTACAACATCACAAAAGCAACTTAAAAGAAAGTGCCCATCAGGCACCATATCTCAGAAATTAAATTCAGAAGCTGATAGAAGAATTCCAACTTCAAGTGGTGAAATATCCAAATCCTCCACTTCTACTGGATTCCAAACAAGTAAAAACATATTGAGAAATTAGCCCTTGACCTTAATCAGACAGAGGAAAGCTGAAAAATATGGTGCAGTAGAAGGTAGAACTTCGTGGATGGCAAAGCTCCCCTGGGCCTTCTCCAGATTCTTGTGGTGAGCCCTGCCTGGAATTGCCACCATTCATGGATGGATCCCAAAGGCTCTGAGGTCCTGGGTCCTCAGAGCCTTTGGGATCTGAAATGCCCAAACCAGCCCCGAGCACAGGGAGCTTGCAGGGGATGGGAAGCAGCACTTGACCACTGGGTGCTGTGAGAGGTGCATTTAGCCAATGCCTAAAATCAGACAGGCACATGGTTCCAATGAGTCCCCGATCCAATGAGGAAGGCAGGAGATCAGCTTCTAAGTGGGAGGCAGTGGGAAAGCAACTGAGGAAGAGAGAGGGGGTTCTAAGCAAGGGGTAAGAGACAGAGTTTTGAGAAATAAATAATTCACAAGCACTTCTCAAATAACCCATCTTCTCTAGCCTCCTCCACTTGTTACTGTGAAATAAATTGTATTTCCTTCTAATATCATATTTTTATAGTAGAAGTTCCCTGGTGCCTAATTGACAGTAATAATACTCCTGATTACATCACCCTAGTTATTTTTAGTGTGTTTTTGAGTACTACTTGTATTGATTATCTGTTATCATTGGTTCCTCTCACTGCACCCAGTGATCAAGTGCTGCTTCCCGTCCCCCTGTGCTCGGGGCTGGTTTGGGGCACGTCATATTCCAAAAAGCACCAGGACCTCAGAGCCTTTGGGATCCATCCATGAATGGTGGCAATTCCAGGCAAGGCTATCTGTTGCTACATGACAAATAATCACAAACTAATGGTTTTAAACAACACACGTATTTAAATCACACATTTCCCCAGCAGAGCCCCCAACCCCACGCATGAGCCACCCAGGAAAGAGAGGGGGGCTACTTCCGGGATTGGATGCGTAGGTGGCAGCCACCTAACCAAGCCCGCTCCCATTTTCCATCCCCCCCCCATACTTCAGGGAGCATTTAACCAACTGCCTGGTGTTGGGTGTTGGGTTCTGAGGTGTATGTCACTGTAGGTGGGGACAAGACGGTTAGGAAGCCGAGGAGGAGGCACTGGGGGGTCCTCTCTGGGGTCAGACGCGATGGAAGGAGGCTTACACCCCTTTTCAGGACGACTCTTGTCCCGGTTTGTGAAGGTTTACAGGGCAGAGAATCTTTGTGCTGACGGGTTGAGGAATAGAGTTCCCAGCTTTGGCTCGGTCTGTGAAAAATGAAACAACGCCAGACGGAAGCGCTGCCAAGCACAAATTTATACACTTCAAAGAATTTTTATTTTTTCAATCAGAGAAAGACGTGAAATTCCAGACTCTAGACTTTCTATTTCAGTTCCAAATTGCCAACTTGCTGATGTTGCAGTCTTTCTTAGAATTTGTTTGGAGAAAGCAGAAAACGGACGAAAAGGAAAAACTGTGTTTTACCCAAACGAGCTCCCTGAATTTGTAGAGTGTGTTATTAAGCAAAGCTGCGTTGGGGTAAGAATCATTTTACATTCCTAAAGGCTGACGCTCTGAGGCAAAGCTCTGGAGAGAGGACAGAGGAGAAATCAAAAATAACGGAGAATCTGCAGCTTAATGTGGGAAGGAGGAAAGGCAAGTAATTTTCAAACTTTGTTAGCGCCCAGGACGCTGGCTGAGTTCCAGGCGCCTGGCTCCAGACAGCGCAGCCCCGCCCCAGGGCCCAGCGCGCTTGGCTCTGAGGCCCCGCCCCGTCAGGTGCCCCAGTGCAGGAACCGCGCCCCAAAACTCCCCCAGGGGCTCCCAGGCACGCGCTGTTTAACGCCCTTATTCATTTGGACAGAACCCTTCCTGCCACACGGCCTACCTAAGTGTACCCTTCCTGCCACACGGGCTACCTAAGTGTGAAATTTATTCCTTCCACAAGCATTGAATGAACACTTACAGTATACCAGTCAGAGGGTCCCCAAGGATCTGGGGGGAGGGGGCAGGGGGTGGAAACAGAAGCACGCCTGAGGCTGTCATCTGTAAGTCAGCTGGGGCTCCAGATGGAAGGCAAATGCAGCACAGGTAGAGCGGGGAACCCTGCTTCAGGTAACGGTCGGTCCCAAGAAAGTCGTTTGTGTTTAGGTTGGTCCTTTGCATGCAACACTCTTCGTGGGTTTATTCCTAAGTGGCCTTTATTGGGGGAGCGGAGAGAAACGACCTCTAGTGATTTATAATTGCTGCGGAGACATCCTGAAACCCAAGCAAACATTCAGTGATTTCATGGGTCACTTGCTGTGGCTCTGCCATTGCTGGACACTGAGAAGTCCAAAAAGACAAAAGAGAAAACAGCAAAACTGGAGAAGGACACTGAGCCTGGCGACAGGGCATTTCCCGGCTCGTGAAGAAACGGCCCTGAAACGCACTGGGCCCTGCGGTTTGGGGTTGCTTCCGTGATAGCCTGGGTGCCCGCGGGGGGGCGGGTGGCGGGGGGTAACCGAGGGTGCCCCCAGAGAAGGCTGCGGGCTGCAGGAGCCTGGGGGTGGGGGGGTGAGGGCGCGGAGAGTGCTGCACACTGCCGCCAGCAGGAGGGATAAGGAAGTGCAGACACGGGGCGGACCGCTAGTGGCAAGGTGGTGGCAGGGCCGCGAGCCGAGGCAGAGGGCAGGTGTGTGTGGGTGCTGGGTGTGGGTGCGGTCAGGGGACAGCCTGAGGACCGGAGCGCGGAGGGTCAGGGAACCAGGAGGTAAGATTGGTCAGTAGAGGACCCCGGTCCTGGAGGCCGAGGAGCCAGGCCGGTGCTTCTGAATTTTCTGCACTAAGCATGGACAGCCAACCAAAGACCAGCGACGGATTTTAAACTGGGGAGTAGCGTATTCGCTTTTTCAAAAAATCGTGTTTATTGGGGTTAATTTCCCGAGTACAAAGGAATGCGTGCTCACTGAAGAGAAGTTGGAGAGTCCAGAAACACCAAGAGAAAAGCTAAAATAAGTAAAATTTATAAAAAATTAGAAGTCACAATCCCACTGCCTAGAAAGAATTGTAAGCATATTACAGCATGAGCATCAAGCGTTTCCTTGCTGTGTTTTAGAGATACCATCGTTGGTTTCTGGTCAGGGGGTGAAGAGGAGAGTGACCCCAGAGAGGTCATGTCACCAGTCAAGGGGAAGGAAAGGAAAAGGGGGCTGTGGGGTCGCAGCCCAAGCATAGACTTTCCACAGGGCACGGAGGTGTGGCGGTCTGGTCGAGGTTCGCTTTACCTTCTTCCAGATGAAGAGAATGACCTTTATATGCTGTGTTATCTGAGAAATTCAAAGATCCTGTGAAAATATTTTCAATAGCCAGAAGCTGTTACTCATCTTTTCATCGGTTTCCTTTTCAGACTGTCTAAGACGTTAGCCTGAAGAGGGGCAAGGAGACAAGTGGAGAGAGAAGCCTTGGATGATAGGAACATTCCTAATAGCCGCGAAGATTATGCTGATTCTGGTCCAAGGACATGGAAATTCTAACCTGTCTTCCCAGTCCTGTCTCAAGCTCCCATTGTTGGGAGGAAGGATCCCTGAAGCGACCCAAAGCAGACACTTCCTTTCCCTGAGAACACTGAGACCCTGAAATGGGAGGAGACCTGCCTCCAGTCACAGACCTGCTGGAAGAGAGCCGGAATCAGACCCTGGGCCCAGAACTCCCGGGTTCCTCTCACCTCTCCCGAGTAACCACGCCAACCACGCTGCCTCCTTCTGATGCTTCGTAAGTATGTTCCCAATAGGTAGAAGCAGGCCTATTCGTGTTATTTAACTACCGCAGAAATTAAAGGTGGCGCGAATACCGCCAATTATTTCAATATGCTATTGCTTGGTGCTAGAAAAGCCAAATGTGTTTGAAGAATTAGACATTTTTTTTTTTGGAAAATTTACTTCTTCAAAAAAGATTAGTTAGAATTAATTGTTCTTATTTTAAGAGAAGGAGAGAGGGAGAAAGAGAGATCCACTGCCAGAAGGACAGCTATTTATTTGCTCATTTATTTACTTTTTATTTGAGAAATGTTCAAGCATATACCAAAATAGAATAGTCTAGTGAGTCCCCACGTATCCTTTGTTCATCTTCAACCATTATCAATACTTTGCCAATCCTGATGTCAGAGAGCTTTTAAAATACAGTTCAATCCACAAAGACTGTATTTACATCTAGCTCTTCATGACCAAATCTACTGTGTAGAGAAAGGTAATTTTCATTCATTTCCTGATCCGAACAGCTAGGGAAGAGCATGTGTTTCTGTCACTGATTTCTCCATTCTCAAAGGGCTCCTGGCACTCCTTCCAGGTCCCGGGGGGAGACAGCACCTGGCCCAGCCTAGATATCTGTACTGACCGACCAGGCCCTGATCACCCACCACTGCCCGAAGCCGTGCAGCCTTTGGGGAACAAGGGATGACTGCCAGTAAGCTGGAGTTCCCACCTTGGCCTATGCTGCTACACCAACCTGGGGGATTTCTGCTGGCCGCTGGTGTCATGAAGCCACAGGATGTCCCCGGTGACTTGAATTCCTCCATCCATAGAATGTAGTTGTGTGTGACGCATACCCCAAGAGTCTGGGAGAGGTTGTCATCGAACACTTAAAATGCACTGCTGGGCTCAGCGCGGCCCTGGGTGAGTCTCCACCACTTGCTGTGCAAGCATCCCTACAATGCCCATCACTAGCTGCCATATTCCTGTTCATTTGTCACCTTGTTTATTCTCCTTTGTCTTTTGTCCATCTCCTCCTACTCAAGTGCAAACTCCTTGCACATAGGAGAAGTGTCTTCCCTGTTTACTGTTGACTCTCTGGGAAAGACTGTCCATACTTCACTCAGCTTGCTGTCCTGTGAGTCAGATGGGATAGAGCTTAGAGAAACATCAAGTGCCGAAAAGTGTGGGTGTTGTTGTTTTTATGGTGTTGCTTTTGTTGGCTCTCGACTTGCTGAGCCTTGTGCTCTCCAGACATTTATCCAAGAGCCTAGCTGGGAGAAGAATCCAGCAATCAGCTCTCCTCTCTTTCCAGTCGGCAAGTTCTTCAAGGGTTTCCACTGAATTACTGGGCTTTCTGACTGCTGTTGCATCCCATGGGGGACCTGCCATCGTTGTACCTCTCACAGGGCTCCATTAATATTGATTCAGGAGGTGCCTTTGCTAATGTGGATAGAGAATCCACTGCTTCTGCAGAAAAGCCACTGTACATGGAGGTGGTACCTCTGGTAGCTTGTAATTTTCAAAGGTGGCTGATCCAATACACGTTAACTGTGTGATTCGATGCTTCTGCCATGAGAGGTGGATTCTGGGAACCAGAGCAGGCCTTTGTAACTGTCTTGGCCGAAAGAACACAGTAGAAGTGATGCTGCATGCTGCCGATGAGAGGTCATAGAAGGCATACATGCAGCTCTGCCTGGATCTCTCTTTGTCTCAAGATGGTCACACTGAGAAGCCAGTCACCACGTTGTGAGGAAGCCCAAGCCCCATGGGGAGGTCCCACTGGGGCATGCTGGCCCATAGCCCCAGCTAGGCCCCCCTCCAACAGCCCAGCATCAACTAGCAGAAATGAGAGTGATGAGCCTTCAGATGGTTTCAGCCCCCAACCTTGAGCCTTCCATCTGAAGCCCCAGAAGTTGTGGAACAGAGGCAGCCCAGTCCTGTTGTGCCCTAACTAAATTCCTGAGGCAAGAACCTGTGAGAAATAATAAAGGACGATTGTTGCTCAGGCCATGAAGTTTGGGGTCATTTGTTACGCAGCAACAGATAACTGTTGCACAGACTTTTCGAGATCGCTCTGTTTTCACTGCCAGTGTATGAGAGTTTCTATATAAGAAATAATGGGGCTGAGCCTTGGCTACCTGGTTAAAAGAGGGGTCTAGGGGATTTGTATTGAAGCTATGCTTGCATGCCGAGCACACTATTTTCACGTGGGGCAACTGGAGGTCAGACAATGGAGATGCTGCTACTTGGCATCACTACCCCTGTGTAAGTATCTCTGCAATTGACTAATCCTGCAAGTGTATTTAATAGCCCTTCCATAAGTTTGCGAAGGCAATCCAAAGCCCTTTTGATTTACCCCTAATAATAGTAAAATAAGCTGCCACCTTGAGAACTAGACATATTCTTGGGTCTGTAATATTATTGGGGTCCCCAGTGAAGTGGACCTACCCCATCCCCACTCCCACCCCCCACACCCCAGACCTCCGACTGTGTAAATGCTCGAAATGCCAGCTCTTCTTTAGCAAGTTGTTCTGGGGACTGGCACTGAAAAGACAAGCAATAATGTTTTTGGAGCCTAAAGCAATCATGACCTCCAACTTTTTGTGTTAATGTTATACATCTGGAACAAAACAAGAGGAACATGCATGACATCATAATAACAGTCAAGAGTCCCAGAGAAGAAATGGCTTCAAAACAGTCTGTCCCCCAGACGCCTGCAAGTCTCAGTGCTAGCTGTTAAGCAGCCGTGGGGGTTTAAGGCCTGGTAAGAAGCAATCTGTGCATTTACCCTGTTTTTGTAAACAAATGCCCCTCGCACGTGTTAGCCTGGCACATATTTAGCAGCGGGCTTTGAAACCTTGCTCCCCTGGAGACTTTTCCTAGGAAAGTTGCAAGACTTTTCCAAGAGTCAAAACTTAGAAGAAAATGGATTGGAAACAAAACAGCTTTGTAGAAGGGCTAGAAATCAGAGAGCAGGGACTTCTCAAGCTTTGTCCAGCTTTCTTCCGTGAGGGCACTTGCTTGTGCTTTGAGTCTCACATTCCCCCCCCCCCCCCCCCCCCCCCCGTAGCCCAGCAGGCCTGTCATCTCTGGTTCACCCTTGAATGAACTGCAGTAAAAAAAAAAAAAAATGCCTGGGGTTGCAAACATCGGGCTGATGCACTGATGTAAGGAGAGCAGATAAATGAGAAATGCAGGGCTCCACCCTTTCTAGGGAATACTTGAAAATTTGCCATTTTTCCTGAAAATCCACGAACTGCTTTCAAAGTCTGAGAATAATGAAGGAAAGTTTAGAGCTCGAGAAAGGGAAAGAGGGTACTTTTAGGGCTGGGGGAGCCTCTGACTTTATTTATTGAAATGACTGTGCTGATTGTACACTCCAGAATTCTTTCTCTATGAAAAAGTTGTGGGTTTTGAATTAAAAAAAAAGGGGGGGGGAGATCACTCCATCTCTGTTTTCATTAGGGGAATAGCCTTTATTATAAGAATCTTTGTGATTCACTTAAAATGGATATTATGGACTGCAAAGTAGAACGTAGGTCATTATAAGGTGCTGGTGTTGCATCTCACCTAAGTTTAATCTGACCACTGACTTTAGAACTGACTCTCCCCACTCAGAATGTATACGCAACCATTGCTGAGAGAAGAATGATACCTGTTCTGTGAGCCACAGAAGAGAAAGTCACAATGGCAACAGGTGGCCACGTTCTTTTCTAAACTTTTCAAGCAGTGTTAATGTAAATGTGTATTGATTTTTTTTATTTAAAGATTTTATTTATTTATTTGAGAGAGAGAAAGAGATGACAGAGAGCATGAGCGAGGGGAGGGTGAGGGAGAAACAGGCTCCCAGCTGAGCAGGGAGCCCAATGCGTGGCTCGATCCCTGGACCCTGGGATCATGACTTGAGCCGAAGGCAGATGCTTAACTGACTAAGCCACCCAGGTGCCCCTGTATTTCTGATCAATCAAAATATACATTTGAATCCGGCAAACATTTTTTGAGACTTCTTCTGTGTCAGAACCATATATATATATGACATATATGGTTTGTATATATATGATGTGTGTATATGTATGTATATATCAGATACACACAAATACAATATACAAACAGACAAGAAAACATGATTGAGGTCATAGAAACCTGATAACAAGACAGAAGGGATTAAGTCCCACAGATAAGGTAAATCCTCATTCTCCCATTCACCTCTGGAGATCTGATCATTATTTAAGATAATATCACCCTGCCTCGAAATACACCTGCCCCAAAGACAGATTTAACCTAATCCTGGCAAAGTAAAGCTGTGATATGTTTTACGCCACAATAGTCATTTATTGAGAACACAGATCTGTGGTAAATGCAAGTTAGAGGAGCATCCAAAAACAAAGTAATGACGAGAAGCTGCCGGACCAGACTGTCCATGGCCTCACGGAAGAGTAACTCGGAAACACTGCACGTCTGCAGTGGCCGGAGGGTCTGAGTCTCCTGCAACCAGGATTTTTCTCATCGGTGGCCCCTGACCGCTCCACGGTTGGTCCAGCTTGCTGGACCAGAGGCCAGAGTTAGGAAAGCTTGATTCCTCCTGCAGCCTTCATCCTTACCCTGTGCACCCTGTTTTTCTTCCTGTTCTCTGCAAACTAGAGGAAAGAAGTAGAAATATGCTCGCAATCAGCCAAACCACAGTGAAATTTGATGATTGGAAAGTTATTGGCTGTGAAGAGCTATCTAAGTCCCACAGGTTATAAAAATTCCAATTTAATGCACAGAAAAGTGTCAAGGGCAGAGCTCAGAGCCCCACTCTCTTTGGTTAAGTCCTCAGCTGGAATGAGAAGAAAGGTCGAGCTCTGGGAAGCACAAAGGTGAAGCAATCACATCTGAGAAATACCAGCGGGAGGTCTAGGAAAAATGGATGTTAGCTAGACATAGACATAATCCCTTGGGCCTCACTTTCCCCATTAAAAAAAAAAAATCATCAGGCGCCTGGGTGGCTCAGTCAGTTAAGCGTCTGCCTTCAGCTCGGGTCGTGATCCCAGGGTCCTGGGATCGAGCCCCGCATCAGCTCCTTGCTCCGCAGGGAGTCTGCTTCTCCCTCTCCCTCTGCTGTTCCCCTTGCTTGTGATCTCTCACTGTCTCTCTCAGATAAATGAATAAAATCTTTTTTAAAAAATCGTCTTCTGACTTCCTAGTGATTTAGAGGTTACAAATATGAAAATATTTGAATAATTTAGGAGACATATTCTAAGTTCTCTACAGAAACATAATTATTATTTTGATTTTTTTTGTATTATAATGCATAAGTGTGGGACAGACTACATAGTTTGCAAGACCCAGGACAAAATGAACACGGGAGGCCCTTGTACAAAAATGATTATGTGTTTCAGGCTGGGGACAGCAGAACATTCATCGAAGCACAAGGCTCTCCCAAGCAAGGGCCCTGTGGTTCCACAGGCCACACACCCAGGAAGCTGGTCCTGCCCAAACCAAAGCCGAAAAGGGAATAAATGATCTCTGATGCTTGTAGGGAAGCGCCATTGTTTGCCTCGGAGCACAGGGGTGTAGGGGGAGGGTGTACAAGCCCCCCCCACCCAGGGCAGGGATACTTGCTTGGTTCACTGTTCTTCCAGAGCATTCTAACAATCAGTGTGCTGAGGAGCAAGGAAATAAAACAAAACCGAAAAACAAAACACCTTGCTTCAGGAAATGTGATTATTTCCACAATCAAATTTAAGGATGCACAAATATATATTACCAAAAAATATCATATCTGTAAGCCATTTTGGGGACAAGAACTAATTCATTATATTTAATTATAGATAAATGTATTTACCTACATAGATCTACATATGGACCCTGTATCAACTATGTGGAGAGAGAACACTCTGGGTTTGCCATTTGAATTCAATGGTGCTTTTCCCTGTGTTCCCAAACAAACGATTCTTGGATCAGGTTGATTTTATTTTGTCAAAGTTTTTCTACGTTCAGTCTAAAAAGATGAGAAGTTTGATTGTTAAAGAAAAGTTCATCCAACCGAAGGAGAAATTAGGTCCTGGGTGTCTTTCCCAACTTCTCTTTGTCTCTCTGTCTCAGATCTCTCTTTCTTCTGCCCTCCCTGCTTCCCTCCTCCTCCTGCTCACCAGAGGCGTCTTCCACTGTCTGTATAATATGACTAAACTTTGAAATCTAACTGTAGCCCTCACGGCACCTCTAAAGATGACCTCTTCTAGGATCAAACTCAATTCTTCAGGATGCTGCTCCCATTTCTCCAGAGACATCTCAGAGTCTGGTACTGAGATTACTTGGGTAACGTACTCGAGGCTTAACCAGAGTAAGCATAAAAGAGAATATATATAAAAGCATGTGCTGAACAGACATTTTTCCAAAGAAGACACCCAAATGGCCAACAGACACATGAAAAAGTGCTCAACATCGCTCAGCATCAGGGAAATCCAAATCAAAACCTCAGTGAGATACTACCTCACACCAGTCAGAATGGCTAACATCAACAAGTCAGGAAACGACAGATGTTGGCAAAGATGTGGAGAAAGGGGAACCCTCCTACACTGTTGGTGGGAATGCAAGCTGGTGGAGCCACTCTGGAAAACAGTATGGTGGTTCCTCAAAAAGTTGCAAATAGGGCTACCATATGATCCAGCAATTGCACTACTGGGTATTTACCCCAATGATACAAATGTAAGGTTCCGAAAGGGTACGTGCACCCCGATGTTTATAGCAGCAATGCCCACAATAGCCAAACTGTGGAAAGAGCCAAGATGTCCATCGACAGATGAATGGATAAAGAAGATGTGGTATATAGACACAATGGAATATTATGCAGCCATCAAAAGGAATGAGATCTTGCCATTTGCAACGACGTGGATGGAACTGGAGGGTGTTATGCTGAGTGAAATAAGTCAATCAGAGAAAGATATGTATCATATGATTTCACTGATATGAGGAATTCTTAGTCTCAGGAAACCAACTGAGCGTTGCTGGAGTGGTGGGGGGTGGGAGGGATGCGGTGGCTGGGTGATAGACATTGGGGAGGGTATGTGCTATGGTGAGCGCTGTGAATTGTGTAAGACTGTTGAATCACAGACCTGTACCTCTGAAACAAATAATACATTATATGTTAAAAAAAAAAAAAAAGAAGGAGGGGGAGATGAACCATGAGAGATGGTGGACTCTGAAAAACAAACTAAGGGTTCTGGGGGGGTTGGGGGATGGGTTAGCCCGGTGATGGGTATTAAAGAGGGCACGTTCTGCGTGGAGCACTGGGTGTTATATGCAAACAATGAATCATGGAACACTACATCAAAAACTAATGATGTAATGTATGGTGATTAACATAACATAATAATAATAAAAAAAGCATGTGCATGAATACGTAAGTGTGTTTTTATGAGGTTCACTTCATCTTAGCTCAATCCTGGTGACTCGAAGTCAAAGAGATCCCCATCCTTTGGGGTTCCCCCATGAGTCTGCAGGCTCTATTTTCAGAGTGGCTAGTGTGTTGCCAGTGTGGAGGATTCCTGATGAATCATGTACCTTTGAAATATGAGATAGTTCTTCAGGAGAGGTAAAAAAAATGGAAGTACTAAGCTCTGGCACTTAGGGAGGATTTGGGTCCAAATCTGAGGTCACACAGGGGCACAGTGCCGTGCACAAGAAACCCCGTGTAACCTCTTTCCTGTTGCTTCTGAGCTGCTGAGTCCACAACCCAACCTCTGGTCCCTCTTGTCTCTGGGAGGAAGAACATGGTCCCCTTGATAAAAAATCATTTATAGAGAGAGTAGTCCCCCCACCAAATACTAACTAGCCTTGTAGGGCTTCTCCTGGATTTCTTCCTATCCAGGGCATGTACCACTGACAGATAAAATACAGGATGCCCACTTAAATATAAATTTCAGATAAACAACAAGTAACTTTTTAATATAAGTATCTCCCAACTATTGCATGGGATATACTTACACTAAAAAGTCAGGGGCACCTGGGTGGCTCAGTCGTTAAGCATCTGCCTTCGGCTCAGGTCATGGTCCCAGGGTCCTGGGCTTGAGTCCCACATCAGGCTCCCGGCTAGGCAGGAAGCCTGCTTCTCCCTCTCCCACTCCCCCTGCTTGTTTTCCCTCTCTCACTGTGTCTCTCTCTGTCAAATAAATAAAATCTTTAAAAAAAAATTGCTTGCTGCTTATCTGAAATTCAAATTCGACTGAGTATCCTTTTTGGGTTTTGTTTGTTTGTTTTTGCTAAATCTGGCATCCTGAGGAGCATGGCATTCAGCATAACATGCATTGGGTATTATTGAAGTTTTACTCTTCTCTCATTTATGTTCCTACAGCAAACTTACCCAGAGCATAGAGGGTATGAAAGGCTGATTGCATCCCACCAGGGTCACTGATGCAGTAACACTAACTGGAAGAAATGGAAATGTTGCTGTGCTGCAGGAGGTTGTGGGTCCGGAGGCGCCAGGCAGACCAGTCGTGGACTGGTTACTACTGGTTACTACGCGGACACTACTGCAAGAGGCTCCATGGAAGCAGTGACCACACCGGGCAGGGTGCTTGAATAGGACACCGTGTTTCCTGTTTGGGGTCTCCTCCTCTTAGTAGGGGCATAAGTATCTTTGTTGTCAGTTTTCATTAGGATGTTTCAGCTTTGGCAAAATACTCAAGTATCTGAGTCAGCAAAAAGCATGCCTCATCGCTGCTGGGGAAAGGCAGCTTTAGGGGGTGCCCTCAAGCTAGTGTTGGGGAAGGAATAAGTCCTACGTGAGGATAAACACAGAGTCTTTGGCCGAAGGCTGTGGCCAAATGGGGATATCAGAAACAGAGGTCTGTTCTCCTTTTCCCTCTGGCAGAAGCACGTGGCTATTGGCAGAAAAGGCTGTGAAGTTTGGAGCAAATGAGTTTTTTTTTCATATAGTAAAGGGGAGATTTAACTCGCTGACTAGTTCTATTTATTTAAGAAACACACAATGTTAGGGAGCCTGGGGGGCTCAGTTAGTTAAGCGTCTGACTCTCAGTTTTGGCTCAGGTTGTGATCTCAGGGTCCTGAGATTGAGCCCCGTGTTGGGCTCTATGCTCAGAGTGGAGTCCGCTTGAGAGTCTCCCTCTCTCCTTCTGCCCCTCCCCTCACCCCGGGCTTGTGAGTGCCTCTCTCTCTCTAAAACAAATAAATAAATCTTAAAAAAAAAAAAAAAAAGAAAAGAAAGAAAGAAACATAGTGTTGCGATCTGCCAGGCATTACTCTAAGTGCTTTGCAACTTTCAATTCATTAAATTCTCAAATAAACCTAGAGGTAGGTATTAACATTCACTCCATTTCACAGGAGGAGAACCTGACGCATAGAGAGGTTAAGTACCTTGCCCAAGGCCACACAGATAGGCGGTGGCTGAGCCAGCAATCATTCCTGGCAACATTTTAACATCAAGAAAGGCATGTGCCGGGATTACATCAGGCAGCCAGCCTCTGGATATGATGATGATGATGTTAAGAGGATGAAGATAATGAAAACGCACTTACCAGGCACAAAGATAACCCAGAAGGAGTCATAGATACATGACAGGAGGCTGGCACGTTGTAAGCACGCAAAATATCGTGGTTATTGTTCTTACACCAACAGACCTTTATTATGTGTGCCAGGCTCGGTACAAACTGCTGGGGACACATACAAGAAGCAGGCTGGTCTCTGCCACAGAAGGTGATAGCTACTAATGATGGCTTCCTCTCAAACAGGACAAGAGGGTAAGAATGACCTCGTTGGCTATGGCAAGCCACTAACCGATTTAATAGTCCTTGAAATATTCAGAGAAGACCAGACCACCAGGGAACAAGCTTACCTGCCAATCTCCTCTCCACACTGCTTACTTAGCTGTGTATCTGTGTTTCCTGAAGACATGCCTGTTGGCTGCACTGCATACCCAAGTATTCACATACAGCATCCACCCAGCAATGTTGGCCAAATTAATTGAATAAATCACAGCATTGTGTATCCCTGGAATTTTTTTTTAAAGCATTATTGTTAAATGGTGCTGTATTTCCCAACATTTTAATAGGAGAGATTTATGAGACAGATCTATTAATATTTGCACTATGTTATTTCGGACATTTTGTTGAAACTTATAAAATCAGAAACTCTCGGAGTTGGCCAGTACCTTCAAGTTGTTCCTGTTCAGCAGTCCACCAGGGGTCTGGATATGCACTCTCTTGTTCCTGCTAAGCTCTACAGCGCCCTGCTATGACGTAAGCTAGTTGTACTGCTTTCCATCCCAGCCACTTATTACTGCTGCTGTGAACTTCAGCTGTAGGTCCTATGCCCTACCCTGCCTAGAAAACTGTGAAGGTACAGGGAGATGACTTCAGCTTACAGAGTGAAAGTTGATCACATTTTCTTAAAGTACATATACTTTTCTAGCTAAGATTTTGTCAATCTTTTCAAAGAACCAGATTTTGGCTTTGTTGATTTTCTCCCTTTTTTTTCCATTCTCCATTTTATGAATTTCCACTCTAACCTTTATTACTTTCTTCCTTCTCCCTGTTTTAGGTTTAGATTGCTGTTCTTTTTTTTTCAGTGCCTCGGGCTGGAGGGTTAGGTTATTAATCTGAGATCTTTCTCCTTATATTATGATTGGTATTTATGGCTATACATTTCCCTCTAAGCACAGCTTTACCTGCATCCCATACATTTTGGTATGCTGTGTCTTCATTTTCATTCATCTGAAAGCATTTTCTTAATTTCCTTTATGATTTCCTCATGACTCATTGCTTATTAAGGAGTATGTTAATTTCCACATATTTTTAAAAAATTTCCCAAGTTTCTTTCTGTTATTGATTCCTAATTGCATTCCATTGTGGTCAGAAAACAGACTTTGCACTACTTCAGTCATTTTAAGTGAATGAAGTTTGTTTTGTGGTCTAGCATACGGCCAATATTTGAGAAGGTTTTTCTATATTCTGGAAAAAAAGTATATTCTGCTGCTGTTGGGCAGAGTGTTTTGTAGACGTCTGTTAGGTCTAGTTGGTTCATAAGTGTTACTTAAATCTTCTATTTCCCTGTTGATCTTCTGCCTAGTTCTTCCATATTAATTACTGAAGATTGGATATGAATGTCTCCAATTGTTATTGTTGAATTGTCTATTTATCCCTTTAATTCTCTCAGTTTTTACTTCATGTATTTTTGGGCTCTGTTGGCTAAGTACATATATACTTATAATTGCTGTATCTTCCAGATGGATTGATCCTTTTATCACTATAAAATGTTCCTCTTTATCTTTAGTGACATGTTTTTTTGTTTTAACGTCAATTTTGTCCAGCAAGAATAAAGCCTCTAAGTTCTCTTATGGTTGCTTGGCATATCTCTTCCCATCCTTCTACTTGTAACCTGTTTGTATCTTTGAATCTATAGGTTTTCTCCTGTAGACAACATACACTTGGATCTTGCATCTTCATCCAGTCTGATGATCTCTCCCTTCACTGAGTTGTTGTCCAGTGAAAATCCATTTACACTTAATGTTTTAACAGAGATAGTTGTGGGTATACCTGACATCTTCCCTTTTCTTCTCTGTCTCATGTCCTTTTGTTCCTCCCTTCCTCCTTCCTGCTGGTATAGCATTTACATTCCTTCAGTGATTTTTTACTATATTTTTTTGAGTTGTTTTCTTAGTGGTTACTTTAGACTTTATGTGTCTTTTCAGAATCTACTTCAGATTTATGCAAACTTGGATCCAATGAAATACAGGAACATCTCAGGAATAGCCTTATTCCTTTCCCTCCTTTTTGTTCTACTATTATCACACATACCAGATATAGACACAGGTTAGAAATTCAATATTACCTGGCAAAATTTACTGCTTTATAGAATTTTATGTTTTTTGAAGAGGCTGAGAGAAGTCGTGGTTCAAATGCCACAGACTCTCGCTGTTCTTATAGATTCTTGATAGATTTCCTTGAGGAAATTTTCTTCAATTGCTGCATGCCCTTAGAAAAACTTCCAGAGATTTTTTAATGGCTTTTGTTGCTTTTTTATCATTTTCACCCGTTGTCCTTGTTTTGGAGAAGACTGAGCCCATGCAGCCCTTCACGTGGCCATTCTTGATGTGGAATGCTAAAGTACATATACTTTTATTTCTTGTTTCTTTTTAAGGTATGCTTTATCTACACAAAGAACAATTTTTACAATTGTTTAAATGGCCTATAGCGGAGGGTAAAGACTTTACATTCAGAATGTCACTGAACATATGTATAATACATGTTTTGAGTCTGTTTGATTAATTGTTTTATTTACACTCCACTCCACCCCCTGCGTTAGACGTGATTGGAAATGATTTAACTGCTGCATATGCTATGGCAAGAAAAATAAAAATTAACCAAGGAAAGTAAGGCAAAGGGAAATAAGAACTGCTCAGAGGTATTTCCAATAATGGTGATGAATTTGCTAAGTGTTTCTACTTTCTTGACTGCTGGCCAGGGTAACCAAAAGCAGATGCATTTTTTTGAAATGCCTGGTATCCATAAGGGGACTAAATCTTATCCCATGCCTGCGACTCACAACTTGAGTAGCACTTGGGTTCTTTGGGCTGCGTTTCCCTGTAGCACTTAACCTATGGGATCAGCTATCCATTAGTGCAGTTTTACCAGCCATTTGTTCCGATGCAAATGTTCCTCCTGTTTTGTGCCAATATTTATGCCTCCACACTTGTGAATTCATGACCTATCTTGTTCTCAGAAATATTCCACTAAAATTTATTATTGCATTATCTTGAAGAATAATAACCAAAGTTGAAATGTATGAGTAATTCATTTGGATTAATTTGGAAGAGGTTGTTCATGGCTGTGAATATATAGAGATATTTAATAGACTACTGATTCTCCTTCAGTCTCATTATTGTGGGTCCATAACACCAATCCTATGTCTTTTACTCTGATTTTAAATTCTGTTGTTAAGAAATAAATATTAAATTCCATCACCATTATCACTGGCTAAAAGATTAGCTCTTTGGGACAGACAGTTTACTTATAGCCAAGAAAAGGTGATTGCATCTCCACTGGAATTTAAAACCTTAAAGCTGTGTTATTCAGCTGTGGTAAAATCTTCTGGGTCACAATATTTATTTCCAGCCTTCCTCCTTGCTAACAAAACCATGATTTTATTCAGGGTGGCAATTTGACCAGCTCCAGACAATGATTCATGATTGGTGTAGGCCAATTACGACAATCATTCATCTCTGCCACGTACCCTTTTCCCAGACTCGTTTGCAACTAGGGGTGGCTATTTGACCCAGGTCTGGTCATGAGACGGTAGGGGGGAGCTGCTGGAGTGTCCTCTAGGAAATATTTTCCTCTGCTGTAAATAGAAATCCCTTTTTCATCAAGGTTTTTTCCTTCCTATGTTAAATGTCCCTGTGCGAGGGAGTGGTGTTCAGACATGACTGCTATTTTGCAACATTGAGGTATGAGCCTAAGGATAAAAAGTTAATACCCGGAAGACAAGAGTCTGCATCCTTGATGACATTCTTTGAGCTTCTGCGCTCAACCTGGACCCTTATCTTCCAATTTATTAGGTAAGATAATTAAACCACTTTGGAGTTTAAGTCCCTTTTAGTCAGGTGTTCTGTTGCTTAGAGCTCACAGCATTCGGAATAAATACAGTGGTCCTACAAGTTGTTACTAAAGTTTCATGATATACAAACAATTTTGAAACGAAGGCAGAATCAGAACCTAACCTTAATGTAGGATAGAATTTAAAACAATGCTTGAGTGATTTCATCAGATAGTTGCGTCCCTAGTACTTTTCAGAATACAAGACCTCGCACTGATAGTTAATTGAAAATTCAAATGGAGCTGTGCTATTGGATTTTCTCCCCACTGTTTGCATCTGAGTAGATTTGCTTGGGACTCAGCAGGAGACCCCGCCCCCCCCCCCCCCCCCCCCCCCGCCCCGGCCAGATTTGTAAGACACCCGAGAGAACCCCCATCCTAAGTGGATCTCACCAAGTATTTATTGCTTTTAGATGTCCTGGACTGCAAATTCCTACTTAGAACTCATCATGAAGCATTTGCAAGCTCTTTCCTGTCTCTCCTTTGGAAGCAGAGGGCTGCCTTGTATCCCACTGCATCCTTTCACCCTCCATTTCCAGCCTTTACTGTGCTGTGGGCTAGGCCCACACTAAAGGAAGCAAGAACCTGTGTGTGGACTTTGCTTTAGGGGTCTTTGCACCACCATAGTTGAGTTGTTACCTGGTTCACTTCTGTTTCTAACTTAACTCACCATGGGAGGCTAACTGAATGCATCTTTGTTACTATTTATAAACCAGCAGGTCTGTTCCCCATTTCCTTTTCCTAAGTGCATCCACTCACTCCACTACTCTTATTGCAAAATATAAGAGCAGAGCCCTCCAGAAGTTATTGGGTTCCTGCCTCCTATCAGGTTGACACCAAACTCTTATTAAGACAGATGGTTGTCTATTTTTATCCTATATGGTAACTACATTTAATGAGCATAGTCACATATATTGGTATATGACTTAGAGTTTACAAGGTGCTTCTATAATAAACTTTCTTATTATTGAGCCACTCTGAGTCACAATTGGCCATTCAAAAATGTGCATATTGAACCATCATCTTTCAAGGCTATTGTGAAATTTAATAAGACAACATACAAAAAGAGACTTGGGTCTTTGGCACATAGGAATTGCACAATAAATGCAACTTTAAGGTAGTAAAACCACATAAGATAACCCTCTAAAGGAAAACTTCTTTCCTGTAAAAAATTGTCATTATCATATGCTGAATTATCATGTGCTAGGTAGTGAAGTGGTTTGAGCCATCAACACCACTCATAAATGTTAATTAAATCTCTACTCTCTGGGGCTGGGTGCATGTGTGTATGTGTGTGTATATGTGCACATGCCTGGGTGGGTGTGTACATGAGGGGGTTGCAGGGAGGGGGTGTATTATACAGCAGGTTTTAAATAAATGTGACACTTGGGCCAAGGAGTTTCCAACCTTGCTGAATAGATAAAATTTGGACCTAAAAATTAACAACACCACGGTCAAATGTTTTTTGAATGAATGATAGAAAGAATAAGAGTGGCAAGGAAAGGGGCGTTAGCTCTGAATAGAGTGGTCCAGGAAAAAAGCTTAAGGGAAGATGCGGATTTGCACTCACCCTGGAAAGAAGAGGAAATTCAACAGGCAGAGAAGGGACAGAGAGTTACAATCATACTGTTTCAAAAAAGAAAAAAAGAATCCCAGATATCATCTTTCCTCCTGAATTTGGCAATCAGTAATCCAGAAGTCAAGAAATGATGAGTGTCCCTATCAGAGAGCTCTGGGGCCTTTGTCAGCTCCACATTCTGCTGGCATCTCTGCTCCACAGGCAAGAAAAGGATGGAGTCACAGGAAGCAAGGATGAGGGTGGGGCCCCTGCAGGTAGAGGCACCAGGTTGGCTATGGCTCTGGGTCCAGTGACCCAGTCTCTTGATGACCAACAGGCACTTTACATAACGTGGAATCCTGGGAAGCCTTAACTGCAGGCGGTGCCCTAACTTCAACATGCCAAGGGCTTTAGCAGAAAGAGATCTGCCTCTCCAGTGGGGTTCCTCCTGCCCCAAGGTGTGAATGGTATGTGTGAGGGAGCAAATGAGAGGCAGATTTTCACTCTTCTCCAATCTGCCTTCACGGCGGTAGCAGCCTGTTGATAAATTTTAACTGACATTCTCCTTCTAGCCCTCAATAATGCTTATTGTATTCTTTCAGTATTCTAGAATTCAGAAATTTTACTAAAATTTGAACACAGGAAAATGACATTTATTCCACCTTTGGGAAATAGTATTAATAACACTATCCCACACAGCCACCTTTTTCCATGGGCCCCACTGGCCCTGTGCCAAGCTCAGCCAAGTGTGGCTATGGGGACCTGATTCCCTTGGGAATTCAAGAGTTCTGGAATGCTTTTGAAACAGATACAAGGTGTGATGGTTAATTTTATGGGTCAGCTCCATTGGTCTACGGTGCCCAGTTGTTTGGTCAAACACTAGTCTAGATGTCTCTGTGAAGATATTTTGTAGATGTGGTCAATATCTATAATCAGTTGACTTTAAGTAAAGATTACCCAACATGATGTGGGTGGACCTCAAGTTGAAGACCTTAAAACCAAAAACTGAGGTTTCCCTAAAATGAAGGAATTCTGCCTCAAGGCTGCAACATAAAAACTCTGCCTGAATTTCCAGTCTACTGGTCTACCCTACAGATTTTGGACTTATCATAATCACAAGGTCATTCCTTAAAATATCATATATATGTGTGTCTCTCTGTGTGTGTATACACTATTAGTTCTGTTTCTCCAGAGATCCTTGACTTGTGACCTCTTAAATAATCTCCCTGAACCCAGGGAAAGAATAACCAGGAAAGATGAAAGGAATCCATGCTGGGGGAGGGGTGGCTGAGTCAAGTAAGAGAACTTCTGCCCAGAGTACACAGGCCTGATGGTGCCTGAGTGCACACAGCAAGAGAGGCAGAAACATGTCTACGAGAATGTTACAAGTTTGTGCTCTTTTTACAAAAGATCGTTGATTTCCCATTTAATAAAGTATTCCACTCTAAAATATGACCACCATGTCTATTTATAGGAAAAACAAGTAGTGGGTAATGGTAAAATTTCTTAGTTTCCATACTGATGTAGAAAATGTTGGGGTTCAGAGCCGACAGCAAAGAAAGAACTCTTGAGATGTCTTCGGTACAAAAAGGTGGTTTTATTAAAGCATGGGGGGGACAGGGCACGTGGGCAGAAAGAGCTGCACTGGGGTTGTGACAGGTGACTGATTGTATACTTTCAAGTTGGGAGGGGGTTAGGGATAGCATAAGTCTCTAAGGAGTTTTGGAAGCAAGGTTTCCAAGACCTTGAGGGGGCTAGCTGTTGTTAAGAAAAGGTCATTTTTTACCATCTAATAAAACCTTATTTGGGTGGGCCATATGCTTGGGAGATGCTTGTCAACATGTATCTTGCAGGGGTAGAGACAGAGAAATCTCCAAAGGAATTTTTATATGTTAAAATGGACTTACATGATCCTAGTGGGTCAGGATAAGGTGAAGCTAAGATGGCCTTTTTGCCCTGAGCAAAGCATTAACCGCTGAGCTCCTAGAGAAATGTTACCCTGCCTGTTTCAAGGACTTGTCAGTGGTCTGTAAGTAGTAAGGAAATAATAATTTTTTCTTTTGCCTTTGTTTCCCACATCACATATACTAAACTGGATACTCAAAAACAGCATGAAAATAAGTCCCTTCCAAAATTCTTGCAGCTGATTCTTCCTCTTTGACAGGCACTAGTTTGCTAATCTGTGCCATGCGTTCCAGGCTGCCTCTCCGATTGGATAAAATCTCCTAGATCCAACTCAGGACCAACCCTTACTTCTCCTTCCTCCAACCCACTACATGATTAATGAAAGGTCGTTATCTTCCTAATTCCAACTAATGGCTCATTACTCATTTCTGTAGCGTTAGCCAAAAGAAACTACTATTTGTTTAAGGCTGCTCTGATATGCATAATCAGCCCTTTCTCTTACATTTGAAATGTCTTCATTCTTGCAATACTTTTGTGGCTGCAGCAGCTGTTGGACATTTTCTAGTTTTGCAGAGCTTTGCAGCTGTGGAAGAAGCTCCACTAAAGGTTCTACAGTTTAGTTTAATGCAGATGTCTGGACCTGGTGTGGTTAGTATAAAAATTCAATAGTAGGAGTAATTATTTTTTATTATTGTAATATACGGGAAGAAGATCCTGGCTTCCAAATTGGAAAGTCCCACTGTGAGCCCATAAAGTTTCCACCTCTGACCTCCTTAAAGGCTGGGATAGGGAGCTTTGTGGTTTGGGGCCGGGGTCTGGGGGGCTCAGAGCACACCGTCTTGTCAAGGTCAAGGCCCTGAGGCCCCGTGACCTGGGCTGGGAGAAGGAAGGGGAGCAGAGCTGAGGTCACTGTTGGCCTCCTCTTCATGGCTCCTGCGTGTCTTCTGGGGCTGGCAACAGAGCCTCACACACAGCCCCGGCAGGGATGGTTATGCTTTGTCCTTTGTTTTTCCAGCCCCAACAAAAACATCTTCTGATTGAGACACTTGAGAGAGCTCCTTTACTCTGGAAATTTGTGACATCACGCTGAGATTTATGGCTTGACCTCTCAAAAGGAGTTTAAAATGTCCCAGGACATTTGCATTAAATGGGCCTGGTTCAGGGACTTCCCGTGCATGGGCCCTCAGGACCAACAGTGAGGGATGCCGGAGTCAGTGCTGCCTTTCCTCCCGCCTCTCAATCAGAGCTTTCCCCCCACCAGTTGACAGGCTCTCCCTGCCCTGACTTGATTGCTCAAGTACCTTTCACTTCACAAGTGACACAACGTGTGAAACCTGGTACAAGCTGAGTTTTGACTGACCAGGTGTTTTCTCTGCCTCCAAGCTCACCTCTCACCAGATCTCTGGGTGAGTAAGAAGTCGTCTGGAAATTTCCTTTTTTCTAGTTTCTAAAATACTCTATGAAGTGCACAGTTTTGTAGATGTGACACCATGGGATGTTTTAAAATTTTCTCTTCTTGCAGGCAAGATTCGGGGTGTGACAGGGCGATGGGTAAAAGGCCCCAAGAAGACTGAGAAACATGGTGGACACTCAGTGGGTCCCAGTAGATACTTGGTGACTGAAGAATGGTTTTAGATATAAAGTCAAGGGTAGCACAGCATCATATCATAACAAAATGTCTCCTCAAACCCAAGGGAAGAATGGGACAGGGTCAAGGGAACCCATGATCTGATGATCTGAGGACCCAACCTGAGGGAATAATAGGATGTTTAAAGGAGGTGATGATTGAGAGCATCTAGAACTCATACAACTTTAATAATAATTCCACCAAGGAGTAACCACAGTGTTGTTTTTTCATAGAAACACCAAATTTGGAGAGAGAAAAAAAACCCTGTTGGGTTTTATGCGGTACCTCAGTATTCTCCTGTTTTTTTTTCCAGAGACCACTGGGAAGGAGAGACCTGGATTTTCCAGGCCTGGACAGCCAGTGTGTGCCAACGCTCAACCCCTCCCACCACCATTCCTCCCTGTGAAGGGTTTCCTGGGTGTTTGGGGCTAGAGAAAGTGGGATAGACCCTATGAGAAGCATGCACTCGCACACCCACTAAGATTCAGAGGGTGGGCATCGGGGGAAAGACTGCACTCGGCCTCCACCTCGGGTTCCTGATGAATGGCAGTTCCCTTTCACAGAGGAGTCCAGGCAGCTGCAGAAGGATTGTTCAGTGGCTTCCTCTTCCCAACCCCACCTGTATTATGGTGATATCACACTCAAGGACATCAGTGTGGCTGGGAGTTGTGGCCAGTGTGGGGTTGAGCCCAGGGGGAGATGGGAGAGGAAATGGCATCTCTGCTGGATTCTTCCTCTTCCCATCTCTATCTCTCCTTGACCCTGAGTGGCCTCTTCCTGGCTCAGGCCCTCAGCCCATGGATCCAGCACCCATGGGGGTCACCCCACGCTGAAGCACATGGTGCAGAGGGCTGGTTCTAATTCCAGAGCCTAGAACCATGAGGTTTGTGTGGCTGTGTGAACCCATCCCCAAAGCCTGTGCTTCCTGGTGAGCCTGAATATGGGGTATAATTTGAAGGAACCCAAAAAATTAACACCACCACCCATGCTCCCTCTAAAATTCACTCTGCACCTGTCTGAGGAAGGATAGTCATTACTTTGGAGGAAGGCTTCTCTGTGCCCCCGACCCTTAAAATGTAAATATATTTTGTGAGGCAGGGCAGGTAATTCATTGCACCACTTATACTTCATTTACCACAGATGAACTGCTTAAACAGGTAGCAAAATTCTAGAAGAGGTCAAAGGACAGACAAAGTTTTGGAAAGGGGAGAAAAGAGGAATAGTCCACAATATGGAGGATGGGTGCAGAGAAACCCCAAAACCAGAGTGATCCCAGGGAAGTCAGATTATTGGTCCCCTTATTAGAGGAAGAATGAAGGAGGAGCAGGGAATGTCCTGCAAGAAGGAGGGAGCACAGAAGCCAGGACAAACACCCCATTACATTTGCCTAGCACAGACCCACTGGGAAAACTGACAACAAATAAAAACAATTCTGACCAATGTACTTCCTTTGAGTCACTGTTAATGACCTTTAAGTCAACCTCCCTGAGGCCACCCCCTTCCCATTCTTCACAGTCCTGCAAAGTTGGCCGGTAGGTACAACTACTTTTGTTGACTTTATATGAGCTGAATTAATTAATTAAACAGTTGATGAATGGATAATAAAAGACAGTATCCCTGAGTTTTATGTTTACTCATGCAAACAAATTCCAAGCATTAAAATCAGCCTTTCCCATCATCCCACTTTCCAGAAAGCATCCTTTGAGCAGTAGTCCACTAAAACAATTGACAAGGTGGTCCCCTTCTCCAGGCTAACAAAGCTTTGTAGTGTCTATGCCATACAAATTCCAGGATGAATCAACTGTGCTTTGCTCTTATCCTAAACAGTGTGTACAAATGTCTAGTTAATGTCACAACACAAGGATTTTAAAATAACATTGACAGATCCTAACTAATCACTGGATGAATGTGAGGCTGCCCAGTTACTGCAGAGAGCAAAGATCTTCAGAAGGCATGGGCGTTAGGGGTGGAGGAGAAAGAACACTTGTTCATATATAACCTATGATCCACTAGCATCTCAACAAAATGCAGAAATAGTGCTTGGCTTTATTTTGTTAGTGATGTGTAGAGTTATAGAGAAGCCATGGGACGTGCATGTTCATAATAACTTCTACCATGTACTGAGCATTATTACCTTCAAGATCTGGGCTCAGGCACTTACAAACAACATCTCACCAAAGCATCACATGGATTCTGAGCAGTCAATGCAATTGTGACCACATTCTACAAATGAGGAAACTACTTTCAGAGAAGCCAAGTTAATTTGCCCAAAGTCAGAGTCAAGATTGTAATTTGAGTGTCTGATTCCAAAACATCAGCCTTAAACACCACCTTTAATGATCTTTGTCAATCACACATTTTCCCACATTCCCCTGGCCTCAGGTTAGCCCCAATAAGTCTCCAGGCCCAGGTTAGGGTCTGCCTTTGCCTACTCACTAAATAGCCCTCAGCGTTTGCTGCTATAACCCATGTTGCCTGGGCCAAAAGTCTTAGCTGATTTTAATAGAAAACAATAATTTAGACACTGAAAAATTACCTGCAATTGAATTAACCACAGAGGGTGACATTTCCTTTCATTTATATCAAGGATCAGACTTTCTTAAGTGTACTTGGCAACATAAGCACACCTTTTTTATTAGTCCTTTAAATATGAACTCATTTAAAGTTTCATTGCATTTATTAGGTTTTAGCTTGAAATGTTGCTGGCCCATTAGGCTATCCCTGGAGAGTCCAGGTTTGACCACTGAAGCAAAGAGAACATTTAATAAAGAGCTTCCTGGAGGGCTCATGTGTGACTCACAATGGTTGCATGATAGTTGTATAGTATTCTGGGATGTCAGTCACACTTTGCCCGCATACAGTTTGAGTTGCTAAAATAAATAGCTGTCTCCTCTTTGAATCACACTTCCTTTTCTATCTAAAATGTAACAGCAGCTTCATTCTCTATCTGTACTTTAAACACATTCTATTTAAATAATTTCTCTTAAAGTCATTAATTTTATGATAGTCCAGCTTCTCAGGTCTGGCCAACCTATGATCTAGTGTTGGGACTAAAGGAAACATTCACCTCATCCTTGGAAACTATATCAATGGGAAAATGAAGTCCTTCAGCTCATGCGAAAATCTCCAGGAGCTATTAGCAACACAAGGATTTTCCTGCCTGCCACACCCAAGTACAAAAACCACAGTAGATATATCTTATATGTAGATAATTTTTCAAATCATAACATTTACATATCATCTGTATGTACTTGCAGAGTGTTTTTAACTCAGGTTGTCTTAAAATTAATAGAGCTGCTTTAAAATTAGTACTTCTTGATTTTTCTCTGTATTACATGCACTTCAAATATACACATAGAAGAACTTCTATTTCTAGCCAGATTGGAGTAACTGGTGCCAGACTTACTCTTTCACCATAAATAGTCATAATGCTGGACAAATATATGAGGACATTGTTTTTAGGCACTGAACAACAGGCATTGCAGAATTGGGATCCCTGAGAGAAGGGGAATACATGAAGTGAGCCCCACATTCACCATGGCTCTGTCTTTGAGGACCGTTTCTTGACTTAAGTATCAGAAGGTAGAACTCAAACAGAGTAGGGCAGTCCTGCTGAACTGAGAAAGGATACTTTTGAATTCAGGTCTCAGGATATCAGGGAGAAGGGCTTTGCACGGGAGGAGGGGGCAGATAGAAGCAGGAAGGGACAGAAGTTTTGTGATGCTTCTCTGTGAGTCCTTGGTCAAAGGCTCGTTGCACTTTGCTCCAAGGGCCCTAGTAGAGAGATCTGCTACAGGGTTGAGAGAGGAACAGAGATACTAAAGATGCACAGTTCCGGAAGACAGTGAAATTCTAGCCCAGTCAGCATAGAGAGACCTCATTAATATCCCAGGTATTCAGCTGGGCACCAGAAAGGCCATTCCTTAGGTGTGAATAAAACTCTAGAAATTAAAGCCCCCCCTATGCTATATCACCCAAAATGTCCAGCATATTAACAAAAATTTTTAAACATGTGAGAAGCAGAAAATTTTGACCCATAATCAAGGACAAAAATAGTAAACAGAAACAGACCCTGAAATGACCCAGGTGTTAGAATTAGTACATAAGAAATTTAAAACAGGTATTATAAATATGTTCAAAGTCTTAAAGGAAAAGATAGTCTTAATGAGCAAGCAAGTAGGGAATCTGAGCAGAGAAATTAAAGCTATAAGAAAGAAACAAATGGAAATTCCAAAAATAAAAAAAACACAAAATCTAAAATGAAAAAATTAATCGGATGATCAGATTATATAGGGTAGAAGAAAAGGTGAGTGAACTCAAAAACAGATCCACATAAATGATCTGATCTGAAGAACAGAGAAGTAAGATCAAACCAAAACAAATAGCCTCAGAGGCCTGTGGGATGTCAGGTGGACTAACATGCACATAATCAAGTCTCAGAAGAAGAGAAGAGTAAAAATGGGAGCAGGAGAAGCATATTTGAAGAAAGTGCGGTAAAAATTTCCCCAGATTTGGTGAAAATACAGCAACCTACAGAACCAACAAGTCCCCAAAACCATGCCATGGCAGATCACAGTCAAAATTCTGAAAACCAAAGATAAAGAGAAAATTTTTAAATGGAGGGGAAATAAAAGTGGAGCAAGGAGAAATGCTATATTATATTCAGAGGAACAACAATTCAGATGATGGCTGACTCTTCATCAGCAATAATGGAGGCCAGATGACAATGTGATGACATCTTCAAAGCTCTGAAATTTAGAAGAAAGAGGAAGAGGAGGAGGAATTTTCAAATAAATGAAAGCTAAGAAAATGTATTGCCAGGAGACCTTTGTTACAATAAATATTAAAAGAAGTTATTTAGTATGAAGGGAATAATACCAGATGGACACTCAGATCTATAAAAATGACTGAAGAACACAAGAAAGCTAAATACATGGGTAAATAACAAAAGACGGTTTTTTTTCTTTTCTTAAGTTTTTAACAGATAAATAACTGTTAGACAAAAGTACTAGCATATCCAAAGTAAAATATATGACTCAAACCCAATCATATCAATAATTGTGTTGAATAAAAAGGACTAGGCACTCCAATTACAAGGCAGAAATTATGAAGTGAAACCCAAACGTCTTCTGTTTGTAAGAGACATGTTTTAAATATAAAGGCATGGGAAACAAAAGCAAAAATGAACTTTTGGGACTTCATCAAGATAAAAAGCTTCTGCACAGCAAAGGAAACAGTCAACAAAACAAAGAGGTATGGGCACCTGGGTGGCTCAGATGGTTAAGCGTCTGCCTTGAGCTCAGGTCATGATCTCAGGATCCTGGGATCGAGCTCCACAATGGGCTCCCTGCTCAGCGGGGAGCCTGCTTCTCCCTCTCCCTCTACTGTTCCTCCTGCCTGTGCTCTCTTGCTCTCTCTGTCAAATAAATAAATAAAAATAAAATCTTTAAAAAACAAAACAAAACAAAAAAACAGAGGCAACCCACGGAATGGGAGAAAATATTTGCAAATGATACTATAGATATAGATCCAAGATCTATAAAGAACTTCTCAAACTCAACACCCAAAAAACAAATAATCAAGTCAAAAAATGGGCAGAAGACATGAACAGACACTTCACCAAAGAAGTCATACGAATGGCTAACAGATATGAAAAAATGTTCAACATCATTAGCCATCAGGGAAATTCAAATCAAAACAACATTAAGATACCACCTTACATGAGTTAAATGGCAAAAGTTAACAAGGCAGGAGACAACAAATATTGGAGAGGATGTGGAGAAAGGGGAACCCTCTTACACTGTTGGTGGGAATGCAAGTTGGTACAGCCACCTTGGAAAACAGTATGGAAGTTCCTCAAAAAGTTGAAAATAGAGCTACTCTATGACCCAGTAATTGCACTACAGGGTATTTACCCCAAAGATACAGATGTAGTGAAAAGAAGGAGCACATGCACCCAATGTTCATAGCAGAAATGTCCACAATAGCCAAATGTGGAAGGAGCCGAGATGCCCTTCAACAGATGAATGGATAAAGAAGATGTGGCCCATATATACAATGGAATATTACTCAGCCATCAGAAAGGATGAATACCCACCATTTGCATCAACATGGTTGGAACTGGAGGGGATGATGCTAAATGAAATAAGTCAAGCAGAGAAAGGCAGTTATCATATGGTTTCACTTATATGTGGAACAAAGGAATAGCATGGAGGACATTAGGAGAAGGAAGGGGAGAAGGGAGGGGAAGATGAAGGGGGGCAATCAGAGGGGGAGATGAACCATGAGAGACTCTGGACTCTGGGAAACAAACTGAGGGTTTCAGGGGTGGGGGTGGGGGGATAGGTTAGCTCGGTGATGGGTATTAAGGAGGGCACATATTGCAATGAGCACTGGGTGTTATACGCAAACAATTTCTCATGGAACACTACATCAAAAAGTAATGAAGTACTGTATGGTGACTAACATAACATATTAAAAAAATAAATAAATAAAGGCACAAAGACATACCAAGCAAATGGTAGGCACACAAAAAACTAGTGTGGCTGCCTTCATATTAGACAAAGTAGACTTTAAAACAAGAAATATTACCAAAGATAAAGAGGGACATCTCATGAAAATAAGAGTCCGTTCCAAATGAAGACATACAAATATGCACATAAGCTATCTGTATGTATATATGCATGTGTTTCTCTTTTAACTCCCAATTCCTTCTCCATTCCACCTTGCTTCAGAATACTGATCCGTGCTCTGAAGTTTGGAGATTTCTCAGACTTTCTTGCATCCAGGGTCTTTCTACATGACCAAGGACAATCTGATGTTCTCAAGTGAGATCTGGAAGGCAGGAGTGAGGTAGAAGCTGTGCGTCTGAGCACAATCAAAGAGGCCCTTGGGTTTTTTCACACCAGTGTTAGCAGAGGTTTCAGTGTCTAGTCATTATCTTGAGTGTCTACTGAAAAGGAGCAGGGCATCCCTTTTGCTACTGTGGATCACAACAGTAGGTTTCCGCCTGGAAACCCTTTATCATGGAGGCTTGGTTCTGGAGTCAGTGGTTTCCTAATCTGAAAAGTCAGTGCTGAAAAAAAAAAAAAGAAAAGTCAGTGCTGCAATATGCCTTTGGGACACATTCCTAAACCTGAACATAAAATCTGTTTCTTCAGCATTCCCAGTGACTCTCTAAGCCAAATGAAGACTGGTAATAAGTTCTGTCCTGTGTAAACCTACTAGAGAGGGTTCCATTTTCAGCAACCCAACCCTGACTGATACAGGTCTGATCTTCTAGCCATGGTTATTGTGTTCATTCCCTAAAATGTTAGGGTTTGTTTGCTACCACAGCATACCCTATCTTCTCCTGATAAATGCAGTGACTAAGCTGGTCTTGTAGCCCATATCTGTCTAACTCCAGACTGCTCTTAACTACCCTCTACTACTGCTCTTGGTAGTAGAGGGTAGTTAACTGCTCTTGACTACCCTCTACTACTCACAGTGCTCTTGGAAGGGCAAGATGGATATACGGTCATGAGAGGGCATATCTCAACACAAGAAGGCAAAATGAATATACAGTCAGGAGAGATCACACACCAGTACAGGAGGACCAGATGGATATACAGCTATGAAATACGGAAGAGCAATATAAGAAGGCAAGATGAATACATAGTCATGAGAGATGCATAGCCGTGCAAGATGGGAAGGAAGGGCTCAGATGAGTGGTGTGGCCCGTGAGCCTGTAGGAACACACACGAGCACTCCCCAGGAGCAGAGATGGTGAGGAGGGGTAAAGCACAGGACTGGGACTTCACATATTTGGCAGAGGGGAGAGAAGCTAGATCTCGTGGTTCTGACCGAGTCTGATTTCCTGATTCCCTCCCTCTCCCTGTGTGACAGTGACAAAAGCCAACTGGATTCTACCACAGACACCGTTTGCAGCAGAAATCCAGAGACTGTTTGGCCCCTGCAGAGCAAGCGGCTTATCGAGAGAAGATTGGGTCGCTTAGCTCTGCACCCAGTTTTGTCCCTGGCCGCTTCTGGTAAATGAGCATTAGCACATGTTGCCCACCTGTCCCCACCTGTTCCTTGAAGCGGCTTAGTCAGACCTGGTAGTGTGCTAAATGATGGGTAAGTCTGCGAGAATAAAGTCCTATTTAGAAATACCAGTACGTACAAGGAAGGAGAATATACGTTCAAAAGTACGCCTCTAGCGTTTTGCAGAATTGCTGCTCTTGAATTTCACTGTAATTAATTCATGTCATTAACACAATTCATAGGCTTGGAGTAGCATCATCTTTTACTTTCAAACATATCATCGTTTGAAATAAGACTTCAGCTTTCTGGTTCCTAGCTCCTGATACTGTCATTTAACCTGTCAAAGATTCTGTTTCCTCAACAAGGACCTGGGAACCATATCTGGTGATCAAGCCAGTTTATTTGTTTATTCTACCTGCATTCACTGAGTGCCCGCTCAATATTGTGAGACCCAGGAAATATGAAAACCGGCCCAAAGCAAATATTCATTTATCTCAAATATTTAGCATATTGCTTAATGGTCATAAACACCTGTTCTGATGCCAGGTAACCATGTCTATAATGGCCATTCCCATTGGGTGAGATGAGTGAAGCCCTGCTAAGGGAAAACCCCACTGCTGTGAAGCCAGGTGCAGCTGCAGACACGGTACACGGATGGTAGGTGGTACGTGGCACACGTGGTACATGGTGGCTCCTCAGGGCTTTGTACCTGCTGCAGTTCTGGTGCCTGGGCTGCTCCAGGAGCCAGGAGCCTGGGTAGCAGAAAAAACCCCTCAGGAGCATGCGTTTCGGACCTCATCTCTTTCAGAGAAGAGGGGGAATTCAGATCCTCAGAGGGGACAAATCCTGTTTTTTCCAGTCCTGTGCCCGACTCCTGCTCTGTTTAAAAGATTCAAATGGGGACACCGGGGTGGCACAGTCGGTTAAGAGGCCCACTCTTGATTTCGGCTCAGGTTGTGATCTCAGGATCCTGAGATCGAGCACCGCGACCAGCTCTGCACTCAGCACAGTCTGTTTGTGTTTCTCTCTCCCTCTCCTTCTTGCCCTCCCCCTCTGTGCTCTCTCTCTCTAAAATAAATAAATCTTAAAAAAAAAAAAAAGATTCAAATGGAAATCATTGGTAGTTTCAAACAACTGAGCTTTAAGTCCTGAGAAAGACAAAACCTATTTACCCAGGAGAGGCAAGAGGGGAGCAGTGGAAGGAGCCAGCGAGATCGAGTTAAATCCCTCCTCTGCCCCTCAGTCGTTTTGTGATCTCAAACAACTCATTTAGCCTTAGCCCCCCCACCCATCAAATGCGTGTGGTAAGAATTCTCACCTCTTGGGCGTTTTTATGAGGCTCTGGGATAAAACATGTCAAGGGCTTAGGGAGTTGCTAGTATGCAGCAAGCGCTCAATAAAACATCATTATTTCCATCATAAACCTTCATATAATTACCCACATTTCACGGGACCCTCCCATCTCAGCAAATTGCTGCATTTCTGCGCGTGCCTCCTCATGCACGTGCTATTTTACTTTCTTATAACCCCAGAGATGGATTGTTCTCTGACGGGTCACATGCTGCGGAGGAACCCAGCATGTGCTTTCTGGAAGCTGGGCTGATTGCTCCTGCCCTCCTCACTCAGAGGCTTCTTCAGTAATCCCACAGCAGCACACCAGCCCCCCTGGGGTGACTAGCTTCTCCCTGGCATCTCCAGCAACCCCCCACTGGCCATTTCAACACCAAGGAGGCCACCTGGCGATCTCCACAGGCTTTCCACAGGCCAGAGCTCCGACACCGGAAACGGCCCCAGAATGGCCCTGGGTGTCACTGGAAGATCAGCTGACTTACAGAGAGGCTAAATCCCTCAGCCTGCCTGCCCTGCAGGAATGATCATGATGAGCAAAATGGGAGTGTGGGAGTCAGAGGGCTGAGGCCACAGACACACCGTGGGCCGATAGGCAAGGGCTTGCCCTGGTGGAGCGTCACACCTTAACTGTATGCCGAAGGGCTGAACCCTTTGACCTGTAACTAGGGGCCCAAAGTCAGCAACATAGCCTCTGTCTGTCTGTCTGTCTCTGTCTCTCCATGTTGCTTTGTCTCTCTCTTTTTTCCTCTCTCTGTCCCTCTTTCCACCTCTCTCTCTCCATTTCCCTCTCTCTATATCAAAAGTTCCTGTAACTGTTGGGCCAGAGGTTGAAGACTGAAGTGGAGGCCTGTCTACTTCTCAGAGTTAATCTGGAGCATTCCAGGCTCAGGGCAGCAGAGACAGAACAACTACTTAAGTATTTTGGCCTCTTGTCACTGAACCTCCAGACGAGCATTTTGAAACTGCTCTTACCTATCTGATCTTATTGCCATGTTACCTACTTGCGTGTGTTCATCTTCAGGGATGAGTTCAAGAGTGGGGATTGGGACTGTGGGTATCTCTTTGCTGCCGATGGAGAAGCTTCTGTTTGGAAATCCTCACTCATCACAATAGGACTTCTAGTTCAAAAAATCAAGGGATGAGAAAACACTCTGCAGGCAAGAGCGATTTCCTGTGAAGTCATAGGCTTCCAACCCTCCTCCTCTGGGTATCCAAGGCTGAGGTGGGGAGGGGAGGAGGGAGTCCCAGGGACCATCACCTGAGGCCCACACCCGGCCCCTGTCACAGACACTCCCCATGTTGCTTCTCTCCAGGGAAAAGAGGGTATAAGACCCCCAAGGGTAGCTTTGAGAGGGGCCAGGTAAGAGTGCGTGAGAGAAAGAAAGGTAACACCATTGCCTGTTGGGTGGGGCTACATGGGTAGGGGATGTGCACAGGGTGAAGGTGGTCATGTGACCTGGGCTATTTCAGAGCCACACAGAACTACCTCCTCCTCCTGCTCCAGGTGCCTCCAGAGTCAGGGCTCAGAGCCGGCTGCAGAACACCCCTGCGAAATATGGGGTGCCCCCCGTTTATGGCTTCCCCGGGAGGAAACTACAGGCAGGATGACCCCGGCTCTGCCCCAAGAACCCTCTCAATGCATGAAACTCAACTCTCCCTGTTCAGGTTTTTTCCATGGACAGAGAGGGTTCTGTTAATTGAATCATGTTCCTAATTCATTGGTCCCAGAACCCAGTTGGGAACTTTAGCATTTGCCAGTTGCTGAGTTATTTACAGGAGAGGGTTGCACACACCTTCACCAGCAGCCTTTGAAGGAGAGCTGAGTCCCACCTGCTTTGTTCGAAAAGTGCTCACACGGTAAGTATTAACTTCTGCCTGAGCCAGCAGCTGGGAACGATCCTGATCCAGTTTTGCAAGTGACTGTGATGAACTGTGGCCCCAGCTCTCTCAGCGGCAGGTGTCAAACTGACATAATCCTGGGGTGGAGGTGGGGCAGTGGGGGTGGCTGGCCATGAAATCTTCGGCTGTCCATCCCCATGTGCTTCTGTGGATATTTCTGGTTTGCATTTCCAGTGAGTTTCATCAAGTATGAGGTCTCATGGCCCCAGAGAGTCTGCTAACATGATCACAACTCATTCAAGGAAAGAAAAACGGAGGCAGAGAAAGCGAGTCCACAAAGCTGACCAGAGGCAGAGGTAAAGGGGCAAATGGGCCCCACACACCAGCCCAGCCAGGGCTTTCAGCTCAGACAAGCTGTGAAGCCCCCACTCCTACAAAAGGGCGCAGGGGCCGCTCCAGCTATGGAGCCTTGTGACAGTCATCTTTCCGAGAAGTGGGGGGTAATGCTTGGGGCATAACAGGAGAGTCTCTTAAGAAGAGATCCGCTCAGAGAATTTTTCTCCCAACAGTCAGGAGAACCTTCGATTTGTGGGGAACTGGGCAGAGAAAAGGGGTGCTTGCTGGAGGGAAGGGGGGATACTTTCCAACCAAAAGAGTTCACAGAGTCACGACGGCCTGGCTCATGATCTGCCTGGTGGCCATCCAGATGCTGAGAAGTCCCACGGGAAATAAGACTGGAAAAATGAAGATAAATATGAGCAGAAAATGAGGTCTAAAACTTGTCAGATGACCAACAAGTCACTGGATGATTTGGTTTGTGCCTCAGATATTTGAAGTAATACTTCATTAACACAAAATGATGTATTCAATGTCTATGTTAGTTATAAAATATAATTACACAAGGAACATCTGCCCAACTTAACAACCAGACCAGTGCCTTTGAAATTACCTAGATGTTTCCTCCCGATTGGTTGGCCTGCGATAAGCAAAATCCTGAAAATTGTGTTTGTGGTCGCTCCTTTATAAAAATGTGAGCATGATCACTCTGTTGCTTCATTACTTGAATTTTCACTAAGAGAATTTAATATTTTACTTAAAAGCATACTTTGTAGCATAAAATATCCATGGGTTGACATCACTGAGTCCAGCTTCTTGTTAGTCACACCTTTGGTTTTTATTAACTTCGTCCTCCCTGCCAATAAGCTGAGCTGCATGGTGAGGGAATGAGACATTGATGGGCTCAGGAAAGACAGAGAGGTGCTGAGTGTGGTCCAGGTCCTGAGGGGGTCTGAGCAACCCCTGAACATGAAAGATAGTAACTTACGAGCACTTACATATGGCAGGTGCTGTTCTTAGCACTCTGCTAGCATTTTAACAGATTATCCTCACAATTCAGCAGTAAATTCAGTACTATCTTTGTATTACAGAGGAAGAAAATGCCTCCCAAAGAAGTAACTCACACAAGATCACTTACTTTACAGAAGCAAAGGCAGAATTTAAACTCTGCCCTGGATAGCTCCAAAGCCAAGGCCTTTAGTTTCAAATCAGTCATTTTACTAGACAACCTCTATTGCTCCATTGAGTTTGACTTAAATCCATGACAGTTTAGGACTGAACTGGGTGTGGTCGGAGGAGTTAGGAGTTTTGCTTCCCAGTTTTGTTTCAGCTCAGGTAAAATGGGTTTTAGGACTCCACTCTACCAAAGTGAACCAAATGCTTGAGGGACCCCAGCCCAGCACTGCATGTGATGTGAGCATGATCACTCTTTCTAAGAGATTTTGTCCGACACACAGAGGCACCTGACAGGTCCGAAAAGAAGGACTTGGGAAATTATAAACTGTATTAGACAAAAAGACGAGCAGTTTTCTGAGTCCTAGAACAAATAGTACCTAGGGAAAGAAAACAAGAAGCTGACGGAGATTGGGGGAAAAATTTGTAACACTCTATTTAAACCTAAGCAGACATATCCTGATATGCTGGTGCTGAGGTTTTGGAAGCTGGGGTGGAAGGAATGGTAGAAGCCACAAGCCACTGATGTAAGTTGCAGAAGCACTGGACGTTCTTTAGGAAAGAGCAAAAGAGGACCTTGGAAATTTCATTTGAGGACCTACTGCATCATTTAGGGGCTAGCAGATACCAAGGGTCCCTCATCTATTGTCCCTATGTTCCTTGAGAATTGGAACTGGGCCTCAGTCCCCACTTTCCCTTCACCTTCCAACAGTGTACCTTTCACTATGTGGTGTTGCAATAAGCCCTCTGACCTCAGAACCTCAAGGAGCATACGCCAAATTTATCAGGGTGGGAAGCACAGATCGGAACCAGAGGCCAACTTCTGGAAATGCAGTCCCAGAAGTGGACGAAGATGTGTGCTGACTGGCAAACCTTACACTGACCATCACCCCCCCATGAGCAAGTCATGCCTCTGAGTCTTGCTGCCTGGGAAACTTCTGTAGATCCCTGCAATAAAACAAACAATTTCCACTCCCATCTCACTTAATTTACTGCTCAATTTATTGTGTATTTATTGTGTGTGGGGGGGCTAGCCACAGGGGATTGGGGCTTGAAATGGTTCGCTTTGTTCTCTGCATGCTGCCTACACACCCACTTCTCTGCCATCTATGACGGAAGAAAGTGCAATGTGCCTGGAATGAGAACACTGAACTCCCATGATGATATTCATCTTAGTGACTGGAAAAAAAAAAAGTCAGAGAGGAGAAAGAGACTTAAATTAACATCCCCTGGATCTTCGGGGAAAGCAAACATTGAGAAAAGAACGATACCATTTCAGTATGGGAAACTATACACAATAAGCACACTTACTTTTTTGTTTTTTTAAGATTTTATTTATTTATTTGAGAGAGCAAGAGAGAACAAGCCGGGGAATTGGCAGAGGGAGAGGGAGAAGCATGCTCCCTGATGAGCCTGCTGGACCCTGGGATCGTGACTGGAGCCGAAGGCAGATGCTTAACTGACTGAGCCACCCAGGCGTCCCTATAAACACATTTTCTATAATGGCTTTGTCTAAACATGACTCCTTAGTAACTGAGATTAAGTGTAAAAGTTGTAACAAAGGAAATTTTGTACATCTGTTAAGATTAGCAAGGCATTTAAAATTGATTATATTTTTCGTAAGGTAAAAAAAAAAACTTTTGCAATCATTAAACAAAGTTGGATTAAAATAACCACATAAGTGGCCACTCAATCCTGAGGATGAAGAAGAATGTTCTTGTTTGTCTCATGGCTTTGGATGATTTCCCTGGTGCTGAGTCCATGGAAGAAGCATCCCTCCGCAGAGCTTGGCGAGTCCATGTGGCTGGTGTATTCACATGAAGGAGCAGAAGGTGTGTGGGAAGGTGAGCAGGGTTCCCATCTCAGAGCTTTGTACATCACATTGTAACTACATCCTAAAGTCGGTGGGTGCTCAGTGAAGTGTGTTAAGTAAAGGTCTGGGGACACAATGGAATATTATGCAGCCATCAAAAGGAATGAGATCTTGCCATTTGCAACGACGTGGATGGAACTGGAGGGTGTTATGCTGAGTGAAATAAGTCAATCAGAGAAAGACATGTATCACATGACCTCACTGATATGAGGAATTCTTAATCTCAGGAAAGAAACAGAGTGTTACTGGAGTGGTTGGGGGTGGGAGGGATGGGGTGGCTGGGTGATAGATATTGGGGAGGGTATGTGCTATGGTGAGCGCTGTGAATGTGCAAGACTGTTGAATCACAGATCTGTACTTCTGAAACAAATAATGCAACATATTTTGAGAAAAAAGAAAAAGAAGAAGATAACAGGAGAGGAAGAAAAGGGGAGTATGTCAGAGGGGAGACGAACCATGAGAGATGATGGACTCTGAAAAACAAACTGAGGGTTCTAGAGGGGAGGGGGGTAGGGGGATGGGTTAGCCTGGTGATGGGCATTGAGGAGGGCACGTTCTGCATGGAGCACTGGGTGTTATGAACAAACAATGAATCATGGAACACTGCACCAAAAACTAATGATGTAATATATGGTGATTAACATAACAATAAAAAAATTAAAAAAAAAAAAAAAAGTAAAGGTCTGGGGAGGTGGGCAGGCTCCAAGGTGGCCCAGCGACCCCCCACCTCCCATGATAGTCACACCCTGGTTCTACCCCTTCCCTTTGAGTGTGACCTGGATTTAGTGAGTTACTTCTAAAGAAAAGAACACAGCAAAAGTAAAAGGAGGTCATTTCTGAGATTAGGGTATAAAAAGACTGTGGCTTCCATCTCAGTTTCTCGGTCTCTGTCTCTGTCTCTGTCTCATTAAGAGAAGAGGAGTAAGTCGCCATGCTGTGAACTGCCCTATGGAGAGACCCACATGGCAAGGGACTGATATCCACCCAGCTAAACTGCTTCAGGACTTCTGACCCTCAGAAGCTATGAAATGATGTTTGTTGTTTTCAACTGCTAGATTTTGGGGTGATTTGTTATGCAGCAATAGACAAATACATGTCTATTATTTGTATGTTAAAAGAGAATGGCCCTGTTGAGACTCCGACTCTTGATTTCGGCTGAGGTCATGATCTCAGGGTCATGAGATTGACCCTGTGTGGGGTTCTGCCCTGGGCATGGATTCTCTCTCTCCCTCTCTTTGCCCCTCTCCCTCACTTGCATACATGTACTTTCTCTCTCCCCCTTGCAAAAAAAAAAAAAGAAAAGAAAATTAAAAAAAAAAAAATGGCCCCAGCACACAGGAAAGAGTGGAAACTGCCAAGATGGTGCCTTGGGTTCAGCAAGTGATGGTTAGCATAGTAAGAAGGAGGCATTCTAGGGACAGTTAGGAGGAGGGCAAAGCAAGTGGTGAATTGCTTGCATGTTAGGAAGGAGGTAGGGAGAGGAGGCAGAGGTGGTGCCCTGGTTTCTGGTGTGAGCACCCAGTGGGCAGAATGACCACTCACTGAGGCAGGGGCCCCAGCAAAGCCACAGGAGTGCACAGAGAGATGATGTGCTCAGGCTGGGAAAGGTCGATTTGAAGGTGCCTTAGGACATCCAGGTGGAGGCACCTCATAAGCAGCTGGAGATGTAAGCCAAAAATTCCAAAGGGAGAACGGAGAGCTAGAGTGGTGGCCTTTGCTGTTGGTGGCATTTCGGGAGGGGTGGAGAGAGGGGTCCATGAAAGTTACTTCCCTGTGCCTCTGACTCCCAGTCTGAAGACAACAAATTGGTTGAGCGTGTAAATTGGCTATCCTGTAAGTCACCAGAACAGGACCTGGCATGTGATAAATATTCAAGAACGGCTATTGTTAATGAACATCTTTGGAGAAGAGCAAATGGCTGGGATGGCCCAGGAATTGAACGTAAGTCAGTTTTCAGGCACAATTATTTTGTACTTTGGTTTTCTCTTCTACAACATAGTTGTCCAGTTGTCAAGAGAAATCTGTGTCAAAAAATCTCACATCTGGTTATGAAAGGACAATGTGAATAAAGGATGTTAGCTCTGACTTCAGGGTCCAAGACAAATTCACTAGGGGCAAAAAAAAAATCTCAAATGCTTTCTCTACTGGAATGAAAAGTGCATTCTTTTAAGGAGTTGTGGGCAAAGACCAAGTGGAGAGGTAACTTCCCTGGAGGCTTTCAGAGCAGTGAACCTGAGGGAAGATATTCTAACACAGTCAAGTTGAGACAAGAAAATTTCCTCACACACACCAAGTCCCAGAATGAGCCTGCCTTCCTTGTTTTCTTCTTAATTAAGATGTGTCCAACAAAAAGAGGAGGGGCATGATTCATGTCTCCAGCCATTCATAAATAGTTGAAGCTGACACCAAACAAAATCTCAACTGTGTTCCCTAACACTTTCTGCTTGCCCATTGATCAGACCACCATCCTCATTGGAACCTCCTGGCTAAGCCGATGGGTAACACAACAGCTTAATTACCAAATGTGTGGTTTCTTCAGAAACATGTGCTTTGCTAACCACGAATGATGTCTTAAAGCTGAGACTGGCACATGTGAAGAAAGAAAGAAAAGAAATAAAGAAAGAAAGAAAGAAAGAAAGAAAGAAAGAAAGAAAGAAAGAAAGAAAGAAAGAAAGAAAGAAAGAGAAAGAAAGAAAGAAAGAAAGAAAAAGAAAGAAAGAAAGAAAGAAAAAGAAAGAAAGAAAGAAAGAAAGAAAGAAAGAAAGAAAGAGAAAGAAAGAAAGAAAGAAAGAAAGAAAGAAAGAAAGAAAGAAAGAAAGAAAGAAAGAAAGAAAGTAGTGTTGACGATGAAGAAAGCTGCCACAAGCCATCCAGCCTGTCCACAGGGATCCAAACTTGGACACAAGGCAGCAGTCACTTTGAGATCATTCTGCTCCTTTGCCAGGATTCTTCTTTCTTCATACAACAAATAATACTCCGGTCCCTCCTCTGTTCGTGGAGGCGTTTATAGAGTGCCTTCTGTAGCTTAGGTCCTGTGTTAGGCCACAGAGACAAAGCTGAACATGACAACCTCTACCCTCAAGGGGCTCAGCTCACACCTGTCAGTGGATTATTGAAATCACAGGAAAGAGGGAAACCCAAATGAAATAGTATCATAAAGCAAAAAGAGCACATTAAGTGAATCACAAATAGAAGTGTGTGTGAGTGTTGTGGTAGCACAGAGAAAGTAGCAATTCACTGTTTGGGGGAGTTTGTTTTGTTTTGTTTGTAAAGATTTATTTATTTATTTTAGAGAGAGAGAGAAAGAGAGAGCACGGGCAGGGGGAGGGGTAGAGAGAGAGAGGGAGAGGGAGAAGCAGGCTCTCCGCTGAGCAGGGAGCCCAACGCGGGGCTCGATCCCATAACCCTGAGATCATGAGCTGAGCCGAAATCAAGAGTCAGACGCTTAACCAACTGAGCCATGTTGGGGAGAGTTTGAAACAAAACCAAGAGGATGTATATATACATACATACATACAGATTATCTTAAGGAACTGGCTCGCAGGATTATGTGGTTGGCAGGTCTGAAATTGGCAGGATGGACTGGCAGCCTGGAAACTCAGGCAGGGTCTCTGTATTACAGTCTTGAGGCAGGATTGTTTCTTATGGGGCCCCAGTCTTTGCTCTTGGGGCCTTTGGCTTGTTAGAGGAGGCCCGTCACATTATGGAGGGTAATCGGCTTTACCAGAGGTCTACTGATTACAAAATATTAATCACATCTAAGAAACACCTTTGCAGCAATAGCTACTCTATAGTGTTTGACCAACCTCTGGGCACTGTGGCCCAGCCACGTACTATTAACCGCTGCAGTCAGGGAAGGCTTCTCGGAGAAGGCACTTATTTATCTTTGTGTGGGTGGCTTTGAGAGGGGGTCCCAGGAAGCACAGACGAGGGAGGCAGAAGGGATTCAGGAAAGGGACAGGAGCCAATCAGATGTGGTTTGTAGGCGGTTGTCACTGTGGGCAACTGGTTTGCAGTCCTGCTTGGGACCCTCTGCATCCTTGGCCCCTGGAATCACAGCACATTGGCAAGAGAGCTTGTGCAGCAAAACAGGGTGGCCTCATCCTCAGCCTGAGCGCTGAGAGAGAACTCCCAGGTATCCATGCTAAAGACATGTGGGGATGGAAGCCCAAGCATGTAAGTCCAGCCTGGCAACGTCCCCAGACCCCAGCTCCACAACTGTCCCAGTGTGGCTGGCCTGCCCATGTGTGGGCAGAACAAGTCCTGAATGGGACTGGAGAAAGCAGCCTCAGGAGGGAGATGGGAAAGGCAGGCATTCACAAGCGGGCCAAGGAGGTGGACAAAGCATCAGCATCACCTGCCAGCCACGCCCAGCTCTGCCATTGACCGTGTGACCTTGGCAAACTAAGTAACCTCTCTGAGCCTCACTTTCTTTATCTGTACATGGGTGGATTTGAAAATTGAGGAGCTCAGGCATTTCCAGTGCTTAGAACAAGGCTGAACTTGCAGCCGACCTTTTCCCTCTCCTCGGCCCCGGGCCAAGTTCAGCAGTCTGGATTTACTCCGTTTCCAAGGCAGAGAAGCTTTGCTTTCTTTGAGCGTCTGCAGACTTTAAAGCATTCCAGCAGAGGAAGGAGGTCTGTGCTGAGGGGTCGCAATGACACAGCTGTGGGTCACCAGAGCTGCCTCACACTCATGATTCACTTTCTCAAAAAAAGACACGCCAAAGATGCCAACACTAAGGAGGAGGGTTTCTTTAATTCTCTAGAATCAAGTGTTTTTTTTTTTTAAAGATTTTATTTATTTATTGAGAGAGAGAGAGAGAATGGTAGAGAGCATGAGAGAGAGGAAGGCCAGAGGGAGAAGCAGACCCCCTGCTGAGCAGGGAGCCCGATGCGGGACTCGATCCCGGGACTCCAGGATCATGACCTGAGCCGAAGGCAGTCGCTTAACCAACTGAGCCACCCAGGCGCCCCGAATCAAGTGTTTTTGATGTAAATGTCTCTGAACCCATTTCCCACATGATCAACCCACACAGTCTTATCTTTGGATGACTCAGGCTGAGGGTCAAAGAGCAGGCAGACGTTCTTACAGTAACCCTCTCATTGTCTCCATATGGATTCCGTTTTCCAAGGACAACGCAGCCGCGTCTGGGAGTGGAAGGTGACTTCGCCCCTCCACAGAGGCGCCTGAGTCCTGCACTCCGTCTCCCGCTTTGGCCACAGCTTGCACACCAATCGTGGGCAGTACTGTTCCATGACACGGCTCACCCTGTTGCCACGCTCGACCCTCTGCAGGGGATGCCCTGGCCAGCTGCCCCACCCTGGGTGCTAATGAGCACCCTTTCCTAGGAACTGCCCTCCTTCCTCCGTCCAGATGGTGACAGGGTCTCCTAGGAGTTTTAATAATAAGTCTAGCTAATATTCACTGAGTACTTACTGTGTGACAGGCACTGTGTATCCAGTAGCCCATTTAATCACAGAAACTCTATGGGGCAGGTGCTATTCTCGGCCTCACTGACAGATGAGGAAACAGGCAGGAAGGGTTTCCTAAGGTGGTAATATATTCTCAAGATCGGGTGGATCAGGGTCAGAATCCGTGAAGTCGGTCTCCTACCTGCCACGCTGTCTTTCCTCCATTTGCACATGCCAACCTCTGTCTGGCTGAAGTTCATTGAAGGTCAGCAGTGGGCCTGCCCCAGCTGGCAAAGAGTACTCCGTCTGCATATTTAGAATTAAAGCAAAGTATACATAGGCGGGAGGGAGATACCACATGGCAGAACCGTGCTGTGCAAACAGGGACAAGCATCTTCCCTCCCCGCTGCCTGAGCAGTGGAGGAAGCCTGCCACCAGGACAGTGGTACAGACAGGCGACCCCATGGGGCAGGGCCACATGGGAAGAAGGCCCGTGGTGCTGGCTGCCAGCCCTGTCACTAAAGAGAAGAATCATGCTTAACTACAAGCCAAGCACAATGACGTCCTGCAAAGTCGTTAGCCGTGCCTGCTAACTGCTTTCCTTTGGAAAAATCACATATCAGATTTGTTTTTTAATTCTGTGTCTGCTTTGCTGGTGCTCTAAGCACCGTCTTGGTCTGCTCTTGGGGCCGTCTAGCACTGCTTGTATGTTGATAACAAATCCTGCTGCCTCACTGGACGTGGTGGTCCCTATTGGCTTGGGCCCCTCATTCGGAACTTCCCAGGGGCTGCGGAGCCATGTGAGGAGGTGCAGGCTGGCTGCCCCCCAACGGCTGCATGCTGAGCCTGCAGACACAGTGGCTGTTTGCCACCAATTATAAAGGTATTTTATGCTGTTTTCTTTTAAGTTGAACATAGATCTTTCACAAATGTGCTTTCCTTAAGATATATTCAGTGAGAGGTTTAATTGTATCTTCGTAGAGACCGAGAAAGAGAATGTGAGCAGGAAAGCATTGTAAAATGGAAGCACCGTGGACTGAAGCCTTTAGGCTACCTAGATGCAGGACAGCGTCCCCAGGTCACTCGACATGCACACAGTGTGAGGATAGCCCCGTTTCAAAGGGATGAACTCCACTGACATCTTTGTGTCCCTCTCCCAGGGCCACCATCACCAAGCGCTGCAGACCAGGTGGCAGACACAGGAGAAATGTATTCTCTCCCAGTTCTGAAGGCCAGGAGGCCAGCATCAAGGTGTCCTCAGGGCCATGCTCTCTTGAAGCCTCCAGGGGAGAATCTGTCCTGTGCCTCTCTTGGCTTCTAGTTATTGCCATCCTTGGTGTCCTTGGCTGGTAGGCACATCGCTCCAACCTGTCGTCACATGGTATTGTCCCCTGTGTGTCCTCACACGGTCTTCCCTCTGTGCATGTCTGTCTCTGCGTCTCTTCTCTTCTTCTTTTTTTTTTTTAAGATTTTATTTATTTATTTGAGAGAGAGTGAAAGTGATCACAGAGGAAGAAGGAGAAGCAGACTCCCCACTGAGCAGGGAGCCTGATACAGGACTTGATCCCAGGACCCTGGGATCATGACCTGAGCCGAAGGCAGACGCTTAACCGACTGAGCCACCCAGGCGCCCCTTGTCTCTTCTCTTCTTACAGGGCCATTGGTCACATGGATGAAAGCCCTCGCTAAAGAGCTCATCTTAACTTAATTACTTCTGCAAATCAGGTCACTTCACAGGTACAGGAGGGTGATGACCTCAGTGAATCTCTTGGGGGTACAAAATTCAACTCATAGTAATGTCCCAACAATCTTCACCTTGTTTCCGCCTTGCCCCCCAACTCCTAGCGGGAGCCCAAAGCCCCTCCTGTCCTGCTCCCACTAACCTTCAGGGCACGGCTTTCCTAACTTTGCGCTCACCCGGCTTAGCCAGTTAATGGCCACGGTCTCAGGCTCTTTCCTTTGAGCTTCCTCCCATCCCAGGTTCTACCTAACAGCCTTCAAGATGCCATAATCGATTCTGGAAATCTCTTAGAGCTCCATCTCACTTCTGAGTCATGCACGACCACTTTCCGTACTGACTTTTTGTTGGTAAAGGAGCCCTCACAGCCTGGGCGAGGCCGGTCTCTTGGTTTGGGAGTACCCTCCCCTGGTTCAGAGCCACTGTGTATTCCTTTGTCCTGCATAGACGTGTGCACCAATGGCCCTCGGGCACGCCCCGGTTTTCTGTATTTCAGACAGACCCGCAGGGGAGGTGTTGGGTGTCTATCTGCAGCATGAGCAGGTGCACACAGACCATGGCCCCACATCGGCTGCAGGCAAGGCCCACGCTGAGGCTGGTCTTGCGGTGTCTCCTTCACTGGAGTAAAGCATTGTCCATTCAGGACCTGTGTGAGTCATGCCTTTCTTGGCGGCCCTGAACCATGGTGGGGGTTGACATCTGGGACTGCTGCTCCTGGTGGGGTGGGCTCCTCGCCTGGAGGGGCAAACACCTGTCACTTACTTGACAATTTTGTCTCTTATCTTGCTTCTGAAACTTGAAGTACGTTAAGGATACAGGATCCTTAATGTGACTGTCCAAAAGGTGCACATGGATATATGTGGGTTCTGAAGTATTTATGGAATCAATGAATAAGTGAATTATTTTCTGTGTGACATATCAAACAATTTGACTTAATGCTGTCACTCAACTATTTGGGGCAAGGCAGGGACAAGGTGAGGATTATTTGGACACTATTATGAGTTGAATTTTGTACCCCCAAAAGATTCACTGAGGCCCTCACCCTCCTGTACCTGTGAAGTGACCTGATTTGTGGAAGCAATTAAGTTAAGATGAGGTCTTTAGTGGGGGCTTTCATCCATGTGACCGATGGCCCTGTAAGAAGAGAAGAGACGCAGAGACAGACATGCTCAGAGGGAAGACCGTGTGAGGACACACAGGGGACAATACCATGTGACGACAGGCTGGAGCGATGTGCATACCAGCCAGTGGTTGTAGACTTCATTTTGCAAAAGGATTGCCTCGGAATGTTCATTAAATTTCAGATTTCTAGGCTCACTTCAGAGATTCCAGAGCAGCAGGGAGGGGAGAGCCCAGGAAACTGCTCCCCAGGGTGATGGTGACAGACGCGGGCTCTTCCAAACATTCTGAGAGGCAGCCATGCAAGCACAGCCTCGGTGAGGGGGAGCGAATTCTGTGACTTTACACACACACAAATACACGCATGAACACACACATGTGCACCCACACACAAACACATGCGCACTCATATTCACATATACACACATCACATGCACACACACACAACACACATACATAAACACATACACATACTTAACACACATGCACATACCCATGCACATACACACATAACCACATAATTATACATACACACACACACACATCCCTTCAATCAGTTTGACCAAGTTGATTGGCCACTTCTTTTATTTTATATATATATATATATATATATATATATATATTTTTTTTTTAAAGATTGTCTTTATCTGTCAGAGAGAGAAAAAAAGAAAGAGCACAAGCAGGGGGAGGGGTGAGGGCAGAGGAGCCTGATGCAGGGCTGGATGCTTAACCGACTGAGCCACCCAGGCATCCCTGGTCACTATTTTTAATAAAATGTTCCAGCATATGTTAGGATAATGGTAACTTTTGTCCCTATGTCCCAATGTGTTGGGCTGCTTCATTTCCAGCACAGTATTGTGACGTGCGCCTGTCACTCTGCTAATTCCTGAGGCTTGGCCTTAAGACCGCAGGGAACTCAGCTGCTGAGCTTAGGAGCAAGAAGAGTAAGCCCGGACCCCGACGGAATGGAGCGGGGAGGAGGAGCCTTGGAGATCTGTCCTGCCGAAGGCGGCGAGCCTCCCCCGAGGTGGTGCCGGCCTGACCTCCAAGGGTGGCCGGTGACGGAAGCAGGGGCTGCCACAGGAGTCAGCGTCAGCCACAGCACCAGCGATTGGCGGTCACCAGGCCAACGATCACAGGAGGCACGGCTCCCACCACAGCCCCTTGAAATCCCCCTGCGGCCACACACATGAGCTTGTTCTCTCTTCCCCTCCCACTGGCCAGACCCGGGACTCGCTGCGCTCACTGAGTTCTTCTCGGTGTGAGTCACTTTGGGGTAAAAACATATCCCCCTGTGTCCCCTGCTGTGGGTCCTGAAGCTGGCTGCTCCTTCCGGCGCCGGGGGCGGGGGGGGGGGGGCCCGGCGAAACAAACCTCGCCCCGGTGTAAACGGAGCCTCGTACACACGTGCACATATCCACGTAGACAGCACACCTGTGGGGGACCAATCAGGAAGCAAAATATCCGATCGTGAAAATAATGTTGGAGAGACGGCTTTTGTTCATCCAGTTGATTCTCACAGCCCCTCTATAGAGAGGGTACCGTTGGAGCCGTCATTTAATAAATAAGAAAGCGTCAGCACAGAGAAGTTGAGACACTCACCCGGGGTCCAGCGAAACATCTCAGGTGCAGACACAGCCTGGCCAGCAGCAGAGGGAACCGCAGAGAGCCGGAGGGCCCCACGCGCTGCTGCAGGGTCTGGGGGGCCCGGTGTGCCCCTTTGCAAGTTTATTCTTCATTCACTCTGACACTCAGAAGATGCGAGAGCATATGTGGTGAAAGAAAAGGCGGGGGGCCGTGAGCAGGACTGCAAGCAGCCCAGCCAGCTCAGAGTTGCTCACGGGCGCGAGGAGACGCAAATACCCAGAGCACGTGTCTACACACACAGAGAGAAAAGCCCACACCACTTAGCGTGAAGCCTTCTGCTCAGCACACCCATTGCCTCCATCTCAGCTTCAGGGAACTTTCCTGTTTTTCAACTGCTGTCTTCATTTCCGTCCCTAGTATGGGGGAGAGGGTATTAAAATTTGAATGGTTTCTTAGCTCTGTTCCATTTTTTTCCCTTCTGGGAAGATTTCCTGCATAAATGATGTCTCAAAAAGTCCATTTCCAGGGGCTTGTTTTTCTTTAAAAAAAAAAAAAGTCTCGAGATTTTTCTGTGCAGACTTAACGTCTGAAACACACCCAGTTCCCTCTCCCAAATAGTTTCCTCTGTACGTTTCTCCATGTGGGTTTTATTTCCAATGGAGCCAGCGTGGCCACAGGCCAGACAGGGCCCTTTCTGAGCCTGTTCTAGAGGCCAGGGGTGTTTCTACAGGTTACAGATGGAGGGGGAGCACGTTCCCCACCCAAGCCCTTGCTAGAGCTCTCCCCTTTTTCACACAATTGAGGTTTATTTTACAGGTTCCTCTTCATGCAAAAGACTGTCTTGGATTCTCTGCTGCAGGTATAGAAACTTCTGTACACACCATGCATTACCATCAGATAAAGCTCTGGATCCCACGGAGCACGGTCACTGCAAGCCCACCTCTGTCCACCGACTTCTCTTACCTTAGGTTCTTGCCTGGCAGAAGAACTGGGCACGCTCATGTCGGCAAGAAAATGAACCTAGAATATGGGATGTATTAAGCTTAATATGGGAGACTGGAAGGAATGAGCACTTTATTTGCTTAAAGCAGCTTAGGGACACCTGATATTAATAAATGAAATCAGGGCTGAACAGTATTTAAAACAACCATACAAATTGGAACATGCTCATCTAGTCAACAGAACATGAAGAAAATCCAGAAGTCGGCAACAAATAAACTGAGTAAACTCAGTCAGTCTTTTCGATTCTCTTTCTGTAAGATGTTCGTGAAAATTGGATTTTTGGAGGCTTTCCATGAGGTTTCACTTTTTTTTTATTCAAATTCAAGTTAGTTGACATATACTGTATTATTAGTTTCAGGGGTAGAATTTAGTGATTCATCAGTTGCATATATCAGCCAGCACTCATTACATCACGTGCCCTCCTTAATGCCCATCACCAATTATCCCATCCTCTCACCCACCTCCCCTCCAGGAACCCTCAGTTAAATATCCCTAATGAACATGGATGCAAAAATTCTCAACAAGATACTAGCTAATCGAGAGGCGCCTGGGTGACTCAGTCGGTTTTAAGCATCTGCCTTCGGCTCAGGTCATGATCCCAGGGTCCTGGGATTGAGCCCCGTTGTCAGCTCTCTGCTCAGTGGGGAGCCTGCTTCTTTCTCTGCCTGCCCCACCCCCAACTCGTGCTCTCTCTCTAATAAATAAATAAAATCTTTTGTGTGTGTATGGTGATGGAAACATCCTGTATCTTGACTTAAAAAGAAAAGAAAAGAAAAGAAAGAACACCCAAGACTCCATCAAAAAATTGCTAGAACAAGAATTCAACAGAGTCGCAGGATGTATAATCAACACCCAGAAGTCTGTTGCATTTCTATACACTAACAATTAAGCAGCAGAAAGAGAAATCAAGGAATTGATCCTGTTTACAATTGCACCAAAAATCATAAGATACCTAGGAATAATCCTAACCAAAAATGTAAAAATCTGTACTCTGAAACCTACAGAACACTCATGAAAGAAATTGAGGAGGACACAAAGAAATGGAAAAACATTCCATGCTCATGGATCGGAAGAACAAATATTGTTAAGATGTCTGTGCTGCCCAAAGCAATCTACACATTCAAAGCAACCCTATCAAAATACCACCAGCATTTTTCACAGAACTGGAACAAACAAATATAAAATTTGTATAGAACCAGAAAAGACCCTGAATAGCCAAAGGAATGTTGAAAAAGAAAACGAATGATGTAATGTATGGTGATTAACATAACAATAAAGAAAAAAAGACTCCGAGAAAACCTACCTGAGGTCATATAGTTGGGAGCAGCAGAACCAGGCTTCCAATCTAGGTCTAATGTCAAAGTCATGCTTCCCATCCTCTCCTTTCATGCTGACATCATGTCTTACCTCTGAATATCTGATGTTCCGTGTAAGGTTTCACTCCATAATGCTTGTTACTTTTAACAAAATATTTGCTAAAAAAGCTTGAAGATGCTGACATAGATCACCCTCATTTTTTATTCTTTAATATGGAGGAATAATTATTATGATACTTTCTTTAGTGTGTAAGGTTTTCTGTAAGTATCTTACCTTTATCAGTCACTATAGGCTAAGTTGTGCTGCAGTAATAAACAATTACAAAAATCAAAAAAAAAAAGAAAAAGAAAAGAAAACCAAAGCTGGAGGCATTACAATTCCAGATTTTGAGCGATATTACAAAGCTGTCATCATCAAGACAGTATGATACTGGCACAGAAACAGACACATAGATCAATGGAACAGAATAGAGAGGCCAGAAATGGGCCTTCAACTCTATGGTCAACTAATCTTCAACTAAGTGGGAAGTTTCAACTAATCTTCGACTAAGCGGGAAGTTTCACTTCTTGCATTGAATTTGTATTCCCTCTGCATTTTACCAGAAAATTACAGAACAAGGACTGGCATCTCAAACACAGCTGGGTCTCACACAAATTTTGCTTCCTGCTAAAAATTCTTGAGACTCCCCAAATGTATGTAAGGACCACATTCACTAAAACAATGATAACTAACCTTTTTTGAGTATGGGCCACTGGACTAAGTGCTTTACGTAGATTATCTCATCTAACCCTCACTAAACCTCATTATATATATTGTGATTTTCCATCTTATGTGTGGGAAAACCAAGACCTGGAGAGGCCCCAGATCTTGCCCAGGATCACATGCCTGGTGGCTGGTGACACGGAAGTTCAGCTTCAGCCTGGCGGTTGACCTCACAGCCTGCACTCCTGTTGGCAAGATCATTAGGTAACCCTCAGTTATCCAGGGGCTGATCATCTGGTGCCATCTTTTTTTGTTCCAGCTTTATTGAGATGTAATTCATACATAACGTTGAGTCAGTTTAAGGTATACAGTGTGCTGATTTGATACACTTATATGTTGTAAAATGATTACCACTATAACATGAGCCAACAAGGCCATCACATCACATAACTACCATTTCTGTAGTGTATTGAAAACATTTAAGATCTACGCTATTCAGTTGTTATTAACTGTATTATTAACAGTATTTTTTTTAGAAAGAGAGACAAAAAGCATGCAACCTGGGGGTGGGGGAAGGAGTAAAGAGAGAATCTGAAGCAGGCTCCATGCCCCGCATGGAGCCTGATGCGGGGCTCGATCTCATGACCCTGAGATTGTGACCTGAGCAGAAATCAGGAGTCAGACGCTTAACTGCGCCACCCAGGCACCCCTAACAGTATGATGAACTCTAACTACCATGCTGTACATTAGAGCCCCAGAACATATTCGTCTTACAAATGGAAGTTTGTACTCTGACCAGCATCTCATTTCCCCCCCTCCCAGCTCCTGGAAACCCGTGCTCTCCTCTCTGTTTCTGTGAGTCCAGCTTATTCAGACTTCACATAAAATGATGTCTTACAATATTTGTCTTTCTCTGACTTACTTAATATAATTCCCTCAGGGTCCATCCATGTTGTCACAAATGGCAGGATTTTCTTCTTTTTTGTGGCTTAATAACATTCCATGACACACACACACACACACACACACACACACACACACACACACAATATACATCTTCTTTATTCATTCATCTGTTGACGGACACTCAGGTCATTCTCAAGCCTTGGTTATTGTGCATAATGCCCCACCAAACATGTGGGTGCAACTGTGTCTCTGCCATCCTGGTTTCATTTCCTTTGGATATATACCTGGTATTCTCATTTCTTATTGAGGAGCACATGCCGATAGTTTACACAGAGCAGAGATCTTGAAAGCAGCCACACTACAATTTCCTGTGAAAGGCACGAAGGTAATGTAGCATGAGGTCTTGGCCTGTCAGAAATCTATAATCCATTTGTATACAGACAAGGCACACAATTAATTAAATTAAGGTACAATTCAAGGTAATGGTTAATCTTCATAAAATCATAGCATATTTTATCAAAGCTCAGAACTTTGTCCTGAAAAGACCGACATACGAGTAACCACCTTCTGGAAATCCCCAAATCTCTTACATGATGAAGTAGTATGGCTACTGCATAGAAGCTTCTATTGGAGTGTCTCAGAAACTCCAGAATTCTGGGGTGAAGATGGGGACTAGCAGAGGGCAGAGGGTCCAGGGACAGGGGCAGAAGGGGTCAGAGGTCAGTGAAGGAACATGAAGAGCCCCCGGCTGGTCCCAGCTTCCTCTGATCGTGCCCCTCACCCTGGAACGCCTTGGCCACCACATCCTTGCTTCTTTTACTTATTGAGAAAGGAGAGGTGGGAGAGAAGAAAATAGAAGGAAATGAAAAAAGGTATTAAGGAGTAGATGAAGTGAAATTGGTGGGAAAGAAAACGCTTTAAATGGCCTTTTGCTCTGAAGGTGGGAAAGCGAAATAAAACCACCAAGAGAAGCCCCTTCACTCTTAGCGATTTCAAGCAAAGGCTTTCTGACATTTGCTTCTATGGAGCAGAGAAAACAGGCAGAAGGAAATGAAGGGATATTCCAAGGAATTCGATACAATGACCTCATATAACTGGGGCTACATGCTTTCTGATGATATGACCCGTGCGGGCTTAATCCATTTGGCCTCCTATTATTCCCATCAGGCATTCTCAGCACAGGATGTGTGCTCCTCAGACAGGTCCAGAAACCTGAAAATTTTGTAAATTATTAAGCTTCTGTGATTTTTCTGGGGAGTGGTTCTGGCGTTCCGCTCAGCATCACCAGAGATTTCCCAACCCTGCCGATGAAGGCAGATTAACAACTGCAGATTCCAGCAGATAAATTTTAAAAGCCTGAGCTTTAAAGTTCTCGCTTGGCAGGCCACTGTGAATCATTCCCCAGGGTGCTTTGCTTATTAGGATAAAATGGTGACTTTATCAGACTTTCCAGAAGCCCAGATATTGTATAGGGTCTTTCCAGGCAAACATCCATACCTTTTAACCATCTCTCTTATGATAAGGTTTCAAGTTTTCTCACCAATACCCCAGTTGCTTCTATGTATGCACTGGTCTGTCATATTTGCAGCATCCACAAAGCCAGCATTGTGTTCCAGGACATGTCTGACCAGCATAGAGGAAAGAGGATTAGCAGCCTTATTTTGGATGGGTGCTTCTGCTGATACAACCGAAGATCACACGAACTTTTCTGATAGATACACAACCCTTCATCTTGCATCAAGTCTTTCTGACAAGTAAAATTTCTACATCTTTCCATGTGCTACCTCCAGACTCACTTTCATTTCTCTCATACTTACACGGCTGATTTTGAGAAAACTAAAGGGCAGGATGTTGTGTTTATCACTTTTAAAATGTATCGCCTTGGATTCAGTAATTGTTTAGAATATCACAATATTTTAGGATACTGATTTCTCATCCAGTGTATGGAGTTGTCCCTCCCAGCTTCATGCCCCCTCGTGGGCTTGTTTATTATGATCTTAATGGCCTATCCAAGTCCCTGATTTCACCACTGAGCAGGAGAAATCCAAGGACTCGAAGCTCCTCCTACCTGACCCTGATACAGTTTGATCAGTGAATCCGTGCTCTTTAGGTAGAAAGTGTTCTACCAGTCAGCAACCCAGCTGACTATTATAGCATCCAGCCCACATTTCTCCATCTTGGCAGTTGGAATATCACAAAATTCTTTCCTAAGGGTGCACGGAGGGGGAATTGGGGGAAGGTGGTCAAAAGGTACAAATAAGCACTAGGGGTGTAAATTACAAGATGACTAAAGCTAATATTGTTTAATAAGAATATATGAAAGGTTTTTAAGAGAGTGAATCCTGGTGCGCCTGGGTGGCTCAGTTGGTTAAGCGTCTGACTCTTGGTTTCTGCTCAGGTCATCATCTCAGAGTCTTGAGATCAGGCCCCGCATCAGGCTCTGAGCTGAGCGTGGAGGCTGCTTAAGATTCTCTCTCCCCCTCGCCCTCCACCCCTCCTCCTGCCCCCTGTTCCTGCATGTGTGCTCTTTCTCTAAAAAAAAAGGAGAGAGAGAGAGAATGAGAGTGAATCCTAAGAGTCCTCATCACAAGGAAATTTTTTTTTCTTTTTTTTTGCTTTTTCTTCTTAGTGTATCTATATGAGATGACGGATGTTCCCCGACCTCAGCGTGATAATCATTTCATCATACATGTAAGTGAAACCATTATGCTGTCTACCTTAAGCTTATACAACGATGTATGTCAATTATACATCAATAAACTGGAAAAACAAAAATGGGAAAAAGAACTTGCTGAGCCTTACTCTTCTTACATACAGTGTTTTTCAACATTCCATTTGGCCTCGTGAAAACCATTACAGAGAGACAGACTTGACTGGGCAGGGAAAGCTGCTTGGAGACAGAATGGCTGCTCCAGCTGACCGTGAGCTCTTGGCCTTTGCAGGTGTTGTCCAACAGGTCATGGACTGGGAATAAGATAGGAAAGATTCAGGTATCACACAGGGATCTAATTCTCTAATCTGTATCGTGACTTGCAATTCTGAAACGTTTTTGCAACAGATGATTCCCAGGGATGATTTCCAGCTTCAGGTGCAGCTTGATTCAGAGCCCAGCGATGTCACTGTGATCTCTCTGCTCTGCTTCTGTTGTGTGTCAGTTTCCCCCTCAGCCTGCCTCTCCTTGCTACAACCAGATAGCCACAGCATCTGACTGAGCCTGTGTGCTCCCGTCCCCGAGCCCGGAGGAGAAGAGAAGGTCTGTGTTCCATCATTCCTAGCAAACAGCTTAACGCTTGCACTCATTAGACTGGATTGGGTCACATGTCCACCCTGAAACAATCACTATAGCCAAAGAGATGAGATAGACTGTTCCGGTTATCTGTTGTGATGGAACAAATCCTTCCAAAATTTGGGGACTGAAACAACAATCAGCTCATTATTCTCATGGTTTCTGTGAGTTAGGAATTTGGGTAAGCTCAGCGGGGTGACTCAGGCTTGGGGCCTCCTGTGGACTTGGAGTCGGATATACTAGAAGCTAGAACACTGGGGAGACAGAGGAAGTTGGTGTTGGGAGCTGGCAAGGTATACCTCTCTCTTGGCATGGTCTTGCAGCCTCTCCTCTGGACCAGTTTGGGCTTCCCCACATCATGGAGCTCTCAGGATGGTCAGACTGCTTATACATCAGTGTCCCAAGAAAAAAGGTGTGTTTGGCATTTTTATGACCTGGCCTCAGAAATCACATAGTGCCACTTCACCCTGCACTGGATGAACCCCAAAAACCCACCCAGGTTTAAGAAAATGGTACACAGACTCAACCTCTTGATGGAAGGGAAGCAAGGTTCTAGAAGAACACCTAGAAGAACAGCCATCTTTGGAAAATAAAATTTACCACATATCCTGATGAGCTTAATCTAATCCAAACCCAGTCCGGAGCTGAGAACCCCATGGTTGGCAGTCCCTGGAGTAAACCTGGGGTTACTGATAGAAAAGAGGGACATGGACAATGGGGAGGGATGGAACAATCCCTCCCTCCTCCGTGTTGGGGGTGCTAAATGAAGGACAGGTAAGGAAAGGAGATCACTGTTCTCTGCCTCCTTTGATGCTTTTTTTTTAAAGATTTTATTTTTTTATTTATTTGATAGAGAGAGACACAGTGAGAGAAGGAACACAAGCAGAGGGAGTGGGAGAGGGAGAAGCAGGCTTCCCATGGAGCAGAGAGCCCGATGTGGGGTTCGATCCCAGGACCCTGGGATCATGATCTGAGCCGAAGGCAGACGCTTAACGACTGAGCCACCCAGGCGCCCCTCCTTTGATGTTATGTACATATTTCTATAATTACTTTATCATGAGACTTAAGTTTTGCAAAGAACATATTTTTAGCCAAAACTAAACACAAAAGCTTACTTTTAAAAAAAGAAGACATCACACCTCATTAACTAGAGCCACAATTTAGCAGTAATCCAACACATTAGGCTGAATTTTCTTTGTGCTGATTATAAACAGATTAACAGTGTAAACAAAGGTGAAAGCCAATTACTCTTTTTAGGGACATATACAAACAGTTTCAATGTTGTTGAGGGGCAAGGTGCTCATTATAAATATCTCTGAGAATCTGCTCAACTGGCACTTTTGAGATTATAAAAGTTCTTTCCTATCCTCATCCTATTGTAGTATTATTAAATTCAGGTAAGAATTTAGTACATGCAGGCAAAATGTCTAAAAAAATAAAGCCTTACTTCCCTTAAGATAGTCGATAACTCAGTATTTTTATGCTTTTGCCAAAGTGACACTGACCCTCTCCTCTTAGAGGGAGTCTGTATATTGTTTTCTCACTGGGGGAAACATCTACCAAAGAAATAGAAAATTTATTATTATAAATTCACAATTAAAAGGTAAAAAAAACAACAACTGTGCGTATATGCAATTGTTGACTTCCTTTTATCCCCCCAGATTGGCTGATGCCTTAATTAGAGCATTTCTGCTGTGAACCTTTCTTCTCTTTCTAAATAAATGCATTGAAAGCTTATTAAAATGAATTCCCTCCGCCCTCTGACTCTGAGGGATGGCCAGCTTCAGATAACCACCTGTTGATAGCTACAGATAGTAAGTCAGGGTTTCTCTTATAAATGTGCAGCCCGCCAGGACCGGTGATGGGGCCGCGTGCGCAGGTAAGATGCTCCTGCCTCCGCGTCTGCACTCCCTGACACCCACGGCTCGCTTTCAAAAGCACGATGCTCAACCGTCGGAAGAATCTGCTCCACGGCTCTACTGTTGACGGCTCTGGGGGACTTCTGAGCAGCTCTCCTCACTCAGGTGCATTCGATGCCAACAACCTAACAAAGGAACCAGCTAAAAAGTTCAGTGTTCAGACAATGGTCCATTGTTTGGTCTGTACGACTTCAAACAGCAGGCTGGCCTACTTCCTTTTTTTTTTTTTTTTCTAACCCTATTGACTAAATTGGTCTATTATTTTAACACGATATAGGATTTTTGAGTCACAAAAACCTACTCCCGTTTTTAATTTTTTGCTGGATACACTTATTCCAGAACACGTGACTTCTTTGCCTGCGAGCAGTATTTTACCAGCTTTTACCAACACAGCTTGCACCTTACCTGCACAGGGTGAGGGAAATACACCAGCCTTGAGGGCTGGCCTGGGCTGGCCTTCGCCTTTTCCGAGATCATAGGAGAGGACAGCTTTGTCCGCCGCACCATCCCATGTGCTCTATTGTCAGCAGGTTGTCGTCCCACCCAGGTGACGACCTTCTCTCTTGCCTCCTCTGACCTCCCCAGCTACCTGGGAGTTCCCAGTTCCTCCATCTCCCCCAAGTAATACACGTGCATCAAGGCGACCACCTGGACGCCACTCTCACCTGCACAGCGGGGAGCCTATCGAGGTAGGGTGGGGGCAGAGCACAAATTCCACGTTGAGGGCAGCTTGGTCCTGAGCTCCCTGCCCTGCGCCAGCCACCAGAGGCTCTAACCCTTTGTGTGGGCCAGGCACGGCTGCTCCCAAAAGGCTGTCGTATTCTTGGCCATGCTTGCACTTCACAGCAACCCTGTGAGATTGGCAGGGTCAGAACCTCTGTCCCATTTTAGGAGAAAAAAATGGAGGCTCATCAAGAGCCCCCAAGGCAACCAGCTAGGAAATGGCAGAGACAGGCCTCAAACCCAGGTCTTTCCATCAGGCCGAAGCTATTCTGAGGGTCTCAGTGGCTCATGGTGCTTCAGAAACCCTATTCTGAGGACCACCTCTGCTCCTCCTCGTTCATTCATTTGACAAACACTTTGTAGGTACCTTCCATGTGCCAGGCACAGTGCCAGACTCTAAGGAAACACACATCACATGTGATCAGGTGGGTCGCAGTCTAGTGCAAGGAACAGATGGACGCCATGCCAGGGAGTCTTGAAAGAGGACCCCTAATCTGTTTCAAATGAAGGAACTGGATTCGATGGGCTCCAGGACCACTTTCTGTCCCCACTATTCTTTGGTTTTATAACCACCCAGCCCAGCAAAACTGTCATGATTCTGAGGGGGTGAAGAACACAGAGTGAAGAATCGAACTTCATAAATAATCCCGATATTTCTCCTAAACCTCTCAATTAAAATGCCCCCATTGAGCTATTTACCTTTCCTCTTTTATTGCCTACTATGGGGAAGGCTGATAAAGAATGGGAAAATGGCTCAAAGTCAGGTGATGGGAAGGAAGCTAGACGCCACTTGGAGCTCGAGTGGCGAGCCCCGCATGGTCTTCCATGCGTGGGAGGCCAGCACTTGACAGTACCTGCCCTTGGGCTCAGGGCCACCTGCCAGCCACGCTCCCCGCTCCAGTTGTTAGCCACCTCCTTAACTCTGCGGTGACTCCCTGGAAAGAAAAAGTCACAATTTCTGAACAAGCTCTAGATCCCGCCTCATGCCCACACACGCACACAGACCAACAAGTTGAATCACTGACAAGGGACCTGACACCATCTGTCCCTCAAACTTGACCTTCAGTGGAGAGAGTAAGGAGGTGTGAGAAGCAGGGCTGTTAAAGCTCGCGTGCTGCGGGGAGGCAGGCCCTAACCTGGGGGCCCATGCATGCAGCCTCCATTCCACAGCATCCCCCAACCTCCTCCAGAGGGCCAGCACACAGTGAGCGGGGCAGGGGCTGGAGCAGTGGCCAGGGGCGGCTCCTCGGGGACTCCGGGTCGGGGGGAGTCTTATAGTCTCACTTGGGTCCCATGAGCCTTTGGAGTTCGTTCAAGGTCTCCAAGTCCGGATTCTCCAAATAGCCAAGGATATGCTGATTGACCATTCACAGGGGACCACTTGAGTCTCCCTGGGGGTGCTGGGGGGTCACATGGCTGGGATAAGACCCTCACATTCGCCTGATAGGTGCCCCTCACCCCACCTCACCGTATTAACCACGCATTTCTGATGTTTTGTCATCTGAGGCCTTGCTGACCCTGCAGTCTGCTCCTCCTGGCCCATTTCTAGAGATAGTAAATTCCTAGACCTTGCCTGTGAGTGCAACTTTCATCCTGAACCCACCCCCACCCCTACCTCCTCTGGTGGCTCTCCCACTCAGGGATCTGTGCCCCCGTTCTCATCACCCCAGGGCCAGGTTCCAGACAACTAGGGACAGCCCTGACACTCTGGAGCCCACTGGAATTACTTAAACTAGCCAATCCTCAACCTGCTTGCCCCGCTTCACCCATTCTTTCCCCTAAGAACTGCAGTAAAGTCTCCTGTCTGTGATTCCTTCACCCCTCTGCCTCCTGGTGTTGCCCTGTGTGCCACGGCAAGCCTCTTGGGATCTGTGACAATCGTGTCCTTATCTGTTGGCCTTACCATACCTGAATAACAATAAAACCGACATTTTAAAATACACTTTCCCAGGGCGCCTGGGTGGCTCAGCCAGTTAAGCATCTGCCTTTGGCTCAGGTCATGATCCCGGGGTCCTGGATGGAGCCCTGCATCAGGCTCTTTGCTCGTCAGGGAGCCTGCTTCTCCCTCTCCCTCTGCCTGCTGCCCTCCCCCCCCCACTTGTGCTTGCTCTCTCTCTCTCTGTCAAACAAATAAATAAAATCCTTAAAAAAATAAATAAATAAAATACACTTTCTCATAGATGATCTCTGCCAGAAAAACCTTTCCTGACCTTTCCCCTGGCCAGTTTATATACATCTGTATCATAACTGTTAAGGTCATGGTCATCAACTCATCTTGTCTGTACAAAGGCGACCATTACAGGATGTGGGTAGAACATGGCAGAGGCGGTACAGATACACACTGCAAGCTCTCCGCCCAGGGTTTGGCGCATCTTAGGTCTGACTGTGTTGGTGACAAAGGCTGCTTCCAACTGTCTCCAGGCTGCTCCTCATCCCAACCCCCAATAATTTTCTACCACTTCTTTGAACAATAATATTCACCTCTGGGAATCCCTAGGCTTCAAGACTGATAGGGACGGTGCTGCCAGGGTCTAGTTTCCTGAGAAGTCAGGGAGCCTCCGAAGAAAGGACTCATCCTACCCGGAGGAAGAGACAGAAGATAAGCTTGTCCAGCAGCCGTGTCCCAGCTGCTGAAGAGAAAGAACAATTCTTTCATTTTGCTTTGTTTCCGGTCCAGCATCCCGTGGACTTATATCTGCATCCTGAAAACCCAAAATAAGCTGCTCTCTTAAAATGCCATACAACATCAGCATCCAGGGCAGTGAGACTGACAGCTTACAGAACACAAATATTGACCTCCAGTGAATGGTGTGCATAGGGAGGAAGGGCACTGGTGTCTGCAGCTGACTTGGAAATGCATAAGAACAAGAAGACGGGCTGGTGGACGGGTAGATGCAAAGACAGGGAGAAAAAGGTAAGGCCACGTGGTGGACATGCTCATGAGCTCCCTGGAGACCTGGCCCTTGGCTCAGCTGGGAGACTCAGCACATGTCCTGAATCCTGCCTTAAGAGAGCCGATAGAACACCAATTACAGTGCTCACTTTGGCAGCACATATACTAAAACTGGAACGATACAGGGAAGATTAGCATGGCCCCTGTGCAAGGATGACACCCAAATTCGTGAAGGGTTCCACATTAAAAAAAAAAATAAAACAAAACAAAAAAACAAAACACCACACCAAATACAGCTGGAAATGCCTGTAATTTTTAAACTACTATACAGATTTGTTTTGATCAGGAAATTTCAGACCCTGACCTATAATTAAATGTGCCATTTTTCAAGATCAATTTCCCTTTTGTAAAAAAATATTGCTTCCTCTGAGGTAGCAGGGTTCATATTATCTAACAAATGTTGAGCAAGAGACAGAAAACACTTTAAGTTAAATATTATCAAAGTTCTCTCCCAGACCCATGGCCATAATACCTTCCCTCTCCTCAGTGATGAATGGATTCCTACCCCAGGAAGCCCAGCGATCCATGAAATTCCCCCAAACCAGGCCTTAGTCACTGCACAATTGAGAAGCCATTTTTTTTAAATTTTTTATTGTTATGTTAATCACCATACATTACATCATTAGTTTTTTTTTTTAAGATTTTATTTATTTATTTGAGAGAGAGGATGAGATAGAGAGAGCATGAGAGGGGGGAGGGTCAGAGGGAGAAGCAGACTTCCTGCTGCTGAACAGGGAGCCTGATGCGGGACTCGATCCAGGATCATGACCTGAGCCGAAGCAGTTGCTTAACCAACTGAACCACCCAGGTGCCCTACATCATTAGTTTTTGATGTAGTGTTCCATGATTCATTGTTTGTGCATAACACCCAGTGCTCCACGCAGAACGTGCCCTCTTTAATACCCATCACCAGGCTGACCCATCCCCCCAGCCCCCTCCCCTCTAGAACCCTCAGTTTGTTTTTCAGAGTCCATCGTCTCTCATGGTTCGTCTCCCCCTCCGATACCCCCCCTTCATTCTTCCCCTCCTATCTTCTTTTTTTTTTTTCTTAACATATATTGCCTTATTTGTTTCAGAGGTACAGATCTGTGATTCAACAGTCTTGCACAATTCACAGCGCTCACCATAGCACATGCCCTCCCCAATGTCTATCACCCAGCCACCCCATCCCTCCCCCGCCCCACTCCAGCAACCCTCAGTTTGTTTCCTGAGATTAAGAATTCCTCATATCGGTGAGGTCATATGATACATGTCTTTCTCTGATTGACTTATTTTGCTCAGCATAACACCCTCCAGTTCCATCCACGTTGTTGCAAATTGAGAAGCCATGTTTTTTAAAAAAATTTTTTTTGAGAAAGAGAGCAGGGGTGGGGGGTAGGGAGGGGCAGAGGGAGAGGGAGAGAGACAATCCTCAAGCAGGCTCCATGCCCAGCATGGAGCCCCTGATGCAGGGCTCAATCTCACCACCCTGAGATCATGACCTGAGCCAAAATCAAGAGTTGGATGCTTAACCAATTGAGCCACCTGGCACCCCAGGAAGCCATGTTTTAAACACGGAAGTGAAAACGAAGGGGTGTTTTTTGCCAAATTACTGCCACATAATCCCTGTTTTGTCTACCAGCAGAAGCTGAATAATGTGAAGTGGACCCCCAAAACATGTACTCACTCTGCTCCCTATCCATGAGGGGAACAGCTCTGACCATTTACGGACCCATCAGAATGCTTTCCAGATATTAAGTCTTCTCTCAACTACTTTTTTCAAATCCAACTGTGAATGAGTCAGGAACATTAACTGAATCATCCCCACCTGGAACCAAGCTTCAAATCAACATAAAAAAAATGTATGACTGATTAACATATAAAAATTAGAGGCAAAGATAGGAAACACTCATTTCTTTACATCCATCACAGATGGGAGCCTAACACCTTCATTACCTTGATTCTGCTCATTTGCAATAGGTCTCCTAAACTTGCCCACAGCCAGCCCTTCCCTACTTTACAAATCCCACCAGGGATCGCTGTTGAGGTCAGAGGAGAGGAGCTGAAAAGGAGAAGCAGGCAAATGGGCCAGCATCCTGTGCACCTGACGAGGGAAAGTGCCACGTGGTAGGAATGGGGGCTCCCAGAGGCAGGAACATGAGTAAGGGAACACGGCAAGGTCACAAACTTCACCTCCCACCATATTTTAGCTGGCTAAACACTGTGCAGCCTCTCCGTGTTTGCTGGTTATTTCCGGAGCAGGCCTCCCCAGAAAGTGGAGTTAGTGGTCAATGCATGTGGTAAGGGAAGAGGCTCTAGTGGTGAGACCCTGTTACCCTCACCCCCCCCCCACCAACATCGGTTTGCCACTGATGGTCAACATTCTACAATTAGAGATTTATTTCTTTGACTTCAAGATTTATTCCCCTATTGTAATACTCAGTAATGTAACATCAGTAATGATAGTTTCTAGTTGAGTAGAAATGGATTCCTAAAAGCCTTTCCTGAGAACATATTTTGATAGGGGAGGGAAGTAAAGAGCATAAGCAGGTTCTGAATCTGGTGTGGAGCTGATAGGCAGATGTGCTACATAGTCTGGGGAGGGTCCAGGGCCTGGGAGATAGGACTCACCCAGCCCCGATGTTTCATCTAATGTCTCCCTTACTGAAAGTGTCACTTGATTGGAGGACGGGACTAATAAGCTCGTGCTCATACAGAACACAAAGAAAGGTTCCTTTCCAGGACATTCACTTTTTTTTTTCTTAACCGTGGCCAGAAACACATAAAAAGAAGAATTTGGCAAGAAATGAATGACTCTGCAAAGCTCATCTTCTCCCCTAGAACGAAGTCAAAGGACGGTGCCTGCTGAGGGATGTCTGGGTCTCAGCTTCAAAGCGAAGATGCACCAAATGTGAGGGGCTGCCCCGAGTGCCCCCAGGATGGGCGGCAGGGGAAAGGGGGCCGCAGGGGCCACTGCCTGGAAATTGGATCACTGAACCCAGGAGCCGTGGATGCACATGAAAGCAGGCTTGAATTTTAAAGTAGGTAAAAGTAAATTTTTAAAGTAAATTTTAGCCCAAACCCAAGATATATATGAACGTTAGGTCCTGAAAATGGAGCAAGCACAGAAAAGAGGCCAGGCCACCACGGTGGTCCCAAGAGAAAGGGAAGCAGCTGGTAGCAAGGCACCTGCCAAGCCTGGGCCAGGCCCCTGCCGAGTGCTTCACGTGTATCACTGATCTCAATTCTCCAGCAACTCCATGAGGCGGGGACACCGCTGCCCGGCTTCGCAGGTGAGGAGGCTGACACTGAAAAGTTCAGTGATTTGTCCGAGGCCACAATCCTCAAGGTTCCACACCAACGAGGATGCACAGTTTATGACTCTTAGGAAAATATTATCCAAAGATTATGATTCCTTCTTTTCCAGAGGTTGAGAATTCTTGCTCCAAAGCCAACCGATTAAGCATCCCATCTGAGAGCCTGCAAATCTGGAAAATCCTGTTCTGGGTGACCCATTCACAGAAAACACCAGGAACCAGAGCTGCTTACACGTGGACCTTGTTCCCCCTTCCTGGGGGGGGCACCCCAGGAGGCAGGGGATATAGTCCACAGCAGGGGCAGCCCCGACTCCTCCCCACTCCCCAGAGCTGTGGCCTCATGGGAGAAACCTCGTGCTTCCATGTGAAGTTTAGAAAGAGCTCACTGTCTGCCCTGGGACTCAGAGCACTGGGTTAAGGTCCATCATACCTAATGAAAAGGCAGAATACAGATTTTGATAGAAAAGTGGATAAACGTTCCCTTCTTCCATGACTTAAGAAAAAAATGGAAACACAATTCTGCCTTGAAGATTTGAAATTATTAATAAATTATTACCAGGTCCTGACCCTCTGTTTTTCTGGTGTTCACCTACATTTCCACCTTGGGTCAGAGCTGGCTTGGTGGGCAGCAACAGATGCCAATGCATCCAAGCCTGAGGAAAGCAGTCCCCGGGGAGCCCAGAGCAGAGCCGGGGAAACAGCCTCACTGACAGGAACGGGCAAGCCAGCGCTGAAGCCACCAGGCCTCTCCTCTGGCCTTCATTCTGCACGCCCACTGCATGGGCCAGCTTCTTCTGCCTGCTAGGAGCTCAAGCTCCCTCTTAGCTTCAGCTCATGTGTGACTGGCACCTGCAGCTCTGACCCTGGCCTTCATGTTCCACTGATTGCAAACTCTAGTTTCTGGGCTTCTTGCTTCCACATCTCAAGAGAGAACTGAACAGGCTCACTGGAGTCTGTGGAATAGTCCACCAGGGTTAGGTGCCTGCTCCTGATACAATCCAGTACAGAAGAGGGTGACAGCAACACTACATGGTCTATTAGTGGCCACCCAGGCCTCTGTACCTGGCCTGTGGGCAATTCTAAATAAGGGGGTGTGGCTGGCAAGGTGCTCCCAAACACATGTGCTACCTAGTTTTGTAAGGTAGGTTTTATTCTTCTTATTTTACACATGAAGGAAAGGGCTAAGAAAAGAAAACATGCCCACAGTCACACAATTAGCAAGTGCAGAATTGAAATAAGAATTTAGGTCAGTGTATATGCTATCTATTGCTGCATAAAAAAGTAGCCCCGAACTTCGTGGCTTAAAACAAAAACCATTTTGTTTGCCCACAGTTCCCGGGTTGGGGGGGCAGGGCTCAGGGAGAAGGCTTATGTCTGTCCCACGGGGTGTTACTTGGCTTCTGGCAGGCAGCTGCGGGCTCATCTGGGAGATCTGAGATGGCCACATGTGTATGTCTGCCCTCAGCCGGGTCCGCTCTGCTTGCGGACCTTCATTCTCAGTGGCCTCTCTTCTCTCACGGAGTCTCATTCTCCAGGGTCTCTCTGCCTCGTGAGGTTTCTCCAACAGGATAGAGGGACTTTTTGTGGCACTTCAGGGCTCCAAGAGAGTGAAAATGGAAACTGAAAGGAAGCTAAAGCCTAACGAGCTTTGGATGTGAACTAACATGGCTTCTTCTACCTCTGTTGGTCAGTGCAGTACCAAGGGCCATCTCCAACTCCAGGGAAGGGGGAGTGGACTCCACCTTGGGAGAAGAGGAAAGACAAAATCACAGGTCAAAAGGCTTCAGGACAGGCCAGGATGTTGGTGGCCACCATGGAGACAACCTTTCACAGAACCCCAAACCCATGCCCTTCGTACAAGGCCAAGCACCCCAGGGTCTTTATGGCTGCCAGTGTCCTCCTGATGCCATCAGAACCTCTTCCAGAGACAGCCTGTATCCAAGCCAGTGGCACGGGGCTGACATCTCCACTTCAGTTATTTAGCAAGCTTGGAGTCCTCAGTGGGCCTGGGGCTCAGCCAGACAACGAGAAGGTGCAAGTGAGTCAGACCTGGCCCCTGCTTTCCCAGAATTGTTGTCTCCTGAGAGGAGAAGAACCTGTACTCTGAGGAATCGAGTAATGTCCTGTCCCCTCTGGAGAACAGTGGGAACGTCTGAACGCTCATGGGCTGCCAGTTAATTGAGGTCTATTAAGTACCTTATTTTTCTAGGCATTCTGTCAGACTGGGCTACTCAGTGGCTTTAGAAAATAAAACTTTAAACTGGGAAGTTATTAAATTCATATTTTTTTTAAAATGTGAAGTGATTAAAGGCAAATCCCCTCCACCTTTCGAGTTGGAAACATCCAGAAACAGAGATGAGCAGCAGCAGCAGGAGACCGTAGGGTGCGTCCCATTTGTCAACGGCAGATGCCAAAAGCCAAACACAAAGAAACTCAGGAGGAATCCAGGCCGCCTCGAGAGTGGCAGGTGGTGGGAGCCGGTCCAGGGATTGCAAAGCTCCCGGGGCCCTTACGCTACTAAACCTGAATGCAGCCACTGAGGTGAGAGCAGTGCTAACAGGGCCATGCCTCCCACCTCGGTGGGCAGAGAGCTCCCCCATCCTCCATCCCTGGTCTACAATGGTCAGAGCAGCGGATGTCCCTGTAGCCCTCAGACTCCAGGACAGACCACGTCCATGAAAACCCTGTGCTTTCCTGAGCCTACATGCTGCTTTGCCAGGCAAGCCCTGCCACCCATCCCCGAGGTGGCTCTGCACACCTGCATTCAGTACCAAGCCCCTTCCTCACGCTCTCCTGGTGTAGCCTAGCACAGGGCTATCCCAGAAATGCAGAAATACGGAGGTATTGCTCCTGGGCAACTCACAACCAAGCCCAAGACCGAAGTATTAACTTCTATGTGGAAACCAAAGAGTATCTAGAAGTTCACCAGCAATCAACCAGTAGTTTGTAGTTCCTTTTAAGTTTTGGAACCTGCCATTTTCTCCTATGTGTGAATACACTGTGCTCTCAGAGGTTCTTGTAGGTGGTAAGTCATAACCGGAGGTTCAGGCTTTCCCTGTCTATGACTTGCAAAGGTGCATGAAGGGCTGATTCGTGTGCTGCCACCAAAAATACAATAAATAAGTAATTGGCACCACCAGTGGTGTGGAAGACAGGCTGGAGGAGTGAAGATGGGATCTCACCACCACTGGGGCTTGAAGAGCTTAGCTGATGCTGATGGCTTTTCCCAAAACACTTCGTAATTCATACCTGGGATATTTTATGTTAGGAAGTTGGCTTTGCCAAAGGCCCAGGGGTCTAATTACCCAACACTGGACGTGCCTGGGGCAGGGGAGCCTGGGAACAAGGAAAGGCAGAAGGCGAGTTAATTTAGGGCTCTGAGTAGGATTTCTGTAAGCGCTGCTGGCACAGTTGTTCCTTTCTCCCCCGAATCGATCAGAATTAAGATTTTTGTTCATAACGGAATAAAGGATGAGCTAGCACTGTCTGGTGTCTGATCGGCCTGAGCGCCCTTCATCCCCGGGTCTTCTCAGCCCCTGCTCTGTCTCCCCTTACCTCCGTTCACTTCACTCACCTTCTAAATTTCATTGCCCCCACTCCTTTAGCTTGGATTTCCCTCAAGATATAAGTGAACTCTCTTCAGGACAACAGCAGAAGGCTTTTCTTCATGACACTTCAAGGCTCGTGCCCAGGAGGCCTGTTACTTAAAGCTCCAGAAGCCGATAAGGGCCTCCTGAGCTCTGAAAGCAGCTTGAGCATAGCTCAGAATAGTCTTCCTGGGATATTTTCCAGCCCCAAGTCAGCTGCCTCTCCTGGGAGGTTCAAGTTGCAAGTGTGAGTAAGAAGCAAAGATTCCATTCTAAGTCATGCTGCTCTCACTGAGGACATTCCTGGGCCTGACCTTCTAAAGGTAAAATGCTTTTCCAGTGACAAGCGCATCCGACCAGACGGCCAAATGAAGCTGGTAAATCTTAGGGAACTAAAAATTACTGGAGTCCAAAAAAAAAGATGCTACCCAAAATAGCTCCAATGTTTTCTTCTTTAGTTCTTTCACAGTCAGGATCCTGCACAGATGATAAAGTCCATCCCTAATGCATCTCGAGTGGTGCTCGTGGGGGCGGGGGGGGGGGGGGGAAGTCAGCTGACGATGCACTTCACGGGCACGCAGCCCCAAACCGGAAATTGAAAATCCCCATGGTGTTTCAGATAAAAGGTCAAACAAATATAAGCTTCCTCCAGGGCACAAGTCCCCCCAGATGCCCTTCTTGAGTCCACTCCAATCCTCAGGGACAAGGGAGGACCATCAGAACAGAAGCCCACCACCTGTGGCAGTGCATTGAGTCTGCTTCAACACTGCCCCAGGGGAGGTGCTAGGAAGATGCTGTCCCTGATTCAGAATAGTCATGGGAAGTATTGACCTTTGGGGGAGGGGGGACCAGAAGATTTTGTAGGAAGTTTTGAATGCGAATTCTTCACAGTTCTCAGCCTGATGGGACTGGAGGTCTGAACTTGTGCTCAGAAGGCAAGGTAAACATCTATACCAAGACTCTGGGCAGCCCCAGGGATGGCACCGCCCCCCCCAACTCAACTGGAGCCCTTTCTGCTCCTCTACCTGGAAGTGGGAAGGGCAAAGAAGCTTAGAACTCAGGATTGGTGCCCCAGAGGTTAATCAATTTTTAAGAAAAATCTCCATTTGCCTTCTATGGCCACAGGACTTCCTCCGTTTTCCCCACCTATGTCCCTGCCCTGTGTCCAATACTGAGAGAGATTCTTCCTTCAGGTGGGCTCTGTGGCGGTTCTAATGCACGGCCTCAAATGCTTTGACATTCTGTCCACAGAAGGTGAAGCCTATCTCCCCAGGGCCGTGGCAGCTCTGTGACTGCCTGACTGACAGTAGATGCTGGAAGTGGTCTCCAAGGCTGGGTGTAGAAGGACTCATTTACCAGAACACACACTCTTAGAGCTCTGAGCCTCCAAGTCACAAACCCAACCACCCTGGAGCCACTGTGCTTGGAGACGCTGTAATGGGGAACCCCTTGAGCCCAGTTTTCATGGCATCCCAGCACTAACTCAGGCACCAGACATGTGTGTGGAGAAGCCTCCAAAGGACCCCAGAGCCAGTTACTTGAGTCCCCTCAGACATTCTGGTCTTCTCAGCTGAGGTTCAGACACCGTGGAGCAGAGACCAGCCTCCGCAGTGTGCCGCATTTAAATTTCAGCTGCACACAATCCATAAGCATAATAAAATGCTTCGTATTCTATGCCACGAGGCTGTGGGATACTTTGTTACATAGCACTAGGTAACTGGGGCATAATCTAAGCTGCTCCGTCATCCCATCTCTCATAGGGGCTCATACACTTCTGTGGTTCAACCCACAACACGTGCCTTTCATGTTTCATGTTTTTTATAGCTAGGTGCTATACTGTGAGAAGTTGGTAGAAAGGGGGTGAAAGTCCCCATCACAGTGCCCCAGGGACATCCAATAGGTTGGAGAGACACTCTTCCCCAACCAGGAGCTCCTTCCTGCATATTAACAAGTGGAGACTGTGCTTCAGGAGGTCCTGCGACCCCGCCCTGTGGAGCAAGGTCTTCTCCCGCCCCTGACCACATGACAGCAGGAGGTACTGACCACTTCACATTCTAGGCAGGTGCACTCCAAGGGGGCAAAATTCAGCCGGAATACAATGTGATTTGTGTCTCCTGAAGTTTGAAAGCTCTGTCCCCAGCAAGTGCCACAAGGGGCCTGGGGTCTTCCAAAAACTCTCAAGAAATAATTCTGATGGCTCAATACACAGCCCCTTCCCAGGTAGCAAAGACTGACTAATTCTGGGGAAGAGGGAAAATAAGTGCTTAAAAGAGGCAGGAAAAAGCACCACTGTAGGCACCCCTGGCAGCCCATGAAACAAACAAAGATCGTATTTATGAGTCATGACACCACGGCAGAAAACTCTGCAAGTCCCTCCTCAGGTCACCTGGTCTACCCACAGTCCTGTCTCCTGGCACCTGCCCTGCTTGGAGACAAACCCCGAGGACACAAGGAATCCAGACAACCAGACACTCACGCAGGAGTTAAAGATCGAATTCCAAGGGCTGGATTTCTCTAGCCAACAATGACTTCACATTCTTGGGAATAAACTATTGACCAGATGCATGAAGAGAAGATTCATGTGCAAAAACAAGCACAGGGACAAAGCTAGGATTCTGAACCCAGAAAGTCTTTCACAGGCATGTCTACCCTGTGGGGCCCAGTTCCCAAGCCCCATTCCCTAAAGCCTGTTGAAGAGCAGGACTACACCTGCCTATGGGGAGGGGGGCGGGGTGGATTTATCCCCAAAGACAGTGTGTCTTCAGCAGATAACTTCCAGGAAGATAATACCTTTGGGTTACACCTACTTGGAAGTCCAACTCAAATATGATCACTGTCTGGAAAACTAGCTTTTCCACCCTGGCAAATGTCCTTTCTATCTGTTTTAAATTTAAAAGAAAGAAATGTCCTAGAGTGTTTAGAAAATGTAACTCCATATTCCCTTCCATGGGAAGCAAACCTGAAACATTTTGATTCTACATCTTGCCTTGGCAGCTGTTGGCTACAGAAAAAGAACCTGAGGCAGCAATGGAGGGAGAAGCTGGTGAAAGCCAAGGTGCTTACAAGCCCCACAATTGGGATTTCCAGCAGTGAGCTTTAGGGGGCAGCATTGTGTCTGGCCCCTTTGATCCATAGCAGCATGATACCTGGCACTGAGCAGGGATTCCAGTAAGAATATGATTAGTGAATGAACTAATGGATGGATAAATAAAAAGCAAATGAATCAACGAGTGAATGAAGAGCAAATACATGAGTGAATGAGTTTGCACATACACCGTGCAGGCAGAGGGGAGATGGCCCTTGCTGGTACCTTCTCTCCTACAAGGATCTGAACTCAAGCCAGGGCCTCCTTCCTGACCTCCATGCCTGCACCTCCAAACATACTCTGACCATAGCTCATTGGATGACCTGTCACGACTTTCATGCTAAAGCCAAGTGCATCAATATATCATTACCAAATCCAGCTCCCTGCCCCCACAATGTCACTATTTTCCGGGGAAGGCACCACCCCCTTTAATAATTACTCAGTGAAAAATCTTAGACTCCCTTCTACCTCCCAGCACCCCTGAACCTCCACATCTAGTCAGATACCCAGGTCTCTTGGTGGTTTTTTCAAAATATCTCCTGTTCTGTCCCTTCCTCTCCATGCCTCTGTCATGATCCTGTCTCTGGCATTCACACTGCACAGGTGCACTCCTGCTCTTCACAGAGCTTCGTAGTTGGGATGCCACCCCCAGTGGCTTCCACTCCTGTTCTTTACCCATAGAATAAGAGCCAAACACATGAGCCAGATAGTCAATGTTCTTCCAGTTCCTGTGCTAACTTATCTTTCTGATCAACTTCTTTGGCCTGATCCTCTTCTTACAAATTTGCCCATTCCACCAATTGCCTGTAAATGGCACCATTTCCCTTCCCTATCTCTTCAAATAAAATCCACACTTCAACACTCAGCTCGATCCTTGCCTCCCTTATGGAATCTTTTAACTAGTACACCGGAAGGAGTCCCTCCTATAAGAAACCTGACCCCAAAATACCCTCCCTCTTGACCCAAAATACCCTCCTTTGCATTCCTACACATCACCTCATCTTTGAGCTTTGGGCCCTCTGTGTTCACTGTGACGGTATCAGTTGGTCAATCCTAGCTTAGGTCTTCTCTCTCCTGAGATGCTGGCACCAGCCACAGTCATTGGCATTGGCTGTCTTTGGCTGGTTCTTGTCTTAGGACCACAGATGTCCCAGTTTTCACACTCCTTAGGGCTGTGCCCTTTATGAGGTCACTTACCAGATTGCATTAAAATGATCTGTTTCTCTTCTCCAATTTGATTAGAAGCTTTTAGAGTACCATGATTCTGTGTTATTCATCTTTTTATCACCAGCACCTAGCACCTGAGCAAACCACATTTGTGAATTAACAATCACAGTGATAAGTACAGCTACCATTTGTTGTTTACCCATTATGTACAACACTGGACGGAGAAGGTGCTCACTCATCCCCACAACCCACTGAAATTTATGGGTCATTCTCTCTATTTTACAGACGAGAGACTCAGTTTAAATACCCTGCCCAAGGTGAAGGTGGGATCCAATCCAAGCTGTGTAAGATTACAATCCATACTGTTTTCCTCTGCCCACTTGATTCCTTCATACACGAAGAACCCCAGCATTATTGCACTCAAGCAGAGGCACAGCAACGTGTAAGTGCTGATTACACCCACCAACACACTGTGATTTGAAGGCCACAGGAAAGAATGGTTAGGTGTCAATTTTCTACAGATTTGTGCACTTGAACTGAAAAAAGGTATTACCAACTGGAAGGTGATATGGTTAACTAACACATAGGTAGGATTTATTGGATGTCTTTAATAATCTCTGCCATCTGGTGATAAGAAAGACAATGATAGGGATAAATTTCACCTCCTTTAAACTTGACCCAAAGGTTCAACTTACACCCAGACAGCTGTATGTGTATATCAACTTACTAATCCACAGTGTGCTATTATCTTAATCCATTTTGGATTGGATGTCCGTCTCCAATTAGATTATTAGCTTCTTTGTTCATACATGAATCTTTAGGGAAAATACTTAGCTGGCTCCAGTTATATCTGATTTAGTTTCATATACCTATTATCAAAGAGTACATAAGAAACAAAGTCAAGGCCAGAAAATACAAAGAAAAATTAATATAAAGATAAATGTGAAGAAGAGCTTTAAATAGCCAGTTTTGATATACGTTTTCAGACAAATGCTTATTCCAAAACAGTTGAAGGTTTCTTAACCAATAGCAAAAAAAAAGTAGCTATTGAATAATTTAGTTCTTGTATACATTTTGGCCCTCTTCATATTTTAAAATACACTTAAGAAAAATGTGGTTTATTTTGCTGGATTAACTTATCGGATAAGTGATTTCATAATGTTTATAAAACATATATACTTAAAAACCTATCTGTTTCCACCAGTTTTAAGCATAATATCTTGCTATTGCCAAGAATTTTGTATAAGTTTCTAATTTGTTCAACCAGAAGTGACAGAAACCATTACTTTTTTTATATGCAAAGAGCAGAACTTTAAAGGCTCTTGCCTATGTAAAGAAATAATGAAGGAAACATTATAACGAAGAATTGAATCATTTTGTACATACGGTGATTGATCATGAAAATACATTAGATGCAGAAATAATGAGGATAATATTGAACATGTCCCCTTATGCTGTGATCTAAGCTAAATTTGGGCAGGTTGGCCCCTACACCTGCCACTTTAAATGAAGTCAAGATCCACTTGTACCCAGCGTAGGTACGTACCGGCAGATCAGCATCACTTTTCAGGCCTAAAAGATGTTCAAATCATGAAACCCTCATGACTTCATTACCTGATTCCATTTGATGCACGGATAGATTGGGCACTGGAGTAAATACTTCCCCTAAGATTCCTACTAATCTGGCAGTGCTATGATTTACCCCGCCAAAACTCCTGGGCCCGCAAACAGGAATGAACGATGCCTTTATGCCTTGCCATGAACAGGGGCTCTGGAGCAAGTGTTGATATGAATGCTGTACGCTTGTCTGGAGGCTCGCCTGTTTTTAAAGGACTCCCAGAGGTGTCGCTCCTAGAAATAAATGGCTGGGCTCTGAAACGGAAGCCACTTGCCTCTGTGTTAGTGGGGCCAGTCTGGTCTGGGCCCTGTGACCAAATGTGCCAGCAATTCAGGTAAAACTCCAAAGAGAACAAAAGGGACCATGGTTTCCAAAGCAGGGAAAGAAAAAAGACAGGAGGGAGACTTTTCAGCGGTCTTAACTTCGGAAATAAATTCTAAGGGTCAGAAGAAAACCAAGTGGTTTTTTTCTCCCGGCTCAGACGATGTGAAGGTGGGTAAAGAAGCCCAAGCGCAGAGTACCTGAGTGGTGAGGCTGTCCCCGTGGGAAGGCGGCTCCCTGCTGGAGATGTTCCCTGCCTAGGACACTACCTGCCCTCTATCAGCTCCCACTGAGCAAGTCTATGACTCGCAGGGAACTGCCCCGAGATAGGCAAGCACCCTGGGCCACCAACGGTGTTTATGCTGCATGTAAAATGTGGACCGCTGGGCAAACTGAACCATTCATTAATCTTTCAAGTTATGTTAATTGCAGAAATGGAAACAGATCTCAGGTGGAGAGAAGAGGTCTCCACCTTCCCAGACTGACTGCTCAGACTGGGGCCCCGTGGAAGTTTCTCTCGGAACCTAACACTGCAGACCTGTTTGCAGTGGGCAGCATGCTCTGGGAAGTGGGATGTGCTGCTCAGAGTTCCTGTGTGTGGTGCTTGGCCTGGGGCATCGTGGAGCTCCTGTGTTGATGCTGTTGTCTAATCAAATCAATAGTGACTTTGAGAGGGGGAGAAATGCATTTATATTATGAAAAATTTTGAGCATAGAGAAGAACAGAGAAAAAAGTGTTCAGGAGCCCTCATTTCTCCATTATCCGGTTTTAACGATTTTCCCAATATTTTGCTGGTCTTCCTTTGCTTTTCCCACTCCTTTCTCTCTCTCCCTCCCTCTCTCTCCCTCTCTTTTTCTCTCTCTCTCTTTCTCTCTCTCTCTCTCTCACACACACACACACCTTTTTCTGGACTATGTGAAAGCATATCTCAGATATCATGTCATTTTGCTCTAAATACTTCAGAAGGCATACCTAACTGATAGCATTTTTTTTCACATGATCACCATAACGGTATAGGACCTAACAAAATTAACAAGGATTCCTTATAACCAGTTAGTATCCCTTTGATATTCAAATTCCCCCAATTGTTTCATAGATGTCTTTTTTAGAGTTAATATGTTGGAATGAGGATCCACACTAGACCCCACATTGCTTCGGTTGTAGAGCGAGAATGAGAGAGAGAGAGCACATGAGAGGGGGGAAGTTCAGAGGGAGAAGCAGACTCCCTGCTGAGCAGGGAGCCGGATGCGGGGCTCGATCCCGGGACTCCAGGATCATGACCTGAGCCCAAGGCAGTCGCTCAACCAACTGAGCCACCCAGGCGCCCTCTTTTTTTTCTTTTTCTTGGTGCAAAATGGTCATTTATTAAAGCATGGGTGTTGTGGCAAGTAAGGAAAAGGGAGGTTTCAAAAGAACTTTCATATGCTAAAGGGGACTGAGTACCAGATACCAGAGCCATTGTCAGGTTGTTTCTCCCCCAGCAAGGTATTAACATTAAACCAGTTGGGAGATTCCTGGAAGAATGTCACACATGTCCCACCCAGAGTGGGGGTGGGGGGTGGGGGGAGAGGTTGTGCTTATGCTTTCTCTTCAGCTAGCCTCTGCTGCTGCCTCAACATTTCCTCCCTGAGCAATCTTGACCCTTAAATCTAAGGTTGTTGAAGGCAGAAGGTCTCATTTTCTGTAACATCCTCCCGCTGAATAGGGGCGTAGAGATGTCCCTACCTAGGGGAGTTATGAAAGGGGAGGCAGCTGAATCTGAGGCTGACAGGAAGTCAGGAAGTGTCTCTGTGGGTGGTAAGAATCATCTGTTGATGTGCAGTCATCGTAGCGATGAAGTCTCGCACTAAGTGGAGAGATACTGGTGGGGAAATCTGGAGTGGGTGGTGTTAAGTCCAGGGGGTGCTCTTCTTTGATGGGGTTTTGGAATACAGGTGAAATTTGGTGGGGTGAGGTCCGGAGCCGATGACCAAGAAAGAATTCTTGAGACATCTTTTGTGCAAAAGGATGGTTTGTTAAAGCACAGGGACTGGACCCGTGAGCAGAAAGAGCTGCTGTTTAATCCAGCCACTTCTTACAGTTGTTCTTTCCCTGTGAGTTCTCAAAGTCCCAGCATTGTTTAATTCTTTATTTAAATTCAGTTTAGTTAACATATACTGTATTATTAGTTTCAGGGGTAGAATTTAATCATTCCTCATTTTCATATAACACCCAGTGTTCATTCCCTAGTTACCCCATCCCCCCACCTCCCCTCCAGCAGCCCTCAGTTTGTTTCCTAGAGTTCAGTGTCTCTTATGGTTTCCCTCCCTCTCTGTTTTCATCTTATTTTATTTTTCCTTCCTTTACGTTCATCTGTTTTGTTTCTGAAATTCCACATATGAGTGAAATCGTATGGTATGTCTTTCTCTTAACTGACTTATTTCGCTTAGCATAATCCCTAGTTCCAGCCACGTTGTTGCAAATGGCAAGATTGCATTCTTTTTGATGGCTGACTAATATTCCATTATATATACATATATATATATACCATATCTTCTTTAACCATTCATCTGTCAATGGACATCTGGGCTCTTTCCATTGTTTGGCTATTGTGGACATTGCTGCAATAAACATTGGGGTGCACGTGCCCCTTCAGATCACTATGTTTGTATCCTTTGGATAAATACCCAGTAGTGCAATTGCTGGGTCATAGCATAGCTCTTTTCAACTTTCTGAGGAACCTCCATACTGTTTTCCAGAGTGGCTGTGGCAGCTTGCATTCCCACCAATGTAGGAGGGTTCCCCTTTCTCTGCATCCTTGCCAACATCTGTTGTTTCCTGACCTGTTAATTTTAGCCATTCTGACTGGTGTGAGGTGGTTATGTCATTGAGGTTTTGATTTGTATTTCCCTGATGCCGAGTGATATTGAACCTTTTTTTCATGTGTCTGTTAGCCATTTGTATGTCTTCTTTGGAGAAATGTCTGTTCATGTCTTCTGCCTATTTCTTGACTAGATTTTTTTGTTTTGGGGGGTGTTGAGTTTGATTTAGATTTTGTATATTAGCCCTTTTTCTGATAAGACATTTGCAAATATTTTCTTGCATTCTGTAGGTTGCCTCTTAGTTTTGTCGACTGTTTCCTTTGTTGTGCAAAAGCTTTTTATCTCGATGAAGTCCCAGTAGTTCGTTTTTGCTTTTGTTTCTCTTGCCTTTGGAGATGTGTCTAGCAAGAAGTTGCTGAGGCTGAGGTCACAGAGGTTGCTGCCTGTGTTCTCCTCTAGGATTTTGATGGATTCTGAAGTCTCCGGGTTGAAACCAAAGGGCCAAGCAGCAGAGAGTGAGATGGGGTTGCCTGCTTTAGCCCTGCCTGCTAAGGTCTGCCCCTTCCCCCAGGAAGCAGTTTCTGTCTACATTTCCTATTGTCACCACTGACATCACAGCAACAAAGTTGAGGAAAGTCGCTTTCTCTGAAGATCAACGTTTGTCCCGTGGCCCACATGACCCTTTAGGCCTCTGAGCTATTTCTCAAAACAAGAAACAGAAGAAACCTCACCCTGACAAATGCCAAGAGGCGAGTTACTTGTATGGGGGAAGGTTCAAGGCATTTATCCAGCTCTTTTAAAATTTTATTTTCCCTTCACATCCAGATCCAGCCCAGGAAATAATTTATTTTGAAGTTTTTTAGAAGTTTCCAATTAAAAAATCTTGGAAAGTAGCTGACCTATATTTACTGTAACCATATTTTCCAACTAAAATTCCAGACACATGGTCTGATAAGTATGTGTGCACTGCCCACACTATTTAAAAATAAAGTACTTTGCTTTTTTTTTCCTACTTAAAAAAAAGAATCCATGTTAATTTTAGAGATTAAAGAAAGGTCAAAGAAGAAACAAAATATCTGCAATCCCCATCCAGAAATAACCACTATTAACATTTGGATTCATATTTCTCTTCAGTTTTTGTCTCTAAAAGAGGATAACTTTTTATCAAGTTGAGTAATACACTGTATTTTATATATAATATATATAATTATATATGTATTACATATAATTTTGCATCTTGAATTTTCTAATTAAAGCTATGTCACAAAGATTTTCTCATGTCATTGAAGATTCTGTGTAAATCTTATTTTCAATTGCTGTATAATAGTCTATCTTTGCAAATGTCATAATTATTTTTACCCACCACACGTCATTGAACATTTAAATTGCCACCAGTTTTTTGCTATTATTAAAAATAGTGTAACAAAACTATCGTGTTAAACATTCATACATATATTTGTTCACCCTTCTGAAAACATCCATAGCATAGCCAAAGCAGAAATGCTATATCACAGGATAAAAACTTTTAAAATCTCTCCATAAACACCACCAACTTTTTTTTTTACAAGGACATTGTACTAACTTCCACTTAACACTTGTTTCTGAAGGCACCCATGAGAGAATACTTTACATTAGCATTGTTCCAGGAAATTTGGAAGGCTTTAAAAATATGTTTATCAAGTGCTTATGTTCTAGACCCTGTGCTAAGTGCTTTATATGTACTGTCCTTTACTCTTTACAAAAGCACTGTGAGTAAGGACAAGACACTCTGATGATTCCCATTTTTCACACACAGAAAACTTGGGTGACTAGCCCAATTTACACAATTCCTCATAAAGCTGAAAGTGCATGGTAAAACACAGTCAATGTAGGATTTTTGTTTTGGTTTGTTTTGGTTTTTACTCCAACCATTGTGCCATTCCAGAGGCTTCTACAGCAAGGGTCCCAGCTGAGAGTGTGTGACAGAATCACTAACCCTCAGGAGAGGGCCTATTCCAGCAAGTAGCTGACATTGGGCTTAGATCCCCGTGTGACGAGGTCAAGAACATCCCTGGTCAATGCCATGCTCTATGCGCTACAGGTGAGCTTGGAAATGAGGAAGAAAAAGGACTCTGTGGCAAGCCAGAAGGACTGACATGGTCATTTTTGAGCCTGTGTGAGACTCCAAGAGTCCCTTACGCAGAGGAATGGGATTTCATGGAAGGAGAGCAAAGTACTGCGGACTCAGAAGCTTTACTACTGGGCACTCAGGACATTACAATCCTGTTGAACCAAACGTCGTAACGTAGAGAAAGATGATGTTCATCTGTTCTTCTTACATGAGTTAACATAGGGCTAGTCAGCTTATTTTGCACACTGTTCAATGCTGAGGGCATCGGTCATGGCTCAAGGGGTAAATGGGACCAAAAGCCAGTCCGGGCTCCATTGGTCAACAGGGGTGTCTATGAGCTGTATCTGTCTCCCGTTGTGTCTGTGACCTCGTAGGCCACTCCTCCTCCCCACCTGCTTGCACAGCTGCAGCAACCCTGGGTCCCTCACTGCTCCTCTGAGGACTGTGCCCCAGCCTCAGGAACTTTGTGCTGGCTGTTCTCTTTGCCTGGAAGCTTTGTCCCATCTCCCTCTTCACGTCTTTCCCAAGGTATCTCCTTCTCAATGACCACTCTATGAATAATTATAATTCCCAATACTCCCCAACCAACCCTACCCCCCAGCAATGCCTTGCAGGGGGGACAGTGATTTTTGTTTATTTTGTTTGCTGATCTCTTCCGAGTGCCTAGGACATTCCTGGCAAATGTCTCTTAATAAATATTTGTTGAATTGAATGAAATCACTAAATGGGTGAACTGTGGAGATGACATTCTTGCTTCAGATATTTTCACAGTGAGAACATTAAAAGCCTGAGGGGAAAGTGACTTTATCCAAGGCCACTGGTAGGTGTTCTTTCCCCAAAGTGCCCTCACTTCCATAACTGGCCTTGGAGTCCTCCAGGTCAGCCCAAATAAAACCCTCCCACAACGAGGCCAATCCAGAGAGGCCCAGATCCAGTCAAAGCAATCAACGAAAGGTATGAAAGATGACTAAGCGTCGCCCTTCTAGGGAGTAGGCTTCACATGAATCTCCAGTTGAGGGAAAATCTCTTTCTGGACAGCAAGCAGGCTACAGACCCTCTCCTTTCCAGCCCTCTCGAGAGCAACTGTCTAACAACAACAAAGCCACCAGGAAACCAAGTTGCCCGAGTCCATCTTGTTTAATAGCTCAAGTCCTCCATGACCCATCCTTTCTCTTTTGCAAGTAACTGGACCCTGTAAGAAATCATTCCCAGCAATGGGACAAAGCGAACTGCTCTAGGGGATATTCAAACTACAGCTCATTACAAATGCCCGAGGACATAACACTTCTCTGAAATATTCCCCTCTTCCCTCACAAGCATGTGCTGAGAGCAAACACAGACAATACACCCTTTTGGAACAGATTTCTTTTTTCCATGATCTCTGCTCTCTTTTAATGAGCAATTTGTTGTGTATGTTAACTTAAAGTAAAATTAAATCCTGGCAGTGATGATCAAAATTAAGAACCCGAAATGTAAAAGCTATCTCTTAATAAGCATGTATTTGGGGATTTCAAATACGAGGTCCACAGACCCTTGAGAGATCCTTATATGGAATTCAGTGGTCTGTGAATTAGTGTGCTAAAAGTTGTATACAAACTTTTGTGGATATATGAAGATACGTGCATTTGTTGATGATCTCTCATAAGATTCTCAAGGGGATGTTCCCCCCAAATTACTGAGAACCACTGATTTTGACCCACTCAAATGGTTGATAATCAAACTTAACTGCATAGTGTGTGATGCAAAATTTCTGATAACTAATTATATTTGCAACATTAATGCTTTCTCTTTTAGGGGGTGCCATTATCAAGACACAATGTCCTAGCTAAATAAACACTTAGTTTGGAAACAAACAGAGTGTAATAAATTAATTCCCTTATTATTGTGCCTTGCTGGTGATAAAATTTTCAGTCTGGTCTGTAACCATATCTCCATCTTTCTCTCTCACAGCTAACCTTGTGCAAAACACACTTCACAAAGTAAATGTTTTGAGCCACATTTTTCAGATAAAGAACCTGAAACTCAGAGACAATTAGCTTTCAGGCCTTTTGGCTGGTAAATAGAGGAGCCAAGATTTTAACACAGGCCTGCTGGATCCTGAAGCTTGTGGGTTTTCCAACAAGGCAAGCCACTATCTTGAAATTTATATTATATTTCCTGACATCAGGATTTTCAGTTCAAGTTTTTCCTTTAATGGTGGGTGGTTAAACTGGAATATTTTATACCAGCAATTATATTTACCAACTGTTTTCATGAAAGACCTTTAAATATTGGTAGTTCTGACGTGGTGAAAGTCATCATAATGTGTTTTCCCTAATTCTGGCTCTCAAATATAACTCAGTTCAGAACTCCCCAAGAATCCTCCCCTTGCAGCCAAAGGAAGCAGCCTAATGTACATATGAGAACTTCCCTGAGGCCAGTGTGTAATTACCTGTTACCTCTTTCACGAGATGGGAGCCATGCCACCAGTCCCTCCCCAGGACGTGTGGGTGCAACAAGAATTAGGACCTAACTCTCCTCGGTGGCAAATGACATTTAAAGTAATTATCCGAATGCACATGTGTGCAGCAATATGAAGGTTCCCTACAAGAACATTATTTGTTTATTATTTATTATTTATTATTATTTATAGCTTTAAAAAGGAGAGTGTTCAAAATGGGAAAATAAAGGACTTCTCTCCACACTACTGATGCGTTTTTTGGTGTCTATCTTTAGTGCACATCCATGGGTCTTTGTGAGGCCCCATGGTAATCCCTCATGATTCATTAACTACAAGTCACCATCACAATTTCCAAGTATTGGGAAGCTTTTAATCCCCAGAAGTAGCGATTTTCTCATTTAGCAAGAGAATGGAAGGAAGTGGGAAAGTTTGGCTGAGGGCAGAAGTCTAAGAATGTCCCAGCATACACAAGCTCCAGAGAAGTCTGCCTGACGAGATGTTGGAAAGCATGGCTCGTTCTACCTCAGCCAATCAGTTTCCAATGTAGCTTCCAAAAATCTGTCCTGTGTGTTTTCTGGCAGATCCACTTCTAAGTTATTGGATTCTAGCACACTCAGGTCAAGTATCAGTGTGTGTCCTTATAACTGAGTCACTACCTCACAGATTGCCAAAATCTCAAGTCTCCTCTTACTGTGTCATTGTGTGGGGACAGCCTTGCGTGAGTCCAGGTGCATGAAGGCTACTTTCCCTTAGTATGCCCCACCCCCATTGCAAACTTGCTTCCTCACTCACGTATAAGACTACAGACATTTGCATGGCAATGACAACTCTTACCCATGTTGATTTATTCTGGAGAAATGTCATCTTCAAGTCATTGAAAATCTAACCAATAGTTTTTCATGGAGGGTACCGCCCCCTAGGGAACATTTTGGAAATTTGTACGACTTTTTGATAATTATGGAGATTGGGTGTTCCTGCATTCAGTGGGGAGAGGCCCAGAAGATAGGAGACAATCTTGTACGACTTTTCAATATCCCACCAGGCAGTTATGTAGGTGAAACATTTGTTTATAGTTTTCTGAGCCTGGACACCCCCCTCCAACTTCACTTTTACATATATCTAGAAAATATTTTTGCAGTTTTAGTAGACACTGAATTTTCCAAGATTGCAACCATTATATGAGTCAAAAAGAAAATTGTACATTTTGTATTTGAAATTTTACCAAGGGTTGTTCATCATTTTAGAAAAATCACGACATCAACAGCAACACAGCTCCTCGCATGGCAGTCACCAATCCAATACTCATGCATTGTTGTGCACTCCCGGTGGCCATATTCAAGATGGTATTGGTGTAAATACTAGTAAGTCCTTTCACGGGGTTGTGCCTTAAGCACTTGCATACTGAAAATGAAAGTTATTATTTTATTACAAATTATCATGCTGTTTTTCCTTTATTTAGCACCGAGGGCATTATATTGATTTTTTATTTTTTTTAATTTAATTTAATTTTATTATGTTATGTTGGTCACCGTACATCATTTGTTTTTGATGTAGTGATCCACCATTCATTATTTTCGTATAACACCCAGTGCTCCATGCAGTACATGCCCTCCTTAATACCCGTCACCAGGCTAATCCATCCTCCCACCCCCCTCCCCTCTAAAACCCTTAGTTTGTTTCTCGGAGTCCGTAGTCTGTCATGGTTCATCTCCCCCTCCGATTCCCCCCCTTCATTTTCCCCTTCCTTCTCTAATGTCCTCCATGTTATTCCTGATGTTCCACAAATAAGTGAAACCATATGATCATTGACTTTCTCTGCTTGACTTATTTCACTTAGCATAATCTCCTCCAGTCCCATCCATGTGGATGTAAAAGTTGGGTATTCATCCTTTCTGATGGCTAAGTAATATTCCATTATATATATGCACCACATCTTCTTTATCCATTCATCTGTTGAAGGGCATCTCAGCTCTTTCCACAGTTTGGCTATTGTGAACATTGCTGCTATGAACACTGGGGCGCATATGGCCCATCTTTTCACTACATCTGTGTCTTTGGGGTAAATACCCAGGAGTGTAATTGCTGGGTCATAGGGTAGCTCTATTTTTAATTTTTTGAGGGACCTCCACACTGTTTTCCAAAGTACCTGTACCAACTTACATTCCCACCAACAGTGTAAGAGGGTTCCCCTTTCTCCACAACCTCTCCAACATTTGTTGTTTCTTGCCTTGTCAATTTTTGCCATTCTAACTGGTGTAAGGTGTATCTCAAGGTGGTTTTGATTTGAATTTCCCTGATGGCTAGGGATGATGAACATTTTTTCATGTGTCTGTTAGCCATTTGTATGTCTTCTTCGGAGAGGTGTTGTCCATGTCTTCTGCCCATTTTTTGACTTGATTATTTGTTTTTTGGGTGTTGAGTTTGTGAAGTTCTTTATAGATCTTGGAAATCAGTGCTTTGACTGTAGTGTCATTTGCAAATATCTTCTCCCATTCTGTAGGGTGCCTCTTTGTTTTGTTGACTGTTTCCTTTGCTGTGCAGAAGCTTTTTATCTTGATGAAGTCCCAAAAGTTCATTTTTGCTTTCACTAGCCTTTGGAGATGTATCTTGAAAGAAGTTGCTGTGGCCAATGTCAAAGAAGTTACTGCCTATGTTCTCCTCTAGGATTTTGATGGATTCCTGCCTCACATGGAGGTCTTTCATCCATTTTGAGTTTATCCTTGTGTATGCTGTTAGAGAATGGTCGAGTTTCATTCTTCTGTATATAGCTGTCCAATTTTCCCAGCTTCATTATTGAGAGACTGTCTTTTTTCCATTGCATATTCTTTCCTGCTTTGTTGATTATTCGACCATAGAGTTGAGGGAACATATCTGTTCCATTGGTCTCTATGTCTGTTTTTGTGCCAGAACCATGCTGTCTTGGTGATCATTGCTTTGTAATATAGCTTGAAATCGGGCAATATGATCCCCCAGCTTTGTTTTTCTTTTTCAACATTTCCCTGGCGATTCGGGGTCTTTTCTGATTCCATACAAATTTTAGGATTGTTTGTTCTAGCACTTTGAAAAATGTCATTGGAATTTTGATCAGGATGGCATTGAAGGTATAGATTGCTCTGGGTAGCATAGACACTTTAACAATGTTTATTCTTCCAATTCATGAACATGGAATGTTTTTCCATCTTTCTGTTCAACATAGTACTAGAAGTTCTAGCAACAGCAATCAGACAACAAAAAGAAATAAAGGTATCAAATTGGCAAAGAAGAAGTTAAACTCTCTCTTCGCAGATGACACGATACTTTATGTGGAAAACTCAAAAGACTCCACCCCCAAATACTAGAACTCATACAGCAATTCAGTAATGTGGCAGGATACAAAATCAATGCACAGAAATCAGTTGCTTTCTTAGACATTAAAAATGCAACTGTAGAAAGAGAAATTAAAGAAACAATTCCATTTACAATAGCACCAAAATCCATAAGATACCTTGGAAAAAACCTGACCAAAGAGGTAAAGAATCTATACTCTAGGAACCACAGAACACTCATGAAAGAAATTGAAGAAGACACAAAAAGATGGAAAAACATTCCATGCTCATGGATTGGAAGAATAAACATTGTTAAAATGTCTATGATTTTTTAAATTAACCTATGTAGGTGAGTGATATGACCTATGAATATGGTAAAACAAAATATTTCATTTTAGAAAGGGTCTTTGGTTTGAATAGATTTAAACACTGGTATGAGCCATGAAAACTTTATTTTTTTTTATTTTAATTCCAGTATAGTTAACATGCAGTGTAATATCAATGTCAGGTGTACAATATAGTGATTCAACACTTCCATACAGTACCTGGTGCTCATCAAAACAAGTGCACTCCTTCACCTCCATCCCCTATTTCCCCCCAACTGCCCACCCATCTCCCTTCTGGTAACCATCATCAGTTTGTTCTCTATGATTAAGAGACTGTTTCTTTCTCTTTTTTTCATTTATTTTATTTTATTATGTTATGTTAATCATCATACATTATATCATTAATTTTTGATGTAGTGTTCCATGATTCATTGTTTGCATATAACACCCAGTGCTCCATTCAGTATGTGCCCTTTTTAATACCCATCACCAGGCTAACCCATCCCCCAACCTCCCTCCCCTCTAGAACTGTCAGTTTGTTTCTCTGAGTCCATAGTCTCTCATGGTTCGTCTCCCCCTCTGATTTCCCCCCCTTCACTTTTCCCTTCCTGCTATCTTTCTCTCTTTTTTTTAACATATAATGTATTATTTGTTTCAGAGGTACAGGTCTGTGATTCAACAGTCATACACAATTCACAGCACTCACCACAGCACATACCCTACCCAATGTCTATCACCCAGCCACCCCATCCCTCCCACCCTCCCCCACTCCAGCAACCCTCAGTTTGTTTCCTGTGGATAAGAATTCCTCATATCAGTGAGATCATATGATACATGTCTTTCTCTGATTGACTTATTTCACTCAGCATAATACCCTCCAGTTCCATCCACGTCGTTGCAAATGGCAAGATTTCATTCCTTTTGATGGCTGCATAATATTCCATTGGGTGTGTGTGTGTGTGTGTGTGTGTGTGTGTGTGTGTGTGTGTGTGTGTGTATAACACATCGTCTTTATCCATTCATCTGTCAATGGACATCTTGGCTCTTTCCATATTTTGGCTATTGTGGACATTGCTACTATAAACATCGGGGTGCACATACCCCTTTGGACCCCTCCATTTGTATCTTTGGGGTAAATACTCAGTAGTGCAATTGCTGGGTCATATGATAGCTCTATTTTCAACTTTTTGAGGAGCCTCCATACTGTTTTCCAGAGTGGCTGCACCAGCTTGCATTCCCACCAACAGTGTAGGAGGGTTCCCTTTTCTCCACATCCTCGCCAACATCTGTCATTTCCTGACTTGTTAATTTTAGCCAATCTGACTGGTGTGAGGTGGTATCTCATTGAGGTTTTGATTTGGATTTCCCTGATGCTGAGCGATGTCGAGCACTTTTTCATGTGTCTGTTGACCATTTGGATGCCTTCTTTGGAAAAATGTCTGGTCATGTCTTCTGCCCATTTTTTGATTGGATCATTTGTTCTTTGGGTGTTGAGTTTGATAAGTTCTTTATAGGTTTTGGATACTAGCCCTTTATCTGATATGTCATTTGCAAATATCTTCTCCCATTCTGTCAGTTGTCTTTTGGTTTTGTGGACTGTTTCTTTTGCTGTGCAAAAGCTTTTTATCTTGATGAAGTCCCAATAGTTCACTTTTTTGCCCTTGCTTCTCTTGCCTTTGGCAATGTTTCTAGGAAGAAGTTGCTGCCGCTGAGGTCAAAGAGGTTGCTGGCTGTGTTCTCCTTTAGGATTTTGATGGATTCCTGTCTGACATTTAGGTTTTTCATCCATTTTGAGTCTATTTTTGTGTGTGGTGTAAGGAAATGGTCCAGTTTCATTCTTCTGCATGTGGCTGTCCAATTTTCTCAACACCATTTGTTGAAAAGACTGTCTTTTTTCCATTGGACATTCTGTTCTGCTTTGTCAAAGATGAGTTGACCATAGAGTTGAGGGTCCATTTCTGGGCTCTCTATTCTGTTCCATTGATCTATGTGTCTGTTTTTGTGCCAGTACCATACTGTCTTGATGATGACAGCTTTGTAATAGAGCTTGAAGTCCGGAATTGTGATGCTACCAGCTTTGCTTTTCTTTTTCAACATTCCTCTAGCTATTTGGGATCTTTTCTGGTTCCATACAAATATTAGGATTATTTGTTCCATTTCTTTGAAAAAAGTGGATGGGATTTTAATAGGGATTGCACTGAATGTGTAGATTGCTCTAGGTAGCATTGACATCTTCACAATATTTGTTCTTCCAATCCATGAGCATGGAACGTTTTTCCATTTCTTTGTGTCTTCCTCAATTTCTTTCATGAGTATTTTATAGTTTTCTGAGTACAGATTCTTTGCCTCCTTGGTTAGATTTATTCCTAGGTATCTTATGGTTTTGGGTGCAATTGTAAATGGGATCAACTCCTTAATTTCTCTTTCTTCTGTCTTGTTGTTGGTGTATAGGAATGCCATTGATTTCTGTGCATTGACTTTATATCCTGCCACTTTACTGAATTCCTGTATGAGTTCTAGCAGTTTCGGGGTGGAGTCTTTTGGGTTTTCCACATAAAGTATCATATCATCTGCAAAGAGTGAGAGTTTGACTTCTTCTTTGCCTATTTGGATGCCTTTTATTTCTTTTTGTTGTCTGATTGCTGTGGCTAAGACTTCTAATACTATGTTGAATAGCAGTGGTGATAGGGGACATCCCTGCCGCATTCCTGACCTTAGTGGGGAAAGCTCTTAGTTTTTCCCCATTGAGAATGATATTCACTGTGGATTTTTCATAGATGGCTTTCATGATATTGAGGTAGGTATCCTCTATCCCTATACTCTGAAGAGTTTTGATCAAGAAAGGATGCTGTACTTTGTCAAATGCTTTTTCTGCATCTGTTGACAGGATCATATGTTTCTTGTTCTTTCTTCTATTAATGTATTGTATCACATTGATTGATTTGTGGATTTTGAACCAAAATTGCAGCCCAGGGATAAATCCCACTTGGTCGTGGTGAATAATTCTTTTAATGTACTGTTGGATCCTATTGGCTAGTATTTTGGTGAGAATTTGTGCATCCATGTTCATCAAGGATATTGGTCTGTAATTCTTCTCCTTTTTGATGGGGTCTTTGTCTGGTTTGGGGATCAAGGTAATGGTGGCCTCATAAAAGGAGTTTGGAAGTTTTCCTTCCATTATATTTTTTGGACCAGTTTCAGAAGAATAGATATTCATTCTTCTTTAAATGTTTGGTAGAATTCCCCTGGGAAGCCATCTGGCCCTGGGCTTTTGTTTGTTGGGAGATTTTTGATGACTGCTTCAATTTCCTTAGTGGTTATAGGTCTGTTCAGGTTTTCTATTTCTTCCTGGTTCAGTTTTGGTAGTTTATACATCTCTAGGAATGCATTCATTTCTTCCAGATGATCTAATTTGCTGGTATATAGTTGCTCATAATATATTCTTATAATTGTTTGTATTTCTTTGGTGTTGGTTGTGATCTCTCTTCTTTCATTCATGATTTTATTTATTTGGGTCATTTCTCTTTTCTTTTTGATAAGTCTGGCCAGGGGTTTATCAATCTTATTAATTCTTTCAAAGAACAAGCTCCTAGTTTCTTTGATCTGTTCTACTGTTCTTTTGGTTTCTAGTTCATTGATTTCTGCTCTGATCTTTATTATGTCTCTTCTCCTGCTGGGTTTAGGCTTTATTTGCTGTTCTTTCTCTAGCTCCTTTAGGTGTAGGGTTAGGTTATGTATTTGAGACCTTTCTTGTTTCTTGAGAAAGGCTTGTATTGCTATATACTTTCCTCTTAGGGCTGCCTTTGCTGCATCCCAAAGATTTTGAACAGTTGTATTTTCATTTTCATTGGTTTTCATGAATTTTTTTGATTCTTCTTTAATTTCCTGGTTGACCCATTCATTCTTTAGTAGGATGCTCTCTAGCCTACATGTATTTGAGTTCTATCTGACTTTCCTTTTGTGATTGAGTTCTAGTTTCAAAGCATTGTGGTCTGAAAATATGCAGGGAATGATTTCAATCTTTTCGTCCCAGCTGAGATCTGATTTGTGACCTAGGATATGATCTATTCTGGAGAATGTTCCATGGGCACTAGAGAAGAATGTGTATTCTGTTGCTTTGGGATGGAATGTTCTGAATATATCTGTGAAGTCCATTTGGTCCAGTGTATCATTTAAAGTCTTTATTTCCTTGTTGATCTTTTGCTTAGATGATCTGTCCATTTCAGTGAGGGGGATGTTAAAGTCCCCCACTGTTATTGTATTGTTGTTGATGTGTTTCTTTGCTTTTGTTATTAATTGGCTTATATAATTGGCTACTCCCATGTTAGGGGTATAGATATTTACAATTGTTAGATCTTCTTGTTGGATAGACCCTTTAAGTAGGTATAGTGTCCTTCCTCATCTCTTATTATAGTCTTTGGTTTAAAATCTAATTTGTCTGATATAAAGATTGCCACCCCAGCTTTCTTTTGGTGTCCATTAGCATGGTAAATTGTTTTCCACTCCCTCACTTTCAATCTGGAGGTGTCTTTGGTTCTAAAATGAGTCTCTTGAAGACAGCATATCAATGGGTCTTGTTTTTTTATCCAATCTGATAGCCTGTGTCTTTTGATTGGGGCATTTAGCCCATTTACATTCAGGGTAACTATTGAAAGATATGAATTTAGTGCCATTGTATTGCCTATAAGGTGACTGTTACTGTATATTGTTTGTGTTCCTTTCCGGTCTATGTTGCTTTTAGGCTCTCTCTTTGCTTAGAGGACCCCTTTCAATATTTCTTGTAGGGCTGGTTTTGCGTTTGCAAATTCCTTTAGTTTTTGTTTGTCCTGGAAGCTTTTTATCTCTCCTTCTATTTTTAATGACAGCCTAGCTGGATATAGTATTCTTGGCTGCATATTTTTCTCATTTAGTTCTCTGAGTATATCATGGCAGTCTTTTCTGGCCTGCCAGGTCTCTGTGGATAGGTCTGTTGCCAATCTAATGTTTCTACCATTGTAGGTTACAGATCTCTTCTCCTGAGCTGCTTTCAGGATTTTCTCTTTATCTCTGAGACTTGTAAATTTCATTATTAGATGTCGGAGTGTTGACCTATTTTTATGGATTTTGAGGGGGTTCTCTGTGCCTCCTGGACTTTGATGCCTGTTTCCTTCCCCAAATTAAGGAAGTTGTCTGCTATCATTTGCTCCAGTATACCTTCTGCCCTTCTCTCTCTTCTTCTTCTTCTGGGATCCCAATTATTCTAATATTCTTTCGTCTTACGGTATCACTTATCTCTTGAATTCTGCCCTCGTGATTCAGTAGTTGTTTATCTCTCTTTTTCTCAGCTTCTTTATTTTCCATCATTTGGTCTTCTATATCACTAATTCTCTCTTCTGCCTCATTTATCCTAGCAGCTAGAGCCTCCATTTTTTATTGCACCTCATTAATAGCCTTTTTGATTTCGACTTGGTTAGATTTTAGTCCTTTTATTTCTCCAGAAAGGTTTCTCTAATATCTTCCATGCTTTTTTCAAGCCCAGCTAGTACCTTTAAAATCGTGATTCTGAACTCTAGTTCCGATACCTTACTAATGTCCATATTGATTAAGTCTCTGGCAGTCGGTATAGCCTCTTGTGCTTTTTTTTTTTTTGAGGTGATTTTTTCCATCTTGTCATTTTGTCCAGAGGAGAACAGATGAATGAGAGAACAAAATGCTAACAGGGTAACAATGACCCCAGAAAAATATACATAAAACAAATCAGAAGAGACCTGAAACCAGGGAAAAAGAAAGGGAAAGAAAGAAAGAATAAAAAAAGAAAAAGATAAAAAAAACCAGAATATGATCAAATTTGATCAGGCTGGTGCATAGATCAGTGCCACACACTAGATTTTGGGCGTATTTTGGTCTGTTAGAAGAAAGTGCCTCCCAAAATTTTAAAGAAAGAAAAACTTATATATGTACAAAAATAAGGGTAAATATGATGAAGAGATGGAATATGACTGTAAAGATGAAAATTATAAAATATTTTATAAAAGGAATTGATAAGATAAGAAGTTGATTGAAAAAAGAAAGAAGAGGATTTAAAGAAAAAGGCAGGGGGAGAGAATGTGATCAGGCAGGAGACTAGAACAAAGCCATACACTAGAGATTTAGGGTATATTTTGGTCTGTTAGAAGAAACTGTATCCCAACATTTTAAAGAGAGAACTTATATATATCTACCAAAAATATGGTTAATTACTATGAAAGGATAGAATATGACTCTAAAAATGAAAAATAAAACGATTTTTTAAAATGGGATTGATAAGATGTTGGTTTAAAACCAGAAAAAGAAAAATTCAAAAAAAAAAGAAAAAGAAAAAAAGATATTTAAAAAATTAACTTTGAAAGACTAAAGAATCATGGGAAAAAAGCCATGAATTCTATGTGCAGTATTCCCCTAGCGCTGGAGTTCTGCCATTCTCATTGATTGGTAAACTAGGTCTTGGCTGGCTGTTCGTGCTTATCTTCTGGGGGAGCGGCCTGTTGCCGTGGTTCCCAAATGTCTTTGCCAGAGGTGGAATTGCCCCACCCTTGCCGGTCCAGGCTAAGGAATCTGCTCAGGTTTGCTCTCAGGAGCTTTTGTTCCCTGCAAGCTTTCCCTACAGCTTTGGAGGACGAGAGTGAAAATGGCGGCCTCTCAATCTCCGCCCCGGAGGAGCTGAGAACTCAGGGCCCGGCTCCTCAGTGAGCCCCCAGAGAAAAGCAGCCAATCACTCCTGTCTCCCCGGTCTCCGGCCGCACTCCATGCTCACCTGGCCTGTAGGGACCGAGTGTTTCTATCTCTGGCACCCGCTCTGGTGTGGAGTCTCCAAACCCAGCAGATCCCAGTGGTGCGCTCCCGCGCCCTTCCTGGATCTGCCGCTTGTTGTGTCCCTGCTGGAGGAGCAGTGGCCTGACTGTGCCCCGGATCATGGTTTATGGCAACCCCGAGCTGAGAGCCCATGCCTCGGCTCCATCTCTGCAGCCGGCCTCCCCGCTCCGATACTGGGAGCTCTGTTGCACTCAGGTACCCCCGGTCTTTCTGTGACCCTGAGGGTCCTGATACCACACTGTCCCGTGAGGGTTCCACCCCCTGCTTAGCCACTGGAGTGACGTCCCTCAGCAGAGCCAACTTCTAAAAGTTCCGATTTTGTGCTCCGCGGCTCTATCACTTGCCAGAAACGGCCGACGGAGGCCCCCTCCCCCGCCCTCTATCCTCCTGAATATCACCTTGGATTCACTTTTCTGCACATCCTACCTTCTAGAAAGTGGTTGCTTTTCTGTTCAGAGAGTTGCTGCTATTCTTTTCTTCGATCTCCTGTTGAGTTTGTAGGTGTTCAGGATGGTTTGATCCCTATCCAGCTGAATTCCTGGGACCAGACGAAATTTAGGTCTCCTACTCCCCCACCATCTTGGTTTTCCTGCCAAGAGACTGTTTCTTGATTTGTCTCTCTCTTTCTTTCTTTTTTTCCTTTGCTCATTTGTTTTGTCTTAAATTCCCATATGAGTGAAATCCTATGGTATTTGTCTTTCTCGGACTGACTAATTTCACTCAGTATTATACTCTCTAGCTCCATCCATGTCATTGCAAATGGTAAGATTTCATTCTTCTTATACCTGAATAATATTCCATTGTGTTTATATACCATATCTTCTTTATCCATTCATCTATCGTTGGACACTTGGACTGCTTCCATAGTTTGGCTATTGTAAATAATGCTGCTATAAACATAAGGGTGCATGTATCCCTTTGAATTAGTGTGTTTGTATTTTTTGGGTAAATACCCAGTTGTGCGATTGCTGGATTGTAGGTGAGTTCCATTTTTAACTTTTTGAGGAAACTCCATACTGTAAAACTCATTTATGTTAAGAGCTACCTGATTAAACGGTCTTTAAGGATTTTTAGAGGGAAGGCAAAATTAGCTTTCTCTAGGCAATGTTGTCCTACAAAGAGCAATGCCATTATGAAGTTTCTAATATTGAGCTATATTCAACATGAGAATAATGTGGAAGCTTTTAAAAATTACCAATATCCAGGCCACAATATCTAACCAATGAAATCAAAATCCAGATATCAATTGCATGTACTTGAACCTTGAGACAATCCCTTAGAGAAGTGATTCTCCTTCCCGATCACATATTAGGAAAAAACCCCAAATGTAGTAGCAGCAATCCCAATAAGAAAAGCTGAGTGAAGCCCAGGCCACATTATTATTATTTTTTTTAACATTTCCCAGGTGGCTCTAATTCATGACCAGTGTCGAGAATTCCCCTTCCGGTATATGACTAGGCATGCTGAGAACATGAGGGGTCAGTCGGAAGAGGCTACGAGCTCTGGAACTAAATCATCAGGCTCTGTATCTGAACTATTCTATTTACCTCCCTGTGCCTCAGTTTCCTCCGCTGTCAAATGAGGAGCACAATAACATCTTGGGATGTAGTCATCAAACAAGCTAATACACTCATAGCCCTGAGCAGAGTGGCACTTGCCTTTCTGCACTCCAAAGTCACTTGGGAAGAATTAGATAAACATTAGAAAAATACTCAGTATAATCCTATTCTTCTGAAATGTCCTTCAAATGTCACATCTTATTAACATCTGTTTCTCAGATGGTGGAGTATATTGATTTAAAACTGCTACTTTCTTCAAGGTGGCAAGCCACCACCATTCAAATTTTTTAATAGCACTCTTGCTCTAGTCAAAATCAGACTTAGCTAAGTCAGGTCTCCTGTGTTCTACATTATTGAACCGCTTGCCACATTCCAAGGCCAAGTTTAGAGGCTGGAGTCAACCCCATAAAGAGTCTGGAAGAAGAAAGTATCCACAGTCATTTTAGAGGAAGCATCAATATTCTCAAGCATATACATGTTTCAATGTATATGAAGTATAAGCAAAAATCTTAAGGCTTTATGTAACAGAGAGGTTAAAAAACAATAACGTACTGCAGGGATCTGAGGACTCAGGCACTCCAAGATGACTTTGAGAGGAGAGAATTTCTACAGAGCTCAGATGGTGGACAGCACAAAGGAAATCCGTTTGAGCAGCTGTCCAGCAAGCTCCGTGCATGCACAGACACTGTAGTATTATTTTCCTGGCACTCAGCAATCCATTCCCCAGATCTGAGAACATCATCTAAATCCTAATTCATGCTGTAGCTGCACTTAACGGGGAGAGGAAGAAGAGCCAAGGTCCCTCACGTGTTTGAATCACATACCATAATTGGAACAATAATTCACATTCTTTTCTTCACTTTTTCTGATTTAATTCACAACAGTAAGAGAGAGCAACAGAGAGAGAGACAGAGACAGAGACAGAAAGTACGATTTTAGAGCCTGAGAGATCTGCAACTTCCAAGACATGAGGAAGCTCATACAGTTGGCTTTCTCCCAAGGAGGTATGCAGGACTCCTCGAAGAATGAAAAGGTAGCATGCTACATCAGATCCCAGCATCTCCATCCATTCTGGGGATGATGTAGCTGCTATTTTTCTGTATGGTCCCCCTTCCCCTATAACATGACAATTTCTTCTACAATAGGAGTTGGCAAACTTTTCCTATAACAGTCAAGATAGTAAATATTTCAGGTTTGTGGGCTGTCTCTGTCTCATATTCTTTCTTTTTTAATATATACAACATTTTAAAAAGCTAAATATCACCCCTAGCTCCAGAAATGCACAAACACAGACTGCAATCTAGGTTTAGCTGGGACCATGGTTTGCCAACTCCAGCTCTTCTTAAATGGATCTCAAACTGGAGCTTGGACACCCTCAGAGCTCAGGTCTGTGGCTCCAGCCAAGTGGAATATGGATGAGGGTAAGAAGGAGAAGGCGGAATAGGGAAGGACAGCCAGCAGGGCAGGGACAATATCTGGGGCCTTGACCGGGGGCGGGGGGAGGCACTTATGTCTCACTTCACACTTGACAGCTGCTTTATTTTCATTTGGATTTCCAGGGGGCAAGAGAAAGGTGTGCTGGGGGAGAATCTCCACACATATCAAGCAGTCTCAGAAGCTGTATAAGGTCTCCCATTGAAGAAAAGGGTAGGCATCCTGTGCATCGAAAAAGATTTGGGTTCTCTGCACTCAGAAATCCTCTCCCGGAAGCAAGCCACCACATGCTTGTGGGTCATCTGGCTGGCTTCACGTCACCCTGTGGAAGTGGGGCTCAGGACCAGCACCAAAAAATGCTGATTTTCTCACAGCAGCTGCTGTGAGTAATAAAGTCTTCAGTCTCGTGCCTGTCTAGGCCCATATCCTGAATGGAGAAGTCTGCAGGAAAAGGAATTATGAGCCAGGAAGGTGTCCCCCGAAGCATGTGCGGACATCTCGGGTTGATTTCATACTGATGCAAGCGATGTTACATATTTCTCAGGTTGTCCTCTTGGAGAGATTCAGAAGACTGTGGGACACTTGAGAGCAGGGACCATACTTTGCTCACCTTTGTGTCTGATTCCGAATCTAGAACAGTGGCTGGCACATTACGGATACTTAGTAAGCATGGCGTGGGGAAGGAAGGAAGGACAGGAGGAAGAGAGAGAAGGAGGGAGGAAAGGAGAGCAGGAGGCAGCTCCCTCTAAGGAGATTTTAGATTTTTCTACTTTAGATTTTCTACAACTACTCAATTTTTCCAAAAACAGAGAGAAATCAGACATTTCTGTCACTTTGAAGCAAAATATATATATATATAAACTTATCAATGGCTCTCCTTACCCACAGCTTGGCGAGAAAATCCAGGAATGAACTAAAGCAATAAACAAAGACTGAAGGGGCTGGGGGATGGGAGAATATGTAGTGTTTTAATATAATTTCCCAAAATATGTATGACATGATTTGAGAAGGAATATCTAAGGAGCCAAACTGAGCTGTTTAATTTGGGTTGTGTTGTTATTAAAACAGCTGATAAAGACTCTCTTTGTAGTCCCCCCAAATGAGTTTTTTGAGTGAGTTGCCATAGTCCTCGGATCTGTATGCATGACTAAACGTGTAAAAAAGTAAACGGGGCCCCAGATGAAGTGTCAGTTATGAGGATGCTAACAGTAAAAGTCTGCCCCAAAGCAATGACACATGCTTTGAAAACACTCTGGAGGTAAAAAAGCACGCTTAGGGAACACAGGGTCTGAAGTATTATTGGTGTCATTATTATGCAGTTATTTTCCCAACAATTTTCAATGATCTATCACAGCTTGGAGGAGGGTCTTCGGTATCATTGCCCACACAGGTAAATTTTGTGAAAGGGGAAACAGACGGACTTTTAACAGGCAAGTGTGGAGTGTGGGGACTGAAGCTTCATGGTAGCCATGGGACCAAATAAAATGGCAACAGGTCACCTTCTCCACTTCAAGGATGTTAGAGCAGAAATGCAGGTTGTGTGGCCTTTGACTTTCTGGGCATGTTAGCAGGTGTCTGTGTGGCAGATGGCTGTCTGTCTGGTCACAAGGGCTTGGATCCCTCCTCTGCACCTTCCTCATTAGCAAGCGAGACAAGCATGATAACCCAGTCAGTCGGTCAGATGTGGTTCCATCCTTGATCTCAGAGAGATGGCCTATCGTCTACAGTATTTTCCAAACACTAGTTCACAGTGCAGTGTTGAGCACACATACCATGACAATGTCCTGGGATGCTCTTACAATTTTACCAGTTAAAAATCCAGGATTCTGATTCAGGTATGGAACACAAGGATGTGTCTTTTTTAAATTTTCCTAGTGATTCTTAAATGATCAAGTTTAAAAATCACTGGTGTAAACTTTCCACTTTGGAATTTAATTAGATTGTCTTGGTGTTTTTTTTTATTATCTAAGACTTGAGGGCTGGATTACCCCACCCCTATCAATGAATGACCCAACCAATGACCGAATGAATGAATGAGGATACATTCAGAGTCAGAGGATCAGGAGGAAGGATATTTTTTCATGGTCTACACATTACTGGGAAAAGAAACACAAACCCACCCTTTTAGGAAGGGATGGGCAGGGGAGGGAGGAAGGAAGGAAGGGAGTGAGGAATGGGAGGGAGAAGGAGTGAGAAAGGAAGAAATTACATAGAAATTGACATAAAATGCCTTTGCTTTTGGGGTGTCCTGTGATACATCTCTGAAGAACACCTCCAGGTCTGACAAAGACCTGTGAGATATTAGTATGAGGGTTGCTGTGTAGACCCTGCCCCCCTCACCTTGAACGAGCTGGACATTTGACTTTATTAGGCCATCCTTCCCCTGAGTTTGCCTAGTTGTGGGCTCTGCCACCACTTCTCTTGGCAAACACACCCAAGGGGAGGCAGGAGGTCCTGGGTCCAAGCTTGTGCCCTTCTCTCCTCCGACTCTACTACACTCACCCTCTCCACCCGCCATGTCCTGCACACCTACCTCATTCTCCAAGAGCCCACACTCTCAGATCTCTCTTTGTCTTGGCAAGGATTCCAGCCCCCTCCTGGTTCTCTCTTTGTACCTGAACCTGTGCTCCTCCAAGTGTTAACAGGTGTCATGACAATTGGGATGGGGGAAACTTCTGGCCAAATAAGTATGGCAAACACTGGGTTAAGGAAATTTAGACAAGTTCCTTTCCTTCGGGATTTCTCAGAGCTTTAAACTTGCTAATGCGTTTTGAACATTTCCTAAAGAGAAAAGCATTATTGGAGCTTGCCCCAAACACACTTGGCAATGACACCTATTACATGATGCGTCTTCTTGGAGCACCCTTATGCCTTTATCTACAAATGTGCATTGAGTACTTACTATGTGCCAGACATTGTACTGAGCACCAAGCAAGACCCACATAATCTATGCCCCATGGCACTTAACTTAATAGGGACATTTGGGGAGCACTTGTCTGAAGGTCCTCCTCTTAGCTCTGCCCCTGAGTCCCCTGTTCTTTTCCTCTTCTTACCTTCAGTTTTGCATCTTCTTTCAGTCTTTGAAGTCCTCTGAGAAGCAGGGTCTTTTTCTGGCTGGCTCCATCCCATTCCCACACTTTGAGCTTCCAGGAGAAGCCTGGCCTTGGCCATCATTCCACTTGCCGCTTTAAACAGTGTCACTTGGGCTCTGCCATAGGGTGTTTCAAAACAAGCCTTTCTTCCAGTACGGTCCTTCACCACTTTCTCAGCCTCCCTGAATCAAGCGCCCTTTCCATCAGCATACTATCTCCTCAATTCTGCCCCCTGTTTTCTTTCTATATCCTCCTGAGTTTGTGCTGGAGACGCTTCTGGAGAGCTGATTCCAGAGCTCCTCTACTCAATCTGTTATCTGGTCCACTGAGAAGCATTCCTAGCCTCCCGTCCCTGGCCTGCCCCATCCCTGGCCCATCTGGCTCAGCCCGGGATCCCTCCCCTGGCAGAGTCACCATATTCCCTGCTCAAAAGTTATATTTAGCTTCATGCAGAAAGCCCTGTATCTTGCTTAGGAATATCCCTCCTAGTCATCTGTAAGAAAAGGAACAAAATTTAATGCTCATGCCCATCCACATGCTGTTTCCTTACATCTACCCCTGCCCTGAGTCACACACTCACTGCGGTGGGGAGTCCATACCCTTGCCAGGAAGCAGCCCTGTTTTGGGAACATGGCCTCAACCCACCTTCTTTATACAGAGCAGCTCTGCTCCTAGTCACAGTATATTAGACCAGGAATTAGTGCCTGAGCAGAAAGAAGCTCTCCTAGGCTGGGCACATGGTCAGCCAAGCACCTCTGAGGTAGCTTGGATCCAGCGTTTTGTCTCAACTTTGGTTCTACACTGAGAACAGCAAGATGACCTGAAAGAGGGGGCAGTCTATCAGTTTTGGTTGGTGGGGGGAATGAGTGAAGAGGACAAGAGGGGAAGAGAAATAGAAAAGTGCCAACAGCACATGAAAAGATACTCAACATCATTCATCAACAGGATCAGGAAAATGCAAATCAAAACTACAGCGAGATATCACCTTATATCTGTCAATATGGCTAAAATAAAAAACACAAGGAAGTGTTGGTGAGGATGAGGAGAAAGGAGGGAATGTTGGTGGGGATGCCAACTGGTGCGGCCACTATGGAAAGCAGTACGGAGGTTCCTCAAAAAATTAAAAATAGAATTACTGTATGATCCAGTAATTCCACTACTGGTTATTTACTCAAAGAAAACAAAAACACTGATTCAAAAAGATATATTCACCTCTATGTGTATTGTACCATTGTTTACAATAGCCAAGATATGGAAGCAACCTAAGTATCAATAAATGAATGGATAAGGAAGATGTAGCATATACTTTCTCTCTCTCTCTCTCTCTCTCTCTCTCTCTCACACACACACACACACACACACACACACACACACACACACAATGGAATATTACACAGTCATAAAAAAAGATGAAATCTTGCCATTTGCAATGACCTGGATGGAACTAGAGGGCATAATGCTAAGTGAAATAAGTCAGACAGAGAAAGACAAATACCATATGATTTCACTCACATGTGGAATCTAAAAAACAAAACAAATGAATAAACAAATAAAAAGTGGAATCAAACCTATAAATACAGAGAACAAATTGTTGGTTGCTAGAGGGAGGGAGGGTCAGAAAATGGGCAAAATGGGTGAAGGGGAGTGGGAGATACAGATTTCCAGTTATGGAATGAATAAGTCATAGGAGTAAGAGGCACAGCATAGGGAATATAGTCAATGATGTAATAGTGTTGTATGATGGTAGATGGGAGCTACACTTGTGGTGAACATAGAATAATGTATGGAGAATTCGAATTACTATGTTGTACACCTAAAACTAATCTAACATTTTGTGTCAACTATACTCAAATGAAAAATAATTATTGAAGAAAGAGAAAGAAAAGTGTCAACGGGAGGAGGCTGGGCCTTGAAGGGCCAGGGTCAATGGTGGAACAACAGAGGCTGATAAACAGTTGAGCTTTTTTGGCCTTTTGAATTGTGCATTTTGCTGAGAGACAGTCCCTCCGCCTTCAGTCTCCATAATGACAGCATTGGTAAAGTCTGCTAGGCCCACATATACTTTGTGCATGTGGTTACCTATATTGTTTTTTGTTTCAATTTTTTATTTAAATTCAACTTAACTAACATATATTGTATTATTAGTTTCAGAGGTAGAATTCAGTGATTCATCAGTTGCATACAAACCCAGTACTCATTACTTCAAGTGCCCGCCTTAATGCCTATCACCCCATTACTCCATCCCCCACCCACCTCCCCTCCAGCAACCCTCAGTTTGTTCCCTATAGTTAAGAGTGTCTTATGATTTGCCTCTCTCTGTTTTTGTCTTATTTTTCCTTCCCTTCTCCTGTGTTCATTTGTTTTGTATCTTAAATTCCACATATGAGTGAAATCATATGGTATTTGTCTTTCTCTGACTGACTTATTTCGGTCAGGGTAATACCCTCTAGTTCCATCCAGGTCATTGAAAATGGCAAGATTTCATTTCTTTGACGGCTGAGTAATATTCCATTGTGGATATATACCACATCTTCTTATGTATTGGTTTTGTTTGCTTTGCTTTGTTACAACACAAAGGTGGTAGTTTTTATGCCAGGATCAACTCTGTGTAGAATAGAGATTGTGTGAGAGGCACCTGAGCCCCCTCAGGGATTCATAACAAGCTTCGGAACCAGGAGAATTGGGGGTTCCAGTCATTTGTCCCAATATGTCTAGGAGGAGTGATGCCATAGCTGGCATTTATATTTATATACACTTATTAATTTACTCAACCAACTCTACAACAAGCAAGAGCTGGAGGGTTTCTGGATACAGTAGGGTTGGTTGAAAATATTTGGGCAGAAGATGAATTCTGTAGGAAAAAAGGAAGACTGCTTCCCAAAGATCAGGGATATTTCAAGACGGTGAACAAACGATATCTATAAAATTCAGACAGAAATAAGCAGGTTGCATGAAGGCTGGTGACTCACGTGGCAGGTGTGGAAGGCACTGAAGGAAGATTCTTCTGGCTGCTTTGAATAACAGGCAACTATTGTTTGTCACACAAGCACCTGGTTTCTTCTGGGAACCATTTCCCACCATCCCACTTCCATCCACATGGTTTCCATAAGCAATAATGTTTTCCATGACCCACCCCTCCCCTGGTGTTGCAGCTGGTAGATGTGGCGCTCAGTCACTGGGTGGCTGTGGTTCCTACGATGTGGATGCCAATGCTCTGGCTGGCTGAGCAGAAGAGAATGTTGCATGATGAGCAGAAAGGAAGACGAGAGATTCTTTGTGGCTTCTAAGTCTCTGGGTTCCAGTTAATCCTGAAACCCAGTCATTTTCTTGTCCTTAGGCTTTAGACATCTCATCTTCCTAATTTAGGTAGTCATCACTTCCAGTGTTCGATCTAGAATAAAGGAGTTCTATCTAGTACAATCCATATGAGCCCCTGGAGAAGGAAATGGAAGAGCCCAGTGACAGCAGGAAGGCTGGCCAGAGAGCTTGTGCAAATAGTCCACACTTGATGAGACAGAGATCTTGTCCATGGCTGTGACAATGGGAATGAGCAGATCCAAATGGCATTCAAGGGGACTGAGCTGCAGGAAGTGATGCTAAAATAGAGAGCTTCCCAGCATTTGGAGTGCTCATCATAGTAACATTTTCCTGTGACACCTTTGTTGGCTGCAGTGCTTTTATAGCAATGATGGTTATAACAGCCTCAATACTAGCCCAGTACCTCCTAGGACAGTGCTCAACCACAAAACATTTCAGAAAGCCAAGGGCATTCATGAAGACTCGGGGGAGATATAACTCAGCCCAAAGAAGAGACTTGATTCCAGCCTTTCCAAAAAGGAAATTAAGCAATTCAGCTACCAATTCACCAGCAAGTCCTACTCTCCCCAAATGAAAGGGCAGCTGTGACTCCACAGGAAGCACCAGGGTCTCTTCCCCAGAGGCCCGGGGCTGGAGCTGAAGCATCTGGTCTCCAGGGAAGGCTGAAACTGAGAGGAAAGTCCTGGAGGGCCGCCATGACAACAGGAGCCAAAAATGTGTCCAAGTCCAGAGAAGCTCCACCATTCACTAGACTGTATCTTGTGTTTTATAACCACCTATGCAAATATTTGTGGATCCCTCCCCTGTGATCTAGACTGATGATAGGCTTTGGGGAAATTTATAAGTAGTGATCTCACAAACTTTCCTTGAACCTATCTTTCCTTTAAGATCCTTGACATTAATGATTACAAATGTAAGAGGGAGGTCTCTTGGAACAGTGATTCCCTGTGGGTCTTTTTTTTTTTTTTTTAGAATAAAGTAAAGTTTATATAGAATGTGATCATTCCATGGCATATAATCTCACTATCCATCAGTAGCCCCAGGACCTCTGGAGAAAATGTGAATGCTTGACAGAAAGAATTCAATCTTCAAGTACAAATAAGTTAAGTTAGTCGTTTGGCCTCCCAGCAATCAATTACAAGGTACAGACATTTTAGTTCCTACACTGTGAAGGATGTGGAGTAACCTGAATCAGTAACCTGAATACTACATGTTACACTGCAGTAACAAAAGACCCCAAAACCTTAAACAATGGCTTAAACAAAGGCTCACATCTTGTTCATGTGCATGCAGCCACCTAGGTGAACAGCAGTCATCATCTCCCATTGCCAGAGATGTGTGGAGATTATTTCAGAGTCCCTTCATGCTTCCTCCAGAAGTGCTCAGCTTCCTGTCAAAATAGTTCAGTTCTGAATCCAGCTCTGCTGCTGATTTACTATCTAGTATGACTATAAGGTAATAAAACAGAAAAAGGACAGAACTCAAACATCCAAATGATTCATAGTAGTCCATGTGGTAAGCTTTATACCACTGTGTACTTAGGGCAGTAAGCCTGGCATCACCCGAGAGCCCAACCGTGGCAGTAATCCTGATGCTGCAACACTGTCCCCATGAGGGGAGCCAATGGGAAGCAGGGAGGGGTGGTGCCGAGGTCCCAGCTAATCCGCTCACCACATCCCCGGAGTGGCAGAGTGGACAGGCAGCTGCACTGTTGGGTCACCATGGTGAATGTGAGCCTCCCTCTTTTTCTGCTTCCTTCATTGTCTCTTCTTTTTTTAAATCACTACATCAAAAACTAATGATGTATTGTATGGTGACTAACATAACATAATAAAATTAAAAAAATAGAAATAAAAAATAGTGGTACAAGTTCTGCCTCCTAACTTTTTTTTTCTAAGATTTTATTTATTTATTTATTTATTTATTTATTTATTCATTTGAGAGGGAGAGAGAGAGAGAAACAGCATGAGAGTGAAGAGGGTCAGAGGGAGAAGCAGGCTCCCCACTTAGCTGGGAGCCTGATGAGGGACTCGATCTTAGGACTCCAGGATCATGACCTGAGCTGAAGGCAGTTGCTCAACCACCTGAGCCACCCAGGCACCCTCCTCCTCACTTTCAAAGGCAATTTTCCACTGAGTTTCTCTTTCTCTCTCTAAAAGATTATCTGTTTTCCTGCAGTTCTGAGACTTCACATAAATACATCTAGGTGTGGGTCTTTTTTCTCTCATTATGTTTGGGCACTCATTATACACCTTTAATCTGGACAATCATGTTCCTTAGTTCTGGACATCTTTTCTTGATATTTTATATTTATTTAATTTATTTCTTCCTTTCATTTAATCTGTTCTCTCTTTCTGAAATGGCCATCATTTGGATCTTCTGATCTGATCCTCTATTTTTTTCTCCTTTTCACTTCTCACTTCTCTCTTTGTCTTTCTGTTCTATTTTTTGGATATCTGTCAGCTTCATCATCTAATTTTTTATTTTATGCTACCATATGTTTAAGTGTCTAAATCCCTTTTCTTATTCTGTTGGATTCTTTTCTATAGAATTTTATACTTGCTCCATGTATATCTCTCTGAAGTCTTTTGTTCCATTTGTTTTGTTTTGTTCTGTACCACATTGCCCTTTTTTTCCTGTTTGAATCTCTGTTATTCAGTTAAAGGTTTGACATGAATTCTTGCTTATCCTTCACTATCTGTTCATAATTGATGAGATTCATTACAGAAAATTGGCTGTTTCACTAGGGTCCTAAATGCCAGTTTTTAAAATACAGTTGACCCTTGAACAACATGAGGATTATGGGCACCAACTCCTCACATAGTCGGAAATCCGCACATAATTTTGATTCCCCCAAACTGAACTACTAATAGCCTACTGTTGATGGGAAGCCTTACCAATAACATAAACAGTTGATTAATACAATTTCATATGTTATGTGTATTACCTACTGTATTCCTACAATAAAGTGAGCTAGAGAAAAGAAAATGTTTTTAAGAAAATCATAAGGAAGGGAAAATACACTTACAGTACTGTACTGTATTTTGCGGGGGGGAAAGCCATGTAGTGTAAACTCGTGTTGTTCAAAGGTTAACTGTACTTCATATTGGACCACTGGCCTTGTAGAGGATCCTCAAACCTCCTACCTGGGATGTGTAGGCCTGTCAGTTCTGGGGACTGAAGGGGGTGGGGGTTCCATAAACTCGGTATGTTGATTTTCATTTCACCCCTTTTTAAAAAAATATATAATTTCATACCCCCATCCCTCAGCTATCCTCAGTGTCCCCAAATCTAGAGGCTGTCTAGCTCGGTATCCCAGAAAGTAAACCTCCCACTTTTTCCTGGAATAAGGAAGGCATGATCGCCTGTTATACAGGGTGAACAAAATCATCTGAAGCGCTAATTCTCCTTTGGCTTTCCATCACTACGCCTGCTTTCAGCCCCACCTGCATCCTGGCCCTAATGCTCTAATTCCTGGGTTTTTCCAGGTTTCTGTGAGAAGAGAGATCTTGCTTTTTTTTCCAGTTTCCATCCAGAGACTCAGGTAGTAGTTGTTCCTGGGATTCAAGTCATTTATTTGTCTCCCTTCTCCTTTCCAGTTTCTAAACTGCTAACCTCTAGACACAGAAATTTCTCCTCCTTTTCCTTCAATTCTTGTGGATTTATGGTGTGTTATTCTTTTACTATCATTTTGGTGGGATTTCAGAAGGGAGAAAAGATGAATAAAATGGTCAAACTTCTTTGTTTAACTGAAAGTCTGTTATGGTCTATTTTTAATGTATGTTATATTACTGGATGTTATGTAACTTAGATTATATCTGAGGCAAAATGAGAGGGAAAAGGAGCAATAGAGGAACAAAGAGAGGGAGAGAAAGAAGAAAAATAGAGATAGAAGTGGGTGTGCAGAAATAGTGTTCCCTAGGGGCAGGGAATCATTTTTTTGGTGGGCATGCAGGTCACTCAGAAAAACAAAAGTGTTTACACATTTTTTATAAAATGAAAATATCTTGACTCTAATTATAGGTGTCTGGAAATACATACATATGTGTATAATGTAGAAGACTTACTTTATTGCATAGAAAAATATTTAAGGGCAAATATTCCTCCATTATTAAAGCATTAGCATCTGAGGCATCTTTGAGAAGCAGTAATGCAGACACAACCCTTTCACCATTTAACCTGAAAACTCCATCAGAGGCCATATCAGGAAGTTAGGTGGACAGAACGTGGACCACGAGTTGTGATAGTCCCTTGTCACCAGATGGGATGTTCATCTGACAATGATGGACAGTGCACTGGAGGCTTTGATGGACATGAACGCACTGGCAGTGGCTGTCGAGCTCCATTCTGCTCGGCCCTGAGCCTCAAGATGATGTAGGGATACAGACTTGTTGGCCCCTGCTGAAGTGGGCCAGAGCCCCAAGGGAGAGGGGGCAGCCAAGGGAGCATGTACCAGCACTGTGATGCATGGTGTACTAAAGAGCAAGTCAAAATTTTTGTCAGTTAAAACAACAAAATAATTCTTATTTTGGAAGACTAATGGACATCAGATAATTATACAATGAGAATACTGAGACCAATATTATCTAATTATCTTTAGAGCCTTCCAAATCCAAGGACGGCACCTTTGATACTCCTTGTTCCCGTCAAATGCTTGTGTAACTGAGATTGTGTTTATCAAATTTTCAAGTTAAGAAGAATCAATAGGTAGAGGAACTTGGAAGACCCTTTACTAACAAGAAAAATGCTATGGTAATGCTAAAAATCACATCCCCTCCACATGTTACATTGGCTTGGCTGGGTTTTTGCTTTTTCATTGGGTTTTATTAACACCAGGCATTGCAGCTTTGAGAATCTGGTTTGCCTTCCCTGTCCTTAACATTTCAGAGGGTCAAACAAAAGGTTTAGAAAGAAATTAACTATTTTTATTGCAATGTCTTTAAAGAGTAGACTGATCACATCTCACTCACTGCTTTTATGCTTACATGGGACTTCTCTTGCTACACTAGTAGGTTGGAAATCTAATTTTCAATGTTGACTTTCTATAGTCAGTTCCAACATGGAATATTTCAGAGTTTAAAAAAAAAAATTGGCCTCAAGACAGTCTAAAATCTGCCCTAGAAGGAAGTGGGCACAGAATGAACCAGGCAATACATACTATTTCTGGGTTCAGCTTGTTGAAAACTTTTCAAGTCTTATTCTGTGACATTTACAGAGCAGTTTCAAGAATGTTTAATAAAACAGATTTTGAAAGTGTTTCTTAATCTACAGTATCCATTTATACATCATCAGTGTATAATTATAGCTCAGTGCGGCTGCTGAAAATATAGCAAAGGAGGTAAACTTCCTTAATCAAGCTGGGTTATCCAGGGAAACAGTCCTGGAGAGATGGGGCTCCACCAACAGTGCTAGATACCACCCTCTACAAAGTTGGATCCCAGATAAAATTGGCTTTATGCTATCTTTTTTTAATATGCTTGGGCTCTAGGAAGCAAGGGAAATGTCCAAGGACAGAAGCAAGGGAAATCTCCAAGGACAGCTGAAAACAGAGCAGAGAGCCATGAGTTTCAAACAAAGGCATCAAGCAGGGCTGACATGAGAGCAAGTGAAAACACAACTCCGTAGTAAAAACCCAAGTTTAGTACCTGATACTTGGGAATGATGAACTTGGGATCCCTGCAAGTCTGGTCACCTGAAGACTAAACACTGCCTTGGATCTGGCAGAAGCAAATGCAAATCTCTGGAGGAACATCCCCAGTTTGGGCTCTCAGCAATCCCCAACATGAAGCTCTAACAAATTCAAACTCACAACCAAAAACCAAATTCATAAAGGAAAAATCATCACGAATGTGAGTTAACAGAAACAAGACCAACATATTCATGCTCCCCCCCCAAGGACTTCAGATATTAAAATGCCACACATAGATAAACCCCATATTAAATGTTCAAAGGAATAAAATATAGAATTACAAACATGAAAAAGCAGCAAAAGATGATTAAAACTGACCAATTTTAGATACTTTAAAAATAAAAAATAAAATAATAAATAAATAAAATAAAAAATAAAAAAATACAACTATTTGAAAGAAGAAATTGTGATACTCCTCACAAAGGTAACCAGGAAAACCCATGTCAAATAAGCAAACTGGGTCAACAGGCAAGGGAAGGTGTGCTAAGAACAGGGTCTCGACAACATCTCGAGAAGTGAAATCACAGAGGAATTTTATGGCACCGGACCTGTGTTGAGTGTTAGGATTCAGCTGATTTGGGGGTGGGCTTTCAAAGGCACCCAAGTAAAGATTGGATGAAACAGTCAAGAGTGGATTGGTGGGGGGCATGGAGAAGGGTTTTCCCTGGAAGTTGTGTCATGGAGCATGATACAGTCTTAGCTTTCCAGAGTAGGTCATGGTGGCAGACCTGGTTCCTGGCTACTCTGCATGACTCCTGCTAGGGAAGGTTTTCATTCCTACATCACTCTTCTGTGTCCCTACAGTACTTTAAAAACAGCTCTTTCTTGGGACTTTTAGCATTCATCATTGCTCTCTCCATTTTTCAGTACCTGCTATGTAACTTTGAAGGTTGAAAGGCTTCAAAACATGTTTATGACAGAAAGGAAAGAAGAGGGAGGCAGGGAATGAATACTACATATCCCTTATTTGTTGGGGTATCAGACTTCTGGTCTTGCCTCTTAGAAAGACTTGCACATTCCATGAACTCGAGGACTAGTAGAATTTCCAGGAGCCTACTTAGTGTTTCTCAGAGGTAGTCAACACTTCTGAGTACCCATCTGTGAAACAAGAGCTTTGAGCACTATCAAATATGGGTTTCCCCAGAGTCTCCCTTCCTTGGTCTTTCACATGAAGAAGGGCCACCTCTGAAAGCTACTCAGCTGGGTGGAAAGAGAAAAAGCAAATGGGCTCAATTATCACTTTGTATGCCATGTTCCTGCCACAGAGCCCTAAGGAATGATGGTGGATCTTCACATAGAAGAGCCAGAAGTGACCACAGTGAACTTCTAAGAATGATGGCCACCACTTCACACCTGCCTTCCACATCTCCCGCAAATATCCTTTGGCCAACTCTAACCCAGGAAAGGGGATTCAAGGAACCATAGCTCCCAGCTTCACCAAGTTGGCCTAGAACAATCTAGCAGAGTTGGCAATGTAGAAGTTCCTAAATGAAAAAGTTGCTGACTTGGGGTTCCTGGGTGGCTTACTCGGTTAAGCATCCAACTCTTGATCTCAGCTCAGGTCTTGGTCTCAGGGTCGTGAGTTCAAGCCCCACATTGGGCTACACACTGGGCATGAAGCCTACTTAAAAAAAAATTTCCTGACTTGAAGAAGACAGAGGAGAGGAGGCAGACAGAGTTCATAGAAAGAGCTTCATGGAGGAGGTGCAGTGTTCACTGAGGCTCAAAACAAGAGTATAATTTAGAATACAGAGAAAGAGAATGAGCACATATTTCCTGTTTAAATGTGGCTGCCTCCTTTATTTTGATGTTGGTCCAGAGTGTATACCACTTCCACGGAACACTGACAAGGAACCAGAGGACTCCGGAGCTAGGATGTGGCCGAGAAACAGACACAGATGAAAAGCCTCATCCTCGCCTTAACTCTGTGATTGGGAAGGACAGATCCAGAGTCCTGCTGCCCAACTCACCCAAAGTGGAGTGGTAGGTCTATGCAATGGCCTCAGTTCTGCATCCCACTGTTTCTGTGTCTGCTCAGAGACCTTTTGGCATGCCTACCCTAGAGGAGAATGAATTCTGTCTGTCTGGTTGCTTTTTAAGGCAAATTTTAAAATAAAGACAGCTTTGAAAACAAGTAGAGTTTTGTTCTTCCCTGACCTCAATGAGATGCTTGTTGGCACCAGTGCCCAGCAGTCTGGCTTAGAGTTCTGCTAAGCCAATGGCACCTCATGTGGAGTGAGCACTGCAGAGGAGGGATGCAATGCTGGTTTCTGCTGCAGTAGGGAAAGGGGACCATGTCAGAGGGGTTCCTCCAGGGTCACAGCTGCAGTGCTAGCCCAGGGCCTCCCTCCGGGGTTGGTGGGGGAGGGAGGAGCCTGCATAAAAGGCTCATGGTGTTCAGAGGGGAAGCAGTTCAGAAAGAAAAGGAGGAGGTGGCAGCCAATGAAGAAACAGGCTCCCCCTGGGTGGCTCAGTCGTTAAGTGTCTGCCTTTGGCTCAGGTCACGATCCCAGGGTCCTGGAATCGAGCCCCACATTAGGCTCCCTGCTCGGCGGGGAGCCTGCTTCTCCCTCTCCCACTCCCCCTGCTTGTGTTCTTTCTCTTGCTGTGTCTCCCTCTGTCAAATAAATGAATAAAATCTTAAAAAGAAAAGAAACGGGCTCCCCAACGATAAGCTCCAATCCTCAACAAATGAAGTCACCTCTACTGCAATATAGCCCAAACTTCAGGAGCCTTTGGGGTAGGAAGCTCTTTTAGATAGCTGACACAGCTCCTCCTGCTCTCAGCATCCTCAAAACCACGTCTTTACTCATGGGAAGACTGAAAGGAAGGATTTCCCCACACACTTCCACAAAAACATCATGAGATTCCCTTTTTTTTTTAAAGATTTTATTTATTTATTTATTTATTTATTTATTTATTTATTTATTTATTTAAGAGAGAGAATGAGATAGAAAGCATGAGAGGGGGGCATCAGAGGGAGAAGCAGACTCCCTGCTGAGCAGGGAGCCAATGCAGGACTCGATCCCAGGACTCCAGGATCATGACCTGAGCTGAAGGCAGTTGCTTAACCAACTGAGCCACCCAGGCTCCCTGAGATTCCTTTTAAGCTATTTCTTGGTATTTTTAGATTCTCTCCTCTAGGTCTTCAACATTTGGATAACTTCTTCAGCTCTGGGACACAAAACTGAAAGAAGACTCTTCACCTCGCTGATCCCACATGTATGTTGACTATGCACATGACAGATTATTTTAACTTGAGAGCTGTATTGTTAACTGGGGACATTCATGCTGACATACTTTTTAAATGGTACCAAAGAATACCTAGGGGTTTCCTGTCTTGTTAGACCACTAAGATCTGACCCATTTCCACTTCACAAAGAGCTTACTCTGGTCCCAGGTTTGAGCAAGCTATCTTTCCTCCCCATGTCAAGGATATTGAATCAGCTTCTTTTTTTTTTTTTAGGGAAAATTGAGTTTTCATCAAATGGTTCTCACATTTCTTTTCAAACAAGCAGGGTAAATGGACTCCCGGGCTGGTTGGCGTGTGGCCCTTCTGAGACACAAATGATTTCCTCCATCTGGGGGAAACCTGACCCTGCAGCATCCTACGCCTTGCCACTGGGAGTGTTGAATGTTGTTGACAGGAAAGATAGTCTTTCTTTCTACTCACCAAGAGGCTTTGATGTCCAAATCCCAATCACTCATTCTTAGAGACTGTCAGGGGTGCATGTGAGAGCACCAAATGCAAATCTCTGAGATCAGGGTCTTGTCTGTGTTCAAGTGCATGTGCCCCACAGTCCCTAATGACCAGCATGTCCCTGTCTGCCCGTGGGACCATCCTTGGCCTGCAGCTCCTACTATGCTCAGGATTCACCTCACACGCAGGTGGAGTACAAATGAGGAAATCAACACAATCTGATTTCTAGAGGCATGAGAAAGCCCCGATTTATATTTTCTGTTTACATTTGCTCAATGAGTTCATTCCTTCACCTGCCATTGGAGTAAAGAAAATCAGTCCTTGGAGAAGTCTTTTGCCCACAGTCTTCACTGTACTCCATGAGGTGCCCCCCCTTCTCGGGGGAGCAGCTTCGGGAGCAGAATGACATTATGGAGGGAGGGAGACAGTGGAGAGGGCAAGCCAAGGCCGCTGCAGCTGTTGGTCTTTGACCACCTGAAGAGGCAGCCTCACCCCAGCCCGGTCCTGCTTCCTGCTTCATGTGTTCCCCACATCCCACTATGTCCCAGTCCCCAGCCTCTCTTCAGGCTGCCAGAATTATATTTTTTTAATGCAAGTGGAATTATGTCATTCTCCTGCTTAAAACCATCTTCTGGCTTCCACTGTCCTTGACTTAAAAGAAGAGCTTTTGGGGTCCCTGCGTGGCTCAGTTGGTTAAGCTTCTGACTCTTGATCCCAGCTCAGATCTTGATCTCAAGGCAGTGAGTTCAAGCCCTGTGTTGGGCTCCATGCTGGGCATAGAACCTCCTTTAAAAAAAAAAAAAAAGAGCTTTTTCCTGGGCCCCCAGCCACCATCACCAGCCTCCCTCCTTCACCTACCATCTGAACTTCCTTTGGTTCTTGCCTCCTGTCATGGCCGTTCCCCACTCTCAGCCTCACGCATGCTACCCTCCCTGCTGGGCTGGTGCCCTTTCTTTCTCCTCCTGTCAAACTGGCAAATGTGTCGTCTAGAGAGGCCCTCACTGACCTCTAACCCCTGCTCCTACCGTTACCAATGGTCCCCTTGCTATACTGTCCCATAGGATTTTGTGCTTGTCCTTCATGGAACTTATGACAATGTTCAATGACATAGCTTGTCTGCTAGTTATCCAACATGTCTGTCTCAACAGACTTGGAAGCTTTAAGTGGCCAGAGATCGTACCTATATTGCCCACCATGGTCTACCTAGTGCCTACTACAATGCCCACCACACTGAAGGGACATAATCATTTGCTGAGGGAATGGACATATGAAGGGACAAATAATGAAGCCTAGATTTCAACCCCCTGCCCCACCAGGGCCACACATCCTGGAGGGCACTGCTCCTGGCCTCTCCTTCCCAGACTCATGCCTAGTGTTTGTGGTTATGTGAGCTCCGTCCACTCAACTAGCAAATCAGGCCTGTCCTCCACCTGCAGCAAAGAAATGCAGGAAATCTCTGTGTTTTGGAACAAGGAACTCCAACTTCTTAAATAGACCCCTGAGTTCTACAATGAACTTCACCAACATTAACCCTGGAAGGTACCTTGACAGCCACCTCCCCATCCCTCCTGCACTCATTTACTGATGAGCAGAAAGACCCATGAGGGTGACATAGGACACTATTGGATAGCACTTTGGGGTCCAGACCCCAGGAAGTTTTTACGGCAAAGGTCAGTCATCTCGTGGTCAGTGCTGTCTCTTTCCCATCCTTGGAATCAGTGTGCAGGACCCCCAGCCAATAATAATGGCCAAGCCATTATTCATGATAAGTTCTGACCTTAGCATGATTTTGAGACATAGCAATTCAAGACTTAAAGCAATATTGATAGAGTCTAGCTAGACAGTGGTTTTCCTAGCCCTCTTAGTAGAAACATTGTTACCACTACTGCCATTCTAAATATTTCATTTTTGGAACATCAGTTCAACAAGAAAACATGAGACTTGTTGTGTTAATAGGTGTGCCTGAACACACAGTTGGCCAATCTGAGTATCTCTTGTAAGGGACTCCATGGGTCAACGGGATGTAATTTGGTTGAGGAAGGGGGAATCTTGATACCACAGCAAATGAATAAATGATTTGATGACCTAAAAGGAATGAATAGAATTTTCACCACAAGATAAGGCAAAAGAATTAATTGTTAAAAGTGCACAGAAAGGTGATAGGATCCTCTTTTAATAATAATGCTGTTCAGAAACAAAATTAATCTAACATACACAGCCTGAAATATTTTCACATGCAATAACAAAAATGAAGATTATTGGCCCCTGTAGCTCCTTAGGGATTATTTGTCTGTGAACAGCATATGAAGAAAACTTTGGAACTGATTCCATATAACAGAAAACATCTGTTTGGGTATCTTTCAATTATAATATGTTACGGGGGGGGAAATGGGATTTAGAAATACCAGTCTGACATGTATACTGGCCATTTCTGACTTAAATATTTCATAGACTCCCTTGGCAGAAACAGCTATGGCAATCCTTTAAATTTATCTCTTTGCCTTTTGCAATTCTTGAAAACATTTCTCTCCCCGGCTTCTGATGGAGTAAAATAAGCAGGCATACAAACAAAGAATAATCATGAGGCCAGGTTCAGAAACATTTCCCCATTAATATGTAAGAAGAGGGAGGAAAGGGAAAACCTGGATTAATAGCTGGAAAATCTTCGTCATATGATGTGAGTCACTGATCGTGGTTTTTCAGGTGGAAGCTGCAAGGAGCGAAAGAAGGAAAACCCGCATCTTCCATCTTTTAAAAACTCTGTGAGCTCACATTGCCTTCAGTGGCTGTGCTCTCTCCTTCCCATCACAGCTCAGCAAGTTCCCAGCCATGGTCTCACAGGCAGCGGGCACCGGGCTCCACTTACACACGATCCACAGAAACTAGACTCTTCCCTGAAGTCTCCTACTGTCACCGGGGCTGTCCTGAGGGCCAGTAGGAGGATGTGATGTGAAATGCCCGTTCTTTGGCAACTGTTTTTCTTCTGCTGCACCCCGCTTGCCGATTCATCATGAGCCCTTCATCCCTTAAATATCCTGTTTCCTTAAATATCCTGTGTTTCCTGTGTCCTCAGTTTCCACCCCCCGGATGTGTCTGACCCTGCCCCTCCTGCTCCATTGGTCCAGGCCCTCATTTTCCCCCCTAGATGGTTGCATGTGCCTCCTCAACACACACCCCCTCACTCCACCCCATCTCCTCATCCTGCCCCAGATTGCAGTCAACCATCACTCTACAGGGCAAATCTGTGGCCTCATTTCTCCCCTGCCTTAAAATCCTCCAGGGGCTCCCCACAGCTGTCAGGATAAGCCCAGTTTGCCCTGCCCAATCTGGACCCTCCTGGCTACACCTGCCTCCCGTCCTGCCCTTCCCGAAGGCCAGCCTCTCTCCCACTGCTCCAGGCAGTGAGCAGCACCGGCCTCAGCCCCTGTCACTGGTCCAGACTGTCCTCACTGCTGGGACATCCGTTCCCCTGCATCACCTCCTAACTCACTCTCAGCTCTTTAAACCCCTACCTCCGCACCCCCTTTCTCATCTCCGGTAGTGACTTCTCTGCCTTTTTTCAGTGTCGTATTGATCCGCCTTGCCCATGATTTATCAATTTTATTCATCTTTTCGGGCGCCTGGGTGGCTCAGTTGGTTAAGCGACTGCCTTCGGAGTCCCAGGATCGAGTCCCGCATCGGGCTCCCTGCTCAGCAGGGAGTCTGCTTCTCCCTCTGACCCTCCCCCCTCTCATGCTCTCTCTATCTCATTCTCTCTCTCAAATAAATAAATAAAATATTTTAACAAAATAAAATTTTTATTCATCTTTTCAAAAAACATAACTTTTGGCTTGGTCTATTCTGCTTGGCTTTTATTTCAGTATTTTCTACTCTTGCCCTTATTGTTTCCTTTCTTCTAGTTTCTTTGCATGTGTCTGGCTTTTCTCTTTCTAATTTCCTGAGACAAACACATAGTTCACTGAGTCTTTTTCGGGCTGTATCTTTTCCTAGTACAGCGTTCTCAGGTGAAGATTTCTCTTTAAGCTCTGGTTTCACTACATCCCACATGTTTTTTAAAAACACGTTTTCTAAAAAATGTGGTTTTGTTGAGATTTATTTTTGACCTGAGGGTTATTAGATATTTTTTCTTAAATTTTAAACATATGGTGATCTTCCTGTGAACTTTTTGCTTTTGAACTGTGGTCACATTACATCCTCTGTAATTTTAACCCTTTGAAACTGTTGATAACCTGCTTTGTGGCCTCCTATAGGCTGAGTTTTGTAATTTAATGTGTACTTGAAAACTAGGTATATTATCATGTTGTCTCTTGGTGTGTCAGGTTTTTAATCATGTTTTTGAAATTTTTCACAGCCTTACAGATTTTTTGCCTGCTTTATCTATCAATTCTGAGAGAGATCTGTTACAAAATTCCAGAATGACTAGATTTACCTATAGCTCCATCCTCTGGTCTCTTTTTCCTTCAAATATTTTGAGGCCATATAATTAGATGCATATAAATTTTAAGTTATTCAATATCCCTGATGGGTTGAATCCTTAATCAGTAAGAAGTGACTCTTAGTCTCCAATAATTTCTCTTTCTTTCTTTTTTAAATTTGCTTTGAGGTCAAGTTTGTCTGATGTTAATACAGATTTAATAGCTTTCCTTTGGCTACTGTTTGCAAAGTACAGTTTTTTCCACTCCTTTATTTTCAAACTTTTTTTATTTTTATATTTTAATTTGTGCCTTGGAAACAGAATATAATTTGGCTTCGATTAGTTATCAAGCCAGAAAATCTTTGTCTTTTAACTGAAGTATTTAGTCTACTTATATTTAATATAATTATAAAATATTTAACTTTAAATCTATTGTCTTACAATATGCTTTCTATTTGTCCCACTCACTCCATGCTTTTTTTCTCTCTTTTCTTGCCTTCTTTTGGATTGACCATTTTTTTTTATCATTTCATTTTCTCAGTCTCTTTATTTAAAAGTTTTAAACTTTTTATTATGCTTTTAATGTTTACTTTGGAAATCACAACATGAATCCTGGATTTACCAAAGTGTCATGGTAATTGGGCAACTATTTACTTCCTCTTCAGCAATTTGAGGACCTTAGAACACTTACAATCCTTTTAGTCCCTTCCAAACTTAAATATTTTTGTGTCCTATGTAGAGATAGATGACAGATTGATTGATAGATAGATAATAACACACACATATATATGTATCCCGCAAGTATTATTGTTTTATAAAAGCCATGTCATTTGGGTTTACTCATATATTTATACCTTCCTTTGCTCCCATTGAGGATTACTTTTTGTCTGCCTAAAGAACTCTCTTTAATGTTTCCTTCACTGACAGTCGCTGCTAACAACTCTCTCTGTTTTTGTCTGAAAACATCTTTATTTCACCTTCATACTTGAAAGATATTTTTACCGATAGTCTATGTTAGCGGTTTGTTCTTTGCTTTTGCATTTTCAGTGTATTGAAGATATTCCACTATCTTCTGACTCCATTGTTGTTCTTAATAACTCAATTACCAGTGTATCTGTTGTGCCTTTAAAAAGTAACCACATCAAAAACTAATGATGTACTGTGTGGTGACTAACATAACATAATAAAATTAAATTAATTTTTGAAAAAAAAGTAATTTTTCCTCTCAGGCAGTTTTAAGGATTTGTCTGCAATGACACCATGATATATCCTTTATATTTATCCTGACTAGGATTTCTTGTGAATTTTTATATGTATAAAAATGTCTCTTAGGAAAATTGTCAGCAATTATTTTATCAATTGTTATTGATAAATATTATAACTTTAGCGGTTATTTTATTCTCAAGGCTCATGGCACTGCTCCTTCCAAATCTCCAAATAGACATGTGTTGGACCTTCTAATTATATATATATATATATATATATATATATATATATATATGTTATATTACATTTTCTTATTACCTTTTACCTTATGTGCTTCATTTTGTATATATTCCTCTAACTAATCTTATAGTTTACTAATTTTCTCTTCAGCTGTGTCTAATTTGTCATTCATCTATACATTGAGTTTTAATTAAGTTACTAGATTTTTGTTCCAGAGTTTATTTGTATTTATTTAAATCTGCTTTGCACTTTTTATGGTTTCCAATAATCTGACAAATTTTTCAAACTTATCTTTTCTCTTTTTAAAAATAGTAAGCATAGTTGTTATACAGTCTCTCACTGATAATTCCCATATCTGATATTCTTATGGGTGTGTGTGTTATTTCTTGTTTTCACTGGTTCTTTCTCAGGTGAGTGTCTATCTTCATGTACCTAGTTTTTTGTCTTGTTGGAATTTTTTAACTATGTGCTTGACATTGTATTTTTTAAATTATTGGTAGAAATATTTTGAAGTCTAAACTGATGTTACTTTTTAGATTTAATTTTTATTTGCTTCTGCCAAGTCTCAAGACACTATCAATTCATTACCCTTAATTCCTACTTCAGGACATAAGATTTCTTGGTCACCCAGATGACCCAGAACTAGGCCAAATTTCATGAGAGATCTGTTTTACTTCTGTTTCACCCTTACCTCTAGGATGAAAAGCTCTGCTGAGACTGAGACCAAAGCATAGCAGCTTATATCTTGGTGGGCTTGGGGCTCCAAACTCACATCCCCTCATCTCCCAGGACTGGAAAGGTGCTGCTTACTCTCATAACCATATTTCAGATTCTCAATTGCCCCTTGGTCAAAAGCAGTCCCGGTGCCAACATCTTCTCTGGATTTTCATCTTCTCTTGAATCTTAACCCACTAATTCCTCACTATGTCATTAGCTCTTTAACGCTTTTGAGAAAATTTTTGAATGTCATTTAATTGTCTGTTGGTTATTTACAGTGAGATGATTGGTATGGATTTTCCCACCTTTATCACCAACAGAAAGAATCTCTTTTGCCACTTTCAAGCAATGTTATTCATCTTTCCACTCTTGCTATGCACTACAGTATCAGATAATCATGCTGGTCTGGTATAGCATGGGGGTGTGGCCCCCTGAGAGCTAAAGGCAATGATTATCCAATATTGGATAAACGTCTAGCAAAGAAGACACTTTCAGCTTCTGCCAGCCAGCTTGTGTCCCTCCCCTGGGCCCCACTCCTTCTCTGTACCATCCCCTCATCACTCTCCTTCTGCTCTCCCCTGTTCCTCCCCCGCCATAAAACCAGTTCATCTACAAATGGCTCTTGAATCCATTCTCATTATTTTGTGTTTTCCATCTTAAAAAATCAAAAGCGATTCTTTTTCTGTATGGATTCAAATGACTCTTAATTTATTTTTCTAGAAAAGAAAGGTCCAATTCCTTTAAATTAAGAAAGACATTGAGAGGGCGCCTGGGTGGCTCAGTTGGTTAAGCGACTGCCTTCGGCTCAGGTCATGATCCTGGAGTCCCGGGATCGAGTCCCACATCGGGTTCCCTGCTCAGCAGGGAGTCTGCTTCTCCCTCTGACCCTCTTCCCTCTCGTGCTCTCTATCTCATTCTCTCTCTCTCAAATAAATAAGTAAATAAAATCTAAAAAAAAAAGAAAGACATTGAGAAACAATGTTAAATGAGTGATTCATCATGCTAACATTAACTAGGAGGATGGCCAAAGCACACAGAAGAGTAAACACATTTAGAAAGATGATTTTTCATGTTTAAAATCATAATAACCATGTTCCCCATGTACTCTTTGTTGAGGTTTAAAGTGTCAGACTAAAAGTAATTAAGCTTTACATTCAGTACAAAAACGTATTCAGAAAACTGTCATGTCTCAACTTTGTCTTTATTTTTATGGTTGTATAACAAGGACTGGCCTATCACCAAAGAAGTGGCACTGCATTGTCAACATCTCTATCCCTCACCTCCTCCCATGCTCAGCCTCCTTCTCAGAGGAGCATCTGTAAACTCCATTCTCATAAAAACCCAAAAAGATGCAAAACCCACAGGACTGAGTTTATTAAAGTAAAACCCAAAACAAAATCCCTACATTCCTCCCTTTTAGATCTATTCAAAAGAACCAACAGCCTTCAAAACTGCCACATTATTTCCATTCCAATGAAAACAAACATGCTTTAACTGAAAAATCTTAGACTCCATGGCAAACAATAAATCAGGTAATTTCCCTCAATAGGGACACATACTTGTAATTAATGAGGCAAAGCAGTAAATTTCAAGGGGCATTCTTCCCTCCCATAACTTCCACCAGTCTTTCCTTCAGTGTCCACCATCTTACATCATACTACTTCCCCCGGTCAATAAACAACCTCGGTAAAATGAGCTGTTTGCCATAGACATGTATATGTGCATAGATAGAGGGATAGAGAGAGATGGAGACAGAGAGAGAGAGACATAGAGCTACAGAGATGAAATGGGGAAAGGGAAAGCAATAAAGCAAATGCAGTGAAGTGGTAATTTGGGAAATCTGGCTCATCTACAGAATTCTTTGTACTATTCTTACAACTTCTCTATAAATCAGAAATCATTTCAAAAGAGAAAGTAGAAACAAAACCAAAAGCAACAACAAAAAATCGGAGGCTTTTCCCTCAATTCGTGAGCTGGACAAACACAATCTCTATTCCCTAGCTCCTTTTTAAATAAGTCACTGCAAACGGCATCTTCAGGCAAGTTACAAAACAGTCAGCTGTGTCACAGGCTTCCTTTATGTCATTATTGTCATTGTCCTTCCCAAAGTCTTGTCTTGTTGCCATGATAAAACTTGGGTGTTTTCCAAGTCTGTGTCAGCGAGAGGTAAACAAATTGTCTCTTCAGGTAAGGAACTTCTGTACATGTTCTGAACCAGAAAGAAAAAGAAGTAAAATTAAGAGTTATTTTGTAAAAGAGAAACCAAATCTCCTACTAGCTCACTAGAAGACAAGGTATGTATTAGCCTCTCATTAATGTTCAGTGGATACATGTCAAGGGATGAAAAAAATATGAAATGTACATGAATGTCCAAAATATCACAAAGCATACAGATGTGTTCACACCATGGCTTGGATACTATCCCCTCTACCCTGGTCTTGCTCAAGGTTGGGATCTTCTACCAGCTCAACATCCTGATTCTGCTCTGTCCTGCAGCCACATCAGGTCCATGCTGGTCTGCTTCCTTCAGACCATGGGAACTTTGGGCACCTATCCTAACTGCAGAGCGAATTTGATTTCTTTATCTGAAAATCTCACATTTTAGTCTTTAATGCCCAAAAATCGGTTAGCCTCAACTACAGAGACTTCATAAACTTTCCTTTGCTCCACTTCTTTCTACTGCACAAATTTATCACCTGCAAGACTTGACACACCCAGCAAAATGCAAGATGCTTGCTAAGCCCTCTCAAGGTGGCTCAAGGGGTTACAGACCCTCCTGGGTTCAGAAAAGGAAAACCATATCCTCCGTGCTGGGGGCTGTCTGCATGATAATTCACTATTTCTTACATTTCTTCTTTGCTTGCTTCCTGTCTTTCCTATGGCTGTGGTTAAAACCCATCCACTTGGTAAATATTTGTCTATTTGGAACCTTGAGATTTCATATTTTATTTACTTACACATGTGGGGTTATGGTCATTCAGCAAAATGCATCAACTGTCTGCCATAGAGCTGGCACTCGGGTTGAAAATGCAAGGTTCAATCTTGGACAAGATATAGTTCCTGCTGAACGCAGCACCTCTGGTCTTGGAAGTCAGCACTTCAGTACTAGCATTTGGTGGTATATCATGTATCAGCATATGATAAGTATCAGCTCAAATAATGTTAATTAACCCTCTATGCCCACCTAACACAATACAACTTTTTATATAATGAACAAAAATTTAATGAGCCTACAAAGTGAAGATCATTGTACCAATGACCTACAGGAGTAAGAGAGTTCAAACTGTCTTGGAGGAGATACGACATAAATGTGTGAAAAAGTAATGAACAATTTATGGAAGTTTATGATCCAGGACCATCCACTTCCTTGAAAGGAGCAGGCCGTGAAGGCAAGGCAGCTCTGCTGGCAGAATTCCAGACACCGTCACACCAACATGAGAAAGGTTTCCAGCCAAATTTCCTCATGCTCTTCAAATCACAGCACACAGGTTACTACCTATCTCGTGTTCCTCCCAAAGACACAGTGCACCATATTGGCCTGCTCAGAATGGGCCAGACATCCTTAGTAGGTCAGGAGGGATGTTGGAGCCCATGGTGCACAGGAGGCTCTGTACTCCGGGAGCAGCCCAGGGAGGCCCCTTGCATGTTCACCTCCATCTATGTGCCATGCTTTCCAGCCACTGGGTGCCGCCCAGATGGACATAGTCCCCAGATAAGGTGCCACACTCACTATTGTGTTTTCTCCACTGTGAGTAACACACCGACCTGTGGTCAGTGCCTCCCATCCCTCCGGAGGAACATATTGTCACTGAATCACTCACTCCTCTCTTAATGAGTCTTTATTGAGGACTTACCCTGGTCCCCCAGTGAGCATGACTTGCTGGACTCCAGACCTATCCCAACATTGACTCCTGAGTGAAGACAGCTGAGACTCCAAAGGGAACCCCTGCCTCACAAGCATCAACAAGGGCTCATGACCAAACCCTTGACTAGACACCGCAGTGAGCCCAGCTGTGCGTATCAGGCACGTCGACACTGGGCGCATGTAGGAGGGTGCTAGGACAAAGGCACCGCTCAAGGAGCTCGGATTCATGTTCCTATTGGAGAATCTCCTAGCCCGGATTATTCCTTGGGCAAAGGAGTTCCAGCCAAAACTTATACTGAGCTCATTTAACTTCCCACTGTGTCGAGACCTGGGCATGCGCTCCCCACACCACGAGCCAGGTCAGAACTCTGGGAATGAAAAGTGAATGGAACAAATAAACAAAGACTTGAGACACTTCTACCCTGTAACGGAGGGCACCTCCTTGGTCCTGCCATGGCCCAGGCAGGCAGAGGGTCAAAGCATGCACAGGTGTGGAGGTCTGGATCCGCTGACCCCGGCGCAGGCTCTGCTCCGGGAAGTGCCAGCGAGGCAGCTCCTGAGTGTGCATTTATGAGGCTGCCTGCACAGGCTCAGATTGTCTCTTTGGGGGCCTTCTTGGCCCCAGGTGGGAGCAGAAGGTGGGGAGCCAGTGCTCCCAGTCAGAGGGAGCCTATTAAAGACCTTCGGGAGGGCGCCAGACTCATTCGTGTGGTTCTTTTTCCTTTAGGAAAGCGGACTCTCCTGGAATAATTAAGCCAACGTGAGCTCCTGCCCCACCCTCCCGAGTCTGGCCAGGCAACTCAAGCCCCGTGCCCATAGCTCTCTCCTTGACCATTACCTCATCCCCAAACACTGCAGGCCAGGCCTCCCAAGCAAGCGTGGCAGGGTGGGAAAGGAAAGGCAAAGTTTCTGGAAAAGGGAAAAGACTTCACATGACAAGGGCACTCCCCTCCCTCCTGGGTTTCTCCAGGACATCCTGCCCTGCAGCATGAGGACCCTCGAGCCCCCTCACCAGGGCCTCAGCACAGCCAGACTGAGATGCCACAGCAGTGAGCCCCAGCCTGGGTGCACCAGAGTGGCCCGGGGAATATTTTCATAATAAAGATGCTCAAACACCCTACTCACTGCCTGACCTACTGCATCCTAATCTCCAGCTGGGGGCTTGGGGTGGAATAGAAGGCATGCACCATTTTCAGAAGCCCCTCAGATGACTTTTAGAAGCTCCCACATCTTCCTGGTGAAAAGCCTCTGCACTGCAGTGTATAAAGTCTGTAGAGTGTCAACAGACACACCACCTCTGCCCTCACAGAACTCTCAAACTTGACTCCTGTCCAAACACCTCACACATAACATGGCTTGAGAAGATGAGAAAGGTGGGTATGGGGCTTCATCCAGCTGTGGGCCCACAAACAGCACAGGCACAGGCCAAGTGTGGTCTGGAGGCCACTGTTGAGGTGGTGAAGCCATGAGGCCAGAGTCGCCGTGAGTGACGAGGCTTCCTTCAGGTTGGTAGAGGGACCCAGGAAGCTTCTGAGGCTTGGGACCCACTCTTAGGAGAAAGGCACCAACTAGACAGGATGTCAGGGGCCATCCCAGCAGTCTACAGGTGGGAACAGACTTCATCTTCAGTGACATACTCTCCCAGGTACATGGCACCAGGGCCCTGGAGTCTCAAGATTCACCTGGCCCGGACCCGCCTCTCCCCGCTCACCTGCTCCCCACCCACCACCACCAGGACCAGCGCTGAAGCCACTGCCCAAGGCAGGCAGGTTGCTTTCCACGTTGGCCACACTCTACCTCAGCTGCTAAGAGCCCTGGGGTCCTGAGAGGAAACAAAGGACTGCTGGGGCCAGCCTATCCTGAAGCCCTCTTTCTGCTCTATCTAGCCATTATTAACAGGCTAATCCTAAATTTTCTGCTTCTTCTGGGACTATGGCTACTCCTCCCATGCACTAAGAGGTAAAACCAATCAGGGTCTGAAGGGAGACAATCTTATTCTGGCCATATAAACAGACAAGTCTGATCATTCAGAGTTTATACCAAATTCCACATACACTCAAATCATAGCTATGGTTTTTGGGCTTTTGCGTGTGCTAACCCCCTGAAGACTCACAGCGATGCCTGCAGTAGACACAACTGACCCTCTACCTATAGGGAAGGAGACAAGGGCTCTAGTGCTCAGCTGTCACAGGGCCTATGAAATCCCACCTCATAACCTTGTTTAGAAAGTAGACGAGATGGGGAGAGGTAGAGCATAGGGGATTTTAAGAGCAGAGAAACTATTCTGTAGTATACCTTTGTCCAAACCCATGAAACTTTAGGACACAGAGAGTGAACCCTAAGGTAAACTCTGGACTTTTGTTAATAATATTGCATCAATAGGGGCTCATCAGTTGTAACAAATGTACCACACTAATGCAAGATGCTAATAACACTGGAAACTGTGGGGAGGGGTGATATATGGTGAACTCTGTCCTTTATGCTCGATCTTTCTGTAAACCTAAAAATGCTCTAAAAAATAAAGCCTGGCTTTTTAAGTTAAAAGAGAGAACATGTTTTAAAGCATTTGCAAAGTGTCTGACATGTTACCTGCTATAGTTATCATCATTTTGCCTGGAAGCCCAGGACTTAAGTGAGTTGTCATGGAACCCAGGTGGATCAGAAAAGCCCCATCCAGGAATCTAAAAATTAAAACAAGCAAACAAACAGCAACAGCAAAAACAGAAGGAGACTCATAAATACAGAGGACAAACTGGGGGTGGCCAAAGGAGCAGGGGCTGGGGGACCTGGGCAAAATAGGTGAAGATGATGAAGAGGTACAAACTTCCAGTTATAAAACAAATAATTCACGGGGATGAAAAGTATAGCATAGTATAAAGTAGCAATATTGTAATAGCTGTCTGGTGACAGATGGTAGTTACACTTATTGTGATAAGCAGTGTGTAATATATATAATTATGCAATTACTATGTTGCACATCTGAAACTATATAACATAATATGCCAACTATACTTCAATGAAAATAAAATATAAATAAATAAGTAGAATAAGTTACACATTTAATTTTTTTAAAAAAAGAACAGTCCCACTTAGACTTCATAGACAAAAGTTATTTCCTTGTGTCCACCATCTTTGGGGACAGCCCTCCCATTAGGTACTGCTGAAATTATGTGTCAGTGGCAGACAAATTTATAAAATTGCTGAGTATTCACCAGACACCTGTTTTTCTTGCCTACCAGCCATGCTGCTCAGTGAGAATGTGACATCCGAGCCCCAGGTGTAGAAAAGATGTGCTCAGAGACACTGTATCACTGTCCCCACTGCCATGCCCTCTTCTGGCCTTACTTATATCCTTGTGTTTTTAAAGATATGGCCTTAGTCAGGGTTCTCTAGAGATACAGAACCAATAGGATATATATGTTAAGAGACATATTTTAAGGAATTGCCTCATCAATTGTGGGGGCTGACAAGCCTGAAATTTGTAGGGCACACTGGTAGGCTGGAAATTCAGGCAGGGTTTGAGTCTTGAGGCAGAATTCCTTCATCTTAAGGAAACCTCAGTTTTTGCTCTGAAACTCATAAGGCCTGCAACTAATTGGATGAGGCCCACCCATATTATGGAGGGTAATCTCCTGTACTTAATGTCAATTTAGCCTGGATGTGAATCACATGTATAAAATACCTAAAAGCAACATCTAGACTAATGTTGGCAGAACAACCAGGCACCATAGTCTGGCTAAGTTGACATGAAATTTAACCATCACAACTATTTTCCTAAACAAACAAGATGGATTCTATCACATTGATTGATTTGCAAATGTTGAACCACCTTTGCATCCCGGGGATAAATCCCACTTGGTCGTGGTGGATGATACTTTTAATGTATTGTTGAATCCTATTAGCTAGGATTTTGTTGAGGATTTTGGAATACATATTCATCAGTGATATCAGTCTGAAATTCTCCTTTTTGATGGGGTCTTTGCCTGGTTTGGGGATTAAGGTAATGCTGGCCTCATAGAATGAGTCTGGAAGCTTTCCTTCTGTTTCTATTTTTTGAAACAGCTTCAGTAGAATAGGTATTATTTCTTCTTTGAATGTTTGGTAGAATTCCCCAGGGAATCTATCAGGCCCTGGACTCTTGTTTTGTGGATACATTATGTGGAAAACCCAAAAGGCTTCACCCCCAAATTACTAGAACTCATACAGCAGTTCAGTAATGTGGCAGGATACAAAATCAGTTGCTTTCTTATACACTAACAATGCAACTGTAGAAAGAGAAATTAGAGAAATGATTCCATTTACAATAGCACCAAAAACCATAAGATACCTCGGAATAAACCTAACCAAAGAGGTAAAGGATCTATACTCTAGGAACTACAGAACACTCATGAAAGAAATTGAAGAAAACACAAAAAGATGGAAAAACATTCCATGCTCACGGATCGGAAGAATAAACATTGTTAAAATGTCAATGCTACCCAGAGCAATCTATACCTTCAGTGCCATCCCGATCAAAATTCCAATGATATTTTTCAAAGTGCTAGAACAAACAATCCTAAAATTTGTATGGAATCAGAAAAGACCCTGAATCACCAAGGAAATGTTGAAAAAGAAAAACAAAGCTGGGGGCATCATGTTGCCCGATTTCAAGCTATATTACAAAGCAATGATCACCAAGACAGCATGGTACTGGCACAAAAACAGACATAGAGACCAATGGAACAGACTAGAGAGCCCAGATATGGACCCTCAACTCTATGGTCAAATAATCTTTGACAAAACAGGAAAGAATATGCAATGGAAAAAAGACAGTCTCTCAATAAATGAAGCTGGGAAAATTGGACAGCTATATACAGAAGAATGAAACTCGACCATTCTCTAACACCATACACAAAGATAAACTCAAAATGGATGAAAGACCTCAATGTGAGACAGGAATCCATCAAAATCCTAGAGGAGAACATAGGCAGTAACCTCTTTGACATCGGCCACAGCAACTTCTTTCAAGATATATCTCCAAAGGCTAGTGAAACAAAAGCAAAAATGAACTTTTGGGACTTCATCAAGATAAAAATCTTCTGCACAGCAAAGGAAACAGTCAACAAAACAAAAAGGCAACCCACAGAAAGGGAGAAGATATTTGCAAATGACACTACAGACAAAGCACTGATTTCTAAGATCTATAAAGAACTTCACAAACTCAACACCCTAAAAACAAATAATCAAGTCAAAAAATGGGTAGAAGACATGAAAAGACACTTTTCTGAAGAAGACATGCAAATAGCTAACAGACACATGAAAAAATGTTCATCATCATTAGCCATCAGGGAAATTCAAATCAAAACCACATTGAGATACACCTTACACCAGTTAGAATGGCAAAAATTGACAAGGCAAGAAACAACAAATGTTGGAGAGGTTGTGGAGAAAGGGGAACCCTCTTGGTGGGAATGCAAGTTGGCACAGCCACTTTGAAAAACAGCATGGAGGTGCCTCAAAAAATTAAAAATAGAGCTACCCTATGACCCAGCAATTGCACTACTGCATGTTTACCCCCAAAGACACAGATGTAGTGAAAAGATGGGCCATATGCACCCCAGTGTTCATAGCAGCAATGTCCGCAATAGCCAAAGTGTGGAAAGAGCCGAGATGCTCTTCAACTGATTAATGGATAAAGAAGATGTGGTCCATATATACAATGGAATATTACTCCGCCATCAGAAAGGATGAATACCCAACTTTTACATCAACATGAATGGGACCGGAGGAGATTATGCTAAATGAAATAAGTCAAGCAGAGAAAGTCAATTATCATATGGTTTCACTTATTTGTGGAACATAAGGAATAGTATAGAGGACATTAGGAGAAGGAAGGGAAAAATGAAGGGGGGGAAATTGGAGGGAGAGATGAACCATGAGACACTATGGACTCTGAGAAACAAACTGAGGGTTTTAGAGGGGAGGGGGGTGGGGGAATGGGTTAGCCCTGTGATGGGTATTAAGGAGGGCATGTACTGCTTAGAGCACTGGGTATTATCCGAAAACAATGGATCGTGGATCACCACATCAAAAACTAATGATGTATTGTATGGTGACTAACATAACATAATAAAAACAAACAAACAAACAAGATGGAAAAAGGTATGTTTGGAAAATATTTACATTTCAAATGCTCTTGGAGAAGTGTACCTCAAAATGTTGTTATCTGACCTTCCAGGCTGAGATGTGGACTCTTTTGTGCCCCTCTTGGCTACCTCTGGAGAAAAGGACTTGGCCCCCTGACATGGCCTGCCACACTCCACCCCATGTTTATGGGGATTTAGGAGTAGAGGATGTAGTGCCCAGTTTAAGAACCTGCTCATGATGTAGAAACATCCTTGCCTGTACACATCACTCTGGACACTCCTTGCAGCCACTAGTCAGAGCTCTGTTCTGTTGTCACCTGAGTACCTAATACCAGAAATGCTTCTCAACCAGACCCTGGGGAGGTGAAATGTCCTCACTTTTGGTAAGAAGACAGATAAGGTCAATCCCAGCATCAGAGGGCCAAGAGACACTGACCAGGACGTGGTTATTCCTAACAAACACTTGGCCCTGGAACTCTCAGCACTGGTCTAGCAGGACAGAGAAGGTCATTCCCTTCCAGTGCCCACTGTGAGCTGCGACAGAAGGGTTCTACAGAGGCCCGACAGGAAACCAAGCTAGAAGTGTGAAGAAATAAGCTTAGGTCATTTTATTATAATGTCTTTTTGTGCTGTGCTCACAAAGAATGATGAGTAATATGGAGTTGCTAGAACATGGCCCAAGGGGTAGGTGGGATTTAGGAAGCCATCACTATCCAAACATTTTGAGGACACTCAGCCAAGAAAGAGCATCTTCATCTATAGGACCATCCCTAGGTGGACAACTGATTGAGCAAAGACAAATCCAGACAGAGATTATTCCCAGGGGATCAAAACTCATCAGGGGGGGTGGGAGGGTGGGGTTCCACCACTAACCAAGGCTGCCCACTCAGCCTCAGACAGGCTAACATCCTTTCCCCCAACATGAAAGGCTCCCTTCCAGAGGAAGGCTCTGCTTGGTGGCCCTGGAGGATCCTCCATCACAGTGGTGGCTCTTTGAACATGAACAGGTCTTATTGGGTGGGACACCACTTAGGACTCCTATCCTACTGAGGGGTGGGAACACCCTGCCATGAGCATTGAGCCTGCTCTGGGTGCAAATCCCCACAACTGCCAGAAGAGGCCAAACATGAGCATTCAAAGAATCCAGGTGGGGTGATAAGCAATATTGCTCATCCTTCAAAAGGCAGAAAAATGAGACGTAAGCCAGGTTAACCAGAGAGATCAACCTTTCTGAGCACGTTTCCCCACTTGCCTGCCTACCTCAGAGTGCGGTCTGGTGAGCCAGGCAAGCACTGCATGGGAAGTGATTTAGGAAGATTACCGTGCATGGGAGAGAACTTTGGAACTGTATTGCAGGAATGCAGGCTACCAATATATTGTCATCCTAACTAAAACAGGGTAGGTTTAGGGTAACTGGATAATTTTTTCCCTAGAATGTAATGCTCAGTTGAGATCATCATCTTAGTGCACAAAAGCTATCTGGGCTCACAGTTTGCACATATTTTAGACATTCTTGGTGCTGTTAACCAAAGCTCTGCCAAAGCTGATCCACTCCTCCCCAACTTGCCCTCTGTAAGCTATTTTATAAATTCCTCTCCTCTGGGGACACCTGGGTGGCTCAGTCTGTTAAGCATCCAACTCTTGATTTTGGTTCTGGTCATGATCTCAGGGTCATCAGATGGAGCCCTGAATGGGGCTCTGCACTCAGTGCAGAGTCTGCTTGAAATTCTCTCTCTCTGCCCCTTCCCCCACTTGCACACTCTCTAAATAAATAAATAAATAAAATCTTTAAAAAAATATTCCTCTCCTCTGCTAAACCAGCTACCACTCTTCTTCAACCACTTTCTTCTGAAGTTTTGTTTGTATCTCCTGCCACTGTTTTCTTCTCTCTGGCATTCTTTGGACTTAAAGGTTTGTAGGTTTTTCCTATCCTTTTACAAGGGGTTCAGTAGGAAAGAGGGGTACATTCATGTAGCTCATCTGCCATACTTAAGTCAACATCACGTTGAGGTATTATACCTCATTTCTGATTCCATGGTATAGGTTTGATTATTGTGGGAATTTTCAGGGACTTTCTGCAGTGGAAGTGAGAATGATTTCAGGAAATATGACATAAACAACACAGGAGCCATCTGCACTCTCTCAGCCAGAAGATGGCTCCAGAAAATGCCAGTCTCTGATGACAGGGTCAAGAGGGCCTCACATCTATGGCAAGAAGGTGATGCTGCAGGAGTCAGAGCCCACTGACCCTGCCACTTAGCAAAACCTCCCCTTCCAGTCATTCCTGCCTGAACCCTCACTCCATTGTCACTGATTCAGACAAGATTTTTTCCCTGGAACCCCTTTTCCTCATTCACCAGTTGCTTCATTTATTCAATTAATGCTTACCAAGCACATCCTATGTGCTGTGAATTATGCTATGGATCATGGATACAAAAATGAATAACATAGGATATTTGCTACCATAGAATAAATATTGTAGCTGGAGAAACAGACATATCAGCACATTATGTGGTCCTTGTGGGAGCATACTGGTTGGAAAGTTCTACCTGGCTGAGGATGCCTTCAAAGAGAAACGTCCCTGAAGACATTGAACCAGGCAGGGGAAGCAAAGTAATAATGAACAGAGAAAGGTAGGAAAAGCCAAGGACTCCTGAGAGAAGCTATCTATATTAAGTCATATCACCTTGGTATGAATTACATTGAATAGTTTAATAAGTAATCTCCAGTAAGCCACAGAGGTGGGTAAGAGGTGGGCTTAAGAAGTAGAATATCTACCTATCAACAAACATGATAGGTAGGAACAGAAAACAATGAACTCCACATTCTTGTATTCAGCTTTGGTTAAGAAATTTCAACAGATCTTGAGAGAGTGAGAAAGCTGTCATCACAAGTATTTTGAGAATACAAAGTACCAAGTTTGCCACATCTTATTAAAAGTTATTGCAGGGGCACCTGGGTGGCTCAGTCATTAAGCATCTGCCTTCGGCTCAGGTCATGATCCCAGGGTCCTGGGATTGAGCCCTGCATTGGGCTCCCTGCTCCGCAGGAAGCCTGCTTCTCCCTCTCCCACTCCCCCGGCTTGTGTTCCCTCTCTTGCTGTGTCTCTCTCTCTGTCAAATAAATAAATAAAATCTTAAAAAAAATTATCACAGAAGGTAAAAAACATTTATAAGTCAAACACCTCAAAGACACTCCCAGATACAAACACTAACCAGTCTGGCAAATTCTTATTCTGCCTAGTGTCAAACTGAGTCTAGGCTGATTTATTTGCAGGAAATTCTCCTGTGACATTCTGTTTGCAAATTCTAAAAGTCTTATTATCATCTCTTCTGGAATGCAACCCTTAATCTCTAGGCTACGCTTGCTTTGTATAGTTGTGGAGAATTGCTTTCCTTTGCTATTTTATTTGTTTAGGAGATTGCATTTGTTATAAGATATTTATTGTAGAACACAATAGTTTACTCATCTAAATTATAATGTACATAGCAGTGCTGTGGTAATTAGATCACTCTCATGACCTCACTGATTTTATTCTGGAAAGCTCATCTGTATATATCTGGCTTGACTTGACTTATGCATCAGGAATTATCAGGAGTGTATCTTGGCTTTGATCCTACAAGCTGATTCAAGAAACAAACTGAGCTCTGGTCAGAGTCATTCCTTTGAAAACAATGCAAAGTGAGTTTTGCACAACACAAATACACAACATGTTCAGATGAGGAAAGCTACAGGCTAATTTCACAAGCAACTTTGAATGACACCGGCTTCTTCCTAGCTGAGAGCTTCTTTTTCTACATTGTACAGCTCTGCCTGACTCTCCTGACAGGGGCTTGCCCAAGCCTTCACTGCAAGAAGACGAACCTTAGAGCGGGAAGGGGGTTGTTTCTGGAGGTCTGCCCTGTGCCATCGAACCATTCAACTAGAGAAAGAAACAACAAATGTTGGAGAGGTTGTGGAGAAAGGGGAACCCTCTTACACTGTTGGTGGGAATGCGAGTTGGTACAGCCACTTTGGAAAACAGTGTGGAGGTGCCTCAAAAAATTAAAAATAGAGCTACCCTATGACCCAGCAATTGTACTCCTGGGTATTTACCCCAAAGACACAGATGTAGTGAAAAGAAGGGTCATATGCACCCCAATGTTCGTAGCAGCAATGTCTGCAATAGCCAAACTGTGGAAAGAGCCTAGATGCCCTTCAACAGACGAATGGATAAAGAAGATGTGGTCCATATATACAATGGAATATTACTCCGCCATCAGAAAGGATGAATACCCAACTTTTACATCAACATGGATGGGACTGGAGGAGATGGTGCTAAGTGAAATAAGTCAAGCAGAGAAAGTCAATTATCATATGGTTTCACTTATTTGTGGAACATCAGGAATAACATGGAGGACATTAGGAGAAGGAAGGGAACAATGAAGGGGGGTGGGAATCGGAGGGAGAGACGAACCATGAGACACTATGGACTCTGAGAAACAAACAGGGTTCTAGAGGGGAAGGGGGTGGGGGGATAGGTTAGCCCTGTGATGGGTATTAAGGAGGGCACGTACTGCATGGAGCACTGGGTGTTATACGAAAACAACGGAGCATGGATCACCACATCAAAAACTAATGATGTATTGTATGGTGACTAACATAACATAATAAAATTAAAAAAAAAAAGAAGATAGATGCAAAAAAAAAAATCAACTAGAGCACAGAAAGTGGACATTCTTTGCATCACAAAGCAACACGCCCATTGTAGAACATAACAATAGTTTGTTGCTGCTGTATTCCCAACACTTGTAGTGGTGCCTGGCACATGGAAGGTGTGCAATAAATATTTGTGAGATTGAATGAACCTGAACGAATAAACTAATTCCAACCTTCATTTCCTGTGATACGTATCAAACTGTAGACAATGTCTTGGTTTCTTTTGATTCCATGACACACACCACCCCAGGCTACTATGTTGAAGAAAGCATTGGATAATGGCATCACCATGTCACCCATGTCACTGGGGGAAGTGGAAACTTATATAATCAAAAAATACCACAGTTGTAACTGGTCATCTCTCTCATTTTACTGATAATGATACACAACCCCAGAGAGAAGACGCGGTTGCCCATGGCTTTCTCCCCACTCATGGAACCCCAGCTGTGAACTAGACACTAGGCTAAATGCTGGGACTGGCACAGGGGACAAACAAGGTCCCACCCTCACAGAGCTCACTGTCCAGTGAACACAGAGGTTTTCAAGACCTGTCCTCAAACCAGGCCAGGCATTCCAGGATCCTCTGGAAGCCTTATTAAAAGTAGAGAGTATCTTTCAATGAATGCCAAAGCTAGTGGGTGATGGTGGTCAAGATTACAGGAACTAATACTGTCTAAATATCTCTCTCTACAAGGTACTTATTAATTACAAAGGGTAAAATCACTTTATGGTTGAGAAACCTGGCAGGGACCGCCTTAACCGATAACTAATGCTGCCATTGCCAGGAATGGAGCTAGCCAACTGAAGGGGCCTCCAGACTCGATGCACAGAGAAAGACACATCATCACTCCCATGGTGTGACAGATGGCCCAGAGAGCATAAGCCGAATCCAGTCATAAGGAATCAGCAGACACACCCAAATTGAGGGACATGTTGCAGAATCACTGACCTGCACTCTTTAAAAATACTAATGTAAAAAGTAAAGCCTCAGGAACTCTTCCAGATTAAGAGAGGCTAACGAGATATGGCAATGGAATGCAAGGCCTTGGATTTACTTTTTCTATAAAGAATACTGTTGGACCATTGGCAAGATCTGAATAAAGTTTTTAAATTAAACAATTGCATTGATGTTAATTTTCTGGTTTTGATTATTATATTGTGTATTATGAGATAAGTCTTAGTTTTTAGGAAGCAAGGATATTTAAGGGTAAAGAGGCATCATGTCTCATGCCTATAACTTTCTCTTTCTCTTAAGTCGTTCAGAAAAAGACTTAAACACACATAAGCAAATAAGCAAGCATGCGCGTGTGTGTGTTGAGAGAATGAAAATAGGTCATCTAGGTGAGATTATTCGGGAATTCTTTATATGATTCTTGCATCTTTCCTGTAACTTTTAAATTATGTCAATTTTTTTTTATTTAAATAGAGATACTTGGGCTTTCCCCTGAGAGATTTTGATTTGGTAGACTTGGGATGAGTCTAGGTATTCTTGTTTTTAATAAATACCCAGGTAATTCTGATGCAGCTTGCTTTCAGAAAGGGATCCGGGAAACAGAATGCACTGAGATTTGCCTACAATCACACAGCTATTCAGGGACCAAGCCAAAACCAGGCTATCTCTTCCCTTCCCATCCAGGGTTCCTTCCACCATATTATAAACTTTCCTGAAGTAAAATTAGGCACATGTTTAAGATTATTTCAGCCAATAGGTATCAACAACACATTGCTCTCTCAAGGCTATGTCATTGAAAATGGCTCCAGCTGTGGGAACAGTGGGCAGTGAGTATATTCCAAAAGTAGAAGAGAGAGTGAGGAGCTTCTGATCACCTGGGTCCAGCTCACAGGTCAACCAGCAGTCATGCCCTCACAATTATCTACTCTGACAGGAGGTCAGAGCTCATACCTACACACAGCTAGGTCTAGCCACTGCAATGAAAAATATGCACCAAACCAGGGGTCATGGTACCCCCATACGAACCCATGAGGTCATTGCAGCCTGGAACAACAGTTATTTTCCCAGTGAACTGTGGGGTAAACTGGCTGTCTGTGTGTATGCATGTGTTTGTGTGTGTGTGTATGTGAGTGCACCAGAAATTCTTGGATTCGGAAATATCACTAGGTACTAGGTCTGTACAAAGAAAGAATAGCCTACCAAGCACCTTTCTTGGGCCCCAAATTCTCAAGTTCACATTTCACTATAAAAAAAAGAAGAAGAAAAGATTAGAGTCTCATCAACCACAGGAGGACTCTGGCTCCATCTACATAAAATATGATTCAAAAATCATTAGAATCTTCAATTCTTAGAATGGAAGTCCCTTTATGAAAGAACCTGGCCCCAAACCTTACCAATTTTTATAAACAGCCGTTCTGGGAATTGATAAATTTTTCAGTCATGGGGTTGACTAGAAGACGAATGTTCTAATGTCAACCCTGCCCAGTATGATCTCAAATGCAACTTTCCAGAAAGAAACGTAAACTAGCCATTGACAAACTAATAGGATATTTTCTTCATCCTAAAAAAAAAGAATATGACTGTTTTTCAGTTTGAGTGATTCAAATTCTGTGAAGTCAATTTATGGTCAGTGATGACAAGCAAAGAAGACAATGGTTATTTGAAGAAGTAGAAAAACACAAGTGATTTCCCTTGGGAGAAAGGGAAAAAGATGACCTGATAGGGATTTGTTATTTCCCCATGGTGCCTGCTCATGCACCTTTTAAAGACCAGAGGAGAAAGAAGAGCAGCTTCCCATCACCTAGTCTACGGGAATGGGTAGGAGATATGAGGCACCTGCCATTGGTCTGGGAGGTCAAGAAATGCAGGCTTCTGGTACAGGGGGGAGGCAGTACAACCACAAGCATGGTTCCTCTGCTTCATCCCACTTCTCTGATCCAAATAACCTCCAGTCCAGGGAAAGAGCAAAGGAATAAGCACAGAAACTTATTTAAATGACTGAGTTATAGGGGCGCCTGGGTGGCTCAGACAGTTGGGCATCTGACTCTCCCTTCTGACTCAGGTCATGGTCTCAGGGTCGTGGGATCAAGCCCCCATGCCAGGCTCCGTGCTCAGCACAGAGTGTGTTGAGATTCTTTCCCCACCCCCTGCTCCTCCCCCCACTCTCTCGCTCTCTCTTACTCAAATAAATAAATTAAATAAATAAATAAATAAATAAAATATTTTAAAAATAAAAAACATTTTAAAAAAATGACTGAGTTACAACTTTAATTGAGAAAAACCTCAGCTTGTAGTGTGAGCATTACAGAAAGTGCAGGGACTAAGGTCTTGGCAGGAGCTGATAGACACAGAAGGACCAAGTGAAAATACCCCAGTCCGGAGTGACCTCCTGCTGCACCCACTGAGGACTGGGGACCCTGCACGGACATCTGACCTGACTTTCGGGACCTTGGACATCAATGTGAAGATGGCCACTCTAAGATGCACACCCTAAAGCCCAGCATGAAATCATTGCTATTATTCTTGTTTTCAAAGGGAAAATTCCCTCTCTTGGGTGCAGATCTTTGCCAAATTGCTTAGTTACCAAGTGTGTGTTTGCAGTTGTATTTACAAACTCAGTCCTTCCCTTCCCTTCCCTGTTTTAATCACCAGAAACCCTGTTGGTTGACTGCCCGGGCCTGGCTTTGAGATCAGACTGTCAGAGGCACACACAATCATCAGGAGGCCTGAACAAGAGCTGCACCGGGAGGGGTGTTCCTCTCCTGCAAGCCACCGTCTCCTTCCGCAGGCCAGTTAACTTCTTTTGAACTGTGCTCCATCTCCTCACTCCCTCCAACGTGCCAACAGACTCCTACTGAGCACCTACTATGTAGCAGACACTCTGCCATGCACTTGGGGACACCTAGACAACGTGGAGCGAGTTCTTGCCGCACGTGAGGCTTGGTTCCAGGGACTTGACATATCTTAATTTACTTAATCCTCACAATTATCCTATAGAGGAGGTATTAATGCTTCTATTTCACAGAAGAGGCAATGGAAGCACAGAGTACTTTAGTAACATGACCAATGTCACACTGCTTCCAAGTGTTAGAGGCAAGATTTGACCCAGGAATGCTGATTGCAGGGCTCACACTCCCCACCATACCCTTTAATGAGAGCTCTCAGTCCAGTAGTAGACCACTCTGTGGATCCCCAGTGCAGGGCAGCGTACAAGGTGCCATCCTAGAGATGGACGCAGGGAACAGCAGGGCACAGGGTCCAACTTCACCTGCGATCCACTGCATGGAAGAAACCACATTGCCAGTTTGTGTCACTAGCCTTTGAGACCCAGAACCATCATGGCAGCATCTCAGATGTGCCCCAGGGCTCCAGACCAGCTTATGGAATAAAGTGATGATTGCATGAGAAAATGGCCTCCACTCTGTGTGCTGTGTGGACCTCAGCATTCATTTGGCCACTCCCTTCATGGGTCGCTGCAGCAGGCGCACATGCCATCTAGAAGAAATGCCTTAAAGGCCACAGCCTCAGACACCCCATTGCCTCCAAGGAGATGTCTGTTAGGTGGCTCCCTGTTAGGTGGCCCTGAGGGGTCCCGGGAGTCAGAGTTGGGAGCAGCACGGGAGGCTGGTAAGGATGCTCAGGGTCGCAAGGCTCCAAAAAAAACAAACAGAAAGCGGTGGAGATTAAATAAAATAAAAATAAAACAAATTCTTGATTTAGCTAAAGGTCAACACCTTCTGCAGTCCTCTGAGGCTCTTCTAATTTTGTTAGCTTGTCTTGTTTTAATCTCATTTAATCATTTATTTTCAGACTGCCTGCCTGGGGCTATACAACTCTATCTACAGAGTCAGGAATCACAGAATTTCCAAGTTAGAAAGGATAGTTGAGGTCACTCAGTACAGCTCTTCCATTTTACAGATGCTGACACGAAAGCCCAAGGAGGTTTGGTGACAAGTTCAAGGTCGCTCTTCTACCAGTATAGAGCAGGAATTAAAATACCTCTGCTGTCTTGCAGTCTAAACAGACTTCTATTTCCCAAACACTCAGGAATCTGTTACCTAATGTCATGGCTATTTCTGTAGTAAACCTAATATGCCCAGAGACAAATTTTTGAAAATTCTACACTTGGTTTAGTAGTTTTAATCAAAATGTCCCATTCTCTTCTGTCTTCCTAGCAATGATTTTTCTGTGTGCTTCTGTGACTCTTCCACCCTTGGGTATTTTTTACTGCCTTTTATTATCATTCTATCAAAAAAGAATCCCATCTGTTTCTAAATGTGTCTATTGTCTCTGACACTGTCTATGGCCAACCATCCCGTGGCTGGATGGTCCCACAGTGCCACCTCTGGACTGCAGTTTGGGGCATCAACTTTCACAGTGATTTGAATAAAGAGCTGAGTTGGCAGGAAAATAATTATGATTATACATTCTTTATTAACCTCTCTTGCCCATTGCTAAGAATAATGTTGAAATAAAATTGTCCGGGTTAAGAAGTTGCTTGCGGGTGAATGCGTGGCATCACCCTTTTGAAGTCCTCTCTCCCATCATTCACAGACACATGGGATTGTTCACCTCTGTGACTACTCATGAATAATATGGCAAAGCAAGTGCAGTGCAACTAAGAAGAGATCTGAGGACATGAAAATGTGAAGCCTCCTTTTATCTGGCCCCACAGCCAACAACTCCAAAGGAAGTTGGTCCCATCACTGTGGCTCTACTTTAAGAGGGACAGAAAGAGCCTCTGGCCAAGGGTCCAGAAAAAGAGTTCCAGAAACCTTGTGATTGGCTTCAAATGACTGTGTCTGTATATTTTTAATCCACATTTCAAAGATATACATGACCCCCAAATATTTTTAAGTTAACTGCAGGAGAAGATAGGAAACCATGGAAGGATTTTTCAGGACAAGTATAGCCTGATCATGTTTTTCAGATCTCTCTAGCGCCAGGGCACAGTCCCCAGGGGAGGATGGCTGGAGACAGGAGACCGGCGGGAAGGGTAAGGAGGGGGTTGAGGCACGGGAGGGCGAGCGCCCAGCCACACACAGCCAATAGAGTGTGCGGAGAGCAGGGGTGGAACTGTGAGATTTGGGGGACTATGGCTGGATGTGGGGTGTAGGGGACAGAGAGGAACCCGGCATGATCCCCTGGATTTCTAGACTGGGCAAGACACAAGACAGTGTCACCAGATGAAGCCGGACTGCAGCAGGAAGAGAAACCATTTTGAAGACAAGATGATGAACTCCGATTCAGACACTTTGTACTTCAGTTTCCTGTGGGGAAAGATGCTCTGAGATGGTTTAAAATGCACCCAGTGCTTGGGGGGGGGGGCGGGTTGGTGATCAGGGACAGAGCCAGAAAATGCCATTCACATTTATTTAGGTACCAGTTAAATGATGATGGTAAATAAGATCGTCTAGGGAGGAACTGCGGCAGGAGACTACAGATGGTGGGAGACCAAAGCCAGTGACACCCCAACATTTGAAGAACAGGCAGAAGAAGGGGTCACGGAGGAGAGACGGGAGGAAATGGCCCAGGAGGCTGAGCGAAGATCACTAGGGTGTGAAGGACGTCGGTCCGGTAAGACAAGGAATGGGAACTGCTCGTTGGATTTTGCAAGTGGAAAGTCACAGGTTAGCTTAGCTGGAGCACTTCCACACCCTTGAATCATGGAAGAAAAATGGTTGTGGCTTTTCCAATGTCTGAAAGGTAATGAAGAAGAAGTAGTGAGTGTCTTGGTCCATTCTGGCAGCTGTAACAAAATACCACAGACGCGGTGTTTTATACACAACAGAAATTTCCCTCTCACAGCTCTGGAGGGTGAAAGTCCAAGATCAAGGCCCAGACAGGTCCAGCATCCACAGAGAGCCCACTTCCAGATTGTAGGTGGCCCCACGTGGGACCGGGGCCAGAAGTGGGAGGGGGCTCTGGGGCCTCTTTTCTAAGGATGCTAATCCCACTCCTAAGGCTCTGCCTAAGCACCTCCCACAGGCCCCCCTCCTAATACTGTCACCCTGGAGCTTAGGTTTCAACCCATGAATGGGGGGGACACGAACATTCAGACCACAGCAGGAAGCACACGGGATCAGGCCGAGAATGTGAGGTAAAAGGAGAGAGGGAGAGTGGTAGCTAGAGATGGTGCCAGGGAGACATTTTGGGTCCCCTTTCCAAATGGAGATGGAAGTGAGTTTGGGCCTGTTGGGGGGGCAGTGAAAAGTCAGTGAGAGGGCACACGCAGGCAAGAGGATGAAGCCTGAAGACACAGGCCTGAGGAGACAGCGATGTTTGTAGTGGTGGTCCCTTTCCTTTTGCTTTGTTCTTTTGTATACATGTAAAGTATACAATTTGATTTGATTTATGTATACACTGTGAAGTAAACACCACAACCAAGCTAATTAACACATCCAACACCACACGTAGTTACCGTGTGTGCACATGTGTGTGTGTATGCATGTGAGAGTGTGTATGTGTGTGTGTGTGTGTGAAGGGAGAACATTAGGATCTACCCTCTCAGCAAATTTCAAGTGCACAGGATGCTACTGTCACCTCCAGTCACCATACTACACCTTAGACCTCCAGAAGGTCATCTTGCCGAAGAACCAAAACTTTGTACCCCTTGACCAACATCTCCCATGTCCCCCCTGCCCCAGTCCGGGTAACCACCACTCTACTCTCTGCTTCTCTAAGTTCGGCCTGCTCAGATTCCACATGTAGGTGAGATCATACAGTACTCGTCTCTCTGTGTCTGGCTTATTTCACTTAGCATAATGTCCTCCAGGTCTATCCATGTTGTCACAACTAGCAAGATTTCCATCTTTTCTCAGGCTGAATAATATTTCCTTGTATGTACCTACCACTCCTTTATCTCTGCATCTGTCAATGGACACTTGGGTTGCTTCCATATCTTGGTTACAGGGAAGACCACAGCAATGAACACAGGAGGGCAGGTATCTCTTTGAGATCCTGATCAATTCTTTTGGATAAGTACCCCCACGTAGGATTACTGGATCAGACAGTAGTTCTGTTTTTAATTTTTTGAAGAACCTCCATACTATTGTCATAATGGTTGTACCAACTTACATTCCCACCAACAGTGTGCAAGAGTTCCAATTTCTCCATGTCCTGGACAACACTTAATTTTTGTTTTTTTAATAGCAGCCATTCTGATGGGAGTGAGACTGTTACTGAACCCAAGTTCGGTTGCCCGTCACTCGGAAGGCCAATACTCAAAAGATGAGTTTCGACTGGAAAGGAATATGAGTTTTATTCGGGAGTCTGGGCACCTGGGGAGAAAGCAGACTCCTGTCCAAAAGCCAACTCAGGTTTCTGCCTGGCTGAAGGATTTTTAGAGGGGTTTAATTGGTTAAGGGAGTGCAGTGGGCTGCGACATTTCTTGACTACACGCAGACTGATGATGCCAGCTACTGAGTTATCTCAGTGCTCGGAGGTTGTGCAAGAAGTTCTGGTTCCCTGGCGCTCGGGGGAGTGGGGAATTGTGCAAGGAGGTCTGGTTCCTCGGTACCAGAGGTTGTGCAAGGGTCCTCTGTTCTTCCTGCTAAGGAGAGCAAGGTCTAGAGATGCGCAAAGGGAGGTCAGTAAAGTCATTTGTTGTGACCTTAAGAAAGAAAAACATTTTGCTAACAGATTGCTGGGCTGCTCAGAAAGCCGAGGTGGCTTCAAATAGACGTGCTGGCCTTTGTGGCCTGGGAACGTTCTGGCCCTTCATTCCCAAAGGCTAGTGGTCTGCAGATCTCAAAGAAAGTCAATCCGTTCTATTACAGCTCAAGGGCCTTAAGTCAGCAAGCACAGAGTGTGTTACCTTGAACAAGTTAACCCTTCAGACCGGCTGGAGTGCTGGTATGAGGTGATATCTCATTGTGGTTTTGATCTGCATTTTCTGATTAGTGATGTTGAACAAATTTTCACGTACCTGTTGGCCATTGTATGCCTTCTTTGGCAAAATAGGTCAGTTTTTTTGTTTTTTAGATAAGGTCTTTTCTTTTTTTTATTTTTAAGATTTTATTTATTTATTTGATAGAGAGACAGCGAGACCAGGAACACAAGCAGGGGGAGTGGGAGAGGGAAAAGCAGACTCCCAGCCGAGCAGGGAGTCCGATGCGGGACTAGATTCCAGGACCCTGGGATCATGACCTGAGCTGAAGGCAGACGCTTAATGACAGAGCCACCCAGGTGCTCAGTTTTCAATGGGAACCAGGGTGTTTTAGGACCATGTAGAGCTTTAGAGTAAAGTCATCTAATCTCTTCAATTTGTGGCCGAAGCTGAGGCACAGTAAGGATCTGGGCTGCCCAAACAGACTAAGACACTATTTCTTCAGCAAGAGCTCTTTTTCCTCCAGGACAGAACTACTGTTCCAGTTCTGGTTCTCGTGCTCCTGAAAATAAGCATCTGATTTGCTAAAGGCAGGTTCCATGGGGCTGCAGTTGGCTAATAACTATATACCTCTGCATCCAAAGCTGAGTTATCACTCCCCAGAGAACATGGTCAGCGACTCCTGCCAGAGGCCAGCCCCACAATTAGCATGGTTTCATTTCTTTGTCATTGACCTACAAGAAGGATTGAAGGATACACCCATCTAGCTTGATGGATGCTGCCGAGTGAGGCAGGGGAGCTAATGTCTTGGAAGAGAGATGCAGAATTCAGTCACTTGGTTGAGTTAGACAAATGGTTCAAAGGGAAAAAGAAAAAGTTCATGAGGAATTATGTTAAAAAACAGCACCACGTTTGCACAAAGGAAAAGGACTCAACAGGTATAGCTTAGCAGCAAGACATGCAACTATGAATAATTGGCTGCTTTCAAAAGCCAGAGAATCCTGTTTCTATTGCCATCTGTTTTGGTCTCATCATTCCTACAGTATTAGACCTAACTTAGATCTTTGCATTTTTTTTATTTTATTTTATTTATTTGAGAGAGAGAGATCACAAGCAGGGAGGAGGGGTAGAGGGAGAAGCCGACTCCCCGCTGAGCAGGGAGCCCAACTCAGGACTCGATCCCAGGACCCTGGGATCATGACCTGAGCCAAAGGCAGGCACCTAACTGACTGAGCCACCCAGGCACCCAGATCTTTGCATTAAAAAAACAAAACAAAAAACTGAGCTAACAAGAGTCAGGAAAGAGGGAAACAATGAAAGGAGATGGAAACTAAACCCTACCTAGGAAAGATAAAGAACAGAAGGACAAAGGAGAACTATTATGATCATCCCACCATTTTGTTAAGAAAAATGTCTGATGTGAATATATCAATAAATGAACATAATGTCTTAAAGTGCTCTTTTACAGTGTCAAAGAATAAGTATTGAGAACACAGGCTTGTTCTTCACTTTTGGAAAGTAATTGATGAGCCAGCAGCCAGGTGGAGCTCAACTGATCTGCAAAGCAGAGTCCAATGCAAAATAAAATGGACCATGAGATGCTGCAGAACCTCCTTTCCTGAAAACTGTTAAAAAAAAAGAGACACTTGTTTCACTGCTGGTATAAATTCACATCGGGAGAGCAATTCGGAAATATGGTCAAAAGGCTTAAAAATATTCATATTCTTGACCCAAAAATTCCATTTGTAAGACTTTATGCAAAGCCTCAGTTCTGATTTCTACTCCTTAATTTAACGTCTCTGTGCCATTGAATATCTCTGAGCCCAATGGCTCTTCCTGATCCGTTAAATGGGCAAATAGCACTAAATCACAAATTGTATTCAGAAATAATCAAAATAACGTAAGTCCTATGTTAATAACTAAAATAATAAATTTTAATAAACAATAGTTGTTTACAAGCCTGTTCTGGTAGGCATCCATTTAATTATGTAAAATGAGAAAATAACAATAGATAATTAGATAATAGGTAATTAAAGATATATACATACCATAATAACTGTTCAACTGCTAAAATAAAAGATTCAGAAAGTGATAAAGTTCATGATATATTTGTCTGTGCTTTCCGGTACAATCCCAACATATTTGGGATACATAAATTTGTAAATCGATCTGAAAGCCATACGACATGGGTTGCTTATGGGTGGTACAGTAACAAGTGAACTTTTTTACCTTTATGTTTTTCTATTTTCTAAGTCATCTACAATTAACCATATTACTTTTTTTAAGATTTATTTCCTTATTTTAGAGAAAGAGTCTGTGCATGAGTGGGGGAAGGGCAGAGGGAGAAAAAGGGGGAAGGAAGCAGACTCCCCACTGAGCACAGAGCCCCATGTGGGGCTCACGGGACTCGATCCCACGACCCCGAGATCATGACCTGAGCTGAAACCAAGAGTCGGACGCTTGACCGACTGAGACACCCAGGCACCCCCACATATTACTTTTCTAATCAAAACGTACAAATGAAATGTTCTATTTAAAATTTTGGTTTAGAGAATCAGCTGGCCTTTGTGGTATTATTAAACTAGCTGTAATTCTGTTTAAAAATTCCCTAAACAGTATTCAAAATAATCTCTAGGAAGAGGTTCAAGTTACCTTCGGAAATAATTTCTGGAAGAGTGTGCAAGTTTATAAGGCTTGCAAATGAGCTCTATCAAATGCTAGAAACTGATGACAATGGTTTACGTATGTGTCCCCAGCGGCACTTCCCAGAAACTTAACCTTAGGAGGAGGAAGGAGGTTACAGATGCCTGTAAATTCCTCATAAAAGCTCTGGACCATCTTTCCAGGACATGCACATTTCCTGTATATACTTGGAATGTGGGGTCCTGCTTCAGAGGATGCAAGGACTCTCTGCCATTTAGCCCACCAGTTGCTATTTGGGAAACTCCAAAGTGAGATGCTCCCTTCAATCTAAGAATGAAGTGGAAAACCACTTCTTTCCTATTTCAGAGAATAAGACAGGAGCTTGGCATAAAGAAGTAGCTAATGACCAGCCTGGCTCTTCCTTTTTATTTGCCCCAAGAGAACAGAGGAGAGACAGAGACAGAGAAGAATGGGCTGGACCTCATAGGTGACCTGTTGTGTTAAAGATGCTAATTAAGATTAGTTTGAATAATCTAAGCATAAAGAGTAAACCTCCTATAGTTGAGTTGGGGGGCAGAAGTCACTGGTACTTGTAGATCCCAGTAGATCAATAGACTATAAATATAGATATAGTTTACATGATATAGACTATAGATCTATAGACTAAGACCACTGGAAAATTTGCGCTGCGATCAAATGTTAGACCAGTTTTGGATTCGGTTGTTCTAGATAATTATTGTTTTTTAGTGAAAGCCTTGTAGAAGCTAATAGAGTTAGGAGTTTATCTCTTTTACAAGCTGACTCCGTAAGATTATCTACTTCACTCTTTGATGCTTGGGTTTTTTAAATATAGTTTTCATTTTATAAGTGTGGTTTGGGAAATTCACAGGCATTCCTACATCTTGTAGCTCAGAATGCAAGAAGGGGGCCCAGAGTGCTGCTGCCCAACCCCGTGGCAAAGTCCCAGCACTGTAGAAGGAGAGTACTTGCTCTAGGGACATATGACAGATGTCTGGAAACCACAGGTTCAGAGCTAAGTGACGGCCAATGTCCCACACTGATTTGGGCACTCATCTTTATGACACTTTAGCATGAAGCTTGCGCATTTTTGACTGTTGGTGTAACCCCTCTCTTTGCTCCATGAGGGGATAGCTGGGTGCTGTATTTGTGCTTCCAGCATGGAGGGAAGCTGGGAGCTGCCAACTGGGGAGGCCTCTGAATAGTTCTGTGAAAGAGGAGAGGAGAAACACTTCTGGAAAATACGCAAAAATTGCCATGGACAGCTTAGTTGCCAAGAAACAGTGAAACACAAGATGAAGATCAGAAGAGAGGAAGGCAGAGAGTCGGTGACCTCATGCGCCAGCTCTAAATCTTACTCATGAGGCACCTGCCCCGCCGGCACCGTGACCTGAAGTCATGACCTCCCTGCACACATGCTCACCCAGGGGGCCGCATGACTGGCCTCCCATGGGTCGAGGGAGTTGACCGAAGGTCAGTGGAGGGTTGTTTCTGAGCCTGACTCCTAGAGTGGTATGACTAAGGTCACGGTCAGGACCATGACCCCATGTGAGCCAGGGGCCTCGGGGAAGTTCAGTGGGAGCACAGAGGCTGGGGGCACAGGTAGGCTAAGCCATGGACATACAGGGCATCCAGCAGTTCTGCTCAGGATCACAACTCATATAGCGTAGGGCTGCACACAGCCTGGTGAGGACCATGCATCATCAGAAAATAATTCTCTTTATATGTTTATAATAGGAGCTATAATAATCACTGCAGCATATTACCTTCAGAGTGCACATGGGCAGATTTCATGGGTCTATAAATCAATGCAGGACTCAAGGTGAAAATGGCTGGACGGACAGCCTAGCCTACCAGACAAAGAGGAGTAAATCATCAAATGAGGCTGATCTGGAATTGGAATTAAATGTGCAAAGAGTTCCCAGGACTCCAATAGAAGTAAGACTCCTCATGACCAAGGCCGAGAGAAGGGAATGGATGCCTGGAGGCTCTGAGAAGGCATCGCCCAATGCTCTCACAACACTAACAGCTTATGTGTATCGAGCGCTTGCTCCGTGCCCCTGACATTGATAATCTAATCCTCCCCCACAATGAGCAAGGTTTGTGCGATTCCCATTTTATAGATGAGGACACTGATCTTCAGGGAGTAGTCTGTGGTGATTTCCCTAATAAGTAAAATCGGGCTCTGAACCCAAGTAACCTGACTCTAGAGCTTGATGCTTTTCCCCCCAGCTTTGTTGAGGGATAATTGGCAAATATACTTGTATATATTTAAGGTGTACAACTTGATTTAATATAAACACATTTTGTGAAATGATTACCACCATCAAGTTAACACACCCATCTCCTCACATAGTTACCATTTTTTGTGTGTGAGAACACTTAAAATCCAATCTCTTAGCAACTTTCGAGTGAACAGTACAGTATTACTAACTGTAGTTGCCGTGCTCTCTCTTAGAACCCCAAAATTCATACATCTTGTAACTGAAAGTTTGATGGGTTTTTTTTTAAGTTTGATATTTTCAATAACTCCACTCTGTATCTCCTCTTGAGCGTCCACCCCACCACCTCCTCTCTATTTCAATCACTTGACAGTGAGTCCGGGGCTGCTGGCTCTCGAGAAGCAATTTTTGGCGTAAAGGGTGAAATCTGGTTTATGTCCCACCCTCTCCTCCAGCTCTCTCGGAACCCTGACACCGGGTCCAACAGCCTCTAGGGAGCTGCTTCTGTTCTGGCTCAGAGGGTTGGAAAAGGTAAGTAAGCCACACATTATGACAGGTAGAAAAGAAGGGATTAGTCTCAAGTTCATTTTTTGTTTTTGAAAAGAAGAGCAAATTGAATGGTGCATACTGGAGATAAAATGAGACTTGAATGCATGCAAACCAAATGGCCTTAAACTTGACTGCAGCCAAGCAGTTTCTAATGGTACAATATTGGCTATTCTGGTCGTTTTCTCTGTCATAAGGACTAGCCAATAAGCCAAAGAAAGACCCCTGGGCAACTCGCTTCAGCCAACCGTTACAGTAACTGATACTCATCCCACCGCTTGTGGTTCTGTCACCATGATCCTTGTTAAAAGAGATCAGAACCATCCACTTATTCACCTGACTCGTCATACTCCCTGTGGCCAAGTCTGTCTGGCTTTGGCTTCCCTCTGAAGACAGCCTGTTCTAACTGGACCGCTCCACAGAATTCAGGCTGCTACGGAGGAGGCTGCAAGAGCTGCAGTAAACTTTAAACTTCTCTGATGAACGAGAATGGATGACCAGTAAAATCACGAAATCCTCTCCCAATTCGCTCAAAAAGAAGAAAACCTCTCAGGGCAGACATAGAGAAAATAAGGCTGCAGAAGAGGCAAAGAAATGGAACTCCACAATGGTGGGCACTGATCTGCAGTAATGGGTCTGTACATTTGTTATGACTGCTGCAGGGAGACACAGAAAGGGAGGTTTGAAGAAAGGATTGGTGGGTCATTTTTGTATAGTGTTTACTGCTGGTCCAGCCAAGTATCAGCAGAGGCAAAATCCAAAATACCTGCCATGGCTTCCGTACTGACCCTGGCTTATCAACAGCAAAGGAGTCCCCATTATCCCCAGAAGAAACAGGCCATCCTCAGCATCCACTCACAGACCAAATAACACATCCAGCTCAGTAGGAGTCACCCTACCTGGGGCTCTGGGAGCTTGCATGTGGGTGGTAGTTACACAGCTCACTCCAGACAACTTCTGCTGTGCCACACACTCATTCTCTACAGAGCATTCTCTCAAGTGTGTAGTCTCCCACAAGGCTACAGGCCCGCCATCTTGCAAACAAGTCTGTTAAAAGAGCCCTGTGCTGGGAGCCATCATCTCTAATCTTACCATAGCCCCTGGACTTTGGTTCTTTACTTGGCTGATAATGAGCCAAAGACCCAATTGGAAATGTAGGTTTCCCAACCAATATATCTAGAACAGAATAATCTTCTCAAAAAACAGAACTTCCTATTTGTCATGAAACTGCTTTCATGTTTTAAATAGATCCATATTACTTGGCATGCATGAAGAATTTTGTGTTCCTCTAAAAATGGAACTTTCCAATGAATAAATAAATAAATAAATAAATAAATAAATAAATAATGAAACTTTCCATGGTGTATCCGGTGCAGGGATAAATCTTCTCTACAGGGAAATTTAGCAGTGAAATATGTAGAGGACTGAACATCCAGATGTGCCAGGTGCCTAACGCTTGTTGTGCAAATAGCCCAGTGCTTCTGTTTCTCTCTTTACAAGATGAGCTTATCACCTTACCAGCCTCACTGCTATTTCCTTTTTTAAAGATTTATTTATTTGAGAGAGAGAGAGAGAGAGAAAATGAAGCAGGGAGGGGGAGAGGGTGAGACCCCGTGCTGAGCACAGAGTCCGACACAGGGCTCCATCTCACAACTCCAAGATCATGACCTGAGCTGAAATCAAGAGTCAGATGCTCAACCGACTGAGCCACCTAGGTGCCCCCTCATTGCTATTTCTATTCTTAGACCAAAAAAGGTTGATGTACCCAAAAAACAAATAATCAAGTCAAAAAATGGGCAGAAGATATGAAAAGACACTTCTCTGAAGAAGACATACAAATGGCTAACAGACACATGAAAAAATGTTCATCATCATTAGCCATCAGGGAAATTCAAATCAAAACCACATTGAGATACCCACCTTACACCAGTTAGAATGGCAAAAATGGACAGGGAAAGAAACAACAAATGTTGGAGAGGTTGTGGAGAAAGGGGAACCCTCTTACACTGTTGGTGGGAATGCAAGTTGGTACAGGTACTTTGGAAAACAGTGTGGAGGTGCCTCAAAAAAATTAAAAATAGAGCTATCCTATGACCCAGCAATTGCACTCCTGGGTATTTACCCCAAAGACACAGATGTAGTGAAAAGAAGGGCCATATGCGCCCCAATGTTCATAGCAGCAAAGTCCACAATAACCAAACTGTGGAAAGAGCCGAGATGCCCTTCAACAGATGAATGGATAAAGAAGATGTGGTCCATATATACAATGGAATATTACTCAGCCACCAGAAAGGATGAATACCCAACTTTTACATCAACATGGATGGGACTGGAGGAGATTATGCTAAGTGAAATAAGTCAAGCAGACAAAGTCAATTACCATATGGTTTCACTTATATGTGGAACATGAGGAACAGCATGGAGGACATTAGGAGAAGGAAGGGAAAAATGAAAGGGGGTGGGAATTGGAGGGAGAGACAAACCATGAGAGACTATGGACTCTGAGAAACAAACTGAGGGTTCTAGAGGGGAGGGGGGTGGGTTAGCCCGGTGATGGGTATTAAGGAGGGCACGTACCGCATGGAGCACTGGGTGTTATACGAAAACAATGGATCGTGGATCACCACATCAAAAACTAATGATGTACTGTATGGTGACTAACATAACATAATAAATTTTTTTTTAAAAATGTTGATGTTGCTTTGTAGAAAATAAATTGTGATGAAATCTCAGAAATAAGAAATAGTAAAAACATATTACCGTGACTCATGCAACCATACCTAGCTTGTCTTAACATCAGAATCGTGGACACTATTGAGGAAAGTGACAAAGCATGGCTCATGAACATGTCTTTGGACTCCACTTCAGCTCCCATAAAAGGATATAGCCTACAGCTGCCACATTTTAAAAGTTATAATTTCACATATTGATTTGCTTGAGGAAATCCTATGGATGGGATCAAAGAAATGTAACTAGATGGGGTAGACTCAACATCCTGCCATATGGTTATCAGGTAAACTCTGTGGGGTCAGATATGAGACATTATGGCTATCACTTAATTCCTTCTCAGTGCCCACCACTGGCTACCTATATCCGTTTGTATTCCAATGAACTCTCATTTCTTTATTGGCCCTTAAAGTACCTACCTACCCAATCTCCTTTACAAATCTGTTCTACACTGCTTTTGACTTGCTCTTGCCCTGCAGAACATAGAAATACGGTCCTCCCTCACTTTCCTTAGGACACTCTTCACTATGCCCTGGGCCAATGGATTGATTTCAGGAAGATGATCAGACTTGCAGCTGAAAACTCTACCTCTGAAATTTATCATGAAAAACAGTTGTTAGGCTTGATTCTGAATCAAGAATTTACAGAAAATCATGAGAGTTATTCTCTTCTTCTTTGGAAGAGTATGAACAATAACCAAACTCTAGTCAAGGCCTTGAGCACAGTCAGAACTAAGAAATCTTTGTGCACACAGCATACGCCAGTTTAAGGTCAAGCATAGGATAACAGCTCTGTCTGGCATTGTCAGCTAGTGATTTGACCATTAGATTCCCACTCATGCTTCTATTGTGCATTTTTCAAGTTTGTGTGAAATAATCTTTATTATTCTACCCTACTATAAACTCCTTCAAGGAAGTGATCTATTCCCTATAGTGCCTGGCATACATCTTCACAAATAGTATAAGACAAAATAACTTTAATAAACACATGAATAAATAATCAGTGCAGGCAGGAAATTCTTTGGGGAATAGAAAGTTTTATAAAATTATATGTGGAACAAAGGTACATGTTTCAACTTAAACCCACAATTTACCATGGCACTAAAACAGACCTCTATTTCACCAATTTGCTAATACTCGTGACTTTGGCATATATGAGTCTCCAATCTCTAGCCAGAAGATACTTATAACATTCCCAGAAAATTCTTTGATTAATTTTAAGACCTGAAGCTAATGTCAGCTCTAGCTGGAACGTGATCATACACATAAATTCCAACGGAGACTGAGAAGTGCCTTCCAGCAGCCACTAGCCTCGGCTTCCTGAGAAAAATCCCAGTTTTTAGTTGGGATCATTGATTCTCCAGCCTTTCTAGCAGCTAATGGTGGACATGTGACCATGCCTTAGTCAATGAGATAGGAGCAGAATATTGTATGTGGTTTCTGGAAACCATCATTAGAGGGAAGGGGCTGGCCCTTCTCCTTCCTCCTTCCTGCCATCTAGAAAGAAGAGCTGGTGGCTGGAGCTGGTGATATCGGACCATGAAGCCATCTTGGATATGACCACCCCATGTGGTAAAACAACAGCAAAGCTCCTAACTTTCTTTTTCAAAAACAAAAAATAAAAATGAAAAACTCCACATTGTATGACTTTTCACATTTATCAAGCACCTCAGGCACCAACCAACCAACTTTTCAGTCATCCTGGTGCCTCCCGATTACTCCCACCACCATTGGATTATTCACATACAAAATATTTTTAGAATACCACGTAGTTGTTAGGGTCCTTGAAAACACACCACAGCCCCAACTCCTTCCCCATACTCTAGAAATAAGAAAACTCAAACCAATTAGACAAACTTTATTCCTAAACAGTCTGTCCCGAGTCCCAGCATCCTTCAAAACCTCCAAAGCAGTCCTTGTCATCTCTCTCCAAGAGCAGGGCCCATGGATGCATGACTTACATGTTCTTCCCCATCCTCCTCAGGTTCTCACCCAGGGCCAATGTGTGCAAGGACAGGTGAGCTCGGGTGGAGTTGGGTGGCTCTCATTCCCCTGCTGCTGAAGATACTCCCTCTCTAGTGTCTCCCTCTGCCTCCTCTCTCTCCCTCTCTTCCCCTTCTCAGAGAACTTCCCAGCCTTGCTCTCCCCTTGGTACACTTGGAACCTCGCTATGAGCTGTGGTTGGGTGAGCTACATCATGTCAAGGAAATGGGATGGTCTCACTTTGATTGAGCATTTAGTATCTGACATAGCACTTTTTTTTTTTGCCCATAATACATTTTCTCATCTAATACTCACAGCTAATCAGAGTGGTTTGTGTCAATATTCCCATTTTCCAGATGAGAAAACTGAGCCTTTGAATTGATAGGAAATTTTCCCAAGATCACAGCATGCATTATAGCCGGCATCTGAATTCAGGCTTGTATGATCTCAAAGCCCATCCTTCCACTACATCCCACAATAGTGCAGCTCTAATAAATACATTTGAAATTGTTAATATTTAATAGCTACCTAAAAATACAATCCAATTTCTTTTTCTCTGGATCCACGGAATTAAGGCGGTGAGGGAAATATTTGGTCCAATTTGGAAAAGATAGAGAGTTGGTTTTGGGGGGACCTTTTTTTTTACCCAAAGCTCCTTAAGAAAGTAGCATGCCAGTTTTCAGGACCAAGCTAAGAAAGAAGCATTTAAATCTTAATTTCATCTTACAAGAATTAAGCATTTCATTAAGGTCAAAAATAGAGCTTAAGACACAGAGTCCAAAGTTCAGCTGTCCTGAATTTTAGGCAGCAACAATACATCTAAAACGAAGTTAAGTAATAGTATGAATAATGGAAGGAAACATTTTGTAAGTTTATATATAAAAGATAATTTGGCAATATAAAGTCCCCACTTAATATGTATTATGCCAGCACAGCCTAAGCTCCATCTGCTTCAAGCATACTTCAGTTTCTAGAACTGCCAACTTTCTCTAATACCAACACGTAAGGGAAAGGAAAGAAAACTTGCTTCCTCATATTGCCTTCTTTGTTTAAAGGAAATGAAAGGAGGGTTAACCTAGGTGAACATCTCAAAGATTCTTATTACGAATGTGGAAAATGGAGCAAAATTGTTAAGAAATTGATTTATGTAAAGCCAGGAGGTCCGCAGGCCGGAGTGACTGTGGGTTTATTCTTAGCAGTTAAAGTCACTGCTTATCTTTTTGAAATAAATTTTTCATCTTTGGCTTTCAGCACAGGTGCCAAGTTCCATGAGAGGATGCTTGAAGATCTATTAGTGAGAGCAAAGGGTCTCTCTGTTTTCTGAGAGTAGTCTCCCAGCCCCCACCCTGTAACCCCCCAAGGCCTTCAATGACACAGAAAATACATAAATTCCATTTCCGTATGTGGCTTGGAATGCTTATTGTCCTCACGCTATTGTGTCTGCCCTAAGTATCTGGGCTCTGGGAAAGGTTTCACTTACAGCTCCTTAGGAGGCAAGGGAACCCTCGGCCTTTTCTCTCTTCCTGGTTCCATCATCACCTCCATTTCCCTCCCATCTGAGAAACTGTAGGACTGAGGGGAGTGAACCTGTCTCCAGTGAATCAAGGAAAATTCAGGTCATTTTGACCAGAGGCACGGAGATGGATCCACACAGGGCAGCACCCAGTGCTCACATTTTCTCCTCACCATCCAGGGCTACCGCTCACCGGTGTGGCCTGGGAGGAGGGGATGAAGGTGCAAGCGGTGTTCATTTCAAGTGGGCAGGCAGTGCTACCCTTAGTCCTGAGGCTCTAAGAACTCTTAACATGGTTCAGCCTGCCTGCCAGACTCCAAAACTGTCAGCTATTAACTGCACCACGGTGCTTGCTCCCCACATTCTTCCTAAACAAATAAAGATCACTGTCATCTTGAAGTATTTTAAACATACAGAAAGAACACTATAGCAAACACCCATGCACACATCACCCAGATTTTTTTAAGTGTTGAGGACACAGAAATATCTGGGCCGGTAGACTTTCCAGATCAGCTTTGCCAGGCGACCCTGCCCCTGATTTGCTTCTGCGTCTGTGTTGTGATGTTCGGGGTTTGTACCACTCGTATCAGCAAAGATATGTGAACAGCACGTGGAGTTCTCAGAGCCGATGAAAGGTGCTGTGTGACACTGGTATGCTCTGCTCAAACAGGGCTCACTCTTGCTTCTCACACCCAGAATACACGTGGCCCATCAGGGCCTGCAGGCCCTCAAAGGGGCCTCCTATGCAGCAGATGTATCATCAGTTTTTCTCAGTCCAGTAGCCGCAATTGTCCTAATTTAGAGCTGAAAGAATTCCCAAGACCCATCCAATTCAACCCGTCATTTTATAGATGAAAAATTGAGTCTCAAAGGGGTTCAGTAGGCGTACACAGGTCACAGAAACACTTGATAGAATCTGGGCTGGAACCCTCTTCTCTCTGATCCCTCAGCCCAATGTGTTTCCCATCAGCTCACCATACTGCTTTCCTGAAAAACACAGCGCAGCCCTTGCGCAAGGTATCAGCCCCGCCTTTCCTTACAGTTTTTACCTCCTTCTGACCAGGTGCTGAGGACCCCGACTTTCTCCTGATTGCCCGGAACACCACCCTCTGTGATTTCTCCCCTAGCTTGTCCCATTTATGCCTGGAACACCACACAGGGCCCCATTCCCGCTACCGTTATCTGCGCCTGTCTAATCTGAGCAAGGAGCTCTCCCTAAAGATATTGTTGTATTTGGTTAGTGGCCCACTGTGGCCCTCAGATCCCACCGCATTAACACCTAACACTTGACGTGAATCTCCTCCTAGCACCATTGGACCAGGATTCCTTGATTGGGCCTTCTCCATTGCCCTTCCCTCCACGATCAAATAGCATAAGGGCAAAGTCCAACTGCAAAAACATAAAGGTAATACATAATAGAACAGAGAAGGAAAAGACCCGGAGCCCCCACTAACAGAATAATCTAACACTGAAAAATAAAGAATGGGCCATAATTATCATCCTTCTCTCGAACGTTCTTCCAAGTGACTTACTCTCCCACACCTTCAGTCATGGCAGCGAGACACCAAGAAGGCTTCCACATGAACACTTTTATGTCAGGGGAGAAAAGGCATCTGGACTCCTAGTTACCTGTGGTGCTGATGCTCGACATGAATCTGAATCACAATTCCCAGATGCTTCCCTGAGAGGCCCCAAGCCCTGCTTTCACGGCACAATCCCACCTCAGAATAGAGTCAGTGCCACGCATCCCCAGAGCCTGGAAAATGCGAAGAAGCCAGAGTCTTGGTCCAGAAGGGGCTCTGCACACAGCACTCAGAGCTCCCCTATCAGCCTGCCCAGGAATCTCCTGCAGCTCCTTTCTTTCTTTCTTTTTTTTTTTTTAAGATTTATTTATTTATTTATTTACTTATTTGAGAGAGAGAGCACAAGCAGGGAGGAAGGGCAGAAGGAGGCTCCGCACCGAACAGGGAGCCCAACCTGAACCGAAGGCAGCCGCTCAACTGACAGAGCCACCCAGGTGCCCCACTCTGGAAGTTTCTGAATCTAGCTTCAGGCTACTGGTTTCAGACGGACTTGTGTATTAGAGCTGCTGAATGCAGAAATCCATTTTTTTTTAAGATTTTATTTATTTATTTGAGAGAGAGAATGAGAGAGAGAGAGAGAGAGAGAGAGAGCATGAGATGGGGGAGGGTTAAAGGGAGAAGCAGACTCCCCGCCGAGCAGGGAGCCCGATGCGGGACTCGATCCTGGGACTCCAGGATCATGACCTGAGCTGAAGGCAGTCGCTTAACCAACTGAGCCACCCAGGTGCCCCAGAAATCCATTTTATCTTTAAATCCTAAGACTCTATGGTTCCAAGGTCATTTTTCTGCAGAGCTGGGGTTTCCCTGAGTTGGGGCCAATGGGCCATGGAGAATTCTTCACTGGCCCAAGGAAGCCCTCCTTGCTCCACCTTGCCTCAGTTCTCGAGTGCTGGCCATTGGGCATGACAGGAGAAAATATCCTCCAGCTCGTGAGAGGACCCCCGTGAAACTGGCAGCTTCCCACCACTGGACTAGGACAGATTTGTGACCAGGTTGGCCTCTACTACTCTCTGGATGCCACAGCGACAGAAGCACGTCTCCCGAATCACTCAGCCCCCCTCAGAGAGGCCGATTCAGAGTTAATGCTGCCTCCAGAACCTTCTACGCCTATGCAGCCCACCAAGTCACTTCCCCCTTTCAAGACTCTGCTTCCACCTCTGAAATAGGAAAACGGTTTTACTTAACCTGTAGGGATGCTTGCATAGAGAAATGAGAAAACATATGTAATCTCCTAGCACAGTGCCTGGGACATGCTGCTCTTCACCAGCGGGCCTCCCAGAAGCTGGGAACTAGGATAATATTGGGAATCATAAGGTCCAAGGCCCCCTCTAATACTGGAGAAAACAGAAAGCCAGAAAGGCTCATGCCCCTGGTCGGAGCAGAACACAGATCAGAATTGGGGTGCCCAGCCCACAGCCAGTATGTTCACATGCCCTCAGCAGCTTTCTCTCTGGGCTCAGCCCTTTTCTTGATGGCCACAAAGCCATCTTGAACGTCTACTTGTTTCTTTTTCTTAGTTAAACAAAAACCAGCACCCTCTGGAGCGCCCATTCACTTTCCAGAACAGGCCATCTGCCTTGAGTTGCTTTTCACACAGTATTTCCATAGACTTGGCATAAAGCTGCCTTTCCATTCCCTCCTTTCTTTTTCCAGCCCTTTGGATACTCAACAGAGCCTCATCTAAAACGTCCTTTGGAAATCCAAATGCCTTAATGACTTACGTCAAAGAGATTTCCCCTCACCTACTCATGAGTCAGAGCCTCCCAGCTGACAACTCACGTGTCCCCCCCGAGGGGAGAGGTGTGGGCCTGGCTCCCGGAAGTCACCTCAGGTCCAGAAGCTACCATAGGGCCGTGGCCCGTGGCCCCAGCTACAGGGAAACAACTCACACAAGGAACATCTTACAACTGAGCTGAAGAAATGTGGTTTCTGCTCAGAAAATGAATTTGATAAATGGGTTTTCTTACTAGGTTCTCACCCAGCTACCCCCATATTTCCCACCATAAGACACATTTTTAGTATCCATTGATCCTGGGTGAGTTAGATTCAAGGACTCCCAAAATAAATTTGCTGAATTCTTGGATAAAAAATGTACTTAGAGGCAGTGCCACAATTGGTGAACTAGAAATTCTATTTTCAAAGTCATTTCAACTCAACACATATTTATGGAGTTTCCTCTGAATACAGGGCTCAACCTAGGCGTTCTCATATACATGTCTTATTTACCTCACAACCTCCCAGTTGAGTAGATTTTGTTCTGTGTCAGTAAGTATTTCAGGAAGACAGAAGTGAATAGTGGGACAGCCGGGTTAGAGGCAAAAAAAAAGTCTTTGTCATGAATTCAGTATAGAATTCACACATTTCTCTACTTATATGATCTATAGAATAAATGTTTCATTAGTGGAACTAATCTTCCATATAGTTTGGTGTAAAGAGAGTTGATTAAGGTGGTTTTATTCTGAGCAGGCAAATTTATGACCAGCATTTAGCAACTATTTTTTATTTACATTATCCTTCAGGAAGCAAGGTAGGGGGTAGAGACTCAGAGGGGTACCTGTGATTCACCAAGATTTTCAGATTTTAAGAGTCTGCTCAGTGTGACCAAGACACAGCAGGGTCCAGGCAGGGGTCTTCTTGTGGTGAATGTTTGCAGGACACACACAAACCCCTCCGTCCCTGCAGGGTGTTTCCATGGAGGGTTGATTGCGTCCCGGGGTGCCGGTCCTACATGGTGACACCAAATTGTGAAATCCCAGATAGATGAAGTGTGGGTCGACATCTGCTCTGTCAATTAGAAACAGCCCAAGGAAATGATCATTCTTTTTCCTGGGTAATTTATAACACTCTCTCTGATCTTCTCCCCTGGCAACTGTGTGCTCCAAGACATCTTCCATTGGGATGAAAACACTCTGCTGCAGTAAAGCATTGTTTACATTACTATTTATTGAGATGATTTGAGGCCTCCCACTTGTCTAAGCTGATGGATTTCAGCAGGGTTTTATCAATGCTGGGAAAGCTGGCTCTCAGGCCTTGCCATGGTAAATAAAGAGGCATCTCTGTATCATCAGGTCTGGGGGTTTCAGTAGCCATGGTTAGCTTTTCCTTCCCTCCACACCACTGACATCTTCATTTATTATTCATTTCTGTATGAAGCTAGTGTGTCCTCCTATTGCGTATGCTGATGTTTGATACTGAGTCACAAAAAGCGTAAAAGGAAAGCAAGTGTCCTGATACAGAGGGACTGAGAGAGAGAAGATAATTTCAAAGTCTTTGGCAGGGATTATTCCACTGTTTCCCACCAGTAGTGCTGTGGCAGAAGCGGCCTGTAGTAAGTATGTGGGAACTTAGCTTTGATGTTATTTCTGACATGTGGTTGCAGCAAGCAGCACACTTGCTTTGGAGGCATCTAAGACCACATCTTTCTCAGTGGCTACGGTGAAGGCAGAGGAAGGCACCCAGCAACCCTCTGCTTACCACTGGTTTCTCTTGCATATTTTCCCACAGGAGAAAAATGGCTGCTCTGTTTCTCACTGTAAACTGAAATTTTAATGACCTGGTTTCTAATGTCTCTCGAGAGTGCAGTCATGGGGAGCCAGCTCCTCTCAGGTGATCAAACCTGGGATTGTGGGGAGACCCAGACCTCAGGCAGAAGAGAACCCTTATCACCTGCCACCAAAGGCTCTGTCTGAGCTGTTGGCCAGTCTCTCTGTGTCTGGTGGTCTGACATCAAGGTCTGAGTCAGCCTGAAGCAACCACACCATCTTCCCTACAGGGCTAGGCTCGTCCAGCAAAACAGATAGGGCAGGAGGCCAACCGGCATGCTCTGTCCTCACCCTGCCCCCCAGTAGTGGAAGATCTCTCAACAATTCTCGCTCTACAGGCTTCCTTCTTGTAGACTCTATTCAAATCATCCCATATATAAAATACAACACAATTGATTGGGTTCTTTATTAATCACAACTTTTGTGCTGCCCTGTCCCCGAATCATCTTGATCAGATGGTGTGAACCCAGATCTCTCAGGTACACATTTATAAATTATTGGGAAACCATTCTTAGAAGGCAATCTCATTGGCAATTAGACATATTTCAGTTAATAAGGGGTAAGGGGAATTTGGGAATGCTAAAGATGGGACATGACTGGAGCTTTAAGTAGGAAGATCAATGTAGATCTTATGAGAAAATAACAGGGAAAGACTATACTTCACTGCAGTAGGTATTGTAAGACATTAAGATGAGTCAGACATAGCATCTGAGTGTAAGAAGTTTGTCATCTAATGGTGGAAAATTTTCAAGAAGAGACACAACAGACTGAAGTCATAAAAAAACTGATTGGAAAATGTATATAAATAGCATTGAAAGAAAGAGAAAGCTAACTCTAATGAGATACATATATATAAAGAGTGTTGGTGGGTCCCAGAATGAAGACAGAGTGGTAAGAATATACCAGAAGTATATTGGTATCTGTACCAGAAGACAGTGGTATCTCTACCAGAAGTTTGATGAGGGAGGGAGAGGAGCGATGAGAGGCCAGAATGAGGGGACTGCTCTCAGAGAATCAGGTGCTATAATGTTGGGAAGAGCTGAGAATGTGTGAAGCCTGGGGAAGGTGGGAGGAAGGCTCTGTAAGAGTCAGCAGAGAGAACTGACTGTAGACGATACGACAGAGGAGTCCCTGAGGAAGTGACGGAGGGTAGACCAAATGGATATATTACCCCTGGAGGTGAGGCACATTTCTGTCTCTGAGATACATGGGAGGCAAAATCAAAGTAAGGATGCAGAGAAGGTTGTGATGGAGAGGAGCAAGGGGGTTCAGGCACCCCTATCAATTTCCTCTAGAACTTGGAAAGTGAGGTCATTTGCCAAGAGTGAGTAAGTAGGGATGAAGTTTAGGGATTTGGCAGGCCAGAAGAGATTTGGAATAAGCACACCGAGAACTATGCTTATGGGTCAGATAAAGATAAATAAAAAGGAGCACAGAATATCAGCAGTTGGAACCAAGAAGCCCTGGTTCAGGACTTTCCCCGAGATGTTCAGCCACCTGGGACAAGGCAGAAAGACCAGGGACAAGAGAGCCAGGGGTGTGGATGGTGAAAGATCAAAGAAGGTGGAGTGATCTACCTCATAGCTCATGGGCCACATGGGCAATTCAATAGGACTGTTAGCAGTCCTACAGTATCTGCACTAAAAATCAGTATGTCATCATGAGCAAACAAATGAAATGGTTGGGAAAATCATTCGAATTTAGCTGGAATGCCATACAGTGTTGACCTGGCACACCTAATTTAATCTAGTCCTGGGCCTCCACAACAGGAGAATTGAATAGGAGAAATCCTCCCTATTTGCTCTTCAAAGAACTTTAAAGCCATTAAGGTATCATTTTGTCAGTTGTATAATGACATTTACATCTCAACTTTTTTAATTCATAAGCAGGAACAAGGCCAAATTGCATAGTTCTGAAGAAAATATAAATGTCAGCTTGTAAACCATATCTCCATAAAGTACAGCATTTGACAACTTCCCCCTTAAATAATTCAGACTTTGTTTTCCAACAAAGCACACCTCCTATACAACCAATACAAATCCATACACCCAAGCTCTTTGTTCTGAAATATGTCAGTATTGACACAATATTGTCTGTGCATTTAATTTCAATGCTTCATCTTCCTGCAACTATGTTTCTTATATAAAACGCTTGGGGTTGGCACAAAAACAGACACATAGATCAATGGAACAGAATAGAGAGCCCAGAAATGGACCCTCAACTCTATGGTCAACTCATCTTTGACAAAGCAGGAAAGAATGTCCAATGGAAAAAAGACAGTCTCTTCAACGAATGGTGTTGGGAAAATTGGACAGCCACATGCAGAAGAATGAAACTGGACCGTTTCCTTACACTACACACAAAAATAGACTCCAAATGGTTGAAAGACCTAAACGTGAGACAGGAGTCCATCAAAATCCTAAAGGAGAACACAAGTAGCAACCTCTTCGACCTCAGCCGCAGCAACTTCTTCCTAGAAACATCGCCAAAGGCAAGGGAAGCAAGGGCAAAAATGAACTATTGGGATTTCATCAAGATAAAAAGCTTTTGCACAGCAAAAGAAACAGTCCACAAAACCAAAAGACAACCGACAGAATGGGAGAAAATATTTGCAAATGACATATCAGATAAAGGGCTAGTATCCAAAATCTATAAAGAACTTATCAAACCCAACACCCAAAGAACAAATAATCCAATCAAGAAATGGGCAGAAGACATGAACAGACATTTTTCCAAAGAAGACATCCAAATGGCCAACAGACACATGAAAAAGTGCTCAACATCGCTCAGCATCAGGGAAATCCAAATCAAAACCTCAATGAGATACCACCTCACACCAGTCAGAATGGCTAAAATTAACAAGTCAGGAAACGACACATGTTGGTGGGGATGCGGAGAATGGGGAACCCTCCTACACTGTTGGTGGGAATGCAAGCTGGTGCAACCACTCTGGAAAACAGTATGGAGGTTCCTCAAACAGTTGAAAATAGAGCTGCCATATGATCCAGCAATTGCACTACTGGGTATTTACCACAAAGACACAAATGTAGGGATCCGAAGGGGTACGTGCACCCCAATGTTTTTAGCAGCAATGTCCACAATAGCCAAACTGTGGAAAGAGCCAAGATGTCCATGGACAGATGAATGGATAAAGAAGAAGTGGTATATATACACAATGGAATATTATGCAGCCATCAAAAGGAATGAGATCTTGCCATTTGCAACGACGTGGATGGAACTGGAGGGTGTTATGCTGAGTGAAATAAGTCAATCAGAGAAAGACATGTATCATATCACCTCACTGATATGAGGCATTCTTAATCTCAGGAAACAAACTGAGGGTTGCTGGAGTGGTGGGGGTGGGAGGAATGGGGTGGCTGGGTGATAGACATTGGGGAGGGTATGTGCTACGGTAAGCGCTGTGAATTGTGCAAGACTGTTGAATCACAGATCCGTACTTCTGAAAGAAATAATGCAATATATGTTAAGAAAAAAAAAAGAAGAAGATAGCAGGAGGGGAAGAATGAAGGGGAGTAAGTCAGAGGGGGAGACGAACCAGGAGAGACGATGGACTCTGAAAAACAAACTGAAGGTTCTAGAGGGGAGGGGTGTGGGGGGATGGGTTAGCCTGGTGATGGGTATTAAAGAGGGCACATTCTGTGTGGAGCCCTGGGTGTTATGCACAAACAATGAATCATGGAACACTACATCAAAAACTAATGATGTAATGTATGGTGATTAACATAACAATAAAAAAATAAAATAAAATAGCTCTTTGCAGATCCTGCGCCCGAGGAGACACACGCAGCTAACATCGTCTTCTTCGCGCGACTCTCCCCGCGGGTTCTCTCTGGGCACAATGGCAACTCTTAAGGAAAAACTGATTGCACCAGTTGCAGAAGAAGAGGCAACCATCCCAAACAATAAGATCACTGTAGTGGGTGTTGGACAAGTTGGTATGGCGTGTGCCATCAGCATTCTGGGAAAGTCTCTGGCTGATGAACTTGCCCTTGTGGATGTTTTAGAAGATAAACTCAAAGGAGAAATGATGGATCTGCAACATGGGAGCTTATTTCTTCAGACACCTAAAATTGTGGCAGATAAAGATTACTCTGTGACTGCCAATTCTAAGATTGTGGTGGTGACTACAGGAGTCCGCCAGCAGGAAGGAGAGAGCCGGCTCAATCTGGTGCAGAGGAATGTTAATGTCTTCAAATTCATTATTCCGCAGATAGTCAAGTACAGTCCTGATTGTATCATAATTGTGGTTTCCAACCCAGTGGATATTCTCACATATGTTACCTGGAAACTAAGTGGACTACCCAAGCACTGTGTAATTGGAAGTGGGTGTAATCTGGATTCTGCTAGATTTCGCTTTCTCATGGCTGAAAAACTTGGCATTCATCCCAGCAGCTGCCATGGATGGATTTTGGGAGAACGTGGCGATTCAAGTGTGGCTGTGTGGAGTGGAGTGAATGTGGCAGGCGTTTCTCTTCAGGAACTGAATCCAGAAATGGGAACAGACAACGACAGTGAAAATTGGAAGGAAGTGCATAAGATGGTTGTGGAAAGTGCCTACGAAGTCATCAAGCTAAAAGGATATACCAACTGGGCTATTGGATTAAGTGTGGCTGATCTCATTGAATCCATGTTGAAAAATCTATCCAGGATTCATCCAGTGTCAACAATGGTGAAGGGGATGTATGGCATTGAGAACGAAGTCTTCCTGAGCCTTCCATGTATCCTGAACGCTTGGGGCTTAACCAGTGTGATCAACCAGAAGCTGAAGGATGATGAGGTTGCCCAGCTCAAGAAAAGTGCAGATACCTTGTGGGACATCCAGAAAGACCTAAAAGATCTGTGACTTCTGGCTTCTAGGCTGTAGAAATTTAAAACTATGATGTGATTAACTGTGAGCCTTTAGTTTTTCATCCATATACATGGATCACAGTTTGCTTTTATCTTCCTAAATATGTGAATCTGGGCTCACAAAATCAATGCCCATGCTTGGTTTAATGCTTGCAATATGAGCCCTTGAACAAATAAAATTAACTATTGCAGTGTGAAAAAAATAAATAAATAAAATAAAATAAAATAAAATAAATTCAAATGTTAAAAAAAACATTTGGGATTTCCAAAAATAATGCTATGAAAATGATTCACTTATGGACTCAAAATAAACTCTTCTCTGTAGTTAGGCAAAGGGGACACATTAGCCAATGTGTTGTCAAGATGACTAGCAAAAGGTTCTGGGCTGTGCATGAGCCAAGCGAGGTCAGGCAGAGAATTGTGAACTGGAAGGACTGGGATCCCCTGAGGTCCAGGGAGAGATGTGCAGATGGTGAGAATGAAGAACAGTTCTATGGGGATAAGGAAGGCCAGGGAGGATGCAGGAAGTAAGAAGTGTCAGAGAGAATTTTCAGGAAGGGAAGGGGCCCAAGTTCACATGTAATGTAGCTCCTAATGATAAAGAGTTCCAATTTGAATGAGATTGCTGACCTGGACTGGAACCCAAGGTCACTGGGGACCAGAAGGCTGGATTGCTGTATGTCTAGATTTCCTTCTCCAATCTTTCTTAAAGTCACCAGAATAATCTTTCCAACAGCAAAATCTGAACTGAACTGTTGCACGTTTCATAAATGCCATCTGGGCTACTTATTCCAACTGATAAATGCTTGTTCAGCCTTCAAGCTTCTGGTCCAGTGTTAACTTCTTTTGAAGAGTCTTCCTGGGTAAAGCGTGGCATTTGCTTCTCCACCATCCCATAGCACTGTGCACAGTGTCAGCAACATTCATTGCTCTGTGTTGTAAATTCCACATAATCAATTCTCTTCTAAAATACAAGATCTTTAAGGACAAAGAGTCATATTCACTCACGTCTATACCTCAGTGCCTAACACAAAGACTGGCACATTGTTTGTGCTCAACTAATTAATATGTAAGAGTAGGGGGTTTTTAAACAGAGACAAACTGTTGAATCTTCTGGAGAGATTTTGCAAAATGCAGAATTCTTGACCCTTCCCAAGGCCTAATGGATCCAATCTCTCAGGTTGCATTTGGACAATTGTATTCCGGAGAAGCTAGTTCAGATGAGTCAGATGCTGCCCATGGTTGAAAGCCTCTGCCCTGGAGATACTACTCCAAATTCTAAGCTCTCACGCTACTAACATCACTCATGAAATCTGGAAGCAGGAGTTCACTGTGAAAAATCCAGGTTCTGGAGCCAGGTGGATCTAGATTCAATCCGAAGCCTTAGTCTGAGTTCATTGACAACCAACCATGGGAACTTGGACAAGTCCTTACACCTCTCTGAACCTCAACTCAGAAGGTGGTTGCAAAATGAAATGAGACCATGCATAGTACATAGTAGACGCTCAAGCTGGTACTGATTATGTCTGGTAATAAACTGAAGTCTTCGGTAGTATACTCTTTCCCCTGTCTTTTACAATAATGATGATATTTTGTATATTTGCAAAGCTAATTCTTCTTCCTAAAGAACTTTCACATTGTTGATATCATGTAGACTTCATAGTAATTCCGAAAGGGGGCAGAGAATGTCATGTTTCCTCATTTTATAGATGCAAGACTTGCATTTCATGGCAGTGTAAAGATTAACCTTGAGCATATCTGAATGCCTAAACTGGAACAAACACCTTCCTGCTCTTCTCACTTGACCACCAACTCACCCGTTCACATCTGCCTGCCTCCCCAGTTAGTCGGCAGGGAGCTGGTTAGAAGCGCCAAGTAAAGAGTCATTCATTAAGTCATAATCTGCTCAGGGTAAGAGGAAAGCAGCATGCCAGAAGTGAAAGTTCTACTAGAAAGATAAGATTTGAGGTGAAGAGAATACCATGTGCTAAGATGCAGAGATAGGAAAGAAAGGTATGCATCTGGAGAACGAGCTCATGGTTGGTTGTGATGAATAAGAGAATATGCCAGCAGGGAGCATACTGGCCAGATCATAAGGGACCTTGAAGGACATTTATGCTTTATTGGCTTGGCAATTGAGTTGCTGAAGATTTTTAGCAGAAAAACTGATACCTTCAACACTCTGGCCCTGGCTTTCTGAATGGATTAAAATGGGGATGATGATGATACTAAAAACAAAACACTTAATAAGGCACTTCCCTGAGTGCTTTACAAGAATTAACTCATTAAAAAAAGAAAGAGCTCATAGATAGAGAAAACAGACTGGTGGTTGCCAGAGGCCGGGGATGGGGAGATGGAAGAAACAGGTGAAGAAGGTCAAAAGGTACACACTTCCAGTTATAAAATAAATAAGTCATGAGGATGTAACGTACAGATGGTGACTATAGTTAATAATACTGTATTACATATCAGAAAGTTGCTAAGAGAGAAGATCTTTAAATTTCTCATCACAAGAAACAATTTTTAACTCTGTGTGGGGACGGATGGTAGCTGTGGCTATCACCTCACAATGTATACAGATGTCAAATCATTAGGTTGTACACCTGAAACGAATATGATGCATGTCAATTATACCTCAATTTAAAAAAAAGAATTAACTCATTTAATTCTCACACCCACCCTTAAGGCAAGTCCTATCATTTTCTTCATTTTATAGATGAGTACACTAGGATGAAGAAATGGTAAGGAACAGCCCATGATCACATAGCTGGTCAGAGGCATAGCTGGACTTGCTGGTGGTCTAGCCTGTGGCGCCAAGTTCTGGATCACCTCATGAGTGGTACCTCCCAAGACAGGAGAAAGCAGGCAGAGCAGTTAAGAGATGTTGTAGTGGGAATGAAAAGGAAGGAAAAGAAAGCCTGATGGAGAGCAAATAAATGTGCAGATACTGTGGGAAACAATATGGAGGGCCCTCAAAAGATTAAAAATAGAATTACCCTATCATCCAGTAATTCCACTACCATTTACCCAAAGAAAATGAAAGTACTAATTTGAAAAGATACACGCACCCCCATGTTTATAGCAGTATTATTTACAATAGCCAGGATATGGAAGCAGCCCAAGTGTCCATCAATAGATCAGTGGATAAAGAAGATGTGAGGGGGAAAAAAAAAAAAATATATATATATATATATAATGGAATATGACTCAGCCATAAAAAGGGATGACATCTTGCCATTTACAATGGAGGTAGAGAGCATAACGCTAATCGAAATAAGTCAGAGAAAGACAAATACCATAGGATTTCACTTATATGTGGAATTTAAGAAACAAAACAAAAGAGCAAAGGAAAAAAAGAAAGAAACAAACCAAGAAACAGACTCTTAACTATAAAGAACAAACTGATGGTTACCAGAGGGGAGGTGGGTGGGAGGATGAGTGAAGTAGGTGAAGGGGATTAAGAGCGCACTTATCATGATGACCACTGAATAATGTAGAGATTTGTTGAATCGCTATGTATACCTGAAACTAATATAACACTATGTTAACTATACTGGATTTAAATTTTTAAAAAGAACAAATAAATGTCAGTTTTTAATATAATTTAGTATTTATGGAAATCTACCTGCCAGGTAGATCAAAGACATCTTGTATTAAACACCTTTATAAATAGAAGGATGGTTGGTAAGGATGACTCATTTTCATCTTCATCTACATTTTGCAGGCAAGGAAATATTCACAGATGTTTTAAGAATTTCCTTCTATCTGTCAAGCCCATTATTTGGTCTGATGGGACCAATGCCTCACAGAAACCAAATAAGTAATGGCTCAAGCAAAGAGAGCACAGGAAGGACAGGCACCCAGTTTGTGTTTGCTGTGAGCCTCCTTCATCTTCAGAAGCCATGCGTTCTAGAAAACACTTGGCAATAAAAGGTAGAAGAATATAAAGATTGGAAGAGTTAAGGAGAGGGATTGAGAGAAAAAAAACAGAACTGAAATACTTCAGCTATCTCTGAAAATGACCAGAAATCTAAAAACATAAAACCTTTTCAAACTTGCAACTGAAATGGAAAAAGGGATAGTGATGAGTGAAAGCATACCCAAAACATTGCCTAAGCTGTCCTGGGTGTCCTGCAAGAGTGTTAGAAGTCTCTATGCCAAGAGAAAAGCCCCATCTGGATGATCTGGAGACGTCCCTCACTGACCTCACACTCTCACTGAGCTCATCTTGGATGGCTTCATGGATAAGCAAATCATGTTGGATGTGCTGCTTTTAATATCTGTCTTTGCTCTCTGATTTCTCTTTGCATAATCTCCAGAGTAATTTCTGTTCCAAACTTCCCTGAAAGACTATTTCCAGGGCACTCCGTTCTGATCGTTTATCTATAAACTCTGCAGAAGTCACTCCTACAGTGCATTTTGCTATGTAATATTCCTCGTGGGTAGCTGTGATGGAGACTGGCTGGTTGTTCCCCCAGCTGTGTTTCTTTACCTCTTGGGCACCCAGTTATGGCATTTCCCAGACTCCTTTGCTGTTAGGGGCACCCATATGACTGAGGTCTAGACTAAGACTGTAGACAGCATGATGTTCCCCATTTTCAGGCTGGCCCACGAAACCCTCCCTAATGCAGCGGGTGTTCTGCCTCAGTCATGCTGAGCCTGAAGTGCCATTGAGAGACCCAGATCTGTGGGTTAGAAGCTCAAGAGAAAAGCCTGTAGAATCACTGACAGAGATGTGATTGCCCCGAGACTGGAGAATGAGAAAGAACCTAGGGCAGATAAGACCACTAGCAATTAACAAGTGAGACTATGCCCAGAAGCTGGAGACACATTCTAAGAAGGAAAAAGGAAAAGAAAATCAGGGTGAAATGCTCATGAAAACTGAGGAAGGAGAGAGTTTCCAGGAGGCAGTAACCAATAGTGACCACTGTCACTGCAAGTTCCATAAAATGAGGAAAGAAAAATGTCTGTCAGATTTGCCAATGCCAAGGTCTTTGACAGTATCTGCCAGCTTCTAGTGGGGGGTGGGAAAAGGAGGGCTTGGGAGGCATAGAGTACAGTCTTCCAGAGTTTGAGGACTGAATGAGAAGGCAGACGTGTAGACAGGGAGTGTAGCGTCATGACGTTTATGAGGGAAAGGAAGACAGGAAAATACAGCAACAAGACAAAGAAGCATAGCAACAGGAAGGTGAAGTAGATTAGAACATGGATCTTCATTACCATTCTAATTTTGTATGTGGGGGGGGAAAGGGTAGAGAGTGAGAGAGAACACACATAGAAAAAAATCCAAAAAATAATATACAAAAATGTTAAAGATGATTATCTTCTAGTGATAATTTATATATGGGTTCTATTTTTCTTCTTTGCAATTTTGTGTATATTCCAGATTCTGTACAGCGAATACTGTATTACATTTGTCACAGTAAAGGGATTTTGGTTTGGGTTTTTAATGCAAGAGACTCAAACATGTTTATAAGCAGAAGACCAAAGGGCAAGTGGTAAGAAGGAGAGGGGCAGTTTGTGAAGCAAAGTTGTGAGTTAGTGGGGAGAGTTCTCATCTGATACTTTATTTTCTCAAGGCCACAGTTGAGGAAGAAGTGGAGAGGCATGAGATGAAGAGCTCAGAGCTGGAAGTTGAGGTACCCTGAAACACATGGTCAGCTCTCCCCCACCCACCGCCAGAATCAAAGCTCCCTGCCAGCAACCCTTGTCTTGTCTAGGCTGTCCTACCTTGTTTCCTTAGCCTGCTCAGACTTCCCAGGGCTGTGGTCCTTGCTCAAAAGCTGTCCTTCTCCCTCCTTCTATCAAAGTTAATTTTCCTGTTTATCCCTATGTGACCCCACTCCAAGCCAACATCATTACCTAGCACTCCATGAATTAATAAAGCTGACAGTGAACAATGACTAATATTTGTACTTTCTACTGATGAGAAGTTGTGTTTTTTAAGTTTTTATTTTAATCACCCAGTGCAGTGAGAAGTTGCATTTTAACACAAGACTTTTAGAGCCACATGTTTTAATCAAGAGGTGGTCATATCCAGCTCTGTGGCACTTGGGCAAGAGAGCCATTTTTTTTTTTCAGTGGAAGGGAAGAGCTGTTTGGTTTTCTTTAAACCCACCCTCTAGGTAAAGGGGTGCCTTGTCTCTGTGGGACGACAGCCACACTAACAGGGGTATTCTAAATACCCATCTGTTATAAGCCACTTCAACTAACAGAAGGATAAATAATGACATAAGAAAAGAAGATTGTATTCATCAAATATGTCTTCCAAGGACCAGGATAAAATAAAGATTTTTTTTTAAAGAAACAAAAACTGAGAGTTTGCTAGCAGCAGACCCTCACTAAAGGAAATCCTTAAGCATTTCTTTCAGGAAAAAAGGATATTATCCCAGATGGAAAGAATGAGATACAGAAAGAAATTAAAAACAAAGAAAGGGGAAAATATGTGGGTAAATCTAGGAAAACATTGATATATAAAATAAGGAGAAGAATGAGATTAACAATAATAATGTTCTTGGAGAGTAATTTCAATAAATAGAATCGAAATACACAACAACAATAGCACCATGTTAGAAGCGGTGATTGAAATGGAAGCATTTTAAGGATTTCATGTTATTTGGAAAGAGAGTTTAGAACCGATTAACTTTGTAGTTTGATAAATTATGCATATTAAATTTTGTAGTAGCTATGAAAACAACAGAAATAAAATGCATAACTTTTAAACTACTATAGAAAAGAAATGACATGAGAAAAACTAACCAATCAATCCAAATGAAGATAAGAAAAGACAGGAAAAGGAAAATGGAAATGGTGGAAAAGGCAGAAATCACAAAATAATATATAATATGGGAAATATAAAAACAAACATTTCATTAATTACAAAAATGTAAACATTAATTTCCCCAGTTAAAAGGCAATAACTAAGAGACATTTTTTCAAAGAAATACATTAAAAACATATAGGTACAAGAAATCAGCATTAAAGGAAAAGGATAAAAATATATATACAGGTGAATACCAGTCAAAAAAAATATTGCACTTGTAGTAATTTTAGAAAAAAACTGGACTTTAAAGCAAAAAAAGTATTGCTAGAAGTAAAGAGGGTCACTACATAATGATAGAAGGTTTAATTTGCTAGAAAGTTAAAATAATTCTAGACTATTATGCACCTAATTACAAGACCTCTAAATAAATAAAGCAAAAATAGAATATGTAAGTCTACCACTGCTGTGATAGATTTTCATATAACACTCTCAGAAATTGTGAGCCCAAGCTTTCAAAAAATCAACAAAGACATAAAAGATTTGAAAAATAACACAATTAAAAAGTTTTATCTAACTGGTATAAAAACAGATGCATAGATCAATAGAATAGAACAGGAAACCCAGAAATAAACCCACAATTATATGGTCAATTAATCTTTGACAAAGAAGGCAAGAATATGCAATGGTAGAAAGTCTTTCCAACAAATGATGTTGGGAAAACTGGACAGCTACGTGCCAAAGAATGAAATCAGACCACTTTCTTACACCAGACACAAAAATAAGCTCAAAATGGATTAAAGACCTAAATGTGAGACCTGAAAACATAAAAATCCTTGAAGAGAGCTCAGGCAGAAGTCTCTCTGACATCAGCTGTAGCAACATCTTTCTAGATATGTCTCCTGAGGCAAGGGATATAAAAGCAAAAATGAACTGTTGGGACTTCATCAAGATAAAAAGCTTCTGCACAGCAAAGGAAACAGTCAACAAAACTAAAAGGCAACCTACTGAATGGGAGAAGGTATTTGCAAATGACATATCTGATAAAGGGCTAGTATCCAAAATATATAAAAGAACTGAAACAACTCAATACTCAAAAAAACAAAAAATCCAATTAAAAAATGGGCAGAAGACAGGAACAGACGTTTTTCCAAAAAAGACATCCAGATGGCCAACAGACACATGAAAAGATGCTCAACATCACTCATCATCAGAGAAAAGCAAATCAAAACCAAAATGAGATGTCACCTCACACCTGTCAGAATGGCTAAAATCAACAACACAAGAAACAAGTGTTGACAAGGATGTGGAGACAAAGGAACCCTTGTGCACTGTCGGTGGGAATGCAAACTGGTGCAGCCACTATGGAAACAGTATGGAGGTTCCTCAGAAAGTTAAAAATAAAACTGCTTTATGATCCAGCAATCACACTACTGGGTTTTTACCCCCAAAATACAAAAACACTAATTCAAAGGGATACATGCACTCCTGTCCTTCTTGCAGCATTAATTAAAATAGCCAAACTATGGACACAGCCCAAGTGTTGATGTGGTGTATATATATACATATATATATATACACACACACACACACACACACACACACACACACAATGGAATATTACTCAGCCGTAAAAAAAAAAAAAAAGGAAAGAAATCTTGACATTTACAACAACAGGGATGGAGCTAGAGAGTATAATGCTGAGCAAAATAAGTCATGCAGAGAAAGACAAATACCATATGATCTCACTTCTAGTGACAGAGAGACAAACCAAGAAACAGACTTTTACCTATAGAGAACGAACTAATGGTTACCAGAAGGGAGGTGGGGGGGAAGGATGGGAGAAATAGGGGATGGGGATTAAAATGTACAGGGGCACCTGGGTGGCTCAGTCAGTTAAGTGTCCAACTCTTAATCTTGGTTCAGGTCATGAGCTCAGGGTTGTGAGATAGAGCCCCACGTTGGGCTCCATGCTGAGCATGGGGCCTGCTTGAGATTCTCTCTCTCCTTATCCCTCTGCCCCTCCCCATTCATGCATGCACTTTCTCTCTCTCTCTCTCTCTAAATCAACAAACAAATAAATAAATAAATAGTACATTTATCATGCTGAAAAAAATAAAATGATAAAAAAAACTCTAATGAACGGATAGAATATTGCACCCAATAGCTACTGAGAATATTTACAAATACTGACCATATACTGTGCCATACAGCAAGATTCAACACATTTAAAAGAATTGGTATCATACAGAACATATTTTATAGCAATGCTACCAGTAAAAATCAATAACAAAGACATCACTGAAATTGCCATGTTGAATTAAGAAACCCTTTTCAATAATGTATAGATCAAAAAAACAAAATAAAAGTTGAAAATATTTTAACTGAATGATAATGAAAATGCTGCTAATGAAAATATACCAAAGTTGCCAGGACACAGCTGAAGAAGAGCTTAGATGGAAATTCATTTAGATAAATAAAAAATTTCTTTAGATAAATAAGTGAAAAAGAAAGACTGACAATGAACAATGTAAGCACACATCTCCAGAGGCAGGAAGAGAGCTGTAAAAGAAATTTATATTGAGTGGAAAGGAGAAAACAACGAAGATAAGAAGAAAACATTATGATACCAAAGAGAAGAGCACGAGAGAGAGCCACAAACTGAGTGCTTTGTAAAGACTAATACAATGACCAGCTTTGAATCAGAGTAATAAAGAAAAAAGAGAGATCGCAAACACCATTAGGGACATAGCTTCAAGTATTGCCGATATCACAAAACATAAGAGCATATTAGGAACAATATTTAGGAACAAAATTGTACACACAAAACTTGTAATACAAATGAAATAGTCCAACTCCTAGAAAATTATTACTTAACACAACTAAGAAAAACTGGAAGACCTTCATAGTCCAATAAGCATTAAAGAAATGGAATCAGTAGCTCATTCAAGGAACAGATAATTACATCTTTGCACAAAGTATTCTAGAATACCGAAGACAAGGGAATGCCTCTCAACTTGTTGTGTGAGGTCAGTAGGATGTAGGTAGGTGAAAGGGAGAGGCAGAAAGAGCGAGATAAGCTCTATATCGTATATGATTAAGAATAAAGGGTCTGCTATAAATACAGAGAACAACCTGGGGGTTGCCAGAAGAGAGGGGATGGCAAAATGTATGAAGGGGTGAAGGAGGTACAGGCTTCCAGGTATGGAATGAGTAAGTCTCAGGAATGAAAGGCCAAGCATAGGGAACACAGTGAGTGGTATTGTAATGGCAGCAGATGGAGACAATATGGAGCTACACTTGTGGTGAGCACAGAATAATGTATGGAGTTGTTGAATCACTACATTGTACACCTGAAACTAGGGTAACGTCGTGTGTCAACTATACTCAAATTAAAAAACCAGAAAGAGGAAGAAGGAGTCTGGGGTTAAACCTTCTGAGTTTGAATCCTAGCTCTGGTCACTTACGAGCTCATCTTATGTGTAAAATAAGGACTTGAGACCAACGTACGTTGGACTGAGGATTGTGTGAGGATTAAATGAGTTGCTTAGAACTCTCCTTCTAAGGGGACTTAGAAAAACAAGCACCCAACCATATATTGCTGCTGATGCTGTTGTTATGAATTATTACTAGCTTCTTGATATCAGGCCTGACAAGGATTGTATGAAGAAAGAAAATTACAAGTCAGTCTTAGTCATGAAAATGGATATAAATAACCCAAGCAAAAAAAATAGCAGAAGGAAAACATATATGTATAAATAATAGAATGATCTACCTAGGTTTATTCCAGACATTCATGGTTGATTTAACATTAGCACATCAACTAATGTAACTCACCAGGAGAAAACCATACATTTATCTTAATAAATGTATGAAAACCTTCTGACAATAATCAACATTCTTTCGTGATTTAAAAATACCTCTCCACAAACTTGGAACAGAGTATTTCCTTCTTCTGCTGAAGAGTATCTAAAACAAAACCAACAGAAGGCTCATTTTTAAATAGCAAAACAGTGGAATTTCTTTAAGATCGAAATCCTAGGTCCACTGGGAAAATGGCACTTCTGGAAAATTGACCATTGCTTCACCCCATGTCACCGTGGACTCTTAGAAATGGGCCACAGTTGCTCTCAGTTCCTTGCCCTGCTTTGGCAAATAGGCATGGAACAAGACTGGAGGGTGAAAGCCTTGGTGTGAATGGAACGGGACCTTGTGGTGGGGCCTGACAGTCTCTTCACCCCCAAACAGGCAGGATTAGCTAGAGCTGGGGTATTCTGGGGACACAAAGCCCTTCGAAGCTTGGGCCTCGTCATTTCCATCATGCCACAGTGAGCATTAGCTTTAATTTAAGGGGAATGTGAAAGCAGATCACCAGGACCTAAACGTGCTTTATTTAGATGTTGGGATATAAGATGACTTAGCCTTTGTTGAAAAGAAACTCGAATACTTACAACGAACAAAGTAAACAAAGAATCTTGGTGAGTTGATGCGTCAACTGGAGTCAGCCCCTAAGATAAAACTTGTCCACATCATAGTCTCCATCACAAGTAGAAACAGTTTTTTTCTTTTTAACTTTTCTATTGTATTTTCCCCTTGTTAAATCCTTCTACTATAAGACACAGTGTTCACCCATCTGAAATATAAACTGCATCTATTGGAATGGACATCCAAGCTGGTTAGAGAAACTTATTTTAAGTAATTATGTGGCTGTTGGAAGTAGCAGAGGAAATAGCGACTATTTATAAAACGTGCTTATTGAACAATCAGACAGAGTAGCCAGGTCTGTCTTCTCCCCTGAGCAGTGATTTCAGTGAGAGTGCTTCTAGACAGTTTCAAATCCCAAAGCTGAACACAAATCTATGCACTTCCCAGGGGGAGTGGAAGATTGGCAGGGTCCTCTGTTCCACACCAGTTATCACTCAGACATCTGCATGTTCCCTACATACGGCCCTCTGCTGTTGAGTGCCACATTTGGGACACAGTAATTCTTAACAAGGCTCAGGATACCTGTCCTGTTTCCTCCCAAGACCATGCCTCTCCCAGGTCCCGCCATCTTCCTAGGAAGCTGTCAGAAACTCAAAGAACTGCCCCTGCCTCCATTCCAGAGCGATGTCTACTCCTGTTTCTCCAAAATAAATTGCTTCTTTCCTCAACCCTTTTCCTCTCTTGTTCTTGCTCTGGTGGGTATTAATAGCCTATTAAATCCAGATCCTTGGGGTGTCTGGGAGGCTTAGTTGGTTGAGCAACTGACTCTTGATTTTGGCTCAGGTCTTGATCTGAGGGTCATGAGTTCAAGCCCGGTGTTGGGGTCCTCGCTGGGCGCGGAGCCTAGTTTAAAATAAATAAATAAATAAATAAATAAGTCCAGATTCTTGACCATTACTACCCCTAAAAACAAGTTGTTTTATCCTCAAGGGCAAAGAAAATTTAACTTTTAAAATCCCCTGGGAAGTAAAGAGAAATATTTATGTTCCATCCTTCTAGCACATCAAAGAATGAACAAAAACAAAACAAAACAAAAAAACCAAAACAGTTTCACTTCCTATTAAAACAGTCCACACAATCATTTGCTATCACACTCTGGTCATGAACATTTACTGAAATCAGCGGTGTAGGAGCCCCAGGCAACTGTACCCTCCTGCTGTTCGTGGTGGAGTCACCCCAGGGAGGGTGTGGTGACTGTGCTGGAGGCAGGGACGCTCCCATATCCTGTGGCTTGTGTGCTAAGGAAGCCTGGAAAGGCAAGAGGGCAAGGGGTAGATTCTACAAAAATCATACTAAACAGAGTTTTATAAACTTTTTTCCACTTGAAATATACTGCAGGCATTTTCCCTTCAGTAAGTAATCTTCGACATTACTTCTAGTGGCCACTTAATAATCCATATACATGCATAACTTAATTTGTTACCAAACCAGCCCCTATTGTTAGATATTTTCGTTGTTTCTTATTTCTGGCTATTATAAGTAATGCTTCAAAGACCATCCTTGTGAATAAATATCTTTGCAGCCTTGATATTTCATTTGAATGCATTCCTAGAAGTAAAATTGTCGGGCTAAAGGACACAGCATTAAAAAAGAACAAAACTGATAAACATTACCAAAATGCTCTTCAAAGGTTTGTGCCAATTTCCAACCCTACTATCAAAAGAGGACGCTAGACTGCAGTCCTCAAAAGGCAGTGTCTCTATATTCATGAATTCAGTCCTAAATCTGACAAGTCTTGTCAGACTTTCCTTGCAAGTTCATTGTTACCACAGTCTCATGCTCTCAGACGTCATTGGTTTCTTCATTTCCAGATTGGAAGTACTCTGCATTTTCCAAATCTGATAAATGCTGACAAACTGATATATACCATGCACTTCCATTCAAAGGAATAATTAAAGCTAACCTGTATGTATGTATCAAATACTTCATATCAGGTCTCATTCTGAGCACTACATATGTGTATATCTAAATTTTCACAACTCAATCAAGTAGATGCTATTATTTTTTTACAGATAAGGAATCTGACAAAAAGATTGTGGTCTAAGACACAAATAGCTGAGCTGATAAAACCTAGGTGTTTCGGCTCCAGAGTCCAGAGTCTAAATACTATATTATACTGCCTTTCTCAAAATTAGCTGTAAGTCAGTCTCTTAGAAGTAAACAACCTTTTTGGGGGCACCCTGGGTGGCTCGGTTGGTTAAGCATCTGACTCTTGATTGGGCTCATTTCATGATCTCAGAGTCATGGGATTGAGCCCTGCGTTGGGCTCCCCTCTCAGTACAGAGTCTGCTTGAGTTTCTCTCCCTCTGCCCCTCCCCCACCAAATAAACAAATAAATCTTAAAAAAAAAAAAAGAAAGAACACAAATAACTTTTTTGACTGGTTATTTCTTAAACACCAAGGGCACAAAAACTTATCCAAAGGAGAAGTATAATATGCCATCCAGATATCCCAGTCCAAAAGTTCTTCCTGCCAATGTACTCACTGGCTAGCCTCTGTCCAAATTTAAGTTTAGTGCTCTGCATTTTAAACTTTGATTTAAATTATACTCCATTCAGATGGCTCTTAACCTTAGTAACCATAGGAGGTCTTGCCCTTTCTCCAAATGTACCAGCAATGGTTTTCAATGTGGTTAGTATATATCAGCCAAGCTAAGGAAGGTGAAGGTTAACCCCAAGTTAACTATGTTCTAGAGCATAGTTAGACTAGTTCCTATTATATCAATGGAGGGTATTTCTCTGCATATCAAAGGCAAGAGTGTATCTGGAAAAGTCAGGGGGTCCTTTTCTGTGGTATTTATTCCAGAAAAAGTATAAATAATCACCATGAAATAAAGGCATGGTGATCAAGACTCAGCAGGTTTGGAGGGTTTGGTAGGTAACTGTTAGGCGGGATTCATCCTAGGACAGCCCTTAAAACATCTGACTTGGAGATTACTCAAAGAAAGGAACAAGTTCTACAGTAAGCACCAAATGACTTTAAGGGAAAGTTCTAAGCCCTAGAGAGACAAGAAACTTGTGGTCAAAAGCATCACTTGCCTCTAAAAGTGAGCACCAGGGACGGAGAATCTTGGAGACCCTGATGCACAAAATCCTAACAGGAGTTGTTGACCTTCACAGGAGGTCAACTAACCATCCCTCCAAAGTGAGGAAAGCAGCTTAGGCTGGGGAAGTTCAGTCCCTACTTCCAGTGTTATCTTCCCTGGCCCTGTTTGGGTGCTATCACCAGATGGGAGAAGGGCAAACACAGAGACTACACAATAGAGGCCAAGAGATGGAACTGATCCTTAACACCATCTGGTAGAGCTGGGCCCCTGAAATTTTGGGTCAGACTTGAGTAAAAATGACAAAGTGATTCCTACTTGAGATTAGCCAGGAGCAAGGACTGTAGACCATAGGTTCTGTTTTGTGCCAGCTGTTCAGGTATCCTGACAGTCAGCATCCTCTTTCACTCTCAAGTGTCCCAGGGTAGCTGACAAATTGTACTATTGGACTTGTGGTTCCAGTCAAGATGGAGTAGCCCCATTCCTTGTGAGTCTTCCCTCTTACAACTCAAAACCCCTGGACATAATACAACAAACAAACATAGAAGGACTGGGGCGCCTGGGTGGCTCAGTCATGAAGCTCTCTTTCTCTCTCTGACAAATAAATACATTAAAAAAAAAAATTAAGGAGAGCACCTGGGTGGCTCAGTTGTTAAGCGTCTGCCTTCAGCTCAGGTCATGATCCCAGGGTCCTGGGATCGAGCCCCACATTGGTCTCCCTGCTCCCTGGGAAGCCTGCTTCTCCCTCTCCCACTCCCCTTGCTTGTGTTCCCTCTCTCGCTGTGTCTCTCTCTGTCAAATAAATAAATACAATCTTTAAAACAAACAAACATAGAAGGACTGAATGGTACAAAGAAGAAAGAGAGCTGGCTAGGGACCACAGGACTTGAGGAACAGTTCAAAGGTGAATTCTCTGGGTTTCTTTTAGCCTCCTATATGTCTGGGAGGGGTGCTAGAGGAGCCTGCAGCTCAGATCTACCAAAAGGGACAGACAAAGAAGCTTATCCCTCTCACCAAAGGACAAGGAAAGAGGCATAACAGAAACCTTTTTGGTAACACCCACCCATCCAAACACCAAAGGTCAATGGGGCTGAGCAGGGAGCTGAAATTCCACCCACATGTGGCAACAAGCCTGAGAGGGGCGTGAGTTGGTGCTTTTCTTCTGCAGGGGTAATGTCAGCGGGGCCCACAGGAGAATCTTCACTATCCCATGATAGCAACAAGGTCTAATGAAGCAGGGCATACAATCCCCCTCTATTTCAAACACCAACAGGTGTCCTGAAATTTGGTTCTGATGCTAACCACTCAGAGTTAGTAGAGATCCCATAACCTAAAGGGCGTGGTCCCCAACAACCCTACCCTCACTTCAGATGCCAACTGCCAACTTCAGCAATCCTTAGGCTGCCCACACTTATTACCACTGGATACAAATGTGAGGGGTCCCACAACTCTCTCAGGTTGGATAACTCACTATAAGGACTCACATAACTGAGAAAAACACCATACTTATGACTAGTTTTATTATAAAGCATAAAAATCAGGACCAGCCAAATGAAGAGACACATAGGGCAAGCTCTGAAATAGTCTCAAACTTAGAGCTTCTATGCCCTCTCTCCATGGAGTCAAGGTGTGTCACTCTCTAGCACATCAATGTGGTCACCAACCAGAAAGCTCCACTGAACTGTGGTGTCCAGAGTTTTTATTGGTGTTACATATTCAAAATTGATTGAATCATTGGACCTGTGACTCAACTTAATCTCCAGCCTTCCTCCTTTCCCAGAGGTTGGGCTGGCTCAAAGCTCCATGCTCATAATCGTAAGGTTGGTCTTTCTGGTGAACAGCCACCATCCTGAGTCATCTCATCTTCTAGAATAAATTCAGGTGTGATCCCAGGGGCTCATAATGAACAAAGATACTCTTATTACTGAGGAAATTCCAAGGAATCTTCTCCCAGGAACCAAGGACAAAGGCCAATCAAATTATTTAATACACAATGCTTTCCTCTGCCTCCACTGCACCCCTGATGTTCAGTACAGCACTGAACTTCCATGCCCACGCATTAGCTACAAGGCAGGGACAGACGAGCAAGGTAAGGCCCTCTGGCACTCCACTTTTGTTGGAGTGATGTCAGTAAGCCCAGGGGGTGCTGAATATCCATTTCCTTCTGGACCTCCATACTATACTCCAAGAGGGTGACTGCCTGCAAAAGCAGAAGATTAAATGAGACCCAGAGTCTCACAATGTATTACCCCAAGTGTCTAGAATACAGTCAAAAATCACTTGCCATACCAAGAACCAGAGAAATCTCTACTTGAAAGAGAAAGACAATCAACACTAAGATGCCACAGATGTTGGAAGGACTTTAATTGTGTGATCATCCCAACTATAAGCATAATGCAGGAGAAAAGTTCAGTTTTGGAAATAAGTGTCATGAGGAATGGTTTCTGAGCAGTGGCAGTGGCAGCCTTAGAATTTTCCAGAATCAGAATGAATTTGAGGGGGAAGGGAAGAAACAAAAAGCAACAACTGTGGTAGAGCTAAGATCCAGCTCTATTGTTGACCAGCTGGTAGTGTAGCCAGATTTTATAATTTTATAATATAATTTTATATATTTTGTAGTATATGCTAAAGGCCCTGGAAGCAAAACAAAGAGGTCAGTGGAGCCAAATATAGCAATTCTAGCACTAGGAATGATGATTTTGGACCTTTCATGTAATGTACTATAAAACCTGAATACACACACACACACACACACATACACACACACACACACACACACACACACACACACACACACACACACACACACACACACACACACCCTACCTGGGTCTCCCTGACCTCCTGATGGCAAAGATTTTTGTATTTTAGCTCATAGGAAAACCTCTCAAAATACCTGATTGTCACAATTTCTCTTGTGCTCCAAGTGAGTCACCTCATGGATGTGGGTTGTGTTCCTCACCTTTCCTCATTCCTAACTGAACTCTCTTCCACAGGTTCCTGCCTGGTCTGCACCATCCCTGAGCACTGCCTTGGCCCCATGTCACTTGCTCCTCACATTGCTGATGCTTCCCAAGTCTCCAGATTGGTCTGTGCAGATTTGGGGTGCACGTCACTCATTGCCCTTGGCCTAAGACAGTTTCAACATCTGTGTCACCTTGGTATTGATTTTCTTTTTTCAATCAAGTGGAGATTTTCCTATTTCCTGGTGTGATGAGTGATTTTTGATTGTTTCCTGGACATTTTAGGGTCATGGTGCCAAGAGTGTGTGATCTTGGAAACTCCTGAAGCTACTAACCTTGTGCCCACACCACACTCCACATGGAAGATCTATCATTACTTCACCACAGTGCTCACAAGGACAGACCTATCAATCTTCCTATGAGATCTCCAAGTGGGGAGATCACAAGGTAAGGATCATTTGTTTTTCCCTCCAATGAATATCAAATATCATGAGGAAAAACTCAAGGAAAAATAACTTTAAATTCCCCCAAGCTTCTCAAGTTTGAAACACACATTTTTCAAAGGAAACCCTCCTGTTTCTTGTTTCCATACCACCAACCTATAAAGTAGATAAAACACAGAGTCTGCCAGGCCTTCTGCTAAGAGCTATTTATTATGACAGAGCCAGTTGTCACTGTCCACATGAAGTCATCTGGGCCTGAGCATGTTAGACGCCTGGCTTGGAAGGCCATGTCATTCCTTGAGCTATGGAATATTGTTTTGGCAAAAAGCAGCTAATTGTATGCTCTCACTCTTAGGAAACCATCCAACACCTCCCCTCATCCAGTTCATCATAAGCACGCCATCCCCTGAACACGTTCCCCTAGCCCTGGATATTCTCTGCAGGGACATCCTCCTTCTGGGGGGGTGGCAGCACACCTCTTGAAGGAGCAGAAAGGTATCAAGCTGATTTGAGGCCCAGGGAAGCTAGATGCAGAAAGGCCTACAACCCAGGCTCGTGTCCTTCAGAAGTTGATGGTGGAAGTAAACAGGGGGTGTTCTCAGGAGCCCAGAACTCTGAAACCTTTCCCAAGTAGAAGGGCCTGTGTGCATCCTGCCAGCTTGTACTTTTTCAGCTGAATCTACTTGAGAGCAAACTTGCCAGAGAAAATGGAAAAAACATATCTTAGAGATAAATCAACATCAGTTCCAAGTTTTTGTTTCAGTTGTTTTGCTTCATGGTCTGCCCTTGCTCATAACTGTGTTGCAATGACCTATTGCTGCATGTTCTCTTAAGTCAAATGATGAGGTATGCTCTAGAGAGTTAACTTTTCACCTGGGTGGTCTGTTATAAAATAGGGTTCCTATGAGAGAATCATAGGATTTTAGAGTGGAAAGAAGCTTAGACAGCAACTATTCCAACACTCTCCTTTTACTGATGAAAAGATCCTCATCTTTTAACCCAGAAAGTTTAAATAACTTGTGCAAGCTTGCATAGCAATCCAGCTGCAGAGCGAGGAATGGTGCAGAGTCTCCAGAAGGTGCAGGATTCTTTCTACCTCAACATGATAAATCCCTAGGCTCTCTAGTTTTTGGTTGAGCTTGATTTCAAAATTGATTCCAAATATTTTCATTTTAAATGGAGATAACTAAAAACAACTTAAACCTCTGGGTACTTTTCTAAATTTTTCTATTTCTTTGGATCAAATAATATACCATTTTATAATTTAAGCCATCAAAATTTGAAGAATACTTAACCTAATCTTATTCAACTGAACCAAAGGATTGCAGACTTTGAGATGTTTAAAATGGTATTTTAAGTCAATTTCTGGTTTGAGTTTAGCATCATAAGTAAACATGTCATGTTTGTCATCTCCTTTGATGTATTTGGAGCCTGGGATTTATATTCACAAACTATTCACCAAGTACGTCATCCTCATAACAGGACTCAATCAAATCATCATGGTAAAGATGGGACTGGTATGTCGGATATACTGATGACATTCTAGGCCAATAACACAAAGCCAAGAAAGCAATTACTAGATAGGACATATGTTCAACCTAATGTAGAACATTCTCAAGCAATACGCTGGCAGTATTCAATCGTGTGTGTTTTGAATAAAGCAATAATTGGTCAAAACCTATACTAGTAGCTTTCATATTTCTTAAATAATATGTTCTTTAGATAACGGCAAACTGCTCATTGAATAAAATCTTCCACTGAACCTGTTTTGGAGACACTACCTGTCCCAGACTTGCTTTCTGAGACATTGGTATCTGTAGTTGGTTGATTGATGGCCCCCAAAAGATATGTCCACCCAAAACCTGTGTATGTGACCTTATTTGATAAAAAGAGTCCTTGCAGATGTGATTAAATTCAGGATCTCAAGATGAAGAGATAATCCTTGATTATCTGGATGGGTTCTAACTCCAATGATGTGTCCTTATGAGAAGAGAAGAAGACATAGACATGGGGGAGAAGACACAGAAAAAAAGCTCATGGGAAGTCAGACGTGGAGTTTGGAGTCATGCTGCTACAAGTTAAGGAATGCTTGGAACCCCCAGAAGCTAAAAGAGGCAAGGAAAAATTTCCCCCAGAGCTCAGAAAATATGACTGTGACCCTGTAAACATCTTGATTTTGGCCCAGTGATACTGCTTTCAGACTTCGGGCTTTCAGAGCCGTGAAAGAATAAATTTCCTTGGCTTGTGTCCACATCACCCCAATCTCTACCCCCAGGGCCACATCGTCTTCTCCTCTGGGTATATGTCTAAACCTCCTCTGCCTCTCACCTATAAGGACACTTATGATGGTGTTTGGGACTCATCCAGATAATCAAGGATAATCTCTTTATCTCAAGGTTCTTAATTTATTCACACCTGCAAAGACCCTTTTTCCATTTACAGGTTCCAGAGATTAAAACCTAGTATCTTGGGGGAGGGCAATTAATCTGTCCACTATGCCCCCCAAGTCTCATTGGCTTAACACAGTAAAGACCAACATGAACAGGTGGCCTTCTCCATCTTGCGGTATGCCATCCGGAACATGTGGCTCCCAAGGGCATAGCAGCAAGGAAAGAAGAGAGATGGGAAAGGATCCAGGGCTCTTAGTACATTGGCCTGAAATTAACTCACATCAGTTCTGCTCATGATCCATTGGCCAGAACTAGTCATATGGACCAAACCAAGTGTAAGGAAAGCAAGCATATGTAAGGGGGGAAATGAATATTTGATATTTGATGGGCACTAACTGTCTTTGCAACATGCTGAGAGAGATCATAAAATTACAGGGGACTTGCACCATGGGAGACTACAGCTTCTGTCACCCAACACTGATCCCCGCTTCCTCCACTCAAGCATCCCCATCCTTTGCAGAGCTGCCCCTCCCCACGCCATGTACCTCTAGTCTCAAAGGTGGCAGGATTACCCAGTCTGTGCAATCAAAGTCTTAATGTGGAATTTTCAATTTCAATGTTAAGAGGGAAAAATATCTCATCCTTTGCCAAGGTAGTTGCACATTCTCTTTGCAAGGTAGAATGCAATTCTAACCACCCAGAGTTAGGTCAATGTTCACAGGTTAAGCGCACAGTCTTATAACAGATCACCCTCAGCTCAAACCCCAGATACAAGTTGGGAATCTCCAACGCTACAAATTTGTGGATTCCCACCACCTCCTCAGGTTTGATAATTCACTAGAATGACTCATAGAACTCGGAAAAACACTATACAGCTTTATTATAGCACAAAGATACTAATCAGTACCAGCCAAATAAAGAGAGATACAGGACAATAACTGGAAGGGTTCCAAATGCAAAGCTCCCATGTCCTCAGGATGGGTCAATCTCCAAGCACTCTGATGTATGATTACCAGAGTTTTTACTGGCGTTTTATTCTGTAGGTATGATTGATGTGGTCATTGGCCTTGTGCTTAAACTGTCTCCATCCCCCTTCCCTCCACAGGAAGTTGGGCTGATACCACCTGGCTCACAGCCAACCCTCTAACCCCATGGTTAGCCTTTCTGACATGGCCAGTGCCTGTCCTGAAACTATCTAGGGGCTGACCATGAGTCACCTCAGTAGTATAAACTCAGGTGTGGTCCAAGCAACCCACATTGAATTACAAAGGCACGCCTATCACTTGGGAAATTCCAAGAGGTTAGAGGCTTTCTTTCAGGAACCATGGACAAAGGCCAGCCAAATTCAGCATACAAGAGCTGGGATGATAAAAGTCTGTAGCTGTCTGCTACCAGGTCCCCTGCTCCCTATTCATATCCCTCTGCCCACCCCCATCACCTACCACATAGAGGAAAAGTCTTGTAATAAAACCAACACAAAGAGAGAATGTGAGATGAGAGATGGAGAGTGAGAACAAGCCCTGACAACATCATTTGATTCCTCTGGGCAACCCTGTCTTTCCCAGGTACAGTAGTCAGTAAATCCCAGCTCTTACTTAAGCTATATGGACTTGAATTACCATCACTTGGAACCCAAAGAAGCTAATATCCCTGCCTTCCGGGAGCATACTATTTAATTGAGGGGTGAGATATACAAATGAGAAATTAAATAACAATTGCCAAGCAATAATTTAAGAATAATCATACATCCATTTGAGCAAGTATCAAAAGCAGAAGACAACTAATCTTCCCAGGGAAGGGTCCAGAGCTAGGAGTCTCGCTTTTATTCCCGTTCTCATTTATTCAACAATATGCCAGTGCTTGAGATGTCAGGACAAAGTCACTATGAAACATACCCAAGAGCAGAAAGAACACAAGGAAGAGAGTTGGATCTTATTTTATACCTTAAGGAATTTCAAATTATCTTCAAGGGAGGGAGAGTCAGTTGGAAAAACAAGCAGAGTCACAAAATTCTGAAAAAACATGTTGATTTTAAAACTGAAAACCAGCATTAAGTTTCAATCACTTTTTTAAAATATTAGTTATAATATTTATAATCCCCAAACTAGACTGAAAGGCGTATTTCAATGAATGAAAGGGGGAGAATGATAATGGCAAATCACACAAGTAACAACTTCCATTTCTCAAGATGTTGGAAATCACTACTTTATACAATAGGTGTGTTTCTGAGAATCTCTGTGACAATCCACGATTTGGGTCTCATTTTAGTATTGATTACCATGACTATTTCAGAGCAACAGTCCTCTCCTTTCAACCTGGCAATCAGCTCTATGTGATCTCCCCACCAGCCCCTACCTGGCCAGTAAGTACAGCAAAAGCAAGTATTGACCCAGCATTCGTTCTCCAAAAAGTATGTTTAGTGGCACCAGCAGAATCCTATCTGTTGTGGGTGTGGCCCACGTAGACAGCCTGGCAGAGCCCCAGGTTGGGCCCATCTCACTAATGTACAGAAAGCTTCCTTCCATGGAAGTAAACCATCAGCTTCAGTGGGAGTTGGCAAGGTTCAGAGACACGCTTCATCTCCCACAACAGTTCACAGAGCTTTGACAAAGAGCTTTGGTCCTAAGGGTCTTTAAACCTGAGAAACTGGACAGGTTCCAAAATTCCTGGAGGGTAGGTGGGAGTGGGATTGATAGCTGACAGGCTCAGAGACTGGCATTTAGCATCTGGCAAAAGTATCCATTGAATGAACCCTCCAAACACACTGGGATATCCTTTTGTGGTTCAGAGGATCCTTTTGCTAAAATGACATCACCCCCATGTGCCTATGATTTTGGTAAATTCTGAATCCTGGGAATAATATACCTCACATATGCCCAGCTAATGTTTCAATAAGCCAGAAACAAGTTTCCATGGTGATGATATGCTTCCAACACTACATTTTAGAAAACTGGAACTTTAGAACATTGCCAACAGCACCTGGGAATGCCAGCCAAAGACAGTCTGCCCAGCTGTGGGGCCAGCCGAGGCTTAAGAACTGAGAATGGTAACTACCATTGATTTGTGCCCATGATGTCTCAGATCCTGTGTTAAGAATTGTATAAATATCATCCCATTAATTCTCACAGTGACCTTACATGCTAAACACTGTTATCCCCATTTCACTGATGAGAAACTGAGGCTCAGAGATGTCACCCACTGATTAGTGGGACTAGAATGCAAAGGCCTGTCTAGCTCCAAACCCCACATTCCAAACACCTGCTTCCATGTAGTGAAAACTGTTGATTGTCTTCTAACTGCCATTCCCCACTTCTTCAATACTTACAGAGCCCCAATTCTATATGAGTGAGCACCCTTCCCCACCATGAGCCAAAGTAAAGCATTATTGGTCTAAGCCAACACTGTGCAAGAGAAATTGAATGTGAGCAACAAATGCAAGCTACTTACACAATTTTAAATTTTCTAGTAGGCACACTGAAAGAAGATAAATGAAAATACTGTTATAATCTGTTTTACTTAACCTAATATATTCAAAATATTATCCTTTTAATATGCAATCAATTTTTTAAATTACAAATGAAATCCTATTAAATTATCCACATAAGGACAATAAAGAAAAGTAAACAAAGCACACGGATGGAGAGTGATGAGTGAGGAGGGTGGTCAACACACAATCTGAGCAGACACAAGAGGGAAGTGAGGAGTGAGCCACATGAATATCTGGGATAAGCATCCAAAGCCAAGGGAAAAGCAAGTGCTAAGATCTCAGGGCAGGGGTGGGGTGACTGGGCAATAGTAAGGAGGTGGATCCAGCCTAAAAGAAGAAAATGAAGGGAAAGCAGTAAGGGCTGTGGTCAGGGGCCTGTGGGAATGAGGTAGACCCTCACAGTCTGCTGTAAAGACTCTGGCTGTGGATCTGAGCAAGACCAGAAGCCACTGGACAGCTTTGAGAGGGAAAACGACATGCACTGCCATTACATTTTTACAATCTCACTGCTAAAGAGGAGCGAGAGTAGAATCACAGAAACTAGTCAGGAGGCCACAGCCACATCCCAGGTGAGAACAGGCAGTGGCTTGAATTGGGCCGGTCAGAAGCTGTCAAGATCTGGATATAATCTGAAGATTTGCTGGTGCTTAGGGAGATGTCGGAGAAAGAGTCGAAAAGAACTCCATGGTTTGGGGGTAGAAGAAGTGAAAGAATGGAATTGCCATTCCCCGAGATGGGACAACTGGAGGAAGAGCAGGTTTGGGGCAGAGAAGAAATCAGGACTTGGTTTTGATGCTTTAAGTTTAAGATGCCAATTAGACATTCCATACTCACGCCGGATTTGTGGATTTATGAGTCTAGAGTCTGGTGGAGAGTCCCAAGTTGGAGGTCTAAACTTGGGAGTCATTAGCACATAAGTGACATTTAAATCCATGAGATAGGATGAGACCACTGAGAGAGAACATGGGTAGAAGAAAGCTCTCAGGACTAACCCCGGTTACGTCAATATTTGAAGTCCAGAAAATCAGAAGAACCCCAAAAAGAGACTAAGAAGAATATCAATGCAGTAGGAAGGGGACAAAAGCCAAGTAAAAAGTGTTTCAAGGCAAAAGGAGTGATCAACTACATCAAATGCTGCTGAGGGGTCAAGAAAAGAAAATTATCCACTGGATCCATCAACACTTCTGGGACCTTGATGAGAGTAGTTTCAGAGTAAAGGTCATGAAATCCTGATTGTGCTCAACATCACTACTCACCAGGGAAATACACATCAGTACCGCAACGGGACATGACCTCATACCTGTTAGAATGGCTAGAATCAAAAAGACAAGAGGTAAGTTTCAGAGAGGATGAAGAGAAAAGGGAACCCTTGCACACTGTTGATGGGAACGTGATTGGCGCAGCCACTATGGAAAACAGTAGGAAGGTTCCTCCAAAAATTAAAAATAGAACTACCATATGACCCAGCAACTTTACTTCTGGATATTTACTCAAAGAAAACAAAAACACTAACTCAAGAAGATATATGTACATCAGGTTCACTGCAGCATTGTTTACAATAGCCAAGAGGTGGAAGCAACCCAAGTGTCCATCATCAGATGCATGGATAAAGAATATGTGATATATATATATATATATATATCTCCAATGGAATATTAACCAACCACAAAAAAGAAAATCCTGCTGTTTTTGACAATATGGATGGACCTTGACAGCATTATGCTAAATGAAATAAGTCAGACACAGAAAGATAAATACTGTATGATCTCCCTTATATGTGGAGTCTAAAAAAAAACCAAACCACAGAAACAAAGAACAGATTGGTGGTTGCCAGAGGCAGGGAGTGGGGGGTGGGCAAAATGAGTGAAGGTAATCAGTCAAAAGTCAATTATAAAATAAATAGGGGCACCTGAGTTACGGAAGGGGATAAATCTCAATATGTAAGCCATTTTGTTCGGTTTTCTGCTGTCTATAGGCAAAACAACATCCTAACAAATACACTTCACTAGGAAACCCTTAAGGATTATACCAAGTGACAGATATGATCAGTCAAGATGTAGGCTTTGAAAACAAATAGACCAACAGACAACACAGAGATCCAGACCTTCAAAACAAGACTCTCAGCTGCCATAGGCTGCTCAAACCAAGAGGGTTTCAAATGCTTTAAGAATTTCTGATTTAACTCTCTTACCCATTTATCCTATCCCAATGACTCTCTCAATAAAAACAAAGGGCTGAACCTCTCCCAGCAAACTCATGCTACTCTGAGGTAATTTCCTTGAGTAAGAGTCTCCCTTGGAAGTAGATGTGCTGTTTGGCAGGAGACAGCAAGGACTTGTCCCACTTTCATGTTAATAAAAGGCCCCTGTCTCCTGCTTAAGCTTAGTGGGATTTCCTGAAGTCAGTAGAAGCAGGTCGGTTTTAAGGCTAGGGAAATGAGATGGCATGAGGAAATTAAGGGCTCTGCGCCCACAGTCCCAACATGTGAGGTGTGGTTCTCCCCACACCACCAAGCGATGCTCCAAGACACCAACTGGGTATCCCATGATTCAACTCACATTTGATACTATCTACCCCTATGTATCTGGAGACAGCTTCAGATTCCACAGGTAAAGGGTTCAGTCCTACCAGACTGCCCTCCACTTCAGACACCAGTCACAAGCTCAGGTTGTGTGCTTCCGACCAACTGGCTATAAATCAGAGGTTCCCATGAACCTCTCCTTGGGTTTGATTAATTTGCCCCTGGGCTCACAAAACTCCAAAAACCCATCCACTCACTAGATTACCCATTTATTAGGAATGCTATTGAAGGATACAAATCAACAGCCGGATGAAGAGATACACAGAACGAGGTCCCAAATAAAGGATCCCTGTTCTTATAGAACTTGGCAAGTAGAAGTGTCTTGGTTCCCCAGTCTGGAAGCTCACCAAACTCCCTCCTTGTGGGTCTTTATGGAGGCTTCATTACATAGGTATGAGTGATTAAATCCTTAGCCATTGGTGATCGATTCTCCAGAAATCAGAGGGTGAAAGCCCCACCCTTCTATTCACTTCTGGTTCCCCTCGGCAACCAGCCCCCATCCTTGGGTGTTTTGCAGGTCACTCCATGAACATAAACTCAGTTGTGATGGAAAGGGGCTTGTTATGGATAACAAGACACCTGTTTCACCTTCATGACTCTGAAGCATTTTCAGGAACTGAGGACAAGAGATGAAATATTATATATATTTAATATACAACCAGAGATGTTCCCATTGCTCTCATGCCTCAGGAGATTCTAAAAGTTTGAGGGACTGTGATCCAGGAACCATGGATGAAGACCAAATATATATGAGAAATAGATTTTGGTCATCTGAATGGCCAAATATATAAATTCCTTATAAATCACAGTATCACAGAAATGGAAATCTTCCACGTATTAGCTTTGAGCCACATATTGCTCTCAGCCATCCTAAACATCAAGTTAGAAAGACTGCCGTGGGAAACCGTTTGACCTTGGGAATGAAAGGCTAGAGGGAAAGGAATTTATTAGAGGACCAGCCTCAGCACATAGAGTCTTTCCCTACATTGAGCCCTTACCCCATCTTATCAGGCATGATAGTTTATTAGACTCATCTCCTTGACTACAGTGTAGTGCCACTAATGATTGAGTGAGTCAGTCAGTGGATGCCTCTTTTGGGTGATGGATTGATTGGTTGTTGAAAGGATCTTCTTTGTAAGACAACACAAAAGAATGGCTTGAAAATGCCTACATTTTAAGACATTTGTAAAGATAACAGAAAGTGATTCTCACACTTGTGGTACCACACAGATGGAAGTGGGAGCCAGGCAGGTGGTGGTCAGAACTCTCAAATACAGGGTGGGATTGTCATTTCTCTTCAAGTGGAAAAGAAAAAATTATCTGACAAAAGGTAAAATTCAGTTTGATCTTCATTTTGCCTTAATAGTAAAGAGTAACTCTCAAACATGACTAGTGAGCAGATTTTATTTATATTCTGAAGTAATAATAGTACTCCAAATAATCATCTGAATTAGCAAGGACAAAGCAAACAGTAAAGATTTAAGGAACATTCCAGAATAGATTACTGCTATGAAATACAAGCTTGAGAGTTAGATAAAAAGAGTTGATCATGAGAATGGCACATTTTCAGTTTTAAACATTTCATGCAGCAGATTTCAATAATATAATAGTATACAATTTCAGCAGGATAATTATAATAATATAATGAATCCTCCATGTTCCACATCACCCAGCTTTCAACACTTGTCAGCACAGGCCAGACTTCTTCCATGTGCCTGTCCCACACACCCTATTCGTTCATCCATAAATACCTCAGTGTGTATTTCACAAAGACCAGAGCTGGTTTACCATCACCACAATACTATTACCACACCTAAAAATTAACCATTCTTTAATACCACAGTTACTGTTTGAATTGAGAATAAATCTCTTGAGAGAGCTCCATGTAAATAATTTAAAACATTTTCTTTTGAAATATTTTTAAATTAAAATGAATACACACATTATGTATAAGCATAAATATACAATGAAGTAGAATGTAAAGTTTGCACAAATTTTTTGGTTGTTTTACTTTTAAAAATTTCTTCAGGGGCACCTGGGTGGCTCAGTCGGTTAAGCCTCTGCCTTCGGCTCAGGTCATGATCCCAGGGTCCTGGGATCAAGCCTCGCATTGGGCTCCCTGCTCAGTGGGGGAGTCTGCCTCTCCCTCTGCCCCTACCCCTGCATGTGCTCTCTCAAAAATAAATAAATAAAATCTTTAAAAAATTTTTTCTTCAAACAGGGGTGCTTGGGTGGCGCACTCAGGTAGGCATCTGACTCTTGGTTTCAGCTCAGGTCATGATCTCAGGGTCCTGAGATTGAGCCCCCTATTGAACCCCACGTCAAGCCCCGGGGGGGGCTCCAAGCACTCAAAATGAGATCTGCTTGAGATTCTCTTTCCCTCTCCCTCTCCCTCCCCACTCATGTTCTCTCTCTCTTTCTCTCTCTAAGATAAATAAACCTTAAAATTTTTTTAATTTAAAAAAATTTCTTCGAACATACATAGTCTGTTACATAAATATATAAATATGGTAATATATAAACCATTTTTTCTTGGACCCCTTTTACCCATATAACCACACACACTGGTAATCTCTCAATCTGGTATCTGCTTTTCTAATTTTTTCTCTAAATTTATACCGGTCGCCTAAGCATTATAGATTATGTGGTAAACAATAAAATCCCTGTGTTAGTTGAGCTTACATTCTTGAGTTCCATATACTTACACTTATAAACATGTCTTATGTACATGTACTGTGAACACATCACACAGTTTTCTGATTCTTGATTTTCTCACTCATCACTATCAAGTCCACTGGTGTATTTCCCTTCATCCTCTTTAATGCCTGTGTAACACTTCAATCTATCCTATAAACTGTTTGACTAGCTCCCTGAAAGTAAGTATTCCCTTTGTTTATCTTTTTTTTTTTTTTTGCCACTATAGATATCCTTACACATGTGTTATTCCTTCCCAGTGTTTTTATTTCTATAGATTTCAGTCCCTAGAAGTACAACTGTCAGGTCTGGATGTGTATATTTATATCCAGAGTACAAAGATTTATTAGGGGAAAAGCCATGATAAAGGAGGTTGCTAAGAGAGACAGACATGCCAGAACCATGAGAAGAATATCAAGGAGGATGAAGGATCAGCTGGGTCACATGTGGAGTCCACAGCAGGGCTGACTCGTTCCTAATTCTTTCTGCCTAGAGGCACTTAGAAAAATATTTTTCCCTCTATTCTTAGAGTTCTACATTGTTACTAGAAAATGCCTGGACACATGCTTTTTCTCAACAAATTGGCCTCAAACTGGGCTGACTCTTTTAAAACGGCAGACTTTCAAGAAAATGAGAAGACAAGCCACAGACTGGGAGAAAACAGCTGCAAAAGACATATCTGATAAAAGACTGTTATCAAAATTTTTTTGTAATTTTTTAATTAAATTCAATTTAGTTAACTTATAGTGTATTATTAGTTTCAGGGGTAGGATTTAGTGATTCACCAGTTGCATATAACACACAGTGCTGTTATTAAAATTATGCAAAGAACTTTCAAACTCACCGCTAAGAAAACAAACAACCCAATTTTAAAATGAGCCAAAGATCTGAACAGACACCTAACCAAAGAAGACATACAAATGGCAAACAAGCATATGAAAAGATGTTCCACATCGCATGTCATCAGGGAGATACAACTTAAAACAATGATGAGATGCCACTGCACACCTACTAGCATGGCCAAAATCTGGAACACTGACACCAAATGCTGGTGGGGATGTGGAGCCGCAGGGACTCTCATTCACTGCTGGGGGGCATGCAACATGGCGCAGCCGCTCTGCAAGACCCTGTCTTCCAACATTAAACATACTCTCACCATACAATCCAGCAATTGCACTCCTTACTATTTACCCAAGTGAACTGAAAACTTATCTCCACATAAAAAACCCACACTCAGATATTTATGGGAGTTTATTCATAATTGTCAAAACTTGGAAGTAACTTAGATATTGTTCCGTAGGTGAATGGATATATAACCATGATATGTCCTGACAATGGAATACTATTCAGGGATGAAAAGACATGAGACATCAAGCCATGAAAAAACATAGAAGAACCTTAAATGCATGCTACTAAGTGAAAAAAAAAAAAAACAATCTGGAAAAGCTGTATCCTCTATGATTCCAACTATATGGCATTTTGGAAAAGGCAAAACTATGGAGGCAGTAAAAAGGTCAGTGGTTGCCAGGGGTTGGTAAAGGATAGATAGAAGGAACACAGAGGATTTGTAGGGCAGTGAAGCTACTCTCTATGATACTGTAATGATGGATCCACGACATTGTGCATTTGCCCAAACCCATGGAAGGTACATCATCACAAGGGAAAGCCCAATGTGAACTATGGACAATAATAAGGTCGGTGTGGATTCATTTATTGTAACCAGTGAACACTCTGGCGGGGGATGTTGATGGTCAGGGAGGCTCTAGGGTGGTGGGGAGTGGGTCTATGGGAACTCTCTGTGCCATCTGCTCAATTTTGCTGTAAACCTAAAACTACCCTAAAAAATAAAATCTATTAAAATTTTTAAGAAGAAAAAAAAGAAACAGGCTCCAGTCTGCTTCAGTTCAGGAAAGTCTTCTGTTATCATTAGTATAATAGTTGCCCCTCCTCTGTTGTTCCTTTCCCTCTTTCTGCTCCCACTACTCACAGTTCAAAGTTTTAGGATCTACTTTCCAAGCTTCTTGTCCTTTTCTACTTGCTTTCTGTCTCTTCTTATCTCTGCTCTATGTCAAAATATTTCTTGCCTTTGATTTTCTAGGATGCTAATTCAGATCCCCTGGTGATCTTCCTGGCCTTTAATTAATCTCTTGAATTGTATTTGGTTAGGGAATTATGATTTTTAGCTCCAGAAAGGTTTGTTTTGTGCTATATTTAAATCTCCTTCAATACACTAATATTTTTTTGAATTCAAATTGTCTTGTGTCTCCTCCAGCAGCCCTGTTTGTTTTGCCATGTCTTCCTCCTCTAGGCAAGAACCTGAGAGGGGATATTGTTTTGCATCATTGGCTCCTGATTTCACTTGCCCTGATGGTAGCTGCCCTCTCACCTGTGTGGTCCAGGTCACTAAAGCAGAGGTGCTCAGTCTCTGCTGAGGCCAAAGCCTCCATGTCAGGGTCAAAGGCAGGAAAGACCCAGCCCACACATTCAGTTGCCTCTTGGCCTCTTCAAGACCAGGTAGCTCAGGCACATGCACATGGAAATTATGTCAACCTTACCCCTGGGGCTCCTCAGAGCCCGAAGTCCCCTTGTGCCCCACTTCCCATTAAGCCCAGTAGTCATTTGCCTCAGAATAAGGGCAGGGAGACTGGAGTGGAAGCAGAGGGTAGGGGAGCTATGTTTATTGGGGGGGTCTTCCCAGAGTCCCAGCATGAACCCTCAGACAAATCGTGACTTCAAATGCAAGTCCAAGCAGCATCAGGAAGCCCCCAAGCATTCTGGTGGTACACATTGTTCTCTCTCTACTGCTGATGGTGTTTGGCTGGGCACAGTTAAGAAATATGGGGCCAGTGAAACCTGGAAGAAACGGGGAAGTGAGAATAGGCAGATACACTAAAACAGAGACTTGGAAAACAAAGGTCTTTAGAAGGAATTCTCAGAATGTGACTACCTGGTTCAATTGCACTTAGCTAGTCAGATTAGTGTGTCTGCTTGGGCTGCTTTTACAAAATAACAGACTGGGCAGCTTGAAGAACAAACACTTATTTCTCACAGTTCTGGAGGCTGGGAATCCAAAGTCAAGGTGCCGGCCAGTTCAGCTCCCGTGAGAGCCCTCTTTCCGGCCTTCAGACGGCTGCCTTCTCGCTATGTGCTCACATGGCAGACAGAGAACTCTTTCTCTCTTCCTTTTCTTATAAACCACTAATGCCATCATGAGGGCCCCAACCTCATGACCTCAAACCTAATCCTAATTACTGCCAAAGAGCCTCATCTCCAAATTTAGATGGGACTCATCCCCCACCAGGTGTTAGGGCTTCCGTACATGGATTGGGGGGTGGAGGGGGACATTATTCAGGGCACAACAGAGCATTGCAGCCAACGGCTATATAACAAACTCCCAACTTCCAGTGGCTTAATGTTATAGAAGGTTATTGCTCACATATATAAAAGCCAACTGGAAGTAGGGTGTGGTTCACGTAAACATTTAGGGTCTGAGCCGTCTTTGACAGCTGATTCCCAAGGTCATTTGAAGACTCACCATCCCTTCAGCAGAAACGAGGAAGGATCAGGCTCCTGCGTGGGAGGTTTTCCTAGGCCAGTCCTGGAAATTATCCACATTAAATCCATCCACATTCCATTAGCCAGAACTCAGTCATGTGGCCTTACCTAACTGCAGGAGAGACTGGGAACTGTAGTCTGACTGTGCACCCAGGAAGAAATGTAGACTAACTATACCAAGGTTCAGGTTTGGTGAGCATCTGGCGCATCTTCCCAGAAAATCCTATTCATGAAGATATTGTACATGTGACCCACAAAGATTCACTTCCCCAAACTGTTATTAATTACCCAGACCTCCGAAATTAGCATATGATTACTCAGATAAGTTTCCTCATTGTTGTCAACTTCAAGGTAAGTCTTGAATTTATAAAATTCATGTAATGAAAATCCTAAATAATAAAGGTTTTCAACAAGTAGGTTATTGTTTATGGGACTTATTAAAAGTGTAATAATGTACAGTGGGCCTCTGCCTATATTGCATAAAAAGGAGGAACATTAGATCCACCAGAGCAGTTGTTCAAGCAGCCAACTTTTCCAAGAAAATGCAACAGAACAATCCTCACCAGAGACGGTAGATCAATGGCATAGGCTTATGTCATAACCAGCAGGTCAGCAGCTTTGTTGTCTTTTGACACCGGGTGCCTAAAGACAGGATTTCAGGGCCCCTGGTTGGTAGATAAGCTGGTAGGTCCACATGCAAAGACTGCATGCCAGGGAGGCATCCCTTAGATCATCCCTTTCAATGGCGGCCAGTAGGGTATCTGGATCTATATCCCTCATCTCTAGATTTTATCTTCAAGATATTGCTCAAACCCACCTCTTCTCCCCATCTCTGCCTCTGCCATCTTCATCCCAGCCTCCATCAGCTCACCTTTCACCTAGACCATGCAGGCTTTCCAAATGGTCCCCTATGTCCATTCTTTCTTCTTCCCATCCATTCTGTGCCCCAAATTAAATACTGCCACTATTTCCCTTTGCTCTTAGAAAGCAAAACTCCAAACATGGCCTACCAGGGCCCACATCGCTCCTTCCTACCTGTGACCCCATCCCCCTCCACAGCCCACTGGGCTCCAGCCACACTGGCCCTTTCTGTCCCACATGCTTTTCCTTTCAACTGGCACACTTCTCCCTCCATCCCACCTCTTGACCTCTGCTTGAACCTCATCTTCTAACAGAACCCTCCTAACATCTTTGAGTAGGTGTAGGGGATCAGAATTTGCCACCCCAAAATAGGTCTCTTTGGCATAAGGATTATTCTAGGCTGATTATTTTTAAGAAACCGCAAACACAGGAGAAGCTCTAGAAACCAAGTCAAAATCACCCTTTTATAAGGACATTTATGTGTGTAAGGGGAATCTCTCTGCTGTACCGGGAAGAGGGTAATGACTCGAGGGCCCTAGAAACTCTTACCCGTGGAGAAGACAGCAACTCGAATCTGCGTAACAACCTTGCCCTGTTTACTGTGCTTTTCTTGGTCACCTGGTCACCTCCCCTAACCACTCCCACCCCCCACATCTTACATCTTCTTTTGTCTTTAGGGGAAGACAGTATTTAAAGTGATAGTTTTTGGGGCGCCTGGGTGGCTCAGTCGGTTAAGCATCTGCTTTCAGCTCAGATCATGATCCCAGCGTCCTGGGATCAAGCCCCAAATCAGGTTCCCTGCTCAGCGGGGAGTCTGCTTCTCCCTCTCCTTCTGCCCCTTGCCCCTGCTTTCTCTCGCTTGCTCGCTTGCTAGCTCTCAAATAAATAAAGAAATAATCCTAGAAAATAAAAAAAATAAAAATAAAGTAATGGCTTTGGCCATCTCAGAGAGTTTTTCTGGGTGTCTCCCTGTGTATATGTAGGGGAAAAAAAAGTCTTCCTCTACCCTTCAAGGTCTTCCAACTGGACTTAAAGTTAAATTTTACATGAAATGTGCTAACAGGAGAAAAAACCCAACATTTTATTACATGTACACAAAGGCCCAATGAAATTGAGACCTAAAGAAATGACCAAGGCAGGAAGTTTTTATACATTTTAAACAAAGAGACAATAGATTTGTGAAGAATTAACAGAATAAAGAAAAGAGGAATTTAGGAGCTTTAATTAGTAGGGAATTCCAAGTAGATTTAGGTTGAGGTAATAGATCAGAAGAAAATAAGATTTGTTTCTACAGCTTTCTTGGCATTAATGTCCCAGATCTCTGGGGTTAGGAATATCTTTTTACTTCTTAGTACAGGGAGGGTATTTTTCATATAGGAGATTTATTTCCTGCTTTCAGGGCGACAAAGGAGGGTCTGAGTGTCCTTGCCACTGGCTGTTTCTTAAGTAACTTTTATTTAAAATAATAAAAAATAAAATAAAATAATCAATGCGCCAAGAGAGGCACTTTTTGGGGCAGCCTGCCCTCGGCCCCTGCATGTACATGTTACTAAACTTTTGTTTTTCTCCTGTTAATCTGTCTTGTATCAATTTAATTGTTAGACCAGCCAAAGATCCTAGAAGGGAAGAAAGGAAAATTTCTGCGCCTACATATAACCTCCTAGGCTCTATTACACATATAACCTCCTAGGCTCTATTATGTGTCTCCTTTGTCACACACACCAATTTGGGTCATATTGGATAGATATTATAATTTCCACTACCCTTATAGAGGGTAAGTTCCAGTAGGCATTGGTCCCCCTCCTGCCAGGCAAGTTGCCTGGCACAGAGCAGGTGAGTAGTAAGAATGTGCTGGAAAAATGAAACGAGGACAGAAGTGCATATGAATAGTTCTCTGCCATTTACAAAGTGCTTTTGTATGAAGTATGACATGTGACCTTCACAAGTTCACTTTCAAGTGGATTTTAGCACTTCCTTTCTACAGATGAGAAAGCTTAGTTTCGTTTTGCTCCCCTGTGGGTTTTTAAAATGCTATTTTATTATTCCTGCTCTTTCTCCTTTTTATTTGTCTTATCCTTTTTTGGGACTTACTCTATTGCTCTTTTCCTTACTTCTTAAGTTGAAACTCAGCTCACTGATTCATGAAACTTTTTTTATAAATATGTTTAAAGCCAAAAGTTTCCCTGTATACATACTGCTTCAGCTACATCCCACAATTTTTGGTAGTGGGTTTACTATTATTCAGTTCAAAATATTTAAATTCCCCATTATGATATTTTCTTTGACCTATGAATCATTTGGAAGTATTTGTTTAATTTTTTAAATACTTATATAACACATTTTGGATATCTTTTGTGTTGTTTCTTTCACATTTTGTTGTATTTTGGTCAGACTTTTTATTATTGATGATGCCAATCCTTTGGTTTTGTTGAGATTCCCTTTATGGTCAAGTATGTGATGAGCTTTTTTTTTTTTTTAAGATTTATTTATTTTAGAGAGGGGGTGGGAAGGGCAGAGGGAGAAGGAGAGAGAGAAGCTCGAGCAGACTCCCTGCCAAGCATGGAGCCCACCTTGGGTCTCAATCCCAGGACCCTGAGTTCATGACCTGAGCCGAAACCAAAAGTTGGAAGCTTAACTGACTGTGCCACCCAGGCACCCTTTAACTAGCTATTTGTAAAGGTCTCTGGAGGGCTTGAAGCCTGAAAATTACATCCGAGAAGGCCCAGGTTGTCAGTGGCAACATGGGGGGAGGGACAACTGAGCCACTGTCAGGAGGGACAAGGGTCTGTATCAAGGGTGGCAGTGATTTGGGGCTGAGGGAGTAGAGAATACTCAGGGCATTCTGAAATGTCATCTAGAGACAATATTACCCATCTCACTGTGTCATTACTGTGTCATTACTATTGTTTCTAATTAATTCCATGAATCCATCAGGGTCTTTGAGGTTAGTTTGAAAGGAAGCATTGGAGAAGTGGGTGGTTTTCTCCTCTCATTGTTGGGTGACTAATGGAGCAATCTTGTTTTGCTTTCTGGCATGAGATCCTGTGAATATTTTAAGAAAGAATAGAGACCTTTTCATTCAACCCAGAGCCTCTGTTTTTAAACTTCTCAGGAGCTCCCGGGAGGAAAGCACCTCCGCAGCTCTCTTCCACCCAAGCAAAAAAACAAGAACTCCACATGTGGGACTCATGCACCACATAAAATGGAGATGTTAACTTCATCCACGATTTTTAAAGCGTGACCTCAAAAATCCTCAGAAAATGAAGCTAATGGCCCATGTGTTCACCTTTGTCTTAGAAGACCAAAAAGAAGTGTCTGTTATGTCATGAACAGACACTTCCCCAAAAAAGACATACAAATGGCTAACAGACACATGAAAAAATGTTCATCATCATTAGTCATCAGGGAAATTCAAATCAAAACCACATTGAGATACCACCTTACACCAGTTAGAATGGTAAAGATGGACAGGGAAAGAAACAACAAATGTTGGAGAGGTTGTGGAGAAAGGGGAACCCTCTTACACTGTTGGTGGGAATGCAAGTTGGCACAGGTACTTTGGAAAACAGTGTGGAGGTGCCTCAAAAAATTAAAAACAGAGCTACCCTATGACCCAGCAATTGCACTCCTGGGTATTTATTTACCCCAAAGACACAGATGTAGTGAAAAGCTGGGCCATATGCTCCCCAGTGTTCATAGCAGCAATGTCCGCAATAGCCAAACTGTGGAAAGAGCCGAGATGCCCTTCAACAGATGAATGGATAAACAAGATGTGGTCCATATATACAATGGAATATTACTCAGCCATCAGAAAGGATGAATACCCAACTTTTACATCAACATGGATGGGACTGGAGGAGATTATGCTAAGTGAAATAAGTCAAGCAGAGAAAGTCAATTATCATATGGTTTCACTTATTTGTGGAACATCAGGAATAACATGGAGGACATTAGGAGAAGGAAGGGAAAATGAAGGGGGGGGAATCGGAGGGAGAGACGAACCATGAGACACTATGGACTCAGAAACAAACTGAGGGTTCTAGAGGGGAGCGGGCTGGGGGGATGGGCTAGCCCGGTGATGGGTATTAAGGAGGGCACGTACTGCATGGAGCACTGGGTGTTATACGAAAACAATGGATCGTGAATCATTACATCAAAAACTATTGATGTATTGTATGGTGACTAACATAGCATAATAAAATAAAATTTTTTTAAAAACCTGCAAAAAAAAAGAAGACCAAAAAGAAGCATCTTTTGGTGAAATTCAACCCTTTGGGTTCTGGGGGCTTCACAGCACTGGGGGGCCCTCCTGTGGAGGGTCCTGCAGTGAGAGTTGCCATAATTCCACAGATAGAGGACGTCACCCAAGTCAGGGGGAAAATTCAGCAGAGAGGAAGGCGAAGTACCACCCGAATACATTGGCACCAGGCTGGGTGGGCTTTCAAATGCCAAGCAATGACTGAAGCAGGATTGCCTGAGTTCCCAGGATCTCAGTCGCCCTCATGATTAGGGGTACAAGACAATCTGTGGGTCTGGAAGGACACACATGCTCATATCACAGTGAGAATTATGTTTAATCATTCAGAGCTTTAATGACCTCACGATTACTAAAAACAGGGTTCAAATCAAATGAATCCACTGCTGTAGAAACCATATCTTCTGGCTGAAATATTCCTTTTTCAGTTGTCAGTTTCTAATTTATCGTTACTTCTTCCCAAAATCACGCAAGTTGAAAGTTTGATTGCAACCAATCAGTCACTTCCAAAGGAATCATGGCCTTAATGCCCTTATTTGTTAAAAATGCTGCAACACACCCAACATGTCATTCAATCAACAAACATTTTTGCATACATCTACTCTACCTAGGAGACTGAGCCAAGAACAGAGTAATGTAAACAAAATATAAACACATGAAAATTTCAGTAATGATGCCAAACAATGAACCCTGGAGGTGCAATAGGAAATCTGTTTACCTCTTACCTTGTTATTGGGAATGCAAGCTGGAGCAGCCACTCTGGAAAACAGTGTGGAGGTTCCTCGGGGAGTTGAAAATAGAGCTACCCTACGACCCAGGAATTGCACTACTGGGTATTTACTCCAAAGATACAAATGTAGTGATGCAAAGGGGCACCTGCACCCCAATGTTTATAGCAGCAACGGCCACAATAGCCAAACTGTGAAAAGACCAAAGATGTCCATCAACAGATGAATGGATAAAGAAAATATGATGTGTGTGTATACACACACACACACACACACACACAATGGAATACTACTCAGCCATCAAAAAATGAAATATTGCCATTTATAACAATGTGGGTGGAACTAGAGGGTATTATGCTAAGCGAAATAAATCAGAGAAAGACAATTATGTGAAATTTAAAAAACAAAACAGGATCATAGGGAAGGAGGGAAAAAATAAAACAAAAGATGAAATCAGAGAGGGAGACAAACCATAAGAGACTCTTAATCATAGGAAAAAACTGGGGGTTGCTGGAGGGGCGGGGGTGTGAGGATGGGGTAACTGGGTGATGGGCATTAAGGAGGGCACCTGATGTAATGAGCGCTGGGTGTTATATGTGACTGATGAATCACTAAAGTCTACCTCTGAAACTAATACATGTTAATTAATTGATTTTACATTTAAAAAAATAACTTAAAAAATAAAAGAAAGAGGTTCAAAAAAGAAAAAAATAAATAAAAATTGAAATTAAAAGGAAGGAATCTGTTTAATTCACAAATAGAGCTGGGAGAGATGCAGCCTTGAGTTCAGTGCAGAAAGGCAGCAATGTTGCCTGGAGGGAGGGATCAAAAGTCTTATGAGACAGATGAGGTCTTGATATGAGCCCTAAAAAAAAGGAGAAGCTGGAAAATCAGAAAGCCTAGTAGAAGACATTCCAAGACAGACAAAATGATGTGAATAAAAATCAAGAAATCTGGACACTGTCAACAAAGTTTCTTAAAGGTAAGTTTCATCATCTGAGACCAGGGCCAAACGGTGATGGAATTAATATGTAGGAGGAGTTGATCTGCTGCCCTATCTCTCTCCTCTCTGCTTCGCTGCTAGATTCCCAGCGTGCAGGGCCCGCTATAGAATTTGCGGAACCCAATGCCAAATGAAAATCAGAGCACCAGTGGAGAGCGTAAGTGAGCCTCCCCTTTCCTTGGGCCCATGGCTCTAATCCTCAGGGAATGGGTGACCCCAAGGGATTGCAACCTTTATGCAGGAATGTACTGGGTTCCTGGACCACATGGCAAGTGCGCTGCCCAAATTGGGCATGGCCAGCCCAGGGAAGGATGACCACTGCCCTGCCCAGTCTGAGAGGCTGACTGTGGAGGGAGCAGGAGAACCTGGACCTCCCCCACTGATGCCTCAAGATAGAGGGTAGCATGGGTTTGGGCCAGGGTTAGGGAGAAAGCCCTGGGCAGGATCCAGGCTCCAGAAGGCAGGGTGCAGGCAACTGCAGATGTGTTCCAGGGAGGCAGTGGGAGGCCCCTGCACGTGCTGCAACATCCCACTGGACTTCACTTACAAAACATAAACGGAGACAAAATTATGAAGAATTTCAAGATGACAGCCACAGAGCAAGGCTCTCCGAGGGCTGGGCCCCCTGTGACTGCACGAATCTCTGGTCAGTGAAGCCAGCCCTGCCAACATCCCACAAGGGCCCCCCCTAGAAATCTCCCCATCTTGCAGAGCTTACTGTCCACTCCCCACCCAAAGTGATATTACAATCACGTTCTAAACTAGTCTGAAAAGTTCCTGCTAATCCTTTACGAGCAGGGGTCCCCACCTGTGCTTAAGCTACATTCACCATAAGTCAGACCTGCCCACATGTGTCGGCAAAACCAGGAGCAAGTGGGCCTCGGGTCTTTCCCAGAGAGAATGGGGAGCCTGCTCGAGAGGAACGTTTCCAGAACTGCTGAGTGGTCCAGCAGGGACTCACCAAGTCCTGGCAACAAGGATCCTGGGGGTCCTCACTGTCAGTGGCCGCGGGTTTGCCTGCAGCACCCACACTGACCAGTGAAGCCTGAGACATTTACTCTTGCACAAACATAAGTCACCCTTGAAGATTCCAAGCACCTGGGTGACCCTCTGAAAGGAGCTGAAGTTGCAACAAGTTCACTGGTAGCTTCCAGGGTCAGAGAAATAGTGGGCAGAACAATGACCTCACTCTCACCTCTTCGGTTCCTGTGTCCAGGGGTTTCTGGAATTCCAGCTAACCCACCTGCCCTTTAACATTGGCTCTCTGGAGGCAAAAGTCTTCTCACACAGAGGGACAACCATTTATGAGACCTCAAGGCATTATCATAGTTTGGAAAGAAGGATCACTTTTCAGGAAAGTGGGACAGACTCCTGGTTCCTGAGTCTGGAGTCACCTGACACAGTTTCAGGGGGACCCAGAAAGACACCTGAAGCTCCACAGAAGCCAAATCCTCCCTGAGAGGCTCTGAGGGCTGAGGTCCCTTCAGGGACAACAAGTACCATTCACCCATGAAAACTACACCCCGAGTTTTCCACAGCAGGAAAAAGACACAACTGTGACCTGCAAATTTTGCCCCGGTTTGTTGCAAAAACCTGACTGACCTTAAAAACACATAAAATATACATATTGGCCCACAAATGCATTGTATTCCTGAACTAACCAAATAGTCCACAGTCAATTCTCTAACACAAACCTGCCATTAATCCTTTAATCTTACAGCAGAAAGTTTTCCTAAAGGCATTTTGAAATCACACAGTATTTTTTTGGCTAATTTTTTTCCAACTTTTCATTCTGAAAATGTTCAAGCCTAGAGTGAAATGACAGAATGATGCACTGACTACCTTCCTACTCTCCACCTAGAAGTAGTGCGTTAACACTTGGTCACACTTGTTTGATCAAGCAGTACTGGCCCTTGGAAAGGGTGCAATGAGCCTCCCTTAGACTAAGATACTCTTGTTTCATGGCAAAGCAGGTGTTTGCCTAGATAGTAGGTGTGGGGAGATGTCTGTGGGCCTCTCCCCAGTGAGGTTTGACTACTCTTTCTGAATTAAGAACCAAGGGAGATTAGTTGAGGAAAAGCATGAATTGCACTTATGCATGCGTACTTTAAAAAATGTCAATAAATTCAGTAAATATTAAGTTTCTTTCATTTACTGGCGTCCATAATAAAAGCAAAACCCTTCTTTAAACATTTTTACGTGCTATACCTGCATTCACCAAACATCCATGAAGCCCCGCTCTGCAGTGGGGGGCCCTGTTATGGACACCGAGGACACAGCCTTGCACAGATGAGGCTGAGATCTCACGAGCTCCCCCTAGAGGGGGCGGGGACCAACAATGAACCTAGTACAGAAATGTCAATTCAGTTTCAAAAGATTCCACTGGACACTTCGTGAAAAGGTGATTGTAGGGCTTATATTAGCTTCCTAAAGCTGCAGGAGCAAAGTACCACAAAGTGGGGGGCTTCAAACAGCAGAAGCTGATTATCTCACAGCTCTGGAGGCCAGAAGCCCCAAATCATGGTGTTGACAGGGTCACACTCCCTCAGAAGCCTCTAGGAGAGGAACTTTCTTCTTCTTCTTCTTTTTTTTCCTATTGCAAGGTCTCAATTTGTTAATTTGATTTTTTTTCTTCTGCAGACCTCCGTTCAAAAGGTTGTGATTTTAACTTTGTGTATGACACACTACCCTTATTTGTCCATGCAGCACATTTAATTGTTAACAATGTCTTAGGTAGTACTTTACAGTTGAAAGATGCTTCTATATGCATAAATTATGACATGATGGGCTCTCCCTGTTGATGATAATTACTAGAACTGAACTCCAGCTACCTACCATTCAATACAATATTGAAAGACTCAACTAAATTTTCTTACTTTCTTTTTGTAAAGAGATAGTGTAGTTTCTTTTTTTTTTTTTTTTTTTAGTTTTATTTTAACTCCAGTTAGTTAACATCCAGTGTTATATTAGTTTCAGGTGCACAATACATTGATTCAATACTATTAGGGGAAGCTCTTTCATTGCCTCTTCCGCTTCTGGTGGCCCTGGTGTTCATGGGCTTGTGGCTGCATCACTCCAAACTCTGCCTCGATCTTCCCGTGGTGCCTTCCCTGTGTGTGTGTGTGTGTGTGTGTGTGTGTGTGTGTGTGTGTCTTCTCCTCTGATAAGGACACCAGTCAGACTGGATCAGGACCCACCCTAAGGATGGACTTCATTGCACCTGCAGACCGTATTTCTAAATAGGTCACATTCGGGACGCCTGGGTAGCTCAGTCAGTTAAGCGTCTGACTCTTAGTTTCAGCTCAGGTCACGATCTCAGGATCATGAGATCAAGCCCCGCGTCAGGCTCCATGCTCAGAGTGGAATCTACTTAAGACTCTCTCTCCCTGTCCCCCTTCCCCTTCCCCATGTGCTTACTCGCACGTGCACTCTCTCTCTCTCTAAAATAAATACATAAATCTATAAATAAATAAATAAATAAATAAGTCATATTCAAAATTTCAAAATTCCCAGGGGTCAGGACTTCAACATACCTCTGGCGGGGGGGACACAGTTCAACCCACAGCAGGGGCGTAGGAACCAAGACGGGGGCTGCTTCGGGCTCCTGCGGGGCGCAGGCAGGAAAACAGCCGTCAGAGATGGCTTGGGGGAAGCAGAGTGAAAAGAGAGGTAGGATTTGGGTTCTGTTTTGTAACTGTACCCATATGACTTATGAGGGTGAGAGTAGCGACTTCCAGAATCTTAGATAGTCCAACTGGGAAGATGGGAAAGTTAAGAGAAAGGTCAAGTTGTGACAGTAAATCAGGCGCTGTATTGGGAGCATGTTCCCTCTGGGATGCCTTCTCCATGAGCACGTAGATACACCTGCTGGATCTCAGGTGACAGGTACCCACTGGAGATGTAAATCTGGAAATAAGCAGCACAAGGATCCTCCTTTGAAACTGAATTTCCTCGCTAATAGGGCCATTGAGACTTTGAACAAGGAAATAATTTTGAAATAAATGATAAAGTCTATTTTAATCACCTCTTATGTTTCCAGAGAGCCGTGACCTGAGGCTTCATGCTGACAGTGTTGGGAGGTCATCTGCTGGTGGCTTAGTTCACGTGGGGCATCTGAGGAAGTGAGATGGGCTGTGTTGCTGGCTTTGTTGCTTACAGACTTCCAAACCCTTGAATCTCGTTATCAGTTAAGGACAGGTAAATCCTGTCTCATGTGGCAAAATGTCTCTGTATTTTGAACAATTGTTCTTAAATCCAAAATAAACTTATAATAAAAAGCATGGTCCCCTTTTTTGATGTTCCCTGACAGCTTTTAAGCCTCTCCCACCCACCCCCCCTCCATCCACACCGGAGAGAGCTGAGAAGGCCCAAGTGCTCCCTCTTTGGGGGTAGGGGGACTGGTCAAATGTATCTCCTGACCTTTCAGGCCAGCAAGGAGAGCCTGCCTGCTCTCCCCAAAAGCCTCCATACGTGTGTGATCAACTTCTCATATACCCTCTTGCTGTGAGTGTGGTATCAGCCCTCTTGAGATCCAGATCGAATTTTAGGGGGAGGCCATCCTGCCTCTTCAAAGTGCTTAAAACAAAACCCAGGAATCGATCATAAAGTACTGTTTAGGAAAGAAAAGAAACGCTTAGCATTACAATCGAAAAGACGCAGTTTGGAGACTGATGAACAGTGAGCCATAACGGAGCTGATCCTGGACAGAGGCACCCACCAGCCCCCTTCCCAAAGGAGCCATCGATGGGAGGCTGTCTCCCACAGAGCCACGCCAGCAAAGCCTGGCAGGAGGCAGGCTGGGAGCTGGCCGCCCTCCTCGGGCAAAATCTTCGATTACCACTCGGAGGCTAAACTGGACACAGAAATGTTAGTAAGTTATAGAAACTCGCCTCCTGCATAGGGGCCAGAGGGCGGGCAGGGACGGACAATAGCGCAAGGAAGGGCGTGAAGCACTGCCCGGTGAACGGTACAAGACAACACCCTCCAACTGGCCAGAGAAGCCCCACAGCCATAGTGGCTTCTCCAAACCTCGCTCATGTTCAGGGTCCGGGTACTCCAGGGTCCAAAACCCAGGCTGTCCCGACCCCATGCCCTGCTTTGTCCTTGTCTGGAGGAAGCGCCCCAGACCGTGGGGAGGCCTGGTGTGCATGTCTACGCAGAAGAGGCAAGCAGGCATGACCTTTGTGCAGGTGCCGGGGTGGGGGGAACAGGCGGCAGGTGCAGCTCCGGGGGACACCGAAGGCAGGTAGGTGAAAATTGATGAACAGTCCCATTTGGACATGCAAGTGAGTGATAACCTTAGCTTTTGCAGAGTCTTCAAGTCACATCAAAATATACAGTAACTGGGGCACCTGGGTGGTTCATTCAGTTGAGCCTGACTCTTGGTTTCAGCTCAGGTCATGATCTCAGGGTGGGATTGAGCCCTGTGTGGGGCTCTGTGCTGAGGGTGGGTCTGCTTCAGATTCTCATTCCCTCCCCCTCTGCACCTTCCCCTGCTCGCTCGCTCTCTAAAATAAATAAATAAAATATTTTTTAAAAATACAGTAATGTAATTCTTATAACTATTACCATCCCCATTTCAAGGATGGGAATATTGAGACAATAGTGAATATAACTGTTTTATAGCTCCAAAAAATCTGGCGTGTGAGTGTAAGACTGTCATCCCAGTTTCTACACCTGTAAAACAAACAGAGGCTGACAGCATTCATCATGTGTTGTCTGTCCAACCCACGCACCTAAGAAGAGAGTTTTAGTGTAATAAGGGAAACATTTTTATTTGCTGAACAACTAGAGCAGCAGAGGGGGAGAGAGAGGGACAGCAGACTCCATGCTGAGCACGGAGCCCCACTCGGGGGGTTTGATCCCAGGATCCTGAGATCATGACCTGAGCTGAAACCAAGAGACGGGGGCTCAATCGACTGAGCCACCCAGGTGCCCCTCATCTTCTTCTGATTGCCTCCTAGCCTCTTCCCCACTCCACTCCGCTCCACTCCACTCCTCTCCACCAGGTCCTTCCAAAGAGGAATCAAGGACCAGAGCAAGCCTACTGATGCCTTATCCAGAGCAGACCTGGAGTAAATATTTGTGGCTAATAAGCATGCTGAAACCTGTGATCCTGGGCCAATCTCCCCTTTGTCAGAACCAGGTGAAGAAAACGGAGAAGGTACTAATTTTAATGTGTGCAGTCACAAAGCATAACTTCTTTGTCCATTATTTCTGTGTTACAAATGAGAGCATGCAGGCTCAGAGGGGCTCTTTAATGCATGTGATCACAGCAGTGGGAAGGCTGTGGTTCAGACTTAACTGTTCTGACCCAGCAGCTTGTGCTATTTCCATAATACCCATCACTTTTTGTGTACTTGACTCCAAGGCAAATGAGAACAGAGACATTTTGTAGAGACTCCTTTATCAGGTTGAGGAAGTTTCCTTCTGTTCCTAGTTAACTGAGAGAGTTTATCATAAAGGGATATTGAATCTGGCAAATGCTCTTGACAATATGGCTTAGCTTTTGGTGTGCACGTGTGTGTGTGTGTTTTAGTTTGTTAACATGGGGAATTAAGTATGTTAATTTTCAAATTTTAAACAAACTTTTCATTTCTGAGATAAATATAGTATATTCCTGGCCATGATATATTATTCTGTCTATATATTGTTGTGTACAATGTGCTATAAGTTTGTTAAGAGTTTTTACAACTATTCCTATGATGATATTATGTCTGTGGCTTTCTTTTCTTATAATGTCTTTGTCTGTTTTTTTATCATTTACCATTTATTAATAGGTAATGTTAGCCTCATAAAATAATTTATGAAGTGTCCCCTTTTCTTCAGTTGTCCACAAGAGTTTGGGTAAAACTGATGTAAGTTTTTCCTTAAATGTTTGGTATGATTCATCAGTAAAGGCATTTGGGGCAGAAGTTTTCTTTGTGGGAAGATTTATAACTCTAAATTCAGTGTCTTTAATAGGACTATTTAGGTCATCTATCTCTTTTTGAGTGAGCTTTAGTAATTTGTGTCTTTCAAGGAATGTGTCCATTTCATCTAAGTTGTCAAATTTATTAGAATAAAATTTGTTCAGAATAGTCCTTTATTATCCCTTAATATCTGTAGGATCTGTGATGATACCATGTCTCTCATTTTTCATATTGGTAATTGTATCTTCTCTCTTTTCTTCCTGATCAGTGTGTCTAAAGCTTATCAATTTTATTGATTTTCTCAAAAAAAGCAGTTTTTGTCTTGTTAATGTTGCCTATTGTTTTTTGTTTATAGTCCATTAATTTCATTCTTGTTTCCTTCCGTTTATTTTGAGTTTAGTTTGCTCTTTTTTTATTGTTTCCTAATTAGTAAGCTGGAATCGTTGATTAAGACCTTTCTTCTTTTCTAATATATGCATTTAGTGCCCTAAGTTTCCCATTGTACCAATTTAGTGTTGTGTCAAAAATTTAAATATTGTATCTTCATTTTAATTTGGTTCAAAACACTTTCTAATTTATCTTTTGGATTCTTCTTTGGTCCATGAATTTTTTAGAAGTATGTTGTTTAATTGCCAAAGATCTGGGAAGTTTCCAGAGATCTCTTTGTTCCTGATATCTCATTTAATTCCATTATAATCAGATAATATATATTTTATAACTAGAATTCTTTTCAATGTACTGAGACTTCTTTTATGGCCCAATAGCTGGTCTATCTTAGTAAATGTTCTATGTGAACTTGAAAAGAAGGTGTATACTGCTATTGTTAATTTTAGTGTTCTATAGATGTCGATTAGGTCAAGATGGTTAATAGTGTTTTTCAGGATTTCTATATCCTTGCCAATTTTTCTGTCTACTTGTTTTATTCATTATTGAGAGAGGGTTATTAAAATCTCTGACATGATCGTGGCTTAGCTATTTCCCCCTTGTAGTTCTATCAGTTTTTGCATTATGTATTTTGAAGGTCTGCTATTAGGTACATAAAAGTTTATGATTGTTATGAGCTCCTGATGAACTGACCCCTTTATCATTATAAATTGACCCTCTTTATTTCTGTTCTGACATCTACTTTGTCGGATATTAATGTAACCACCCCAGCTTTCTTTTGATTAGTGTTAGCATGGCATTCTTTTTCTATAGTTTTACTTTGTCTACCCATATCTTTATATCTAAAGTGTGTCTCTTGCAAAGAGAATAAAGTTGGGTCTCACTTTTTATCCAATCCAACAATCTCTTCCACTTAATAAATGTATTAATTTTCTAGGGCTGCTGTAACAAAGTACGACAAAGTAGGCTTACACAATAGAAATTTACCATCTCACAATTCTGGAGGCTAGAAGTCCAAAAGTCACAGTGTTGGGCAAGGTTTCTTCTTTCTAAAGGCTGTGAGGATGAGATCTGATCCAGGCCTCTCTCCTCCATTGGTAGATGGCTATCTTCTTCTTATGACTGCATGGTGTCTTCTCTCTATGCATATCTATCTCTGCACCCAAATTTCCCCTTTTTATAAAGACACCAGTCGTATTGGATTAGGGTCCACCCTAACAACCTTATTTTAATTTGACTCTCCCTACAGAGACCCTATCTACAAGAAAGGTCACATTCTAAGGAACTGGGGGTTAGGACTCTAACATATCTCTTCCAGGAAGACACAGTTCAACCTGTAACAAGGTGTTTAGACCATTTACACTTAATGTGATTATTGATACAATTAGGTTTAAGACTATCATCTTGTTCTCTGTGTGTCCCATCTGTTCTTTGTTCTTTTCTTCCTATTGCTTTGGAGCAATTTAATATTTTCCACAGTTCCATTTTCATCATTTGTTGACTTATTAGCTATAGCTCTTTGGCTCTTTGTTATTTTCATGATTTCTTAGAGCTTATAGTATACACCTTTGATTTATCACAGTTTAACTTCAAGCAATATTATAGCACTCAAATATAAAGTGAGAACTTTATAAGACTCATTTCTTCACCACTGCCTTTGCAGTTTTTGTCAACATTTTACTTTTACTTTTTTTTTTTTTTTTTTAGTGTAGTTGACACACAATGTTGTATTAGTTTCAGGTATACAACTTAGTGATTTGACAAGTTTATACATTATGCTGTACTTTTTTTTCTTTCTTTTTTTTTTAAGATTTTGTTTATATGTTTGAGAGAGAGAGACAGAGATAGCAAGAGAGAGCACAAATGGGGAGGAGAGGGAGAAGCAGGCTTCCCGCAGAGCAGGGAGCCTGACGTGGGGCTTGATCCCAGGACGCTACGATCATGACCTGAGCCAAAGGCAGACGCCTAACTGACTGAGCCACCCAGGCACCACATTATGCTTTACTTTTATATATGTTTTAAACCCCACACCACATTGTTTTTGTTTATTTGTTTAATTATATTTCAAGGAGATTTAAATAGTAAGAAAAAATGTTTTTACATTTATCCACATAGTTACTATTTCTAGCACTCTTCATTCTTCTGTTTAGAGCCATATTTTCATCTGCTATAATTTTTCTTCTGCCTGGAAGATTTTCTTTAAAATTTCTTATAATGTAGGTCACTGGTGAATTCTTTTAGCCTTTGCATGTCTAAAAAAGTCTTTATTTCATCTTCATTCTTGAAAGGTATTTTTGCTAAGTATAGAATCCTAGGTTGACAGAGATTTTGTTGTTGTTGTTGTTGGGATTTTTTTTCATTCAGTAGTACTTTAAAGATGCTGCACCACTATGCAGCATCTTTTGTACAAATGTGTATTTTCCCCACTGGCTGCTTTTGACATTTTCTTTTTATCACTGGTTTTGAGTAATTTGAGATGTGCTTTTGTGTAGCTTTCCATGTGTGTTTCTTCTCCTTCAGGTTCATTGAGCTGCTTGGGTCTATGAGTATATAGTTTGCATCATATTTGAGAAACTATCAGTCATTATTTCATCAAATATTTTTCTGACCCCTTCTAGGGAGACTCCAATTGCATATACATCATACTGCTTATAGTTGTCCCACAGATCACTGAGACTCTGTCTTATTATTATAGTTTTATTATAGTTATTGTTTTCTTCTTTTTTTCTATCATGGTTTAATTTTGCACGGTTTCTATTTCTCTGTCTTCAATCTTTTCATTAAATTTTTCTTGTATAATATCTACTCTGCTTTCAATCCCATTCAGTGTATTTTTATCTGAGACACTGTAGTTTTCATCCCTAGAAGCTCTATTGGGTTTTTTATAACTTCCATTTCTATCTGAGACACTGTAGTTTTCATCCCTAGAAGCTCTATTGGGTTTTTTATAACTTCCATTTCTCTACTTAACTTTCAAGCATATAGGACATAGTTATAATCTTTTAATGTCTTTGCCTGCTAATTCTAATATTTGTCAGCTCTGGGTTGGCTTCAATTTTGACTTTTTTCCTCATTATGAACTGTGCTCCCCTGTTTCTTTGCATGCACGTCAATTTTCTATCAGATGTCAGATATTTTGAATTTTCATTTGTTAGGTATTGGATATTTTTGTATGCCCATAACTATTCTCAAACTTTGTTCTGGGGTGCAGTTAAGTTTCTTTGAACCAGTTTGATCCTTTTAGGTCTTGCTTTTAAGTCTTGTTAGGCAGAACCAAAACAGGATTTAGTCTAGAACTAATTATACCCCACTACAGTGACCAGACCCTTCAGGATGCTCTACCCAATTTCGCATGAATTATAGGGCTTTTCAATCTGGCTGGTGGGAACAGGCATTATTGCTGACCCTGTGTGGACACTGGGGTTGCTGTTCCCTCTGAACCTTTCAGAGAGTGCCTTCCTAGTCTCAAGTACTCTCCACAAACATGTGGTGATCAGTGATCTGATGAATACTCAAGAGGTGCTCTCAGCAAATCTCCAGAGTTCTTTCTCTGTGTAGTTCTCTCCTCCCCAGAACTCAGTCCTGTGAACTCTAACCACCTTGGTTCTCTCCCCTCAACCTGGGGTGTCCACTGGTTTTGGAGTGTCCTGTGGGTGTCCCATGTGGAGTTCCCCTCTCTGTGCTGCAGCCTAAACTCTCAAAGCAGTAAGCTGGGGCAATCACAGGACTCACCTCATTATTTTCCATATCTCAAGAATTACTCCATTGTCCAATGTTTAGTGTTTTGAAAACTACTGTTTCACATATTTTGTCTGGTTTCCATTTTTTTAAGATTTATTTATTTATTTGAGAGAGAGAGAGTAGGGGAGGGGCAGGGGGAGAGAATCTTCAAGCAGACTCCCTGCTGAATGTGGAGCCCGACATAGGGCTCTATCTCATGATCCATGAGATCACAACCTGAGCCAAAACCAAAAGTCAGACACTTAACCGACTGAGCCACCCAGACACCCCTGGTTTTTGCTTGTCTGTTTGTTTGTTTCAAGTGTGAGAGTAAATCTGGTCCTTGTTACTCCAACTTGGTCAAAATTAGAAGTCCTCTCCTCTGGATTCCTTTCTTATTTTTCCTTTCTTAAACTCTGATCCTAAGAGACAAATTGGCATTGCCCATCCCTGAGCTCCACTATGTGGTACTGTAAAGGCAAGAAGACTTCTCAGGCTCTTCCCAGCCTCGTAAACCTTTGTGTCTGTTGGCTTGTTGGTCTTATATCACTCCATAAGTAGACAGAGATTCCCCTGTCATAGTTAGAACATTTGATCTCACCTACTTCTACCAACATTTGGATTTCTACTGTGTCATAGAAAATATACATATTGGTCCCTGCCACTGGTTCTTGGCACAAAATTCCTAAAAGTCTTGGAATTTCATAAGTGATAAGAATACTAGGAGTATCTCTTGTTCTAATACCTGTCTTTGTCCCCCTCCCTGACACAGATCTCCTAAAACCCTTGTAAATTTCTAAGTGATAAGAGCACAAAGAGCATCTTTTGTTCCAGTGAGGCGACTCTAGTGGGCTCCTGGATAGGGACTGGCTACCAGAAAGACCAAGCGATTGGAATTTCCAGCCCTCCCTTTCATCCTCCAGAGAAGAAAGAGGGGTTAAAAACATGGTTAATAATTGATCATGCCTACTTGGGGAAGCCTCCCTAAAATCCCAATAGTACAGGGTTCAGGGAGCTTCCAGGTTGGTGAACACATCCACACCAGGAGGGTGATGCTCCCCCCAACTCTACAGGAATAGAAGCTTCTGCACTGGGGACCCTCTTAAACCTTGCCCTATGTACCTCTTCATCTAGCTACTCATCTGTGGTCTTTATCACATCCTTTAGTAAACTGGTAAACAGAAATAAGTGTTTCCCTGAGTTGTGTGAGCTGCTCTAGCAAATCAATTGAAACTGAACCCCCAATTTGTAGCCAAATTGGACAGAAGTTTTGGATAACCTGGGGACCTACTAGTTGCATTTGTCACCTGAAGTGGGGGGCCACATTCTGGGGCTGAGCCTTCACCTGTGGACTCTGATGCTTTCTCTAGGCTGGTAGTGTGAGAATTGAGTTAAACTGTAGGCTGCCCGGCTGGTGTCACAAAAAATTGGTTGGTATGGGGAAAAGCCTCCACACACTTGATAACCAAAAATTTCTGAAGTGGAATGTGCTGTGAAAATTGAAAGGTAAAGGAAACATGCAGGAAAGCAACACACAGATGGCAAAACCGAGTTTTTTCCGGTCACTACAGTCTCTGACTCCACCTTGAAGTGGGCTCCCCCACCCCCTTCCCCACCTCAATTAGGGTAAGTAGAGATGGGACTAACCCCATTCTCCCACCCCACTCTACCCCAACAGGAATACTTGTCCCACCTTTCTGTAAGGCTCTGCTGCCTGCTAACTTTTCAGACCAGCCTCACACTCTGCAGACCAGACGTTGCTCAGGGCCTGGCCTGGTCTTCAGAGATATTTATTGGACCACACACTGTATTTACACCTTTAATTTCCAAAACTTTAAAAATCAGCAGATTTTTACATTAGAAATATTAATTCCCAGCCTATCTTGAAAAATCAGAAGCTGTGGCTACACTGCATTGGCCTTCCTCGATGGCAGTTCCCTTCAAATGAGCCCTTGTGTCCAGGTGGCCAAGCCTCCCCTTGCTGGCTTCACTCCCATAATTTACTGTTTGGTCCATATAGGCATTTGGTATTGCCACAGATGGAAACTTGTGCAGGATAAATATGGGCAGATGCTTCTTTTCCTCTTTGTGGAAGTCACAAACATAATGTCCAGATATAAGAATCATTTTCAAGAAAGCAAGAGCATAACTGGGTGTTATATGAAAACAATGAATCACTACATCACTACATCAAAACTACATCAAAACTAATCATTACTACATCAAAAATTAATGATGCATTGTATGGTGACTAACATAACATAATAAAATTAAATTAAATTAAAAAAAAGAAAGCAAGAGCATAAAACATTTGTACGAAATTATGAACTATAATGACATTGCATTGAGAAATACAACTCTAAGCCTTTTCCTTTAGGCTCCTCACCTGTCTCAGAACTGTGATTCAGTCTTCTGTACATTCATCAAGATTTTTACTCTTAAAAGATTTGTTTTAAAACACTTATATACTGACATACAAGTTTTTGGCCACAGCATTGTCACCCTCTGTGTTTAATTCAAAATGGTACGGAAAGTACATCACAAGGAAATTTTGAACCTTAAGAAAATGCATATTTCAGCACATGTTTTCAATTATACTGGAATGACTTTGAAGCTCTGGAGACCCAGCTTGGCATTGTGAACAGCTGGCTGGGTGACATCCCCACAGCTTTCATCATGTGATACACACGAGCCTTCCAAACAGGGCTTTCTGAGGTCGGCTTCCAACTGTTGTCTGGCCCAACTCGGACCTTTTACAAAAAGAGGAAAATATGTATTATCCACCCCTCAAGCTCATACACCAGTGAGTAAATCAGGACACAAGATTTCAACGTTTCATTCGTCCTGAACACTGCATCTCAGAGGCACCAGCCTACCTTTCCACTGTCTTCCAACTTCCATTCTCCATTCAAAACAGAAACGCCAATTAGGGTAAAATTTTGTTTTTCTCCACGTGTTGGCTTGGAAAATGGTTTGCTCTGAATATCCACCTAGGCTGAGTGAGTCTTTTATGGGTCAAAATTGGCACAGTATTATTTTCTGGCCAAATGTCATATTTCTTTGACCGTATTATAGGCAGGAGTGTTCTGGGGGTCCAGTAGGCTTCAGGGATACTTGATTAGTCCAGCAGGAGTCAAATTCACATGGACCAGGTAGATTCCAAGGAGTCATTCCTTTCAATGAACGGACTCCCAACCATTCCTTAAGAGGCTGGCCGTTCTGCAGAAGTGCTCACGCGCTGCTTCAAGGAGGAAAAACCAAGAGTGAAGGCTGAGCTGTCAACCCAGCTTTCAATTAGGGCACTTTTGTTTCATCTGTCTTAGTATTAGCTTATTTAGAGTAATGTTTCACTTAAAGAAGAATCTGCTGGATAAAAAGTTTGAAAACCACTGCTTAGGGACAGATAACAACCGGGCAACCTAAATACCACCTTCCTCCCCTCCCCCCCAAAAATACACAGGGTTTTGTTTTGTTTTAGTAAGTTGCACACATGCTCTAATATAACTATCCCTCACTATCCAGAGCTATTTGCTTCCTGAACTTACTAACAGGAATCCAGACAGACACACAGACTGCTTTGGTTGAGTGACTGCAACTAGGCTCACATTGGCAAGTTTGCAGTGAATCTTCGTTTAATGGTATAATTTTGAGCTTTTCATGTTTCAATCACTAAACCTCAACAATGAAGCTTAAGAAGGATTACTGACATCAGAAAAAGGATGTGACCAGACTCCACACATTCTACTCATGTTCAAGTCAAGTCTAATTCTCAAACCTCCTCAAATTATCATTCTAAAAAAGAAAATGTTAACAATGTTCACACACATTTGGATTTCTGGTCATGTCTGTAGCCCACAATTAAAAACACAGAAACACTTGGTCACCCCTGAGTTGAGAAATTGGCTTACCTGTTTTAAATATAAATCCTCCTATAAGCTGAACCAGTAAGCCGTTCTCAACCGCTAGCGCTATAGATAAGGTGGCTCAGCAAAAAGCTGAGCTCAGGTCCTCAGGGAATGGGACATTTCAGGGCAATGGGTCCTCACTGTAAGCCTATATCCATGTTTCCCAAGACTAAAACTAGAATTCACTATCAAACAAATTCAACTAAGCTTTGGGGAACATTTACACTGAATCTTCAAAATCAGGACTGTCTTGCAATGTCTTGATTATACACTTGCCAAAAGCCCTGAGTTCCCATGGGAAGTGTGGAAGCCAGAAGAAAAACAAAGCTGGGAGCTGGGCAGGCACACGCTTGACCTGCTTTGGCATTTGTTCCTATGAGCCCTGAGCTTCACAACTATTTCTCACAGGTGGTGAAACCAAAGCCCAAGGGGTTACTGGACAGGTGTTGGCTAAATTGGAAGAATACCCTGGGTTGCTCAGGAACACAGGCAGGAACTTGTGTTTGGAGACAATTCCTAAAACTATGCCACAACTCCAAAAACTCTATGGTTTTTCTTTGGAAAGAAGAGCAATATTTCTCACTTTGTTTTCCTTTTTTGCCAAACATAGGTTTCTTTTGAACATCTGCGATCTGACCCAACCCCACTTAATTCTATAAATATTTTCAGATCAACTTTAACAGACATTCCCCATACACCAACACAAAGCGATAACCTGCACGTGAGGTGGGTTGAGAGGTGGAGCTAATAATAAGAGCTCAGGAGAAACTGAGACCCAGAGGGTGACCACTGCCAGGGTGACAGTGGCAGGAAGCAAAGGTCGTAGGCAAAGGAAAGCTCCTTCCCCAACCCTCCACCAATCACCAATTTCAACTTATGTTTAGGTTGTTCATGTTTTCATTATCATAAAAGATGAGTGAGAAAAGATTACATCCTTGATGCCTGTTAAATTCACCCTCAATGATCAATTTCTCCATCCAGGAGTGGACGCAAACATCCCAACACCCACTACTGGGACTGCAAGTTGGATGTCTGCATAGTCATGTAGCGTGATTTTCTTAAGTCGTTACATAGAACTATCAAAACTTTGGCACTAAGGAAACTAAGATTGGGGAAAGTCCAAGTGATAAAAAGTATCAAAATGTAAAAATTTCATTTTTTCCTTTATTCTCCCATTTTATGAAATGACTTATTTTCTTTCTTCTTGTGTTTCACTTAGTGATCATTTATTTAATCACCATGTCCCTTCTTGGGGAGGCCAGAAAACTTTAGACTCTAGCATGAGGGTGGGAGTTGACATATAATTTCCAGACATCCACGCTAGACCCAGAAGAGCTGCCAAGATGTCTAATTGCCCCATAAGTCACATTTATGAAGCCCAGAATCCTTATTTCCCATATCCAGAAAACGAATTTTGTCAAGAAAGTCTTTCCAATACCATCATTAAGTTCCTTCTCCAGTTTAGCCAAACACTAGACTCACAACAGGAAGGACTGAGTCTCAGGGGCTGGTGGTAAAAATAAGCTGAAAATTGGTAGAGAGCAAGCGGGTCCCCTTCTCATCGGCCCCAGGCTCTCAGGCACACAGCCATTGGGTCACAAAGGGACATAGCTGAGTGTCGTTAGTGGTCAAAGGGAAAACAGAGCAGAGGACATGAAATTAAAGAAACCAAAGTATTATCACTTTATTTTATCACATCGAACTTAAGGAAATACATTCTCTTTCTTGATTTTGTTAAATGAAGTGTTTCTGTAGCTAGTGGTGCATTTGCTTTCATCATTTCCTTTTTCCTATTGGTATTCTCTGGATTAATGTAGTGTAGACCTGTGCCGTGGAGCCAAGTAAGCATGTTTCCTGGGTGCCAGAAAAGGTTAAATATTAGTTCATGTCTCCATAAATGCTAGTATCCTACTTTTTAAAATATGAAAGGTAGAGAAAGACAAAGGCACATCAGAGGCTTCCCCTAGTTCCAGAAGAAAAATCGGGGAAATAACGATGAGGATGAGGATGTGGACAGCTGGGGACAGGGACAAGCTCTGGGGCTTGTTGTTCTCTGTGCATCACCCAGCTGGTGGCCAGCAGCTGACCGCTCCCTCAGTGGGGTCCTCGAGCTGCCCAGGCAGGGCCAGTGCATTTCATCCAGAGTAGCATCTTCTTGTAGGAAGTGCAAACAGACAAGCAATGATTGCTTCCCCTTTCAAGGCATGGACAAAGAAAATTACACAGTGGAGATGGAGATTTTGCAAATGAAAACTAGATTTCTGCATCTTTTGCTAAGACTTTTTAAAAGATGAGGGGTGCCTGGGTGGCTCAGTTGGTTAAGTGTCTGCCTTCGGCTCAGGTCATGATCCCAGGGTCCTGGGATCCAGCCCCGCATCAGGCTCCCTGCTCGGCAGGAAGCCTGCTTCTCCCTCTCCCATTCCCCCTGCTTGTGTTCCCTCTCTCGCTGTCTTTCTCTCTGTCAAATAAATAAATAAAATCTTAAAAAAAAATAAAAGATGATATGATTTCAATGTTATACATTAATGAGCACTTGGCTATCAGTATTATTTCCATTCTTATGGAAATATGGATTATTTCCATTCTTATAATTTAACACTAGATCCAAGCCTGTGAGCCTCGGATCCCAGTGGGGTTCTGGAGTTATTACCTTCAGGCAGGAAACCCTCTCGTCTATAGACTAAATAATAAATCAATAGATTGATATATGCACCACCTTTTCATGTGTTTGTAAACACTTTATAAATAATAAAATACAAGTTTATGGAAGCATTATTAAATTCAGGTCACCTTTTATATTTATATATATATTTGTCAATGATTTGACATAAAAAAATATAACTATCATATAGCAGATTCACTGAGGGAGTCTTGTCTGTATTTTCTTTCAACTTCATTCTGATTCTGAGTTTCCATCTCTCTGGACAAGCAGGAAATTCAAGCTGGTTTTCTCCAGGTTCCACTCACCCACATGTGAAGCTAGTGTTACATTATCAATTCTCATCCATTCTGCCCAGTCATTTTGTCAAGTATAGAAATCTTCAGTGAGCCTGGGTGTCAGCAACCTGGGACCCAGTTCCATTGGATGCAACTCGCAGCTTCTGAGGGCTGGCACCTGTCAGGACCAGTACTGAGACTCCTTCTCCTCCTCAACTCTAGGCTTCAAATAAGAAGGAAGTAAAATATATAAGGGAACAAACTCGGTATTTCTAGCAATTATCCTACTATCATCTTGTATCAATCAGGGTCTAGTTAGGAGACAGAAACCACACAACAATTTTAACAAGGAGAACTTAATATATTATATGAAAACAATGAATCATAGAACACTACATCAAAAACTAATGATGTACTGTATGGTGATTAACATAACATAATAAAAATAAGATTTAAAAAATAAAAAAATCTAAAAAAAAATTATTAACCATAACAGGGGGTTGACTATCAAGGGGTAAAGAGAACTCTAAAGAATACCCAAGAGATGAAGGAGAATGCCTAATGAAAGAACAAACTTGGAAAGGAGAACACTCCCAGCTTCCAAGGCTGGGATTCAGATCTCACTGAAAAGGTGTGATTGACGCCTACTGGGGGGTGGGGAAATTCTCTGGGCTGACCTGAGCCAGAGCTGGTCCACAGTGGCTAGGCAAAGGTTGGAAGGCAGAGTAACATGGGCTGGGACTGGCCAGCAGGAAACACCCCACCAGGGTGTAGGAAGCTCAAGGCAGAGAAGCCAACCTCTAGGGTGCCTATGAGACTCACTGAGAATCTACCGGCACAGATGCTACTGAAACTCAGTGGAGGGGGGTACCACTAGATGTCCACCCCTTGTGCCACTGACTACCACAGTAGTACTTAAAAAAAACAAGACAAAACAAAAAACAGAATCACACCAGTATAGGAAGTGATGCCCATTCTCCTTTACTTGCTGAAGTGCCCTGCCCCAGCTACATTTGGGCTCTCATGGTGCCCAAATTGTTCTGAGGCAAAATGAAGCAGGATGCCTCATCACCCACTGGAGTTCAGGTGGGCAAGATTACTTGAGAGATTCCATGGTTCTCCATTCCTTAAGAGATCGTTAATAAAGCAGCTTCTAGAACCCAGACATTTAACCAAGGAGACAAATCACAGGATGCATGATGAAACCTGGAAATGCTTCTCCTCTCCCATGATGGAAAAAGTTTCTAGGCTTGCCTGCCCCTTCTGCAGACTCAGGCAGGTGCACTTGCCCCAGCTTCTCCCACCGTCAGTTTGCCAACATGCCCAACCTCCAGCATGGTCATAGTTCTATCCCAGGAGGCTCCTCATCAGTAGAGATTCCATGAAGGGGCTGAAAGGAGTGGCCTTCCTTCCCCCACCCCACCCCACCGTTGTCACCAGCAGCCCTCTTCCATATTCTTCAATGAATAAAGGAAAGATCATCTCTGTCTTGTATAAAGTACTGAGCAAATGCAGCTGTCAGTCACGTCCCCAGCTCTTTGCCTTTCTAGCTTGATAGCCAACCTATAAACAAGTTCTACAGGCTCATCCTATAGAAAATTCTGACATCTCTGCCTCCAAGAATTCCCACCCTCACCCCCACCAGAGAGGCTTCAGTGGGGTCCATCCAACCCTGGTGATACATTCGGAGGGACACATCTCGGTCCTCACAGATTCGAACTAGGACCCTCCAGCACCCACAGTCAGATGTCTCGCCAATGACTGGCCAATTTCTGAGCAAACAGGAGGCAGGGAAACAGCAGCCTCCCAAACTTGCTCCTCCCCTCGCTCTTTCCAAGGTGAGCTTTCTAATGAGAAGAATTTTATGATCATAAAGAACTGGAAAACAATGAATATTTAAAAGACTTTAGAATTTTAAAGGAGTTGGTCATATCCAAATTTCCATTTGGCATGTTCAGAGATGTACCTTCTCTGCAGAGCGAGAGGAATTTGGGGGGGGAAAAGTAGTCTGGCTTTGATCCCAAAGGAGGACCTGATTTTTTTGGAGAGGTTTTTGGTTCAATTTGAGGGGTTTTGGGTTGGTTTGTTCATTTTTTTAGGGAGTGGGTTTTTTGGTTGGTTGGCATTTTAAATCGTGGACACTAGTTTAAAGACAACTTCACCCACAGGTGTGACTTAAAAATACAAACTCAGTGACTCAGAATTCAGAGACCAGAAAGGAATAGGAAACATCCAGCCATCACACAGTGTTCTCATATATACGTTAAGGGATCATTTTACCTTTAAGTAATAGAAAGAAAGAAAGAAGGAAAGAAAGGAAGGAAGGAAGGAAGGAAGGAAGGAAGGAAGGAAGGAAGGAAGGAAGGAAGGAAGGAAGGAAGGAAGGAAGGAAGAAAGAAAGAAAGAAAGAAAGAAAGAAAGAAAGAAAGAAAGAAAGAAAGAAAGAAAGAAAGAAAGAAGAAAAGAAGGGAGGGAGGAAGAAGAGAAAGGAAGGAAGGAAGAAGGAAGGAAATAAAGAAAAAATTGGTTCTTGGAGTTTCTTTTTGGACAGGGGTAGAAAGACTTTCTAAAACATTACTAAAATATATGTGTGTGTGTGTGTGTGTATGTTCCAAAAGCATTAATTTAGAAGTTAGAGGAAGATTAAGAGTTTAGCAATTTGCTGTTTTAAAATTTTAGCCCTATAAGATCACTCCTTAAGAAGAAAGAAATATAATGTGATGAGAACTGGGTGTTATATGCAACTAATGAATCATTGAACATTACATCCAAAACTAATGATGTACTATATGTTGGCTAATTAAGTTAAAATAAAAAAGAAGAAGAGAAAGAAATATATAGAAAGAAATGGGAAATTGGGTGCAAATTTGGAATATAAAGTTGGGTGGTATGGCCAGACATTAAGGTAAAGGTAGAGCTTTTTCTAAACACAGAGGAAAAGCTTAGCATTGTAAAATTATAGTCAGCAAAGAAATAAGAGCAGAGCTGTTAACATTCAGATTTGAAACATATGACTGCTTTGGGATTTATTTTTTACTGGATTTCGCAAATTGCTAAAACCAGGACAAATAACCATTCTCCTTGGCAATGATTTCTTCTGTTCTTAGAATGCCCCTCTGTGAGAGTGGTGCTGAGCAGCCACTTCTGACCCTAGAGAAGCTCAACAAAGCAGTCAACTTCTGGAGGTGGGGAACAGCTTCACTGGCCCCAAGGACAATACAGTGGATCAAGCTTCTAACTAGGAAATCAAGCTTCTTTGTCCAAATTCTTCTACTGATGCTGAGTAAAATGGGGAAATAACAGTACCTACCTCCTAGGCTGTCATGAGAATTAAATGGGTTGACAGTTGTACAGCACACAGCTCTGTGCCTGGCACACAGTAGGTGCTTACTTGGTGTTCGCTCTTCCCTTACCTCACGTGCCTGAACACTCTACTTTAAAACTCTGCAAAATCATTCTCAGCGTCTTCCAACCCTTCTACAAATATGTACAATTCCAGCAACTGGAGGCTACAAAATCCCATCATTCTGCAACGTTACATATCTCCTATGAAAGTGAGAAATCTGTCATAAACACCTTTAAGCAGTTTAGACGTGCACATATCTCTAAACAAATCACCCAGAAGGAATATAAGCAACTGTCAAATAAGTTTTTCCTAAACTTCATCACGTCAATCTCAAGCATGCAAATGAGAAGCCCATTTTTTCTCAAAGAAAATAGCTTTTTTAAAACAAAACCTCATCTAAAGTCTCCTATTTTAGAGAAAAGAAAGAGTAAAGTCTTCTTTAAGGTCATTCAATAAAACAAGGGAAGGCATCCGAAGGACCCACAGTGACATGTTCTTTGCCTCTTGCGCAAATGTCTTCTACCTCTTTGCCCAGGGAAATCATTTCTCCCGCGGACCATTAACCTGCTTTGAGAGAACGCAAAGGAAAGAAAACAACCCACAAATAGGTTGGAACAAGACATGTAACGTAGAAATGCAGGTATTTCTCACATTGTTGCACAAAAAGCACCGTTGTGTGTAGATGGGAGGTTTTTCCTCTCTTCACTTCCTCCCCTAAACAGATTAGGGGTACAGTATTTCCATTCAAGGTCCACAAAGTCATTGGTCATAAGATTGTCAAGTCCTTCACCAGCCTGCTGTAAGGAGTTTTCTTTTACACAGTGGGGACTTCCTGTAGACAGACGACAGAGCGCCATGAGGAGCATGGTGCGGACAAGGAAATGCCTTCACCGAGTCACTGCTCCTTGGACCCTCTTCCTCCTGCTGCTCTTCAAACAGTCCTTAATCTTTCTCCCCCTGGTGAACACTCATCTTAATTAACTAATCTAAAATATGGGGAAATGTGTGTGCTTACTTCCAGCATTTACAGAATTTTACAATAGAAAAAAAGAAACAACGTACATACACAAAAGTTGAAGAATGTTCACGTTATGGCATGCCAACCCAACAGACTATGATGAAAACATTTTAAATGGTGGTGATAAAAACTATGGACAGTCTGGATACACAGGCAAATTAACAGAGAATAATTTATTGATATTACATTACAAGACACCACATGTGAAATGGCATTTCATGTTATAGTCAGTGTCGCTTCTCTTAAAGTAATGCACAGGTATGTTGCAATGGACACAGTGCATTAGGGCAGCATTTCCTTCTGGCCCTGTGCCTGCATCAGTGATGCCTTGCCTCAGGTGACCTGTGTCTCTCATTTTCATTGACTAAAACCGTAATTCAGATCTAGCAAGCATGTGGCCCTCTCCTGTTGGCCACGTCATCCACTCTGGTTTGGGAAACTTATCATCTAACCACTTTGATGTAATGGGGTGACATGTTCTTCTACTGGAACCGCTCAGTGACCTTCCCCAACCTTCAAATGCATGCATTCATTATCGACCACTTAAAAGTGGTCAAATATGTCAGACAGTTGCCTGTGTTAGCAGACTTTATGAGACCCCTGTCTATAGACCCAAGTATTCTGACATATCTGGGTATGGCCTGAGCCCTCTTTCTGGTGTCTCTTTGCTTTAAGGATCAAAAGCCCCCTTCAGGAAGAAAGAAATGGATGTTTAGAAGCTTGGACCAAGATAAAGTCTTTTAGGTTAAAGGGAGGCATAATTATTAGTACCTATCTCTCCATTTCCCAGAGATCTTCCCAAGAGCAGCGTTTGCTGAGCCCTAGAGAGACCAGAGCTATGAATAAAACCGACCAAGTTTTTCTCCTGGGAAGACATTGCTACCCAGCCATGCTGTCTTAAGATCATGCAGCAAGGGGCGCCTGGGTGGCTCAGTCGGTTAAGCATCTGCCTTCGGCTCAGTCATGGTCTCAGGGTCCTGGGATCGAGCCCCGCATCGGGCTCCCTACTGAACGGGGGGCCTGCTTCTCCCTCTCCCTCTGCCTCTGCTTGCCACTCCCACTGCTTATACTCTCTCTCTCTGTCAAATAAAAAATTAAAAAACTAAATAAAAAAAAAAGATCATGTAGCAAGACCCATCGCCCCCAGAGCTATGAGCCCCGAATATCCTGAAGTCATGAAAACTTAAAAACAGAAAGACCATTTGACTGGCAGAACCTTAGGAGAATCAAATAAGAGTGTCAAGAAATATTTGAGATTCTCCTACATAATCTATGAACTCCAAAATTACAACTTCCTATCCCTTCTTGCTATTCCATCCTCAGCTCAATGTACACTGTGGCCCCAGTATGACTGGGTGCTGAAAGGGAGTGGACTGAATCTTACAGACCACATGACCATATAATTGATCATCAAAATCAATAAACTTCTGAGGTTGTAAAGGAGCATTATCAGAATCATGCCAGGACAGCAGGTGTCCGCTAGGACGGTCCCAGGCAAACCGGCATCTGACCACCCTATGAGTCTGCGAGTTCTAGGGGAAAACATTTGTGTCTCTAACTTTACCCATTTGTTCTGATCAACTTTTCATCTCATCAGATGTTCTTGATCTTTTAGATGCATCTTTGGCCACTCAAAGCAAAAATCTAGGCTTTTCCAAAACTGTGGAGAGAGCCAAGATGTCCATCGACAGATGAATGGATAAAGAAGATGTGGAATATATACACAATGGAATATTATGCAGCCATCAAAAGGAATGAGATCTTGCCATTTGCAACGACGTGGATGGAACTGAAGGGTGTTATGCTTAGTGAAATAAGTCAATCAGAGAAAGACATGTATCACATGACCTCACTGATATGAGGAATTCTTAATCTCAGGAACAAACTGAGGGTTGCTGGAGTGGTTGGGGGTGGGAGGGATGGGGTGGCTGGGTGATAGACATTGGGGAGGGTATGTGCTATGGTGAGCGCTGTGAATTGTGCAAGACTGTTGAATCACAGATCTGTACTTCTGAAACAAATAACACAACATATTTTAAGAAAAAAGAAAAAGAAGAAGATAGCAGGAGGGGAAGAATGAAGGGGAGTAAGTCAGAGGGGGAGACGAACCATGAGAGATGATGGACTCTGAAAAACAAACTGAGGGTTCTAGAGGGGAGGGGGGTGGGGGGATGGGTTAGCCTGGTGATGGGTATTAAAGAGGGCACATTCTGCGTGGAGCACTGGGTGTTATGCACAAACAATGAATCGTGGAGCACTACATCAAAAACTAATGATGTAATATATGGTGATTAACATAACAATAAAAAAATTTAAAAAAAAATCTAGGCTTTTCCAGACATTTTGATGAACGCCGCCAAAACTAGAAAATCCTAAACAATAATCCTATATATGTTTATCCTGGACCTTTCCCACCTGCACCCTTACTTCACAGAGATTCAGAGAGACATGTTTCCTAATAAAAAGGGTGCAAGTGGTTAGCTATTCAAAACAATCTTACCCTAGAGAGTTGCCTTTTGTTCATCCAAAGGGAAAACAAACAAACAAACACAAAAAACACAGTTACTAAATGCCAGGCACACTTCTAGGTATTGGGTGACACAACTTTTAAAAACACAGGACCATAACCCAGCTCAAGAGATTGCATATGCAGTGAGGGAAGCAGCTGATGAATAAGTAAGCAAGTAGATCATTGTGGGATTACCTGATGGTGTGACCCCAGGGGGAGAGTCTACTGCAGTAAGAGAGGTCCAGGAAGACACCTCTGAGAAGTGACATTTGATCTTACTTCAGGACGGACACTGGCCAGTGTGACAAGCCCCTTTCACAGATCACATCAATTTCGTTTCCAGCCCTACACCAATTTTTCCTGCTTCCTCCCAGTTTGTGAAGATCATGGACCCCTCTGCGGTTTTCTCACGAAATGGAATGGATATAGATGAAAAGCGAAAGGGGTTTCCACTGCACACTCGAGAAATAGTGGGAAATAGAATTAACACCATCAGTCAGTATAAGGCGGCCACAGGGTGCCTGAATGACCCACTCCTGAGTGTGGTTTTAATCATCGACAAGGTTCTGGGGTGCTCCTCTAGCAGTCCTGGGTGTGGGGATCGGTGGAGCCTGCACCCCAAGTCCTGAGGACAGGCAGCTCTCACTGGGCTTAGCTGACCACAGTATTTTCTCAGTGCAACTTTGAGCTCGTGTTTATGCCAAAGTCGGCCTGAAAGGCAGTTGTCTGAACCCATCAGTTCCCAGCATCATTCCTAGCCTCTGGTGGCCGCTGGTCCCACTGACCGATCGGTTCTTGTAATTAGATTACTCCTGCATTCAGTGTCTATTCCCCTTGCTGGCAGTGTCACACTGTGATTTCTGATCCCGCTGTCCTTGACCAATCAGACTAATGAAGCCTCTCTCTTCCAAACATGAGCCACAAGTCACTGTCAGCATCAAGCTAGTTGGGGTGTTTTCTGTATCCTTCTTGCTTTCCAAACTCCAGGTCAGGATCCCTGCACTCCTCTCCATATTCTGCAACATGTGATTTTTGGAAATGTAACCCAAAAAAAGTCTGAATAGAGCCCAGCAAGAGCCAAAGGAAATGGAATAATGAACTATTCAGTCTAGGTCTGTTATGGGCCCAAATGTGGTTTTGCCTTCTACAGTATTTAGATCATACTGTTGACTCATGTTCCATAAGAACAGACTCGATTTATCCATGTGGCCTCTTCTACTCCCCACTGACCTGCATACTCATCCTTCCTCCCTTTCCCTCCAGGAAACTTTTGCCCAAAGCCAGTTTTTATAATGGCACATTTGATTGGACTATTGTTTACAGTTAATTCACCCAATTGTGCTTTATTAACTCTCCTTTGCTTGCTTTCAGATGCTTTTCTTCTACTTGTCAAGATAAGTAAGACAGTTTTCGTTCCTTTGTTACATAGTAAAATGTTGTTATTCGCCATATCGTTTGGATCCTCAATAGATCTTTTTTCGGGTATTCTTACCACCGGACATCCTGGCAATGTCAGTAACGATACCAAACTTGTAAATAGCACTTACTATATTCCAGGCACTGTTCTAAGGACTTTACATTCATTAACTCATCAAATCCCCTAAACTCTAACAAGTAGGTATTATTATAACACTTTACAGGGGCGCCTAGGTGGCTCAGTCGGTTAAGCATCTGCCTTCGGCTCAGGTCATGATCTCAGGATCCTCGGATCCAGCCCCACAACAGTCTCCCTGCTCACAGGGAGTCTGCTTCTCCCTCTGCCTCCTCCCCCCTGCTCATGCTCTGTCTCTGTCTCTGTCTCTCTCTCTCTCAAGTAAATAAATAAAATCTTTTAAAAAATAAAATAACACTTTACAGATGAAGAAACTGAATCACAGAGAAGTTAAGGAACTCAATGTCACACAACTAATAATGCAGAACCCATAGCATTTGCTCCTTGGCACTCAAATTTAACAGTAAAATTTCACAGTGTTTTTGTTCATGTTTAATTATCACCAAATTCTTATCTGTCTCTTTTCTAAACCAGGAGAAAAAGATCAGACCGAAATAATCATGAATATCATCAAACTGGGACCAGTCATCCCCTTAGAACTGAGTGATTACATTGAATTTTTTGTACCTCTCGTCTCCCGAGAGGACAAGTAGTTCCCTTCTAGAGAAATGACTCAGATACATTAGCTTTTCCAGGCCACTGGGCTGTGATTGAACTCATCAACAGTTAGGGGACTTTTTTTCTTTTTTTTTTGGTCCAAGTTCTATCGCTTGGCACATCCAGCTTCCCACAATCTGTCTCCAGCTTCCCTCCTCCTAGTCTCATCTCTTGCTCCTCCCCCACCATGTCCCCCCTCCGGTGGGCTCCTGCTCACACCTGTGTTCATGCCATTAGCCCAGAATGCTTGACCCATCCCCCACCAATTTTTCCCTCACTTTTAGTTAATTGGTATTTTTCTCAAAATTATATAAGTAATTAAAAAAATAGTTCTATAAATCTTAAAGAAAGACAGTCGTTCCCTGCCTCATTTTTCCCGACCCCCAAGTCTTAACTATTTTCAACTCTTTTTTTTCCTTTTTTTAAAAAAGATTTTATTTATTTTTCAAGATTTTTATTTATCAGCAAGAGAGGGAACACAAACAGAGGGAATGGGAGAGGGAGAAGCAGGCGGAGCAGGGAGCCCGATGTGGGACTCGATCCCAGGACCCTGGGATCATGACCTGAGCTGAAGGCAGACGCTTAACGACTGAGCCACCCAGGCGCCCTCCTTTTTTTTTTTTAATGTATTTATTTGCCAGAGAGAGAAAGAGAGCACAAGCAGGGGAAGCGGCAGGCAGAGGGAGAAGCAGACTCCCCACTGAGCAAGGAGCCCGATGCAGGACTCGATCCCAGGACCCTGGGATCATGACCTGAGCCGAAGACAGATGCTTAATCCAGGTGTCCCTACTTTCAACTCTTTTAACTGTGTCTTTTCTATATTTTTTAACAATGTTTGTTAAATGGGTTAAGATTATGTTCATTTGCAAGTAATAGAAAACCTTTCTAGAGTGACTTAAACAAGCAAGGAGTTTATTTCATATAAAAAGAAGCCCACACATAGACATTCTAAGGCAGGCATGAGTCTCAACAGGGTCTTCAGAAACCAGGCTCTTTCCACCTTTCTATTCCACCATCCTTGCTTATGGCATCCATCCACATCATCACAAGATGGTGGCTCTTACCTCCAGGTATTATGTCCACATTCCAGGAGAAAAAGAATAGGGAAGGACAAAGATATCTTTCCTAGTAAGACTTTGCCTTTTATTTGAAAAGGAATATCCTCTGCAAGAACGTCTGCCTGTGTCTTCTCTAGTCTTTTCAAAGTTATCTGTTGGGGGCAGGGGAGGGGGGAGGGGGGAGGTTTTACTGCTTCTCAAATATTTATTTCCTCCAAATTCCTTTTTCTATTTGTCTTTGTTGTTTGTTTGTTATTAAGCTGTCTTTAATGTTGGAAACTTTCCCCTAAGTCTCATGATCTTCGTCTGCTCATTCATATTTAAAGAGTAAATTTCAGATAAAGTGGTTGAAATTTCTGTGTGCATGGCAGGACTTGTGGACAAGGGGCTTCACGGCAAGGAAATTGGGATGTAGTTTTCAGTGGACACACAGTTGTTAGTATCAGAAGGCCTTTTCTCCTGGGCTGCTCAGTCTCCCCAGAAGAGAACTCTAATATTCTGCTTGGGGTGTGTGAGCGTGGCTGCCAACATCCAGAACAGGACTGGGGAAGGTTCTAGGGTGTCTCACCAACCAGCAGCCTTAACTGCCTTAACTGCCCCAGGCCTTTTAGCCTCCAGCCTTAACTGTGCCTGGCGCCCCTGAGTCCAGAGCATGGGTAGTCGGGATACCTTCACGGAGTAACCATATGGTCTTTTGCTAGGGCAGAGGAGGAGTAGTTGCCTAATGGGATGGGATGGGGAGGAACCCTAACCACTTCTCCTGCAGACCTTCAACCTGTCCTCCGACCCCAGCTGCACCTGCATCTTCAGAGATTCCTGTAGCTCCAGATACTGAGCCGTTCTGGGGGCTGCAGCACAGAGCAGGAGCCTCCTCCCCTCCTCCCTCCCTGCCTGCTTCTCTTTCGGGTGTACCTGCTCGGTTTGGTCAGTTCTCACTCATTCAGATGTTATTTGGCCTCCAGAACAGATCCCGTTTATCTCTACCCCCGACTTATCATTTATAATTTAAAAACAAATTTTAAATCACTATATGGTCGTTTGAATGGGGATTCCAGAGGACGCACAGGTCAATCCACCACGTTTATCCAGAAGTCAGTTTTTGGGTATCAGAATTCAGAGTCATCCTTCAAGGCCGAGTGCAAATGTCTGCTCTTCCGCAAAGCTGTCCCCATTTCCTCTCCACGTTCTCCACCCTATAAGTTAATGTCTTCCTTTCCGCAGTGCTCAGCACACACTTCCATCACCCTTCTTATCACGCCATGTCACAATAAGGGCTCCCCACGGCTTTCCTCTGGCTAGACAGCGAGCCCTACAAAGGCAGAAATGGTTTAATGTTCATCTTTGTATTCCTACTTCCTGGCTCTCTGCTCACCCAAGTAAGTTCTTTACATTTTCGGACAGATTTAATGAAGCCTGATATTAAAAATAGTGGATTAGGAGACAGGCCTTCACTAAGCCAATCTGAGCTATAGTGCTGAAATAGTTATCACCTTATGTGTATGTCTGAGTCAGCTGGGGCTGCTACAACAAAATACCATGGGCTGTATAGACATAGAACTTTATGTCTCACAGTTCTGGACTCTGGAAGCCCAAGATCAAGGGCCCCACAGACTCAGCTCCTGGTGAGAGTCATCTTCCTGGTTTGCAGCCACCTTCCCACTGTGCACTCACATGGGGCGAGGAACTAGAGCAAGCTCTGGTCTCATGGTCTCATCCCCTCCATTTAAGGGCCCTAATCCCATCACTGGGGGCTGCACTCTCATGACCTCATCTAAACCTAATTACCCCCCAAAGTCCTCACCTCCAAATACGACTATATTGGAGGTTAGGGCTTCAACATATGAATTTGGAGGGGGGCAAGCGCTTGGAAGAGGATGCAAATTTTCAGTGCATCATAGTATATTTTGCTGATTGAAAGACAGCGCTCAATACCTGGTGGTGATTTTTATTGTCACTGTCTCTAAATGGCGAGAGAATTCACATCTCACTTTAGAGGACAAGCAATATGCTTACCGGGCAAGGGAAGTCCAAGATTAGGAAGACATGGTAGATAGCTGTGAGCCAGACTTACGTACAGAGTGGGAAATATTCTGGTGTTAAAGGCAGCTCAGCAACTGAGATGACCAGTCATTTTTATTTTTCAATGGCTTTCTATGCTGTAAAGCAAAAACTGTGTTCACTCTTAATCAGTAAGTTTGCATTTTGCCTACAGTACAGTCTTCATTAAAAATGGTAGCAAGCCTTCCTTAAAATTCTTACCAGTTAGTGACTCTGGTTGTGAGAAATCTTCACATACCTATGCTGTGGGTGCCCTTATTTTACAGAAGAAGAAATACATGTGAAAGGCAAAAATGATATATATGTAGGTGACTAAGATGGACATAAATACACGTAGCTTGCCTCTCAATTTAAATTCCTTCCTCAAGGTGGCACTGGGATATGAGTGTATTCCAGGATCTATGTCTCCTGTATTTAATAATACTATTCAGAAGTACTGTTAAAGACAACAGGACCCAAATTGGAGTCACATATGCTAACTCGCACATCACCAACATGGGAGTAAATGACAGTTTCGGCTCTCATAGAAATGGACTCTTAAACTAGTCATCAGGAATTGCTGGATTGGCATTAGTTAGGTAATCTGCTTGATTACCCTTCCATCCCCTAAAGGAAAGTAACCTCACAATAACCAATCTGCTTTTTTGCCTAGTACCACCTCCTTGTTCCTACTCCCTTCTGCCTATAAAATCTCTTGCCTTGTACAGCTCTTCAGAGCACCTATCTGCTAGATTAGATGCTGCCCTATCCATGAATTACTGACTAAAGCTGATAAGATCTTTAAATTTTACTCAGTTGAATTTTGTTTTCTGACAGTACTTAACCAGTAAACTGAATTACCACATTTCATTTGTGGGTGATGAGGAGCAGAACTAATATCCTCTGATTAAATATTGTGTTTATGCCTAAAAACCACCCAGAAAAACTGTATGAATTGATGTAGGAACCACTGATTCCAGTCTTAAATCCCACAATACTCTCACTTGTTTCCATTATAATTGAGCTCACATAGCTAAATAAAAAAAAGGAAGAACTAACTCACAGAGAGTGTAGCCCATCCACAGAACTTTCTCTGCATACAACAAAGCCACTGATGTCTGGCTGCTACCCAAAGTTCTCTCTGAGAATAATGCTTGGGTTTCTGCTGGAGATCCCTCTCCCTCATGCTTCCTGCTTTGAACACACAGAAACCTGGACATTAGAAGAAAAACAAGGAAGGAACCTGCACAAAGAGACAGAGCTCAGGTTGTAAATGGGGAAATAGAGGGACAGGCAAATGCCCTTTGGCAAGCACCTAGCATCTGGAGCTACTGTGGGGATGGAGAGCCAGCGTTGACTGTGACCATGACCATGACCACACTTAGAGCACAGCCTGGCCCACCAAGAGTAACCACAGCTCTTACTTCAGCAAGAAAAACATTTAGCCCAGAAAGGAGAAGAGTGCTTAAAGCAATGATGACCCCACACAAACAACAACAAAAGACTTGAAGAATCTAAAAAGAACCCTCCATCTCAGAAATAAAGATAACAACTCATTTTGAGATGACAAAGGTGGGACTTTCCATGCCCAATTTGGGGCTCAAACTCATGACCCTGAGATCAAGAGTCACAGGCTCTACCAACTGAGCCAGCCAGGAGCCCCAGATGGCAAGTGAATTTAAAGAGAAGTCAAAGTGTTCTAAAGTCACTGTCTTTTCAAGAGTAGGAAAGAGATATTTATTAACTTTATATATTGTTAGAAATATTAAAATAAGAAGTATGTATACATATATAATTAGAATGCATAATTTCCAAACCAGTATAGGAACAAGATAGAAACTGTTAAAAGAGAGAGAGAAAAGAAAGAAAAAAAGGAAAGAAAAATATATCTTTTACTTCAACAAAATAGGGTAAAGAAAAAATAAGAACCAAAGAAAAACATAGTAGTTACAAAATGAAATGATAGAAGTCTAAATATATAGTAACTACAATAAATATAAATGCCTTTGATTAACCAATTAAAAGACAAACTCCCAGATTTATTTCTTTATTTTTTGACTATCTAGTCTTTCACTTAAAATTTTGACATTGGGGTGCCTGGATGGCTCAGTCATTAAGTGTCTGCCTTCGGCTCAGGTCATGAGCCCAGGGTCCTGGAATCGAGCCCTGAGTCACTCCCTGCTCCTCAGGAAGCCTGCTTCTCCCTCTCCTACTTCCCCTGCTTGTGTTCCCTCTATCATTGTCTTTCTCTCTATCAAATAAATCAATAAAATCTTTTAAAAATAATTTAATGTTAAGGGGTGCCTGGGTGGCTCAGTCAGTTGAGCATCCAACTCTTGATCTCGGCTCAGGTCTTGAACTCATGGTGGTGAGTTCAAGCCCTGCATTGGGCTCCATGCTAGGTGTGGAGCCTACTTTAAAAAAAAAAAAAGTGACATTAAAAGGTTGAAAATGGGGACACCTGGGTGACTCAGTCAGTTGAGCATCTGCCTTCGGCTCTTGTCATGATCCTAGGGTTCTGGGATTGAGTCCTGCGTTGGGCTCCTTGCTCAGCAGGGAGTCTGCTTCTCCCTCTGCCTGCTGCTCCCCCTGCTTGTGCTCTCTCACTCACTCTCTTTCTCTGACAAATAAATAAAGTCTTTTTAAAAAGTTGAAAACAAAGCCAATTTAGTAGTATTTAGTCAAATAAAATTAAAGAAAAATATATTCATGAAGATACAGATATTACTTAATAATTAAAGGGGAAAATAACCAATAAGATATAAAAATCATTAATTTGCTTCACCTAACAAAATTCCCTTCAAATATACATGCCAAAAATTACCAGAATTAGAAAGAGAAATTGACAAATCCACAACCATAATGAGGTTTCTTTTTAAACATATTGCCATCAGAAACTGTTACATCAAGCATAATAAGAGCACAAATGATTCAAGCAATGCAATCAGATTGATATACATCCCAGTAAACAGATAATATACAATATTTTATGAAAACAAAGCAATTCTCAACACACTCCAAAATATTTGTACCATGAAAACCAGGTTCTGTGATCATAATGCAATACAATTAGAAGCAATACATTTTTTAATCAAAAAACAAAAATATCCTTGGAAATTAGAGAGCAGATTTCTTTAAAAAATCTTGGAAAAGGAAAAGCTCACATGAAAGTTCCCAAGTACTTAGAATGAACAACAAAAGAACTACCCATCAACACTTATTGGATGTAGCTAAAACAGGAAGCATATTTAAAAAAAAATGCACAAATTAATGAGATAAATATTCAGGTCAAGAAGCTAAAACCTATAAATACGGAGAACAAACCAGTGGTCGACAGAGAAGAGGTGAGTGAGGGGAGGGGCAAAATGGGTGAATTGGAGTGGAAGATACAGGCTCCCAGTTATGGAATGAAAAAGTCACAGGAATAAAAGACACAACATGGGGGATATAGTTAATGATATTGTAACACCAGTGCATGGGGACAGATGGTAGCTATCTACACTTGTGGTGAGCACGACACAATGTATAAACTTGTTGAATCACTGTGTCATACACCTGGAACTAATGTAACATTTCATGTTCACTATACTCAAATAAAAATAAATATTAAATCAATGAAAAAAACTAGAATATATAAATACAGAGAGCTCATGAAATTAAAAACTAAATACATTCAGCATATTGTATATTAATTATACCTCAATAAAATGGTTTTTAAAAGTTTATCAAAAGAATTGATAAAAAATTCAATGAATCAGAAAGAGAGCCCAGAAATTGACCCGTATATATGTGGTAACTTGGGATATGATAGGATGGCAGTACCAACCAGTGGAGAACTGGTGAGTCACCCAATAAATAGTATTAGGGCAGTTGACTTTTCATATTGAAAAGTTAAAGTAGTACACTCATTGTGATGAGCACTGAGTCATGCAAAGAATTGTTGGATCACTACACCATACACCTGACATTAACACTCTATGTTAATTATACTTCAATAAAAACAAGAAAAGTTAAATTAGATTCATACCCCCAAAATCAACATCAGATTGATCAAAGATCCAAACAGGAAAGAAGAAAAATATCTTAAAATTATTAGTAAAAAAGTATAAGAATATATTTGTGACTTCAGGGTAGTAAGGTTCTCTTAACCGTGACACCAAAAGCATGAGTGATAAGGGAGAATGTTTAACTCTGCCAAATGCAAAACTTCCAATTTTTCGAAAGATGCCATAAACAGAATTAAGAGAGAAGTCACGGACTGGAGAAAGTCTTTGCCCTACATAGAACAAACTAAGAATTCATATCCAAATATATACTTTTTTACAACTTACAAATCAATAAGAAAACAGCAAACACCCAATAAAAACATGCACAGGTGATGACTATATAGTTCTCAGAGGAAAGAATGCAAACAGCCAATACACTAATTGGAAAAAAATTTTAATGGGAAAAAAAAGCTCAACTCCACTGGTAATGAGAAAAGTCTAAATCGGGGTGCCTGGGTGGCTCAGCGGTTTAAGTGTCTGCCTTCGGCTCAGGTCATGATCCCAGAGTCCTGGGATCAAGCTTCACATCAGGCTCCCTGCTCAGCAGGGAGTCTGCTTCTCCCTCTGCCTGCCGCTCCCCCTGCTTGTGGTCTCTCTCACTCTCTCAAATAAGTAAATAAAATCTTTAAAAAAAAAAAACACCCTCCAAAATCAAGGCAGAGATAGCACTTTTCACCCATAAAAGACTAGCAAAAAATTCAGATGTAAAAGTATCAAGACTAGGCAAGGACGGCTTTGGAGAGCAAGTTGGCACACACTATCTAATAAAATTGAAAATGTTTTTATCTTACAACCAGCAGTTTTACTGGGGAGGGGGCAGTGATGGCAGTCCAGGAAGTTTGCCCCATCTGTGTTCCCTGAAAGATCTAGACTGTCTGCCCAAGCTCCAAATTACACGCAAACTCTCGTGCCACCTCAGCACCTCTCGTGCTAAGGAAGGAGAGGGGGCCCGCATGGGGTCGCACAGGAAAGGAGGAAAGCACAAACCCTCCTTGTCATCGTTCCAACAGCTGCTGCTTGCTCCGCCGCATCACCTCTTTGGAAGCTGGACACCACATCTTTCTACCTTCCTGCCACGCTCTGCCCCTCTGCCTGCCTGGGCCTGCTCACTCCGAGTTCCTCACTGGCCACCATGCTGGCTCGGCCCCATCAGACGATGATCAGACTGAGCACAAGATGTTCACAACAGGGGGGCGCCTGGGTGGCTCAGTCGGTTGAGCATCCAACTCTCGGGTTTCGGCTCAGGTCATGATCTCATGGGTCGTGGGATCGAGCCCCGAATAGGGAAATCCACGCTCAGCAGGAGGTCTGCTTGAAGATTCTCCCCCACTGCCCTTCCCTGCCCCACTCACATTCTCTCTCTCTCAAATAAATAAATAAATTTTAAAAGGTAAAAAAAGATGTTAACAACAGGCCTGGCAGTTGGTGTGTCTGGTCTGGTGAAACTCGGGGAGATAGCCTTCATCCTCACCCGCAGAACTAAACAGCCTTCCCACAGAAAAATAAACAATCTAACTTTTCCATTTGTAGAAAACAACGAAGAAGCTCTATGAGTCTGTGGAGCATGCCGGTCTCATGTGGAAATTACCTCCCTGACGCACCCGCATTGCAGCCGAGGGTTGGAGACGTTCCCGAGTCAACGAGGTGGGCTGGTGCCAGCCTACCCACACGTGTCACCAGATAGTCCTTGGCGTGGCCTGATGTGGGCGAGGGTTGGAGCAGAGCCCACAGCCCTGACCTCACCCGTGCCCCGCCCTGGCCCCCGGAGCCAACCAGCCCCAGACAGCCCCCTATTTCAAGGGGTGGGGGCGACACTTGCACCATCCCGTACTTCATGACACAGACTGACAACCATTCGTGTGCACCCAGCACTGCCTTGTCTTTCAGGGTTTGTTTGACAGTTACTGATTGATATTCTATCAATAAAAGTATATACACAAACAGGCTCATTACCTACGTATCCATTACCACAGGCTAACCCAGAGTCAAGGTTCTGGAGGAAAAAGAAGCTGGCAATTTTCCCACTTTCCTGCAGTTCTTTTTCTCTATTTGGTTTTCCTTTGGGACTTGCAGGATGAGAGGATTCCAAAAGGCAAACCAAAGGGTTCTGATTTAGGGTAGTATAACTGGTTCCCAGTAATGGAAGGGTTCATGCGCTGGCCTTGACTTTCAGCTGAGAGAGCAGCCCCACATCACAGAAGCCCAGGGATGGCTGGCGTTTCCGGGGGTGTTGCTCCGCTCCCACACCCCCACCTTGCTCCAGGGCACTTTCCACCTGGGGAGCAGAACCAACGTGCCCCCAGCTGTAGGACTCACCTGTCCTTAAAATGACCCGCATTCCTGCTTCACTCTAGCGATGGCGCCGAGCTCTCTGTCAGTCAAATCCCCGCTCAGCCGACCTGCCAGTAATTCAGTTCTTTTTTTTTTTTTAGAGATTTTATTTATTTATTTGACAGAGAGAGAGACACAGCGAGAGAGGGAACACAAGCAGGGGAAGTGGGAGAGGGAGAAGCAGACTCCCCGATGAACAGGGAACCTGATGCGGGGCTCAGTCCCAGGACCCTGGGATCATGACCTGAGCCGAAGGCAGACGCTTAACGACTGAGCCACCCAGGCGCCCCTGCAGTTCTTATTTTAGTCTGAACCTCCGGGCACTGCCAGCTCAGGCTCAAGCGTGAGCAGGCAGGACTGCCAGATCGAGGCCCTCCAGGAGTATACAGCTTGCCTGGTACAAATATGAGAGCCCTCCTGTGGGTGGACAAGACTCAGGGCCACCCCACAGAGTGGCTGAGCTCAGCCCCACTCACCCCTCGGCTGGGCAGCTTTGGGCTGTGCAGAAACGTCACCATTCTCCAGGACTCTGGCCAGAGTCCCTTCCTTGGCTTGAAAACCGTCTAGCAGCCCCATTTTTCCTGACCTTCTTATCATTACCATCCTTCTCCCCAGAAGCCATATTAGGCATTTGTGTCCTAATCACCCCCTTGCATAAAATGTTAATGCCACAGATATACTGATATACGGTGGATTGAGGCTGTTTGGAATTCCACAGACCACTGCAATATCTAAGATGGGTTTTTTTGCCTCCCCAAAACAGGATTTGTGATAGCCTACCCCTCTCATCCCCCACCAGTGAGAATGCATGCATTAGCTGTGACTGCAGTAGGGTCCACCCTCTGCCAGCAGAGAAATCCACCTGTCCAGGGAGGGTAGAACCAACTCGTGACCAGCACTAAAATGACCGGTTCCTCACACCAGTCCCAGGCGCTCCCCCTCCTCCAGGCAGCCCCGGACAGGGCACAGACCCTCATCCCTTGTCCTGTGCTCACGTTTCCTGTGCCCTCACTAACCTCCATTCTTCATCCAGTCTCCTTTTCTTTCCATGTGCTGCTTCCTGGTGTGCTGGAGAGATTCAGCCCACAAGGGAATTTCATAATCCTTGAATACTCAGTAAAGCAAAAACTCCTAAGTCTCTAAGTTGGCAAATTGATAAAGTAGCAAATGTATTCATTTATTTATGTATTGGTTCAGTTAATCAAGTAACATAAGGAGGTGGATGGAAAAGAAGCAGGCGTGAAGCACAGGACGGAGAGGGCAAGGGATGCACAGTGACTTCCAGAAAGAGCTGATGCTCACCCAGCCCTTGAGGAGCAAACACTACCTGGTTTGGAGAGTTGGAGGGACCTCTGGGCAAAGACCAGGAGGACAGATGGAGCATGACCGACAAGCTTGGGAAACTGTGCCAGAGTTGAGTGTGGAGGGCAGGCAGAGAACATGGAGCCCCAGGTGAGCGAGGAAGGCAGAGAAGGAGCTGAGAGAGGTGGTGTCAAGTCAGCGTGGGCCAAGTCAGCGTGGGCCAAGTCAGCGTGTGCCCTTGCATGAATATAGAAAAGATACGTGTGGCCCCTGGGGAGAAGTGACATCCTGGACTGTGCCCACACAGGGGATGGTGGGAGTTGAGGAGGGTCTACTACAGGTTGGAGAGAGGTGGGGGGAGAGAAAGAGAGGAAGGGAGGGAAAGAGATGGCCCATCAGGTTCAGATGGAGCTGGATGGGCTGAACAGGAGAGAACTAGAATCATAATCCACACAAGATGAAGGCTGAGGTTCTAGGCATAAGCACTGTCTAATTTTAATTACTTCTGGAGGTCACAAAGGCATATGCAGGCTTGAAACTAAAAGATGAAGCCACCAAGAATTAAGAAGGGAAGACATGACTACTCTAGCCAAAGGTCTAAGTTGAATCTAAAACATCTAGTATCTAAGCAGCGACCATGCAGGAAATTGTCAGAATTCAGATGGACAATCCAACCTCAAGACTGCAAGACAACCAGCAGCACGAAGTCTCCTCATTAGACACAGGATTGTCCAAAAGCCTGTGACAGGGTCAGCCTACAGCCAGGAGCCAGGTGGATGCAGATTCCCAGGTTAAGAAGGGAGCTGGGCCGAACCCTGTTATCAGGAGAGAAAAATATCAGTGCAGACAGAAGAACTTACTTCTGACCTGAACACATTCATTCCATGTTCATGACCTGAACGTGTCCATTCCAAAGCATATAAATCCTTCCCAACAGTTCTCTAACTCTAGAGTTATCACTAAAGGATCCCAACTAATGAGATATTGACTAAGGGAATTGATTTTAATTTAAGAAGTGCAATTGTGCTGAAAGAACGTCCACCCCAGCTGAGGTAGTGAGAAAGAACACAGTTTGCAGTAGATAAGAAGGAAAATGCAACCGCTTTAGAGTGCATGCTGATAGTAACAAAGCACAGGCATGCTGTAAACTCTTTTTTGAGTGACCTGAGTAATGGAGAAAAAGGTCACAGATTAACCCTGATTAGCCACATGTAGTACAAATATGGATAAATTTATGGATAAAAACAAGTGATTACAATTAAATTCTTAAAATGTATTTATTTAATTTTTCACAAAAAATAACTCAAAATAGGTCCTAGACCTAAATGTAAGATGCAAAACTACAAAACTTATAGGAGAAAATACAGAATAAAATGTATGTAACCTTTGATTTGGCAATGACTCTTCCGATACAATACCAAAAGCACAATCCATGAAATAAAAATTAGTTAAGTTATATTTCATTGAAATTTAAAAACATTTGCTCTAGGAAAGACACTGTTCAAAGAATGAGAAGACCAGCCACAGGCTGGGAGAAAATATTTGCAAAACACATATCTGATAAAGAACTCGAACCCAAAACGTATAAAAAACTTTTAAACTCAACAATAACAAAGCGAACAATCCAATTGGAAAACGTGCAAAAGATCCGAACAGACACTTCACTAAAGTAGACATAAAGATGGAACATTCCAGATGAGCATATTCTAGTCAAAGAAAAAGTGACATATTCAGTCCAGAGGTAATTCGTTCTGTCTACACTGATGTTTTTCATTCCTGATGTGGTAATAGCATAGAAAAAGATGCTCAATATCGCTGGTAATTAGGGAATTGAAAATTAAAACAATACAATAATGAGATATCACTACACACTTAATAAAATGGTCAAAATCTGGGGCACCTGGGTGGCTTACTCGGTTAAACGTCTGACTCTTGATTTGGGTTCAGCTTATGTCTTAGGGTCGTGAGATCGAGCCCCGTGCCAGGCTCCATGATGGGTATGGAGCCTGCTTAGGATTCTCTATTTCCCTCTCTCTCTGCCGCTCCTCCACACTCTCTCACTCCCTCTCTAAAAAAAAAAAAAGAAAGAAAGAAAGAAAGAAAAATTGGTCAAAATCCAATACACAGACAATACCAAGTGCTGGTGAGGATGTGGAGCAACAGGAATTCCCATTCATTGTTGGTGGGCAGGCAAAATGGAGCAGTGACTTTGGAAGACAATTTGACAGTTTCTGACAAAGCTAGACATAGTCTTACCACAGGATCCAGCAGTCACACTCCTAGCTACTTACCTAATTGATTTGAAAACGTGTATCCAGACAAAAGCCTGTAAATGAATGTTTATAGAAGTTCTATGCAACCAAGATGTGCTTCAAAAAATGAATGTATAAGCAAACTTTGGCATCTCCATATGATAGAATATTATTCAGCAGTGAAAACAAATGAGCCATCAAGCCACAGAATGACATAAAGGAAATTTAAACGCATATGGCAAAGTGAAAGAAACCAGGCTGGAAAGGCCACATACTATATGATTCCAATTATATGACATTCTGGAAAAGGCAAATATGTAGAGATAATTCAAAGATTAGTGGTTACCAAGGGTTCGGGTGGAGAGGTGAGGTTGAAAATGTGGTGTACAGGGGATTTTAGGATGGTGAGACTATTCGGCATGATACTATCATGGTGGCTATATGACACTGTGCATTTGTTAAAGTCCAAAACACATTACAGCACAAAGACTGAGACTTAATGCATGCATATTTCAAAAAATTCATTTAGGAAGTCAAAAAAAAGCCCAGGAAGGAAGGTAGACTATGACAAAGGATCTCACTGTATGACAAATGTATGACACAATCTCACTGAGGGGTGTTGGGGAAAGGTGCTGAACTAAGTAACTTTGGAAGTGGATGGAGCCTAGAAAATTAAAGGTAGACAGGAACTGCATACAAGCACCATTCTCTAGTGGATAAAATTACTTCCCATGGGTGTACAGCTCAACAGTTGCAATGCTGCTATCCTGTATACTGCAACTAAATAATTAAGTAACGACCAGCAGAAGGTCGAGCAGGCACTAATGGAGAAGGAATTTATACGTAAGCAAGAAGGTCAGAATGAGCCACATGGTGATATATTAGAATTGGAAACATCAGTCAGGATGCATGTTTAGCTTAATGGAGGTATAGACGGTTACATGTAGAAATATTTCCAGTGTGAGTCTGGGCAGAAAAATCCGGGCTACGCTTTCCAGCCCTTTTCGGTGGATCATCCTCTCTTGGAGGTCACAGCTCCAGGACCCACCTGGGGAGGGAGCCTTTTAAGAAGACCCCAGGCCAGCTTCCTTTTAGCACATTCCACTTCTCGTTCCTACAAACCCACACATTGGCCCCGCCGTGGACTTAGGAACCGCCAAATCAGCCAGCGCCCTCCTCCCTGCTCCCCGACTGGCAGCAACAGCCATGTCCTCTCCCCTTTACACTTCTCTTATAAAGAATTAGATCCTTACTCACGTGTCCCGACTCTCCAGGGGACACATACTGGGTTCTCCAAGGGTCCTCTTGGAGCCCCCTCTTGTGGGTTGAATTGTGTCCCCCAAAAAGTTATATTGAAGCCCTACCCCCGGATACCCGTGACTGTGAGTGTGATCTTAACCAGAAATAGCGTCTTTGTTTCTGGCTTTGGGGGCCTCTCCTGAAACTGACATTTTTAAAAGCTCCATTTTAACATCCTGCTGCATATCATATGCGACTCAACGTGTTCTATTGGCTGGATTTCTTCTCTGCCTCTTAACTCAATCAGAGTATTTGGGCCAGAATACACCACATATTTCTTGCTCCGTGTCATGCTGCCGCCTACTCCCTACCTTCTGCAACTGAAGCCACATAAGCCCCATCAGTAACCACAGCCCCGGCTCCAAACCACACTCCAGAGAAAGGCAGCAAGATCTAAAGAGTTCTGGGGAGACGGCCCATCCGCTCCACATGAAGTTGGTTTTCTCATTCACTCTTGGTATCCTCAGGGCTCTGAAACTGAGATTTAAGACTTCCTATGTCCTACTTCATTCTTCCCTCAGCACCTTTAGAAACAAGATTCCTCCCCCAGCACATTGGCTCTTCTAGCCGAAATGACGGCACTCTTGGCTCTGAACCCCAGCCCCATGAGATCAGGTTTTAACCATCTCTGCTCAATCCTTGACCCGCCCTTTGAAGAGGAAGCCTGGCTATTGGATCCGGTCTGTACCTTCTGCTAAGGAGTAGCATTTGTGCCTCACCTACTTTTCTCCCTTGCCTTCCCATCCGTTGCGGTTGACTCCAGAGAACCACACCAGACCTCCCTCCCACTGGATGGGAAGAGACAAGCATGAAGCCCTAACTGAGCTGCTGACCAAACCACAACTACTCAGAAAACAAGCCTTTGCTTGAAGCTGATACTGCAGATGTCAGAGGGGACAGACAGAAAATACCGGGATCCTTGAAGACCCCGTGAACCGCTGGCTCAACCAGCCCCAAAGTCCACCATGGCCTCAGACTTCTGTTACAAGAGCCAACCAGTGTTCTCATTAGTTAAGCCAGTGTGAGTTGGGATTCTTTTTCCTTGCAACCAAAGCACCCTATCTGATCCACCCTCAATTTGGACCAACGATCGGGTTCATGGCTCCACATGCTTGTCACCTGATATTCAACTGAGTGTGCGTGTTTGTCTACACATCTCTATAAACGCCTTGAAAAACCTAAAATGCAAACTGAAACTTCTAACATGATTTGTTCTGTATTTACATACTCTACAATGTGTCAGTAAATTAAAGTGACAGACACAATAAATATTGCAAAATTGCAAGCACACACACACAGGCACACACAAATATAGCTGACGCAGCATAATCTTAACTAGAGGGGAAAAAAAATCAGTGTTTTATGTCATGAACAATGACACTTTACCAAAATTACTAATTAGTAATTCTAGTGCCTTACAAATAAAATACGTTAGCTCTTAACTAGTGAAATACACAAATGTTAAAATTCAATGTTAAAATTTAATTCTGACCTTGATAAAGAGCAAAGCGGTATTACAGTCAGACCATGGAATAAAAATGTTAACATGTAAAATTCTATTTCACAGTCTAAATCCATGACTTTGGAGACACCCGTTGTCATTTGATTATTTTTAGTTTGCAGTCAGAGTTGGGCGTAACGTAGGGGGTCATAGCATAGCTTAGCTAATAGACATATTTACTCGTATGGAATTTTGGCCATTGTGATAGCCTCAGTGTTGTGTCTGCTTACCACAAGATTTGCTCATTATTTTTATTAGGATCCTAACGGTTATTAAGATAGCTTTTAAAATCCCATCCTAAAACTTTACACCAAAGCATTTAAGTTTTACTGCCAGAGGGGGATGCATTTCACTAGTTAAGAGCTAGTGTATTTTATTTGTAAAGCACTAGAATTGCTCCCCACATAGAACTAGAAAGTAGACCATGAAACTGAATCTGAAGTCGCTACACTTTATGTTAATATGGTCATCTCAATATTGAAGCTCTCATGCATTTTCAAGATGGTGATTCCACACTAATGTCACAATTTGGTTTTTAAACAAACGTATTTCAAATGTTCACAGATGTTAGAGTTCAAAAACTCACATTTAAGGCATATACATTTCTTTGGCGGTAGTAAAGTATATACTGTACTTTTGAAGAATTCACAGAAAACATTTGTATAAAGAAAAAAAGGAATTTGACATTTTAACTGAACTTGGCCTCGTGACAATTACAAAAGGCTAAGAAGAGATAATTAAGCCATTTATTATAATCTAAATAAACACCAGTAAGTTTTCGATAAACTCTCTATTGAACAGTCTAAAACATAACACAATGGTGAGCACTATCTCCAAAGAACATTTTAAAATAGTTTACTTAAGTGGAAAATAAAAAGCAAGTCTTGGCATTTGCCCAGGACATGCCTTCTCAAATTCTTGTATTTATTTACTAGAACAATATAGTATCTTTCATCCCTCAAGAATGCCAACTTAATGTTAAGAATCTTGAAAATAACCAGAGGCAAGCATACTCTTGATTGTCCTCAAAGATCTCCATAAGAAATTATGTACCCATCCAAATTTAAGGACTAGCCTAAAATAAACAAGTACATTTCAAGAATAACTTCTCTCTTGCTCCCTCCCTCCTTCTCTCCGTGTCTCACACACACAAATACACACACACATACCCTCCATGCACACACAGAGAAAGAAAAAATACCAAATTGATTATTTGGGTCTGAATGAATAGGCAGTAAGTCACCATTTAGCCTGATGTTTTTAAGCCACAGACCTCTGATCTACAGTTGGTCACTCTCAATTTTTTTCGACAGCAAATTAGTAAATCATTAATTATTTTTCATTTCAGTTGTAATGCATAAACTTTTAATGTATGCACTGTCTGGGCTATTGGAACATCTGCTTTATGTCTAGGGACAGCAAGGTGACTTCATTGCAGTTGGGCTGATTGATTAGTCATCGAGTAATACGACTTTTAGTTTGGTGAACTAAGCAGAAATGAATTTAGTAGATAAATGAGGCATTTTTAATCCAGTGGAAGTAAAAGGTGAATTGCATTGCCTATGGCAGAAGGAATATATATTTTGCAATATTTTGAGCAAGAGGAATGTTGGGAGAAGCACATCGCCGTAGGGAATGGGGTGCAAGGCTGCCAGGGGAAACAGGCATGGGGGGCAGGGCAGGGTTCATGCAGGAGGCACCGCTAGGTTCACTGATGTGGTTCCTGTGAATTATATCACTTTCATAATTGAGCTCATATTAAATGACATATTTATTTGGTTTTATAGTTGCATAAGATTCATAAAAGTAGACATTTTTACATAGGTTGGTATTTTTACGTATTCATATTAATTTAAGAATCATTTATGTTAGGGGCACCTGAGTGTCTCAGTCAGTTGAGTGCCCAACTCTTGGTTTTGGCTCCGGTCATGATCTCGGGATCAGCGTGGAATCTGCTTGTCCCTCTCTCTCCTCCTCTGCATCCTCCCCCCACTCCGGCTTGCGCATGCTCAAGTGTGTGCTCTCTCTCCCCCTCTCTCTCATAAATAAATAAATAAATAAATAAAATCTTTTTAAAAAAGAATCATTTAAATTAAAAAAAAAAACACCAAACTGAGTCTCTTGAATTCTTTCATTTACACACACACACACACACACACACACACACACAAATGGGTTTTCTTATCAAATCTTACCATTCCTCTGAAATCTTTTTGTCTGACTTCCCAACAAATTGGCAAAGAGGGGACATTTCAGACAGTTGCTAAATCATGACAAAAGCTGGGCCCTGCGACCCACATCTTGTTGACGCAAAGCACAGTCTTGCAATGTGTTCTTGAACAGATAGATTTTATCCAATGATGTAATTGCCTACGGCTCTGTGAACACAGGTTTCCTGTGTGATTCTAGCATTATGGCAGCAAAGGAAATAGAAATTATCACACTGATCCAACATAGCTACTCATTCAACCAATATTTATAAGTGTACAGGGCAGTGTAGTGGGTTCCAGGACACAACGCTGATTTTTAAAACAGCGCCATGAACTGCGCCTTCATGGAGCTGATGGTCTAGTGGAGGAAACCGCTACTAACCAAACGATCATGCCAAGATAGTAAAAACCAATGATGGTACGTGTTCTGAAGCCTCCTACTGCTGTGAGGAAGCTGTGCAGGTTTCATCAACCTAACATTCTATTGACAAAGGAGGCCCTTGCTTTGCCCTGAAAGTGGATGTAGACTAGCCCTCTGGCTCTCAACAAAAGGACACAGCCTGGGAAGTCACACCACTCACACTTTTCATAATCTTCTCTGAAAACCACGCAGCTACTCAGGAACAGAGCTGACCTGATACTGCAATTTGAAGAAAAAAATTTCCTGTTGATCTACCCAAAGGAGGAAGAGGGAGAGAAGAAGAAGAGGAATGAGAAGAAAGAAAGAAAGAAAGAAAGAAAGAAAGAAAGAAAGAAAGAAAGAAAGAACGAACGAAAGAACGAAAGAAAAGGAAGAAAGGAAGAAAGGAAGAAAGGAAGAAAAGAAAGAAAGAAAGAAAGAAAGAAAGAAAGAAAGAAAGAAAGAAAGAAAGAAAGAAAGAAAGAAAGAGAAAGGGATGGGAGAGAGGAGGGGAGGGGAGGAGAGAAGAGAAGAAAAAAGAAAAGAAGAGAGAGTTTCCTGGCCGGCTCAGTCAGTAGAGCACGTGACTCTTGATCTCAGGGTTATAAGTTTGAACCCCACCTTGAGTGTAGAGATTATTTAAATATAAAATCTTAAAAAAAGAAGAGAGAGAGGAGGAAGCAAACAGTGAGACACAAGTTGAACAACACACCCCTCACTCACACCCTCCAATGGCTCTCATCTTATTCAGGGCAAAAACCAACGCCCTTCCTGAAGCCAACAGGCCTACGTGAACGATGCCCCCACCCCTACCCCAACCTCGTTACCCACTGCTACCTCCTTGCTCTCCAGCCACATTGTTCTCCTGGCCACTCCTGGAACACACCAGAAACTCAGCCCCACGCCAAGGTTTTAGTGGGGTGCCCTTCCCACCGGCATCTGTGCCGCTCACCCCTACTTCCTTCAAGTTTTCACTCAAAGGACATCTTCCCAGTGAGGCCCACCATGATCACATTCTTAAATGCACCCTCTTCCCCCACTTTCTTGTTCTATTTCCATAGCATTCTTGCATTCTAACATATTAAATAATTTAGTTATTTTTTTAAAGACTTATTTATTTATTTATTTGAGAGAGAGAGAGAGAGAGAGAGACAGAGAGAGCACAAGCAGGGGGAGAGGCAGAGGCAAAGGGAGAGGGAGAAGCAGACTCCCCGCCGAGCTGGGAGCCCAATGCGGGGCTCCATCCCAGGACCTGGAGATCATGACCTGAGTCAAAGGCAGACACCCAAACATCTGAGCCACCCAGGTGCCCAAATTTACTTATTTTTTGTGCTTATTGCCTCCCACCGCTGACCAGCAACTAGAATATAACCTTCTTGAGGGCAGGAATTATTTAATGTTTTGCTCATTGCTCCATCACCAGCAGTAAGAATCATGCCTGGCAATAATAGTCAGTCAAAAAATACTTCACAAATAAATGAATAAATGAACATCTTGGCAAATTCCTACCACAACATCACAAGGGAACGCTGTCATAATGTTACCCCCATGAATGCCAATGCACAGTTAATAATTATGTCAAAAGTTTTAAGTAGTTTTTAAATATATACACTGAGCACTTACGATGAGCCAGGCATTGTGCCCAATGCGGCGGGCGAATTATTTTAATTCTTGTCCCAACTCTGTCAGAAGGCATCCATACCCTACGTTACAGATGAGAGAATTGACATCTAGGGAGATTGAGTCACTTGCCAGTGGTTACACGGGTGGCAAGAGGAAGAGCCAAGGTTAGAGCAGGATTCAAGTCAGGAACACCTGTATCTGATGCCCAAGCTCTCAACCGCTGTTTGTACTGCTCACCTGTTCAGCAAAGAAGGTCTATAGAAGACTAAAATAATGCAGTGCCCATGAGCAGCTATCCTGCCGAGTCCAGGAATGATTTTTAGCAGAGCTAGCCCAATCTGGTGATGGCAAGGGATCAGAGCCTGTCACTCACGAATGATCTCCACATGATGTACAGTCGTGCTTCATATAAATGCTTATAAATATTATTTCTTGACTTTTATAAACACTGGTCAGGAGAGAGTTTGGGGCTTTACTCTGACAACTATCTAAGGTTCAAATTGCTACTGCAAAATATGGGAGGGTCCATACCCCTTCATTGTCCGCTGGGTTGAGGTTGGATTTGTAGGATAAACTACAGGGTGCATGAACAGAAGGCGGTTCTCTCCACAGGAGGTGGCTCAGGGCCATCCTTTGCCCCACAGGACAGTTTCTGGGTCTGCTTCAACACACAGACAAATAGACCCTTGAAGTCTGAGTTGCGGGCCATTAAGGATACCCACGATAATTGTCTCCAAGCAAGTGTTTTCAAATGAATCTGACCAAATGCTATGTGTAGCCATTGTTTTAAAACAGACAAACAAACAAACAAAAAAACACAACTAGTGAAGAGCCAGAAATGTACTGAAGCATGTTAACCTTCAAAAAGCTTAAATAAATGGGATGGACTGTTGTAGAGTGGTTAGCAATGAGCCTTTAAAATGACAATTTGGGTTTCCAAAGAGACTCTTATGTTCTGCTCTCCGACAATAACTAGCTGTCTATTAAGACAGCTTCTAGTTATTGATAACAAAGCCATGTCATCAATATATGGGATAATGCTTTTTATTACATTTTCCACAACCAAAAACACATGCCAGGTAAACGGAGGGAAATGCCAAACTGAAATGCCAAACTGAGAAGAAACTAGCTAAAGGAAAGGGCTGTTGAGGGCATCCGTTTTTAGAGAGGCTGACTCATGAACCAGGGGTCAAGCCCTGTGAGAAGCGCTGGGGATTCAGAATGAGTAAAGACCAATTCCCACCCTGGAGAAACGTGAAGCCTCTTGGAGGACACAGACCTGGAAGCCAATTATCACCATGTAAACCAGTACACACCAGAATGGAGACAAGAGCAGACAGGTTGCAAAGGACTGACCAGTTAGGCCTGGGGCATCAAAAAAAGGCACCATTACACCGAATCTTGGAAAGTAAGTGGATTTTCCCAGGAAGAAAAAGAGATGGAAGGAACAAGTGGAATATTTAAAGAAATAGGGATAGAGATTCATGACCCAGATAAATGTGTTTACCTTCTCGAGGGAAGAAACTCCTTGGCAAGACGTGGGGGAAACAGGACCAGTGGGCAACATCATGGCTGGCACGCACACATGGTTTCCCTCAACTGCGCTTGGGTCCTCCTTAAAATGCCTGAAAACTAAGGATGGCATCTCGTAACCCAAATAAGTCAGAACAAAAGATGTGGAAGAAAAATGTGACACAGGAACTTTTGCCTCAAGGAAGTTTTTTTCTTGAGGGGTGAGAAAGATGTGAACAGAAGCCAGTGGACTCAAGTGGCATACCACGGAAACTCACCACAGGCCTAGTCGGAAGCTTCCCGTTCTGAGCCTTCACAAGACTGTGCATGTAGGCTAAAAACCCCGACAAAGGGTGTCGAAGTACAAAGGAAAGCAAAGGGTGTTTTTCCCACTATGACCCTTTGCACAGGGTCCAGGACATGGGGGCCTTCTAAGGACACCCATGGCAGCCTCTATGGCAGGTTCTCTGGATCATCAGATGCCAGAGCCAAGGCCAGCCTTCTGATCCCATGACCTGTGCAGGCCGGTGGGGACCCAAGCTCAGAAGAGCCCCACGCTTTGTTTCATACTCTGCGTCACCTTCTCGAAATTCTTAGCAATTTTGTTTTTGAACTTGTGCTCTGTAAATGAAGTCTAACAAGACAATAGAGTCTAGAATACACAGAGGAGATGTGGCAATACATGTCTGTCGTTCCCTGAGGTCCCCTTCGCATGTGGCATCTGCCATGCCCCTTGAGCACAGGTTCTCATGGACCCACTGGGATTTCAGTGAGACTCAAAGCCAACAACACAGGAAACACATCCCTTCTGTGACTGAGAGCTCTGAGAGCCACGCCTTCCGTTTGGACTAGCACTTGCTAGAAGACAATGGTCTTCTAAGATAAACAAAAGGCCGTATTCTTCCTTACTCGTGTTCTATTGTATGAGCCAACTAACTTTGCCGAAATTATGGACCTAGAAGGAAAGGGAAAGATACGGGAATTGTTAGGGAGGAAGCAAGATTCTTCTGGTTGGACGAAGAATTAAACCGACATGAGACAGATTAACGCAAGAAAAACAAAGGTTGATGACACGCGCATGGAGGCCCAAGAATGAAATGGAGACTGAAAGAAGCAACCCAGACCGACGGTTCTGACACGTTTTAGACAGAGATGATAAATCTGTGAGAAATTGACAGGACAAACAAAACAACTTCCAGAGCTTCAATTAGTCAGGAATTCTCCACAGAATTTGGGCCAGGGTAGCTAATTAGTAGAAAGTCACAAGAATATATACAGCATCTGGGCTCTAAATTTCCCATCCCTGGTGATAGGTTGTCTCTCCCTCCTGGTACAGGGAAGGCGCCTGTCACATGGGAGATTTATTTCCTGCTGTCAGGGGGACAGTAGGGTCTGAGGCCATCTCTCACATACCTTGTATTTAAAACAATCTATATGTCACAGTGGCCCCTCTTGGGGCGGCCTGCCTGTGGTCCCCACACAGTTTGTAGCTCCTTTGCTTACATCCCTCCTGGCTCATCAGTGAGCCTAAGCTGAGCAGACAGTGTTGGCAGAACGTGCACCTAGCAGGAGGGGAAATAAAAACAGTTAAGTCGGTTTTGTGTGGTGTCATAGCTGTCCTGGTAAGAGCAAAATACGTGTGCCTGTACAAAATATGTATTATTCTAGGTGATTCCACATACAGGTTAAATGCTTTTATATTTGCACTGAAAACTGGCATTGCACAATACACAGATGAAGAGTAAAAGTCATGCTAATAATCTAAATTTTTAATTATTCTTTCCTTAGAGTGACATTAAATAGCAAATGGAAAGACATCCTGACAAGTTGGAGAGAAACTATGGAAAACAAGAAAAAGCTTTATATTTCAATAACTTACACAGCCCTTTTTTTCTGTTTTTTGAATAAGGGGCATCACATTTTCCTTTTGCACTGGGACCCACAAATTATGTAGCAAGCTCTGGTGTGGACTCATAGTTTTCAGTATATACAGATAGAGAAAAAATTGTAGATATAACTGTCTGATATGTATATAGGTATTTTCATATATGTGTGTGCACATATGTGTACATCTAGGTGTGTATACCTGAATGTACGTGTGGGTATCTATGTGTGTGTATTTTTATGTGTGTGTGTATGCGTATATGTGTGTTTGTGTGTATGTACATGCATATATGTGTATCTGTGTGTGTCTATGTTTGTGTGTATATGTCTGTGTGCATCTATGTGTGTATATACATGTATGTGTGTGCCTATGTGTGTGTCAGTGTCCGCATGTGTGTGTGTCTACGCATGTGTGTGTTTGTGTGTGTGTGTGTGTGTGCACATACTCACATGCATAGTCACATATTCCTTAGCTCTGTCCAACAAAAAGACCTGGGAGCAAGGGCGCTTGAAAAACAATGAGCTCATCTGGCTCCTCAATCTGGTTTCTAAATACCATTCTCCAATAAAAGAACCCAGAACTCTTAGAAGAAATGGCAGATGGGGGGACAAAGAAAGTACTATATGAACTTCGTACATGTTGTGCCAGAAATTAATGATGGGGTGTGTCAAAAGGACATAGAAGTCACCTCGAAGCGGTTCTCACTGACTAAATATGAAACAAATAGACCACTGAATAAAACAGCAATTTATCAGTCCATACTGGTAGAAGTAAATGAGTGAGTAATTCAAAAATTTGTTGATAAACATGCTACTCACATGGTCTCAAAGTAACTCCAAAAGTCATGTTAGTTACAAAGGGAACTAGAATGTCTTTATATGACCGACATGACCGCCAGACATTACTGTAATCGAGTGGGCGGAGGCACAACAGCTCGCCGGTCACGGCACAGGCTGAGACCTGTGCTACCTGATAGGAAGCAGTGAAAAGGATCCATATCACTTTTGTGATTATTCCTGCCAAAGATGCATAAACTGAATCTCATGTAAGGACACAGATACACTGAGGGACATTCTACGAAGTAATACCTGTAATCTTAAAAGTATCAAGGTTATGGAAAACAAGAGAAGACTGTAGAACATTACCAGCTTGAAGGATATTAGGAGACATGATAACTAAATACAGTGGTGATTCTGGACTGGATCCCTGTGCTGTAAAGGGCATAATCGGGACAAAGGGTGAAACTTGGATGGTATCTGAGAATCACAGAATAGTCACGTACGGTTGTTCATTTCCTGACTTTGAAGGCTCTCTAGTGGCTATGTAGAAGAATGTCCTTGTTTGCAGGAAATACAGATAAGGTTCTCTGTGGTGATGGGACATCACATGGGCAGCTTACTTCCAAAAGATTCTGAGGAAAAAAACAAAGTTCTTGAAACATAATTGCAACTTTTATGTAAGTTTGAGATTGTTTCAAAAGAAAAAGAAAAGGGTTAAAATGAAAAAAAGGTAAAAGATTATCTGTTCTCAAATGAACAAAATAAAAAAAGTCTTGTGCCTTTGGAGGCTTCCTCTAATACCATCTCAACACCCTGAACCCACTCTGCTCTTACATAAATCCTGCGTTTAGGAGAGCGCATGCGAGAGAGAAAAGTGTGGGAATACTGCCACCTACTGGCGGAGAGCAAATACATTTAGGGTAATGGGGGCGCAGAGGGGGAGACCATCTGTCCCCTGCACTGGGAAGAACAGAGCTTCCTATGGGGACTGACTTTTAAAAGCTGTCGGAGAGCAAGGGAAACGGGTCTTTTAACCTTGAGGCCTGCCCGAGAATTCAATCTGACACTTGGAGCTGGTGGCAGTGGCTTCTTGGGTTTCAGATGAGCCCAGAGCATGCTCCAGAATGAGGAGCTCAAGAGGAAGGGATACATTTACAGGGTATGAAAAAGACACAAAATCTTTCCAATCCCCACCACACCGCCAGCAGCCTTGGAGAAGAGGAATTCTCTGAGAAAGAGAAGAAATGAGAGAACAGGCCCAAGGATAAGATGCCAGGCCAGGACCCAAGGAGAGAGAAGACAGCTAGCAGGATCTAAGCTTGCTCACAGGGCAGTTTTGTGGGAGTGGAGCAGGTGAAGCATCACACTAGGGCGGGAGAAGGCTGGATCCCAGCCCACACTCACCCTCCTGGCCCAATCCTTGTGGGGCACAGTCTGACGATCATTTGCAAAGGCCCTGGCTACTGGTAAGATTCTCTGCACATTGAGGTGAACATTTAACCATCTAAAAGTTATTTGTTAATTTTTTGAAATTTTATTTCTACAAAATTAGACACAGTCTCACTATAGGATCTAGCAATCATTCTCCTCGGTATTTACCCAAATGAGTTGAATACCTATATTCACACAAAAACCTATGCAAAGATGTATATAGGGGCTTTATTCATGACTGCCAAAACTTACAAGCAACCTAGATCAACTGTGGTCCATCCACACAGTGGAACATTATTCAGCACTTGGAAAGAAATGATCTACCAAGATATGAAAAGACATGGAGGGGCCTTAAATGCCTATTACTAAATGAAAGAAGCCAATGGGAAAAGGCTACATTCTGTGAGATGCCAAGTATATGATATTCTGGAAAAGGCAAAACTATGGAGACAGTAAAAAAATAAAATAAAATAAAATAAAAATCAGCGGTTGCCAGAGGCTTGTGGGGATGGGAATGACAGGTGGAGCACAGAGGGCTTTCAGAGCAGTGAATCTATTTTGTATGATACTTTAATGATGGACACATGTCATTGTATATTTATCAAAATCCATAGTGATGAATATACAACACGGAGAGTGAACCCTAATATAAACAACTGAGGACTTTGGGTGATCATGATTTGTCAATATAAGTTCATTGAATATAACAAATATACTTCTCTGGTGAGGAATGTTGATAGTGGGAGAGGCTATAGGAGGTCCAGGGAGTAAATGGGAAATCTCTGTACTTTCTGCTCAGTTTTACTGTTAACCTAAAACTGCTCTAAAACATAAAGCCTAGGGGGGCCTGGGTGGCTCAGTCGGTTAAGCATCTGACTCTTGATCTCAGCTCAGGTCTTGATCTCGGGGTCATGAGTGCAAGCCCCGTGTTGGGCTCAATGCTGAGCATGGAGCCTATTTAAAAAAATAAAATAAAATAAAATAAAACACAAAATCTATTTTTTTAAATTCTATCTCTACTTCACCAAAACCATAATGACAGCTGAATATAGCCAAAGTAAAGAGAATAAAGGATACAGTCACCCACATCCTTCCAGCACTGAAAGCACCACAAATTCATGTGTCTGGGTTCAACTTTAACCTTTGAGGAGTTAAAAGGAACCCCTTACAAGTACTCTATTAAAACAAAACTTAAGTATGGATTTCTTCTATTTCCTACCTCTGTAATCAGAAAATATGCAAGAAATCTTATATTGACAGATGGCAAGTACACTATCATGGTGAGCACTTCATAATGCATGTAATTGTCAAGCCATGATATTGTACAGCTAAAACTAATATAATGTTATATGTCAACTATATTTCAATTTAAAATAAATAAATAAATAAAAGTACATATAAATAAGATAAAATATCACTCCAACCTAAGTGAATATTAATCAAAATATTATATTCGGGTGCCTGGATGGCTCAGTTGGTTAAGCGACTGCCTTCAGCTCAGGTCATGATCCTGGAGTCCCAGGATCGAGTCCCGCATCGGGCTCCCTGCTCAGCAGGGAGTCTGCTTCTCCCTCTGCCCCTCCCCCCTCTCATGTGCTCTCTCTCTCTCTCTCATTCTCTCTCTCAAATAAATAAAATCTTTTAAAAAAATATTATATTCAATTTGCACTTAGTTCAGGAGGAAGACAAACCAACAAGGACCATAGAGAATTTCTAGTCTGAGGGGTTTCAAACTGCCTTCTGAGGACCCTCTCAAGGACAGTCACATGAAGAGAAGAGTTTTTTATGGAGCACCAACTATGTGCTAGGCACGGGGCCCAGAGATTCAGCTATGATTAGCACACAAGACCCCTGCCTCCTTTAAGCTTAGGTTCTAAAGCAGAGAGGCAAGTAACAAACAAGTAAAAGAATAAATAGACAATCACAGACCCTCCTGGGAAGGAAATACATTTAAATAGGATGGTTGGAGGCCTCTCTGAGAAAGTATAGCCATGTTGGGAAAGAAAGGAATAACTTCCCTCTGGTGGGAACAGCAGGTGCAAAGGCCCAAGGGCCCAGAAGAACTGAGAGGGATCTGGGAAATGGTAAGTCCAAGACCCCAAGTCAAGGGATTGGCAAGAGAGGGATGAGAGGTAAGGTTGAAAACCAGGGAAGAGCCAGACCATGCAAAGACTTGAAGGTCACAGGAAGAATTTTGGAAAAGCAAAGGAAGGACATTGCAGTTTTCAGCAGAATAATGTGCACTTCTGGGATTATTCTAGTCGCTACATGGGAATAAGTTACAGGGATGCAAGAGTGGAAGCTGAGAATCCACTAGGGAGAGTCTTGGAGAAATTGCAGGTGAGAAAGTAGAGAAATGAGAAGGAAGAAGAAAGACAAGACTTGCTGATAAACTAGACAATGAGAGAGAGAGAAGATTGAGAGCAACTGAAGTTCTGGATTCAAGATATCAGAGGTGGGAAGGACTCAGAAATGAGCAGACTGGGGCGTGGGCAGAACCCTAAGCTCTCCTTGGTGGCTCTCATGGAGCTGCGAGCAAGCGAGCAGGGACTGTGTACCATGAGCCTGGAGAGAAGAACGGAGCCAGAACTGACCAGGCAGTGTGTTGGCTTGCGACAATGATACTGCTCGACTTGCCAAGGCAGAATAAGTAATGAAACAAAAGTTACATACAATAATTTCAATGAATTTTCAGCTCACAGAAGCAGTGAACCCAGGCACTGTCTTTAGGCACCACTAGCTTCAAAGACCCAACAGTGATAATGGAGCTCTGCCTCCGTCTCCATGCTTCAGCTCTTCCTGCCTTGCTCACTGTCTTAATTCTGTTCCACCGCAGAGGACAAGATGCCACCATTTTGTAGGCTCTCCCAAACAGGAGTCCAAAGAAGAGGAAAACTACTTTTCCCACTGCCCAGATGCTGAGCCTTAGAAAGATTCTTATTGATACAGTTTGAGTCATGAAACCATTCCTGAACTGATTATGCATCCAAAAATGGAGAACTTGACGAGACTGGTTCATACACCCACCTAGTGGGCCAAACTGGGGAGAGACGGGGACAGAGCACAGGAATAGACAGACTTACCAAGCCATGATGGAGTAAAAAGAAGTTGTTCCCCAAAGAATAACAGGATACTATATCAGGCAGAAGGGGAAGAACCCTGGGTTATTAGTGTTAGTTGCTGTAATAAAGAAATCACAACATTTTCCTTTCCACATTAAGACACTAGTTCTTGCTCTCATAATCTGGGTATTCTTGGTCACACAGCTCTCTCTGAAGCAACAACTCAAGGACACAGATTTTTTTTCTCTTCTGTGTCTGAGCCATCTTCAACAAGTGGCTTCCAAAATAGTAGCATTCGTGCCCAGCAAGCTAGGAAAGGGACACGAGAAGATTAGGAAGGCTTACTCACTTCTTAACCACCTGCAGTCACCATATAGAAGCAGTCATTAGGGCCCAGCAGTGGGCTGGGGACAGACATCTGATCTGACTGCAGGCTCTGCCCACCAGTGAAAGCTTCTTTGGGGACAACACAGGGAAAGTACCCTGCAGTCTGGTGCTACTGCATCTCTGGTAAACCCCCAGTCTGACTCAATTCAAGCCCTACTCGGCCCCAGACCAGTCAACTAACACCACAGGGACCAAACACTGCCCACAACAGGCAGAGAGCCATTGAACATGACAGACTGAAGGCAAAAGCGGATCAGCCACAACAGCAGGGTACACACATCACTTATAGGAGACAGCCCTGAAGTGCCAGGTTCTGATGAAGAGAGGGCATTACGCTGCAGGCCACTACAGGACCTCTTCTTCATAAGGGCACTACTTTCCAGAGCAGGAGATGAAGTTAACTTTCCCAACACATATAAACAGACACAGAATTAGACAAAATGAGACAGAGGAATTTGTCCTAATGAAAGAACAGGATAAAATCACAGCAAGAGACCTAAGCAAAATGGAGATAAGTAATGTGCCTGATAGAGAATTTCAAGTAATGGTCATAAAGATACTCCCTGGACTTGAGAAAACAGTGGAGGACCTCAGTGAGACCCTTAACAAAGAGACAGAAAACATAAGAAAGAATGAATCAGAGATGAACAACTCAATAACTGAAATTGAAAATACACTAGGTGGAATAAATAGTAGACTAGAGGAAGCCAAAGAACAGATCAGTGACCTGGAGGACAGAGAAATGGAAAGCAATCAAGCTGAATAGGAAAGAAAAAAATAATAATAAATAAAAATAGACTTAAGGAACTCAGTGACATCATCAAGTGTAATAACATTTGCATTGTAGGGGGTCCCAGAGGAGAGAGGAGACAAAAGGGGGCAGAAAATTTATTTGAAGAAATAATAGCTGAAAACTTCCTGAATCTGAAGAAGGAAACAGAAATCCAGATCCCAGGAGTCATGGAGAGCCTCCAACAAAATCAACCTTAGGAGGTCCACACCAAGACACATAGTAATTTAGTACTGATAAAGGCAAAAAGTAGTGATAAAGAGAGAATTTTAAAAGCAGCAAGGCGCCTGGGTGGCTTAGTCATTAGACGTCTGCCTTTGGCTCAGGTCATGATCCCAGGGTACTGGGATTGAACCCCGCATTGGGCTCCTTGCACGGTGGGAAGCCTGTTTCTCCCTCTCCCACTCCCCCTGACTGTGTCCCCTCTCTCACTGTGTCTCTCTCTGTCAAATGAATAAATGAAATCTTAAAAAAAAAAAAAAAAAAAAAAGGCAGCAAGAGAAACTAAAACAGTTAGATACAAGGGAAACCCCATAAGTCTATCAGCTGATTTTTCAGCAGAAACTTTGCCGGGCCAGAAGAGAGTGGCATGCTATATTCAAAGTTTTGAATGGGAAAAACCAACAGCCAAGAATACTCTATCCACCAAGACTATCCTTCAGAATAAGAGAGATAGTTTCCCAGACAAATGAAAGTTAAAAAAATTCATCACCACCAAACCAGCCCTACAAGAAATGTCAAAGGGGTCTCTTTAAGTAGAAAGGAAAGACTATAAGTAGGAGGAAGAAAAGTTGGAAGGACAAAAGCAATAAAATTAAGTATATCTATAAAAATCAGTCAGGGATTCACAGAATAAAATAATGTAAAGTATAATACTATACATCTAAAACATGGAGGAGTAAAGATGGGGTTCAAACTTCAGCAATCATCAACTTAATATAGACTGCTTCTGCATACGATGTTATATATAAACCTAATGGTAACCACAAATCAAAAACCAGTAATATATATGCAAAAAAAAGAAAGAAAGAAAGAAAGAAAGCCAATAAACCATGAAAGAAGATAGCAAGAGAAGAAAGGAACAGAGAAGAACTACAAAAACAACCAAAACAACTAACAAAATGGCAGTAAGTATCAGGAATTACTTTGAATATCAGTGTACTAAATGCTCCAATCAAAAGACATAGGGTGATGGAAGGGATAAAACAGGATAAAACACCCAATCTATATGCTGCCTAAAGAGTCTCATTTCGGACCTAAAGACATGCCTATTAAAAGTGAAGGGATGGAGGGGTCCTGGGTGGCTCAATAGATTAAGTAGCTGACTCTTGATTTTGGCTCAGGTCATGATCTCAGGGTTCACGATCTCAGATCGAGCCCCATGTTGGGCTCCAGACTCAGTGTGGGGTCTCTTTGTCCCTCTCAATACCCTCCCCCTGCTCATGTTCTCTCTCTCTTTCTCAAATAAATTTTTAAAAATCTTTAAAAAAAAAAAGGTCAAGGGAGGGAAAAGCATTTATCATGCAAATGGAAGTGAAAAGAAAGCTGGTGTAGCAATATTTATGTTGGACAGAATAGATTTTCTTTAACAAAAAAGATTTATTTATTTATTTATGTATGAGAGAGAGCACAAGCGGGGGGGAGAGGGGTAGAAGGAGAAGGAGAGAAGCAGACTCCCCGCTGAGCAGAAAGCCTGATGCAGGGCTCAATCTAAGGAGCCTGAGATGATGACCTGAGCCAAAACCAAGATCAGACACTTAACTGACAGAGCTACCCAAGCGACCCCAAAATAGATTTTAAAACAAAGACTGTAACAAGAGACAAAGAAGGACACTACATAATGATAAAGGGAACAATCCATCAGGAAGATATAACAATTGTAAATATTTATGCACCCAACACAGGAGCACCCAAATACAAAAGCAGATAATAACAAACATAAAGGAAGTAATCGATAGTAATACCACAATACCCCACTTACGTCAATGGATAGATCATCCAAACATAAAATCAACAAGGAAAGGGTAGATTGAATGACATATTGGACCAGATAGATCTAACAGATATATTCAGAACATTCCATCCTAAAACAGCAGAATATACATTCTTTTCAAATCCATGTGGAACATTCTCCAGAATGGATCACATGTTAGGCCACAAAACAAGTCTCAACAAATTCAAAAAGATTGAAGTCCTGCCATGCATCTTTTCCAACCACAGTGCTATGAAACTAGAAATCAACCACAAGAAAAAAATCTGGAAACCGTACAAGTACATGGAGACTAAATAACATGGTACTAAACAATGAATGGGTCAACCAAGAAATCAAAGAGGAAATCCAAAAATACATGGAGACAAATGAGAATGAAAACACAATGGTCCAAAATCTTTGAGATGCAGCAAAAGCTGTACTAAGAGGAAAATTTGTAGCAATACAGGCCTCCCTCAAGAAGAAAAAAAATTCAAATAAACAACCTAACCTTACATCTCAAGGACCTAGAAAAAGAAGAACAAACAAAACCCAAAACCAATAGAAGGAAGGAAATAATAAAGAATTAGAGCCGAAAAATAAGTGAAATAGAAACTTAAAAAAAAAAAAAAAAAAGACCAGATCAATGAAACCAGGAGCTGGTTCTTTGAAAATATCAACAAAATTGATAAAACTTTAGCCAGACTCATCAATAACGAGAGAGAGAAAGAACTCTGAACAAAAATCAGAAATGAAAGAAGAGAAACAACAGCCAACACCACAGAAGTACAAAGAATTATGAGAGTATTATGAAAAATCATATGCCAACAAAATGGACAACCTAGAAGAAATGGATAAATTCCTAGAAACACATAACTTCCCAAAACTGAATCAGGAAGAAATAGAAAATTTGAACAGATCAATTACAGCAATGATATTGAATCAGTAATCAAAAACTCCCACCAGGGGCGCCTGGGTAGCTCAGTCGTTAAGCGTCTGCCTTCGGCTCAGGTCATGGTCCCAGGGTCCTGGGATCGAGCCCCGCATCAGGCTCCCTGTTCCGTGGGAAGCCTGCTTCTCCCTCTCCCACTCCCCCTGCTTGTGTTCCCTCTCTCACTGTGTCTCTCTCTGTCAAATAAATAAAATCTTTAAAAAAAAAAAAACTCCCACCAAAAAAAAGTCCAGAACCAGATAGATCACAGGTGAACTCTATCAAACATTTAAGAAGAGTTAATACCTATTCTTCTAAAACTATTCCAAAAAGTAGAAAAGGAAGAAAAGCTTCCAAATTCAGCCTATGAGGTCAGCATTACCCCCATACCCAAAACCAGATAAAGACACTACAGTAAAAGAGAACTATAGGCCAAATCTCTGATGAACATAGATGCACAAATCCTCCACAAAATATTAGCAAACTGAATCCAATAATACATTTTCAAAAATCACTCACCATGATCAAGTGGGATTTATTCCTGGGATGCAAGGGTGGTTCAATATTCACAAATCAATCAACATGATATATCACATCAACAAGAGAAAGGATAAAAACTATATGATCATTTCAATAGATGCAGAAAAAGCATTTGACAAAGTACAACATCCATTCATGATAAAAACCCTCAACAAAGTAGGTTTAGAGGGAAAATACCTCAACATAATAAAGGTTCTATATGAAAAACCCACAGCTAATATCATACTCAATGGTGAGAAACTGAGAGCTTTTCCCCTAAGATCAAGAACAAGACAAGTGTCCAGTCTTGCCATTTTTATTCAACATAGTACTGGAAATCAGTCCTAAGCTGCAGCAATCAGACAAGAAAAAGAAATAAAAGGCATCCAAATTCATAAGGAGAAAGTAAAACTTTCACTATCCGCAGATGGCATGATACTATATATAGAAAACCTGAGAGACTCCACTAAAAAACTACTAGAACTGATAAATGAATTCAGCAAGGTCACAGGATACAAAATCAATGTACAGAAATTAATTGCATTCCTATACACTAATATGAAGTAGCAGAAAGAGAAATTAAGAAAAAGATTCCAGGGCGCCTGGGTGGCTCAGTTGGTTAAGCAACTGCCTTCGGCTCAGGTCATGATCCTGGAGTCCTGGGATCGAGTCCCACATCGGGCTTCCTGCTCAGCAGGGAGTTTGCTTCTCCCTCTGACCCTCTCCCCTCTCATGTTCTCTCTCTATCTCATTCTCTCTCTCAAATAAATAAATAAAAATAAAATCTTTAAAAAAAAAAAGAAAAAAAGAAAAAGAAAAAGATTCCATTTACAATTGCACCAAAAATAATTAAAGACCTAGGAATAAACTAAGGAGATGAAAGACTTCTATTCTTAAAACAATAAAACATTAATGTGGGGCGCCTGAATGGCTCAGTCGGTTAAGCATCCAACTCTTGATTTCGGATCAGGTCATGATCTCAGGGTCATGAGATCAAGTCCCAAGTTGGGCTCCATGCTCAGCAGGGAGTCTGCTTAAGATCTGTCTCTCCCTCTCCCTCTGCCCCTCCCCACCACTCTCTCTCTCTCTAAATTAAATAAATAAATCTTTAAAAAATTAATGAAAGAGATTGAAGACAACACAAACAATGGAAAGATATTCCATGTTCATAGATTGGGAGAACAAACGTTGTTAAAATGTCCATACTACCCAAAAAAATCCTTATCAAAATACCAACAGCATTTTTCACAGAACTAGGACAAGTAATCCTAAAATTTGTATGGAACTACAAAAAACCCCGAATAGCCAAAGCAATCTTGAAAAAGAACAAAAGGAGGTATCACAATCCCACATTTCAAGATATACTACAAAGCTGTAGTAATCAAAACAGTATGGTACTGACACAAAAATAGACACATAGATCAACAGAACAGAATAGAAAGCCCAGAAATAAAACCACAATGACGTGGTCAATTAATCTTTGACCAAGGAGTCAAGAATATACAATGGGAAAAAGACAGTCTCTTCAACAAATGGTGTTGGAAAAACTGGACAGCCAAATGCAAAAGAATGAAACTGGACCACTTTCTTACACTATACACAAAAATAAACTCAAAATGGATTAAAGACCTAAATGTGAGACCTGATGCCATAAAAATCCTAGAAGAGAGCAGAGGCAATAATTTCTTTGACATTAGTCATAGCAATATCTTTCTAGATATGTCTCCTGAGGCAAGGGAAACAAAAGCAAAAACAAAGTATTGGGACTTCGTTAAAATAAAAAGTTCTGTACAGTGAAGGAAACAGTCAACAAAACTGAAAGGCAACCAACTGAATGGGAGAAGGTATTTGCAAATGACATATGTAAACTGGTGCAGCCACTGTGGAAAACAGTATGGAGTTTCCTCAAAAAATTAAATTAAAGATTGAATCACTGTATTTTCCAGTAATTCCACTAGTGGGTATTTACCCAAAGAAAACAAAAACACTAATTTAAAAATGTATATGAACCCTATGTTTATTGCAGCATTATTTACAATAGCCAAATTGTGGAAGCCATTCAAGTGTCCATCAATAGATGAACAGATAAAGAAGATGAGGTAAGGGTACCTGGGTGGCTCAAGAGTTGAGCATCCAACTCTTGATCTCAGCTCAGGTCTTAATCTTAGGGTCATGAGTTCAAGTTCTGGGTGAATTCAAGCCCCCACCCAGCATAGAGCCTACTTAAAAAAAAAAAAAAAAGATGAGGTATACACACACACACACACACACACACACAATGGAGTATTACTCAGCCTTAAAAAAGAATGAAATCTTGCCATTTGCAGCAACATGGATGGAACTAGACAGTATAATACTAAGTGAAATAAGTCGGTCAGAGAAAGACAAATACCATATGGTTTCACTCATATGTGGAGTTTAAGAAACAAAACAAATGAACAAAGGAAAAAAAAGGGAGAGACAAACCGAGAAACAAACTCTTAACTCTAGAGAACGCAGTGATGGTGACCAGATGGGAGTGGGGTGGGGGCTGGGTGAAATATGTGAAGGGGATTAAGAGCACATTTATCCTGACGAGCACTGAGCAATGTATAGAATTGCTGAACCATTGTCTTATACACCTGAAGTTAATATAACACTGTATGTGAACCATTCTGGAATTAAAAATAAAAAAATTAAAATGATGAATTTAGGCCAGAACTTGCCCCAAAATATCCTTTTTTCTGAAAAACATCTCACTCTCAACACCCCCCCCAAAAAATGTCAATTTGCTTACAAGGCCATGTAAAGGATTTTACCCCTTAACTATTTGATGGCTAAGTCTAAGAAAGAAAGAAAAGAAAGGAAGGGAGAGAGGGATTAAAGCCATTCACCCTTTCCCATTGGCTCTCTTTGAAGGGACAGTATATTCACTTTTGGCTTATTCCAGGCCTTCTCACAGAAAGGCTTAACCAAATAAAAATACTTTCTTTAGAAAAAAAGGCTTTGTCATCTGACTTCAGCTCAGGTCATGATCTCAGGGTCCTGGGATTGAGCCCCGAGTCGGGCTCCACCCTCAGCGGGGAGTCTGCTTCTCCCTCTCCCTCTGCCCCTGCCCCCACTCATACACGCACACACTCTCTCTCTCTCAAATAAATAAATAAAATATTTTTTTTTTAAAAAGGACTTTGTAAACAATTACATACTTTGGTATGGGGGAGGAAATGAAAGTAATATTTGAAACATGCATACAGAAAAGTAAATCAAACACATCAGCAGAATTACTTTATTAAATCAGGAGATTAGAGTTTTTTCCTAAATGAAGCAGTTTTGTTCCCCTGACCTATAAGGTATAAATAAAAGGCATTCTTTCAGAATATCATGCAGTGCTGTGGAATGAACACTAAAGCAGTCTGAGGTTCCCAGAACTGGCTGTTGAGCCGGGCCAGGGGTGTCTGTGTCAGTCCCTGATTCTGTGTCCTCCGTGCCTTTGCTGGAGAGTGGCTAAGTCAGACCATGTGAAAATTGGGAAGCCACGTTTAGCTGTATTACAACTGCACTTCATGGTGCATATTACACACCAGACACTGTTCTAAGCCTCTCACATGTATTAAGGCATCTGAAACTCACAACATCCCATTATCACCAGCTGAGGACACTGAGAAACAGAAAGGTCAAATAAACCTGGGCGTGGGAGCAGAACTAAACTACATGTCCCAGCCTGCCTCCCGGGGAGGTACGGTGTGGCCGCCCATGAAACAGAAGCAAAAGCATATGCACCATCTCCAGACCTAGCCCATAAAACTTCATACCTGCCATCCTCATGCTTGTTGACACCACCGGCTCAATGACGATGACAAGAGCTACCTTCCATGACACTTAACTGAGACGGCAAAGCAGTAAGACCTAAAGAGCCTGGATCTTGGAACCTCCAGTTGGAGGAAAGCCCCTGCAAACCAGAAAACTTCACTGTAGACGTTGCATGAGTAAAAAAGTCTATTGTCCTTGAGCCATTATATATTTAGGGTTTGTTGTCAAAGCAAGAATTTGTTACCTAAATTAAGTAAAAAATTAGGACCTACAAGTGGGTACTGCCCCGGGGTGGGGGGACATAAAGCAGGTGACACTGGGTTAGTGGGTGATGAACAAATTGGAGTGAGAAGCTGAAGAGATGGAAGGCGATGTCACACAGTGGCAAGTCATGCAGTAAAGCTAGTTCCTATAGTAGCATGAAGGGCAAGGCCATGGTAGCTCTGCAAGTGTTTAGGAAGAACCAAACTGATACTGCATGTTGGCTCTTACCTTCCCCTTTCAAGAGGTATTGCTGGTGTGTTCAGGAAAGAACTGGTCTGTCTGCAAGCAGAAATGAAAGGGGAAGGGTGCCTGGGTGGCTCAGTCAGTTAATCGTCTGCCTTCAGCTCAGGTCATGATCTCAGAGTCCTGGGATCGAGTCCCACATCAGGCTCCTTGCTCAGCGGGGCACCTGCTTCTCCCTCTGCCTGCCACTCCCCCTGCTTGTGCTCTCTCTCTCTGCCAAATAAATAAATAAAATCTTGAAAGAAAGAGAAAGAAAGAAAGAAAGAAAGAAAGAAAGAAAGAAAGAAAGAAAGGAAGGAAGGAAGGAAGGAAGGAAGGAAGGAAGGAAGGAGGGAGGGAGGGAAGGAAGGAAGGAAGAAGGAGAGAAAGAAAGAAAGAAGGAAGGAAGGAAGGAAGGAAGGAAAGAAAGAAAGAAAGAAAGAAAGAAAGAAAGAAAGAGAAAAAGGAAGGAAGGAAGAAATGAAAGGGTAGATATAGTTCAGAAATTTGGGACTCCAAAGTCTGGGGAAGATATTTCTAAACCCCAAACAGTAAAAGATGTAAGACTAAAAAAGACTCTGAGCAACAAAGGCTCCAGACTCAACCCAAAGCAAAGATGGAGGATGTGGGCTTCCCATGTGAGCCTATCATTTTAACTGACTCAAGGTAGCTGCTATTACATGGATGGGGTGAACAAGCAAGGATGTAAATCATCCTTGAGAGGTGTGTCTAGTAAAAAATTTTAGAAGTGGATGCTAACACATGAACTGGCAGCACAATTTGCTTAGAAACCCACCAACTTTTTAAGGGAATCATATTGCCATGGAAAACAATAGAGTCAGACTAAAAAGTCTTCCACTGTTTGAGTTTTAAACTAATTTTCAGACCAAACTTGCATTGCAGAAACCAGGCCATGAAAACTATGCATCCTCCCACTACAGGGAACTGCCCATCACCTACTCCAAATGAACCGTGGAGGATGCACAAATTAGAACCTCCAGGGGATGGAGCCAGGGTCAGGAGAACGTAGTACAGGGAGCAGAACCATGGTCTAATCAGGGAACTGCTCTCACCCTTCATGATGCCTGCCATGGACCAGTGAGTGCTGAGTTATTTCCTCCCTCTTTTCTGAACAGGACTTTGTATTGCCATTATCTGTCCATGCACTTCCACTTACATTGGGTTGGGATGGGAAGGTTGGGCAGGCACCTTGACTTTTTGGTTCATAGGTCCCCAGGCCATGAGGGGCCACAAACAAATCTAATGGATAGGACCGTATATCACTTGGAGTTGGGACTTTGAGGATTGGTGTTCTAACAGCAAGAATGGAACACTGACTGAGACTGGTGACCTGCAGACAAGACCACACCAGTATCCCTTACAGTTTGGTATGGGTTTAAATTCTAGCCAATGAAATATGAGCGGAAGTGACATGTGCTAGACCGTACAAGCTCCCCACAAGCAAGTCCCCATGCTCTCCACTTCTGCCAGCTTGATGCCAAGTACAGGAACCCTGGACACCACATAGTAAAGATGGTGGGGCGCAGTAGAAGCCTGGGTATGTGAATCATTATAGAATAAGCGATTGACTAGGGGAAGCACTGGGAGCTTTATAGGAAATAGAAATAAACATCTATAGCTTATTCACTCACATAGGGCTTCTTGGTACAGCAACCCGCAAAAACAGGGATATACCTGGGCTGTAAACTCAGGCAGCCAGGCTCCACCATCTGGGCTATGCTACTCTCCATGAAAAAACACGAGGTATTATTATAAGCCACTTTCTCTTTTTTTCAATAAAAAAGTGTAATGTCTAACGTGTAGTAGTCTCAAAATCTGGTAGGTGTCAGGGCTCATTATACAGTCCTGGGCATCTTACTTTCCATCAGGGTTATTTCCCCCAGATCTCTCCTCCTTTTTTTTTTTAATCTTTGCCAGAAATTTAACAGGAGCTCACTGAAAATTTCACAAGTCAATGGCACACAAGATAATGTCTCTTAATAAGGCAATAAAGAAATAACATACTCCAAATCAATGATAATCACACGATTGCTCCAGGCCAGGGGAGATAAAAGGAATAAAGTCCCAATTTAGTCTCGGTGCAATTTAATATGAGTTGGTACCCAGCAGACAGCTTAGCCAACTGAACCACGCCTTTTGATATCACTTCAATGTGGCTGGGGATGAGAACCTGAAAGACTTGGTTGTTCTTCCTCCTGGCATCCTTCTTGAGCCCCAGTGAGAGATGTAGCCGCTACGAGCAACACCAGCAAGACTTCCATTGTTGCAGAACCCTTGTTCAAAGGACGTAAGCTGGACGGATGCCCTTTGTGACATAAGCATTTTGTGTAATCGGTATTCACTTATCCACCACAAATTTAGCCAATACACAGATAAATCCATAAAATGTTGGGAGTTGGCACCTAAGATGCTCTCTCCAAATCTAACATTCTACATCAAAGGGATAGGATGTGAAAACAGGCGTGCTGACCGTGTCACACGGGTGCTGAGTGAAAGCCCCAGGGCTGGGTCCCAGGCCTGCCATGAAATTCTCTGTTCTTCCTGTGCTGCGCGCAAAGGCCAGCAGCAGGGAGAGGAGCAGGCGTAAGGCCTTCAGTCACAGCAGTTCTGCCATCAAACATCCATGTGGGTTTTGGCAGGTGAACTTGGTAATTGAACTGAGCCTTGCAAATACAGGTATTTACAATGAAGACAGCATTAAATCACATCATTTAATAAAAAATTTTAATATGGGCCAAAATGATGTGCTCAGTACCAAAGACCCAATGAGCAAGAATCTCCTGTCCTGGGCCTTCCTAGAGCTCCTGTTTCAGTGGGGGCCGAGACAAACACAGAATGGCCTGTGTTCAGAGAACTGAATGCAGCAACGGGACAGTAAACGACTAGCAGAAAGCAGGGACTCGAAAGCACTCATTCTCTTTTCCTTTCACAATCTAAATTGAGAGGTCTTATTTTTCTTAAGGTGTTCCAGAAGAGTCTTGAGAACAGGACCCGTTACCACTACAAGCACACACGGGGTAGCAGGCAGCAGGACCTCACCAAACAGGTGCACCTTACGCCCCCTTCCAGGCTGTTATACAAATAGTCCAGGGAAAGATGCATGAGGTGAGCTCGTAATTCCCAGTATGAGTGGATAAAATATCACCTGCCCAGAACTGTATGGGAAAGAAAGTAAACAGCTTTTTATCACAAGATGTGCTGTATATAGTTAAGGCAATATTTTTTTTTTTAAGATTTTATTCATTTATTTGAAACAGAGAGAGTGGGGAGGTGCAAAGGGAGGACCTCAAGCAGGATCTCCACTGAGCTCGGAGTCTGACATGGGACGTTCAACCGCACGACCCTGAGATCATGACCTGGGCTGAAACCAAGAGTCGGACGCCCAAACGACAAAACATCCCAGGCGCCCCAAGGCAATATTCTGTCTGGTTAGTGTTCGAAGATGTTCTAACTTTATAATTTAGTATATAAAATACCATGCTATTACATTATCAGAGGTTACTACAGATATGAATAGACTTCATATGCCTTCTGAGTTTTAAGAGTAAAATTTCAACTACCTATCATTTATTATCCCTGTCCCACAGAAAAGCATTAAAAATGATAAAAGCATTACAAGATTACTGTTTTGACACACATGCATAACGCAGACCTCTTCTGATAGTTGACATTCTTTTATTAACAATCAAAAAACTTCACACAATAGGAAAATAAATGTTTCTCTAATGAATAATTAAATGAAAACTATCCAGGACCTTATAGGATTTTTAATGCATCCCAGGTTTGACGTGTACCTTAGAAGACAGGACATCAGCTTGCCCAATCATTAGGTATGACTGAAAATGAGAAACAGTGATTTATAAAAGATTTACCTAACGGCTTTCCGAAACAGTAGCTCCCCTGCTTAAATTAAAACAGGAAATAAAATTTGTATTTAGATCTAGTTTTAGATGACTCACAATACTCAATATCAATTGATGTTGGGATATCAATCTTAATTTTATCATCTTGATGTTCCTTTTTTAAAGGTAGTTACCAAAAAACTCAAATCTCATTTTAAGATCATGAATTTGATGTGTGCAATAAAACTTGTCATTTCTCAACATCAAAGTTTAATTATTACACAACAGTTCAAGCAGCAGATTCTACTTCAGACAGTATTTGTCTCATGCCCTGTTTTCTTGCAGCATTAATCACGTGATGGTGTTCGAAGCACATTTAAGACTAGAGCAGGCACTGCTGAGTGGTCACAAAAATCCCTCTTGGATGAACAATGAATGCTTGGTTCATTTCAGAAGAAATGGCTTTTACCTTTTCTATTTCTTTTCTATTATGAGAAACAGCTAAACAAAATCTTGAAGTCTCATTTTCTGCTGGATGATTAAAAGCTTTATCTGTAAATTATCTTAGTCTCTTAAAATCTGACGGGAGGAAAAAACAAAACCCTTAGGGAAGAACAGTGTGCTTTCCCTTGTTCCCGCAACATAAAATCAGAGCAAAAATAGAGCGCCATAGAAATTTCAACATTGAATTTTTTTGAAAACTTAAAGCTTAATAAAACTCAAAAAGTCTTATATTAATCAGTAATCTCTGCATACCTGCTAGTTCAGTACAAACCAGGATCTGGCTAGACTACTTGTATTCAAAATGCCATCTTTCAAAAAGGTTCTATTTCTCTAAATGGTCCATTTAAAGAGTTCACTGCCTTGCGTACACACGTGTGTGTGTATATGTGCGTATACGTAAGCGGTAAGCACAGGACTCTCATTTGCACTCCATGAAAGTCACTTCACAGGACTCTCATTTGCACTCCATGAAAGTCACTTTACTGTGCTAGATGAAGGATGGCAAGCCTAGTCTCCACAAAGTGTCTTCAATCCACAAGCACACACAGTTACCACTACTCTCATCAACGCTGCTGACAATTCAGAAATCCTAAATACTTTCTAATTGAATTCTAAAAGAAAAGTGCCTTAAATTTAATTTTTTTAAACTTCAGTCTTCAATACTGAAACTGTTAAGTTGTTCCATTTTTCCATGCAAAAAAAAAAATAGAATAAACTTGGGGAAAAAATAATATACTAACTTGGGAAAACACCCAGTTACTAAACAGGCTTAAGAAAAAAACCTATATAGAAAAAGTATTCCCAAAGAAGGTAAGATCTATGTGTGTTGCTCACCACAGGATTATTTGAATAAATAACAATTAGTAACCAATGAAATATTCAGTACAGAACTGTAAAATAAATTAGGAAGTGTCCAATTGATAAATTATCCAGCCACCAAAAATAAGGAAAACGACATGACAATGTCAAGCCAAATTACAAAAGGCTCCCTGCTACATTCAAACAGTCGCACCTGCAAGCACAAAACAGGAACACAATTTGACAGGCTGTGTCACTGGATTATGGGTATTGTTTTCCTTTATTTAAAGAACTATACAACATAAAGCTCTATAGTGACCGTGCATTTTTTTAAAAGAAAAGAAGATCAAATATGATGGAATAACTCAAAAACATGTCTTGAAAAGCAATGTTCCTGGGCAGGGACACGCCGCTGCCCACATCCAGAAACCAACCACCTGCCGCTCTGGGAAGACAGCACCCGACCCAGGCTGCCGCTCTGCAGAGGGGTGCTTGTGAACAGGGTGGAAACGTGGGGCAAGCGCCTGGCCAGAACAGTCTGTGGCCTCATTCCCAACATTCATTTTATCAACAAGGCCCAGATTTGTCTGCTTTGAGCAGGTACCTAACACATACTTCTTTGTTTGATGACAAACTTTCACATAAAAGTCTTTTTATTTCTCCCAACAGAAAAATTCAAATGCACGACTATTTCCTTTTCATAATAGAGAAATTCTCAATTGGCAATCAAGTGATATTTTTTAAAAGACAAAATGGTGTTAATCCTGTGGAACATGTGACGAAAAATAATTAAAGGCCCATGGGTGGTATCTACCACAAGTACTACTAGACAGAAGATTACTTACAAAAAGAGCAATTTTCAATAGAAAAACTGAACACTTCCCTTGGGAAACAAATTTAATCTTTTATCATTAAACAACTGGGCAAAGGACCAGGTTTTCTACAAGTGCAATAAGGGGCAAAAGGCTTCCCCAGAGGCCCTAAGGGGACAGGGGTGAGATCTTTTCAATGGTTTTATGATGGCAATTATAACCTGCTGGCTGTTTCAGCTCTCGGAAGATGATGTTCAATCAAAAGACTAAATCATACAAAGCACTTACTATTTTCAGTTGCCCAATAACAAAATTTGAAAACAAGAAATTCCGAGCATTAAGTCATGTTCATCAAATGCTTGAACAAGCTAGAAATGCTACAATAGAGCAGCTCACTGGAGGACCATGGTACTCTGCACTACTACAAAAATAGTTGTGAAAAGCTTATTTTGCTCAATGTAATGATCACGTTTTACTTTTTGCAAGCCATGTATCTCTCCGTTACATTCTCCCAGTTGATAACATTCCAAATAGCTTTTAGGTAATCCGGTCTGACATTTTTATACTGAAGGTAATAAGCATGCTCCCACACATCGATCCCCAGTAGTGGAATAAGACCTATTGGAGAGAGGGGAGGAAAGAAAGCAAAAACTATGAATTTCAATCTAAAACGTGACTGCATCTTCTCCACTGAAGCTTTATCCTTTGCATACAAAATTACCCTTCACAACGTTCCCATCCATTTTTCAGTTTCTTTTACAAGTAGGAAATTCGCCTAAGAATAAACATCCTATAAAAATGTTTTTAAGCTTTGATCTTTGGAAGAAAATGCGCTAAAGAGTAAAAAATTTAAAATAGAGTTTGGAAAATTAAGTACGGTATTTTAAGAGCTGTTCTTGAAATACCAACAAAGCTATCCATGAGCCAATTCTCGGGTGATCAGTAAGGTACCATGTTTGTGGGGGTGGCTGAGGACCTTCTGAAGCAGTCAGGGGAGTTTTAGGAGAACCCGCTCTGCTCCCAAGGCTAATAATGTTAGTCTCAGAAAATACAGAGCATTTATGAGACACTAACAGAAAGAATAAGTTAACAAGGAAAACTTAACAGGACCAAAGAAAAAGAGACACTGTCCTCAGAAATTAAATAGTGTAAAGAAGGAATTACTTACACAACACTCATTTTCAAAAACTCTCAAACTAAAATGACAAGCTCTCCTTTAGAAAAACAAGTACCAACCAGTAGGTCTTGAGCAGTGGGGAGGTATGTCACTAATCATGTATTATGAATAATTAAGGTAACAAAGTTTATAAATGATTTTTTTCCCTCTGTAAACTGCCGTGACTTTCACGGATTTTCATTCCAATGGGCTTTCCTCAAGTAGAAGAGAAGCAGGTGTGGCCAGGGTTCACCTGGAAATCACAGCCTTGTCTGTAAGGCACCTTCAAAGGTAGACCCAACTCTCTGAATATTCTCCAGCATCTCACTTTCCCAAAAGAGCCATTTAGAGCCTGGCTAAATCTGAATATATCCAGGGAAATGAGGCACATAAGCATGTCTGCGGGCATGTGTTGAGGCAGAAAATGTGGCTGAGAACCACGGATAATTGACGTTAAGACGTCACCGCAGGTCCCACTGCTGGATGCCTTGTGACTATTTCCTAAAGACATTCTGATTCAATCTGGCTCAACATGGAAAAGGATTTGGTGACCCCAGCCTGGAGCTTCTAAGCCAAATATTTTCCTATACCAAAACCAAAACCCCCCAAAAAGGCAGAAGTCTGGAAATCTGAGCTCTAGTGCCATTCTGACCACAGGTCCTCAGCGAAAGGGCTGAGAGTCCAAGGCCTGAGGTCAGACTCGGCTTCCAGGTCTTCTCCTCCTGCTGTGTTTATCTAATTTCAGTGCATGTAATTATGTAAGCTGATACGCATTCTCTGTCAAATGAAGCAGGGTTTATGTTCAAAACATGTTTTGTTAATGTATCTGTAAAATTAAATGTGCTAATTTTGCAAAACATCAAGGGCTTTTAAAGCATTTTTGCTTACAGAAGACTCAGGGTACTATCAGCTGTTAAGATCTACTCACATTAGGACATGCTCATGATAGGTTTAATCACTGCTCTTGTTCCTTATTTCAAGGTAAATGCTTTACAGTGAACCATCTCCCACTAGTGAATGTGAAACAATTTTCAAACCTAACCTGTTGTTCCTTGCAGGGGATCCTGGTTAAAACAAGCAGCAATCTGTAAGCGTCCCTGTTCCTTACTGAAACCAAGCCAACCCCAACCTGAGCCTTGGACGCCAACGGATACAGTAGTCAACTTCTCCTTAAATTTGTCGAAGGAACCAAAATCACGTTTGATGGCTTCCAGCAATTCCCCTATTTTAAAAAAAATCCAACAACATGCATAAGTGAACAGACTGTAACAATAAACAATTTTATTACATATATTAAAATATGCCTGTCATAAGGCACAAGATACAACTAGACATCGGAAGACATAACATAAGCCAGTGAGCCCAGACGGCACCACGTTACTCCTGCCTTGACACTAGCATCATAAGGTCTCACAATTGTAATTCACAGGTTTGTTACTGAACCATGTTAGAGGGATTTCTTCCCTCACTGTGCTATTTCCATCAGAAAAGAAATGGTATTTTCCGTTAGCTTTCTTGTTTCCCTTCAACAGAAAATTTTACTTTGACTTCTACCCTACCTATTCTGTCACAATTTGGGAATAAAATTTTATGGTTGTTATTTGGTTCTTCCCCAAGGCAGCCTAGATCTTTCCTATCACAATTATGTAATTTTAAAAAGAGTGATTTTTGTCTTTTATTATTGAACAAAGGGTACACTGTAAGAGCTACAGTCCTTTTATTCTGTAGCAACGTAACATATAATTCTAGATTGAGTACATCAACCAAATCAAGTAGGCCAAAATATCACTTCTCTGATTATCTACTATAATAGATAGTAATTATCTATTATAAGCACAAATAATAAAGTGGTACAGATAACCCAAAGTGTCAGAGAACCAAGACCTGTTGGCTAAAAATGGGCACATCTGACATTCTACTAAATCCCAAAACCTCAGAAGTATTGTCACCGCCTGTAGACCTAACTCATAAAAAGAAATGCCCAGCTTCTCAAATTTACTCTCCCATTCATCTTTTTTTTTTCCCATTCATCTTTACTTCCAAATGAAATTGCTTATTACAAGTGCCTAAGATGCCTTCTACAAAACAACTGAAAACAAACAAATAAACCCACAGAAACGTAAGGTACATGCCAGAAGCCCAGAGACAGGGAGAGTTCTACTTATGCCCCATACCTTCCCTGGGATGAGGAGGGTAATTAAAGTCCTCTGGGCCTCCACGAGAGACACAGGAAGTCAAGTAAACCAGCCAGAGTGAACAAGACCATGAGCTCTGCAGTCCCCTCATTTACCCTCCAGGTGTCCTGGAAAACCTAATTTTCTGGGACAACTAACTTTTTATAAGTTAGGAAGAGCAGGAAAATAATAGCAAAAGGCACTATTCTAAGCATTTTATGTTTGATAACTTATTTAATTTTCAAAATAACTCTATTACTGTCCCTGTATCATACAAATGAAGAAAGTAGATACAGAATGATTAAGTATCTTACCCACCCCCAGGCTGCTCAACTTTCCTAAAAACTGTTTACCAGTCTTGTTCTAATGTAAAGTACAGTACATTTCAACCAGAAGTTGACATCGTATCTGACACTGTATGTGTATAAAAGCTGATGATGTAACTCCCTGAATGTACTCCATTCCTACACATGTCCCTTTCAAAGTTACAACTTTGTTGTACTCCTTGCTATGAAAAATACGTCACTATGATATCTCAGAATTAACATAAGAAAAGCAACCGTCATTCCTATTGTGCACAAAATGTAGCTAAGACTATACCAGTATCTACCAACCTTTGGGTTCTCCACCACCCTTAGGGCTCAGGTTTGTCCAGAAGATGGAATGATTTATATGGCCTCCGCCATTGAACTTGAGCCCAGGCTGAAGAGCTACCTGAGCTGTAATGTCACCTGTAAAGAGGCAAACATACTTTTTAGAATTCTTACTTTGCAAACATTCTATATACCATTTTCTTTGTAAAACATCAGATAACTGGACTAGCTTATCTATAACATCCCCATCGGTCCTAAAATTCCACAATTTCGAACAACAACAAAAGATTATCTTAAAAAATTATTTGTCCCAGTGGATTTTCAGTTCAATTAATAACGTTCTGAACAACTCAATGAGTGTCCCAGCAGGGGGTGCAAAGCATGCAGAAAATTCTTTCCTGAGCTTCAAAGAACTCAAAGTTTTCTTGGATATTAAAGATTTCAGGGGCACCTGGGTGGCTCAGTCATTAAGCGTCTGCCTTTGGCTCAGGTCATGATCCCAGGGTCCTGGGATCAAGCCCCACATTGGGCTCCCTGCTCCACGGGAAGCCTGATTCTCCCTCTCCCGCTCCCCCTGCTTGTGTTCCCTCTCTCACTGTGTCTCTCTGTCAAATAAATAAATAAAATCTTAAAAAAAAAAAAAAAAAAAAGATTTCAGCAGGGGCGCCTGCGTGGCTCAGTCAGTTAAGCATCTGCCTTCGGCTCAGGTCATGATCCCAGGACCCTGGGATCAAGCCCCGCATCGGGCTCCCTGCTCAGCGGAGAGCCTGCTTCTCCCTCTCCCTCGGCCTGCCACTCCCCCTGCTTGTGCCCTCTATCTCTCTGTGTCAAATAAAAGAAAAGAAAAGAAAAAGAAAAAGATTTCAGCAACAATGAGAACAAAGACAGAAAACAGTGAAATGCGGATATGTGTGGTTCCATAAACAGTACTACATGGTAAATTTTCAGGGGCGCCTGGTTGGCTCAGTCAGTAGAGCACAGAACTCTCGGTCTCAAGGTGGTGAGTTCAAGCCCCACAGTGGGGGTAGAGATAACTAAAAATAAATAAAAGTTTTAAAAAAAAATGGTAGATTTTCAGCTCTCACTTTCTAGATAGACAACTATTCAATTGGGAAATAGTTCAATGTTACATGAACAAAATATTCAGCATATTCAAAACTCAACTCCGAATTTCCAATCCCAAACACCCTCCAATCGCCTTCCCCAGCCCAGCTGCTTTCTCAGGACATTTTTGAGGACTTGGTCATTTCTTACTCCTTTCCCCTCACACCACGTTCAACCCACCAACATACCCACTGGCAAAGCCAGCTCTACCATTAAAAAGATCCAGAATCCAGTCCCCTCCTCCTGCTTCTGGTGCAGACGAGCAGCATCACCTACCTGCGTCTGTGCCACCATGTCCCACACTGGTCTCCTGCTTCCACACGTGCCCCCTACAGTCTGTTCTCAACACTGGCCAGAGGGCTCCTCTGCACCCCACACTGATGGTGGCACTCCTCTAGTCAAAGCCCTCCAAAGGCTGCTCCTCTCACTCAGAGTGAACCCCAAGTCCCTACAACCGGCTTCAAAGATGCAGGTCATCTGACCGTGTGCATTTCCTCACTGGCTGGCCCAGCTCCAGCCACAGTGGCCTCCTTGCACTTCTAAGAGAAGCTCAGCCTGCTCCCAGTTTAGGGTTTCCTAACCCTAACTATTCCTAACCCTAGCTGTTGCCTGGACCGGAATGGAATACTCTTGCTGAAGGTAGCCTCGTGGCTCAGTCCCACATTTCTCCTCCATGTCTCCACGGACATGGCAATCTCATCAGTGAAGCCTTCTCAAACCATAATATAAAATGGGCAATTTTCATCACTTCCCCAACTTGTTTTTCTTGATAGGACTTACAGCCCTGGCATACTACTACATATTTACTTGTCCACCTGTCTCCCCACTAGAACAAAAGCTCCGATAATAACAAGGACTTCTGTGCACTGCCGTGTCCCAGGGGCCCGATATATCGTGCTCGCTTCGGCAGCACATATACCAGGGGCCCGATGTATTGCCTCCTACATACCAGGCACTCAAATAAGTGTTTGATTGACTAGATAACTGAATACTTTAAATGTAGTTTTTATGAAAAAAAAACAACTAATTCTCTAATATCTATACTTAAAAAAAAAGTCACATTGGAAGACTTTTTTTCTATCTTGCTAAATAAGTAGGCAAAATACTCTTTTCCATACCTTTAAGAAGCTAAGATTAACTATTACGGAAAATGGCAATTCCCTTGTTCAATTAAGTCCCAAGTGCTTATTATTCAAAAGATACTAAGAGACAAAGTGGAACACACAAAGAACCACTGAGAGCTCTGCGCTTAGGGAGTATACATAATAGAAAAAGTTCTCTAATCTGTTCTTAGGGCATACCTCGGAGAGGAGGAAAGGGCCAAGTGATCTCAGAATACACAGATCATCTTGGAGAGTTGTTTTAAGATGCCAACTTCTTGTTGTTATTATGTTCACAATATAATTCTGTTATAGATCAATGTCCGTCTTAGAAATTATTCTAGGAAAATCACCCTAAAAATAAATACAGGTTTTATGTTGTTTTTTAATAAATCAAGTTAACTAAATTTTTCTAATGGGAAAGAAACATGCTATTGAAAACCAGCTTAATAATCTCAATCTCTTAAAGTTTTCTTCATCTTTTTTTTTAAGATTTTATTTATTTAGGGGCACCTGGGAGGGAAGCCTCTATCGGGCTCCCTGCTTGGTGGGAAGCCTGCTTCTCCCTCTCCCACTCCCCCTGCTTGTGTTCCCTCTCTTGCTGTCTGTCCAATGAATAAATAAAATCTTAAAAAAAAGATTTTATGTATTTGTCAGAGAGAGAGAGAGCATGCGCACAAGCAGGGGGAGTGGCAGGCAGAGGGAGAAGCAGGGTCCCCACTGACAAGGAGCCCGATGCAGGACTAGATCCCAGGACCCTGGGATCATGACCCAAGCCAAAAGCAGACACTTAACCGACTGAGCCACTTCATCATTTTTAAATTTTAATATAGGGGCGCCTGGGTGGCTCAGTTGGTTAAGCGTCTGCCTTCAGCTCGGGCGGAGATCCCAGGGTCCTGGGATCAAGCTGCTTGGCGGGCTCCCTGCTGGCAGGAGGTCTGCTTCTCCCTCTCCCTCTGCCTCTCCTCCCTGCTTGTGCTCTCTCTCTCTCTCTCTCAAATAAATAAACTGAATAAATAAACTTTAATATAAATTTGGGGGGTGCCTGGCTGGCTCAGTTGGTACAGCATACGACTCAATCTTGGGGTTGTGAGTTCAAGCCCCACATTGGGTACAGAGCTTAAAAAAAAAATAGTAGTAACTGGGGCTTCTGGGTGGCTCAGTTGGTTAAGTGTCTGAGTACGGCTCAGGTCGTGATCCCAGAGTCCTGGGATCAAGCCCGCGTCGGGCTCCCTGGTCCGCAGAGAGCCTGCTTCTCCCTCTCCCTGCCGCTCTGCCTACTTGTGCTCCCTCTGTCTCTGTCAAATAAACAAATAAAATCTTTAAAAAAATAAAAAATAGTAGTAATAAACAGAAATGTGGGGGGCTTTACAATCTTTTAAAAATACTATCCTTAAGTTCAACATTTTCCTTGGTTTCAATTCAATTTTTTTCCTGTTAAGTACAAGTGAAATACTTTTGTTTGAAAAGTATTTATTTACCTACTTGTAATGAGATTGATGATGTTTATGTCACTTAATACTTTTGCCCCAAATTTTCAAACATGAAAATTTAATTCTTCAACAGTCTTTAAAATATATAATTTTTTAAATAAAAGAAAACTTTGTAGGTACTTACTAATCTTTAGTCAACATAATACAACATAATGTACAGCTTTTTTTTGTTTTCAGTAACTTTCATGAAAACAAGTAAAGGTGTGATTGCACAAGAGAAGGACTGAAATTAAGTTGTTTTTTAAAATATTGAAGAGAAAAGTTCAAGTTGTCAGGTGTTATCATGCAGGAAATAATTTCACAACTGGGATATTCCCCACCCTGTCATCATTACCACATCTTCCCCGAATTTGTTATTTTCTAAAACCCCTTTCCCGTACAAATCACCAAAATTTTTCCCCATACTCATGGTTCCCGTTCCAAATCTTCCCGAATGTGGCAACTTCCTCTTGTTTTTGTTTAGCCAATTACCTCACTCGATCAGGCTGAAATACTACATTTTCCCACTAGATGCCAACCCCCCCCCCCCCCCCCCGTCAACAAGATGTCACGGTCTGAAATTTACTCAAATTTCAGAGGACCTAAAGTCAATAAACTTGGAGAAAATACATCTTTTAACTGGGCAGCTTATTAATACATACCGTCAATTATCTTTCTCGCGCAAGCCACTGATTAGTAGGCTGAAAAGTGTAATACGATTTTGTAGAGAGACATTAAAACACAGATTCTCGTACACACACGCCCCCAGCCACAAAGTTCGCACACTACTTACTGGTTTTGTCAACTAAGCTCTTTCGGGGGGGAAAAAAAAGTGTAAGTCCATATTATAGCACAATACTGAATTCTAAGTATTAGTAGATACACACAGGCCTGTTTCAGTTTCCCCCAAAATGACTGCCTTCCTTGTGAATTCTGACCCCACGTCAATTCCAGAACACGCGGAGCCGCTCTCCTGAACGGAAGGGCCTGGTTCCCGGCGCCGCGCCTCGCTGCCCCCTTTCCCTGCGGTTTCTCACCGGCACGCAGCCTGGGACCTACCCTTCTGCAGCGCCTCCAGATACTTCTCCTCGATGGCATTCAGGTTGTTCACGTAGGTCGCGTGGTGCTTGCTGTGGTGCAGCTGCATGATCTGGGCGTTGATGTGAGGCTCCAGGGCGCCATAATCGTACGGCAAGTCGGGGAGGCTGTGCTTCTGTCTGGAAGCCAGCGACCCCAGCGCCGGCACCACCGTCCGGCTCGTGCTGCAAAGAGAGCAGACGCAGACCGATTCGCTCACGCGTCCACGCAGACCCAGCGCCATCTGGGCCTTTCTACCGCCTGCTCGCTCGCCCTCCACATTCCCTTTAGCTTTAAACCAACGCGGCGGCCCTGCGCCGCGGCAGCACCGGGACGCGCTCAGCTGACACCTGCCCTGAGGCAGGGCCGCCCGCCGCGTCCCCAGGACGCCGAGGCCCCGAAGACGCCCGGGACGCGCCGCAGCGGCGCGGGCACGCAGGGAGCGGGGCCGGTGGAGGCGGCCGCCCGCGCCCCTTCGCCCTCTGGGCCGCGACCCGTCCCCGCTGCGCCATACGGCCCGGGCGCCTCACCTGCGCGCTGCCCGGGACAACATGGCGAGACCGCCCAGTAGCCTACGCCGCAGAGTTGACCGGCCGCGCCGACCGCCCGGCGTACACAGACTCACGGCCCCGGCCGCGCCGCAAGGACACAGCCGACCTCCACGGGCTCCGCCCCCTGCGCCTGCCGCTCCCACGCCGGGGGGCGCGCAGCCCCGGGGTCTGCCCTGCCGGAGCCAGCCCACGCCCTGAGCCCAGAGGATGCGAAAAGGAGGGACATGAGGGACCTGCCGCAGGGGGCCAGGGGAACCGCGGCGCCCACCTGCCCGCTTCTGAGCGTGTGACCAAGGGGAAGGCCGCGCTCTACCTCCCCCATGGTGGAAGATGGTACGGCCCGCAGCCCCGCCCCCTCCACCCCACCCACCCCCCCCCCGGGGGCCCGCGGGAAGGGCCGCAGCGGGCTCCGCCGGCAACCCCGCCCCTCTGCTCCCGGCGCCTCAGGGCCGCGGTGGGGGCCGGCGACCTCCTGCGGGGAAGGGTGCGGTTTCCCTGAGCAGGCTTGGCGCGCCCTAGAGGGCTAGGGAGGTCCCTCAGGAAGGAGAGTCCTGAGCGCTGGTAAGGTGCGAGCCGGTGCCCCTCCAACCGCGGGCCGGAGTGACCTTTCTTTCCGAGTGAATTTGACCTTGGGACCGGTGCCAGGACCGGGGCGGCCTGATAATAGTGTTACTGAACGCCTACAGTGTGCCGGGGACTATGCTGCTGGGTTTATATGCATTTATCTTTATTTCACTCCTAGAGTAGGTATCGTTGACTCCAGACGATATTACTGAGCTCACTGAAGTTAAGCAGGTTGTCCTGATCACACAGTTAATAAGTAAAAGAATGGATTAGAACCGAAAGTTCGTACGGTCTTGATTACTGAGCCTTACCAGTCAGGTCCTGAGTGTTTGTTCAGAGTGACGTCCATGAACCAAAAGCTCAGGAGAATATTACAAAAGTGCAACAGAGGATTCTTTCCTAGTGTGTCGAACAGTCTAATGAGCTGCATCTAATGCTTTCTCAACAATTAAAAAAATAATCCTGAATTGTGTGAATCCTTTCTATATAGAAGTTAGGAAACCCTTACACTATTATTGGCGTTAAGTTGGATCCTTATTGAATAGAATAATATGAAAGGAAGCAGAGAGTAGGTGCTGAAGAGTTTCAGCTACTCTCTTACACCCCCCTCCCCATCTCTCCCCCCTTCCCAAGGATGACTAGGATTTGGGTTGGGGAATAGCTAACGGGAACCACTGAGCTGGCTTCTCAGCAAGAGGGCTGGGGCTTGCCAACAGTTGGGAAACTAACCAAGAACATTTGATGGGATAAGAGAGGAAAATCATGGGCGCCTGGGTGGCTCAGGTCATGATCCTGGAGTCCCGGGATCAAGTCCCGCATCGGGTTCCCTGCTCGGCAGGGAGTCTGCTTCTCCCTCTGACCCTCCCCTCTCTCATGTGCTCTCTCTCTCTCTCTCTCGCATTCTTTCTCTCAAATAAATAAAATAAAATCTTAAAAAAAAAAGACTGCTAGCGCAAATTTCGATTCTTCTAAAAAAAATAGAGGAAAATCAGGTTGGGAGCAAGCTAGGCATGTGCTTAAAACTCAAACATATGGTTGGTTACGGAAATTAAGAAGCATTTTAGCTGAACTGAGATATAAAGTAGTTTTTCAGTCAAGGTAGTCTGGCATTGATATCATGAAGGGCAAACTAGTTAGAAAGCTGTTCTGTGAATCCTCGCTGAGGTCCTAAGAGCCAGTTTTAGGGTACTCGCTCTGAGAACGGGGAGAAAAGGACATTTTGAAGGACGAAATAATGGAATTCAGTGACAGATCAGTCACTAATGAAAAGGCTTGTTCTATCACTGTAAGGCGACTGAGCCCAGTTAGGCTGCATGGATGTACTCCTAGTTTGTACAGATGATGATACTTTGATACTTAAACTGACCCCCTCAGGAGATGCCCTTTTGAACAACCAACAATTGGGGGGTGGGCTGGTGACAGTAACAGTCTGGTAGAAGTGTCTCTCACATCACATCTGTAGCAGCTACATCCTTCCAGAAGACACCCCCCACTGTGAGAGTATCTGGATTGAAACCAGGGATTTGGGGGTTACTGGAGATTAGGAGAAGTTTTTTTACCTTGTCTGCCACACCCAATAAACAGGCCTCTTTTTCTTTTTAGTTGGCCACTATAGGAAGTACTTATTCAGTATTGGCCCGGAATTAAGATTACTGTTGACTGGGGTCTGTCCCAAATTCCTCCAGCCAGCTCAGGACGTCATCTGCCATATCTGGCATCATAACTGGGCATTTCCCTTGCATAAACTTCCCAAGGCTACTCAGACCCGCCACATTATACCAACATATTGGCTGCAGAAAGCAAAATATGGGTTAAGATGAAATCATTTTGAGCCAGTTATTAATCACGTTCATGTTCTAGTGACTGAGTGTCTCAAACACAGAAGAGCATATCCATTCCCTCATGTAAAAGCAATCTGAAGTAGGCAGTCCAGGGCTGGGCTGACAGTGCCATGAGATGATCAAGGACCCAGGCTCCTCTATCCTCAGAGTTGCTTCATGATCCGTGATAGTTTCTAGAGCACCAGCCATCTCACCTCCTTCCCATGAAGAGGGAAGGAGAAAAGGTTGGGCCCCAGCTGTCTCCCTTTTAAGGACCCTTTGTAGTAATTAACCCAACATATACTTAGCTACAGAGAAGGCTGGGAGATGTAGTCAGTTAGCTGTGCATATTTCCAGCCTGAAAAAAATGTGAAACCTAATCTCCAGACTCATCTCTTGCATATGACTCAGGTCATAATTCTTGGACCCGAGCTTGATACTGCCCCTCTGTTCTCGTGTTGGGTTGTACTTTCAATCACATTACTTCTTAGCCTCAGTGAAAACCCAGCTTCCTAGAGCTGCCTTTGGCACTGGGTCACGCTTTCCACACGTGCGCAGTGTGGAAGCACTGACTTTTCCCACCCTTGCAGGCCATAAACCTGGGAAACCAGAATAGAGGAGCGTAAAAAGAAAGGGGGTCCCATATCTAGAGTCCAGCAGATCCCTCCATAAAGACAATGCAATGTCTACCCCTTTAGGGGAATGAATAACCCACCATCGTAACTACTCCGGGTGTATTAGTCAGAGTTTACCAGAGAAACAGAATTGATATATGGAGAGAAAGAGATGTATTAAGAAACAGAATTGAGGGGCACCTGGGTGGCTCAGTTGGTTAAGCGTCCAACTCTTGATTTCTGCTCAGGTCACGATCTCAGGGTCATGAGATTGAGCCCAGCGTTGGGCTCAGCACAGAGCCTGCTTGGGATTCTCTCTCTCCCTCTCCCCTTCTCCTTTGTGTGCTCTTTCTTTCTCCAAAATAAATAAATTAATCTTTTTTTTAAAGAAACAGAATTGATATGATTTGTATACAGAGAGAGAAAGAGATATATTATAAGGGATTGACTCATGGATTATGGAGACTGGCAAGCCCAGAGTCTACAGTGTGAACTGACAGGCTGGAGAGCCAGGACAGCCAATCGTGTGGATCCAGTGCAAAGACAATCTGAGGGAGAATTCCTCTTGCTTAGGAGGTCAGTTTTTGTTCTGTTCAGGTCCTCAGCTGATTGGATGAGGCCCACCCACATTATGGAAGGCAATCTGCTTTACCCAAGTTCACCCATTTAAATGTTAATTTCATCCAAAACACCCTCCAAATTGACACGTAAAATTAACCATCACACTAGGTAGAAAAACAACTTGGCCAATGTATTCTGTGTGAGAAGTGGGTTGATCTATTAACATCCCAGTATTATCACGGAATAAAATTGATTCACGGGCACAGTTCTAACAATAATTCCCGAGAGCTACCCAAGATGAATGGACCCACATCCCTGAGGGCAATGACCAAGCATAAAGATCTCAGGCTGGCTATATCTCCTGGCCAGCATATGCCAGGGGTTACACCCCACACCAAGGAACCAGAGTAGGTGTGCAGGAGGCTTGGCCTCATATACCACAGAGGTTCATGCCAGAACTTGGTCCACTGGGAATAGTATGAACTTTGGGTCCCACCTCAGGCATGTCCCAGAACACCAGCTATCTTGGCCTACACCCCCCTACTCTGGTGTTGGCTTACATCTTCACTGGCCCTTTTGTGGGGAAAATAGCATAAAATCATGTGAAATAAGACTAGAAGTGTTTTGACCCTAAGAGTATTAATTGAGAGGCACCTGGGTGGCTCAGTCAGTTAAGCGTCTGCCTTTTTGGCTCAGGTCGTGATCCTGGGGTCCTGGGATCCAGCCCCCCATCGGGGTCCCTGCTGGGCGGGGAGTCTAATTCTCCCTCTCCCTGCCCCCACCCCACTCATGCTCTCTCTTACTATCTCTGTCTCTCTCTCTTAAATAAATAAATAAATAAATAAATAAATAAATAAATAAATAAATAAAATCTTTAAAAAAGAGAGTATTAATTTAGTTTAAGGAGCTAGTCAGCTATATATTGGTACAAGATAGTCTCGTTGATTATGAAAGAAGGCTCATCAATTACTCTTAGTATGGGGTTTGAAGAGTGTCCTCTCAGTGATGTACAAACCAGAAGTTCTCTTAATCTCAACACTGACCCTGAACATTCAACCCTCCCTTGAGCAGACATCTTAGTTTTGTCCCAGACCAGGTTAGTACTTAACCCAGTTATTATGGACTGCATTGTGTCCCCCCAAAATTTATATGTTGAAGATCTAACACCCAGTACCTCAGAATGTGACTGTATTTGGAGATAGGGCCTTTAAAAAGGTGCTTAAATTAAAATGAGAGTTTCAGGGTGGGCCCTAAGCCAGTGTGACAGGTGTCCTTATAAGGGGAGATAAAGTCACACACAGGCTGAGAGGTGACCATCTGCAAGCCAAGGAGAGAGACCTAAGGAGAAATCAGTCCTGCTGACAGCATGATCTCAGACTTCCCGCCTCCAGAACTGTGAGAAAATAGATTTCTGTGGCTTCAGCCACCCCGTCGATGGTATTTTGCTTTACAACCCAAGCAAACTAATACAGCAGTTCACAGCTTTCTGTAATCCAATCTGGTTATCAAACTGTCAGCCACTGTTGAGTTTATAATCACAATCACTGGGTCTCCTTCCCACTAGGGACTCCCCCACGGCACTCCCCTCCCCTCTCCTCCCTGCCCTGCTCCTTCAGAGGGCTTGCTGGCACTCACCTGCAGGGAGGGAAAGGGGAGTCTGTATCCAGGAGGGCTGGCCTTTCTTAGCTGTCTCCTGCTTTGGTGTCATCTGACCCCAGGTACCAGTTCCAGCCACAGTCAGGGGCTGAGAGAGAAGAGGTGCGTTTTATCTCGGTCTGGTTCAACTTCATTTTAGTGGCCCCACATATGTACAAGCGTTTTTATACAGATGACATATCTGGCTCAGCCTCACCCCAGCTGGCTCTCTGTCAGGTAGACCCCTTGTCCCTGCCCAGGTGTGGCCATGCCTCTGTTAGGCTCCCCTGTCCCTTTTCTGGGTGAATGTTCCTTTGATCAACATGCAGGGCAGGGCAGCCTGGTTTCATGCTTCATCACCATCCTCCCCTTGAGACGGGTTGGTGCCTCCACCTTCAAAAATATCCTGACAAAAAGCGGGTAGTGTCCAAGCTCACCCCCAATGTTCAGGGCGCATAGGTTCCATGATCCCCTTTCTCCAAGGGCATGAGTGGAGAGCAAAATCAGAAAGGATCAAGCCCAACACTCTGTTAAAGCCCAGAACTGCTCTTCTTTTCAATCTCCCTTCTGTATTTCCCAGTGGGGGAAGCTGCCAAACCTGCACAGCCTGTCCACATCATGAACCTCTCCACCTTTGAGCCAGGCTGTAGGGAATTCATAATCTTACTTCTGGTAGCGGCTGACTCCATTAGTTGGAACTGGAAGGTGAATGAGAAAGGATTTCAACTAGTGCTTTAACCTCTGTGTTCTGTTATTATTTATAAATTTATTTTTATTTTTTTTTTGAGATTTTATTTATTTGACAGAAAGAGAGATAGCGAGAGAGGGAACACAAGCAGGGAGAGTGGGAGAGGGAGAAGCAGGCTTCCTGCGGAGCAGGGAGCCTGAAGCGGGGCTCGATCCCAGGACCCTGATCATGACCTGAGCCGAAGGCAGAAGCCCAACGACTGAGCCACCCAGCCGCCCATGTTGTTATTATTTAAACAATGACATACCAACTGTCCTCTGGATGCTAAGCTCGTTATGAGTTGTGTATAGAACCAGCCATCATCCTTATCTCCAGGAGCTGTCACAGACCTGGGGAGCCTGTCACTCAGGAAGGATGGTGACATCTGGGAGTGCTGATGGGAAGGCCAAAAGCCACCCAAACACTGGAGTCTGGGGTCAGAGGCCAGAACCCAGAGAGCAGGATCTCTCCCCCCAGCAGAGCTGACATTTTGGACCAGATGACCCTGTTATGGGAGTTGCCCTGTAGATTGTAGGATATTCATCCACCTCCCTGTTACCCCCCCACTAGATGCCAATAGCACTCACCTACCTCCAGCTTTGACAACCAAAAATGTCTCAAACATTGCCAAATGTCCCTTGGGGGCCAAATCATCTCCAATTGAGGACCACTGTCCTAGAGGTAAAACTATTACAAAAACGTCACACCAAGTGAGTTAGTCAGCAAAGGATGCCAGACCATGGAAGACACAGTGGAGAAACCCATGCTTTTCCACCATACCATGCCGTTCAGGGCAGAATACATATCATAGAAGCTTTCATACACAGTCCACCTCAACAGCTTTCCAGATTAACAGACATCTTTCCATTCCTCTGTAGGGCATAGTGACAGATGCCCATAGCCCATGAATTATCAGGGCCAGACCACTCACTACTGCCCCAGCAGGTGGGGTGGATGCTTACCAAGAGGCAGGTGTATTTGTTCCCCTAACAGATCTATGCCTAGTTTTACTTATTTACCAGTTATTTAAATTACGTGATTTAACGAAGTCCTATGTAAACTGATAAGATGTGAGAAAGCAAGTTATTTTAATGAAAACTAAAGTGAATACTTGGTAAAGTTTCAATAAAGGTGAGCCACTAAAAATAATCACTGTTCAATTAGATGAGGGCAAAACAAGTAATATAAGATTGGGAAGATCATTGAATGGTGAAAGGATCAGATTGCTTTGCAGGTATCTTCAAGTTCCCACCCCACAGCAGAGAACTGAAAACGGAAACCATAGACAACGCATGATTAGTGTGGTCATGGGCAGCTCCAACAATTTTCTGGCTCTTCATCTGAAAAGTATTGAATGGATATGCATTTGCATGTTTTAAGTTAAAATGCATTGTTTAAGGTAAGTACATGACATTTTTTTTCTGACTCCAGCTTTTTTGATCACGTGGAATAAGAAGATGTCTCTTAGTGTTAAATGAAGAACACCTATCTCTGGGTATGCACTTTGGAAGTTATGTTTAAATGACTGGTCTTTGGGGGCATCTGGGTGGCTCAGTCATTGGGCGTCTGCCTTCGGCTCAGGTCACGATTCCCGGGGTCCTGGCATCAAACCCCGCATCGGGCTCCCTGCTCAGCGGGGAGCCTGCTTCTCCCTCTCCCACTCGCCCTGCTTCTGTTCCCTCTCTCGCTGTTGTCTCTGTCAAATAAATAAATAAAAACTTAAAAATAAATAAATAAATGACTGGTCTTTGGACATAACATTTATTTTTGTTAAAATTTGACTTTCTGCTGGCCTACTTTTCTTTCAGGGTCAGCATAAAGCAGAGATCTCGTTTTCTTAAGCTTCCCTGGAACACAATACAGTTTCTCAGCTTTTTGACTACGTTCTGGGTGAGAAATCCTAAGTGACAGGTGGTCTCCAAAACCATAAGAGTCAGTGTCAAACAACAGCCAGACAAGACAGTAATAGTCAAGTTAAGATTCCCCCACAGGCCCCTCCCTCCCCACACCACCAGCATGAACCATAAGCCCACATCTCCTCTCTCCTGCAGCTCAATCCCTGGAAAGCCAGAAACCAGGGTTAGCATGCTAGGAGAGGAAGAGCAGGAGAAGAAGGCCCAAGACTGGAAGAGCCCACCAGCTTCCCTCTCCTCCCACTGCAGACTGCAGACTTCCCCCTCCTTCTCCCACTGCAGTCCTACACTAAAGGACAAGTCTCAACTTAAAGTCCACGGCAGAGGTTTGTACATAGGACTGGGCATTTAACACTGAGCCTGTGTCCCAACTTAAAGTGATTATATGATTTATCACCTACAATTTAAAAAAAAAAAAGGAAAGAAAGAAAGAAAGAGAGAGAGAGAGAAAGAAAGAAAGAAAGAAAAAGAAAGAAAGAAAGAAAGAAAGAAAGAAAGAAAGAAAGAAAGAAAGAAAGAAAGAAAGAAAGAAAGAAAGAAAGAAAGAAAGAAAGAAAGAAAGAAAGAAAGAAAGAAAGAAAGAAAGAAAGAAAGACGTCCTGGCACCAGCATTTTTGTCCAGGGGCAAAGAAAAAACCAAGCTCAGCCAGCCAACATAATGATACAGTAGAGTCACTGTGCGATCACATCCCACAAGTCATTGCTACCCAATGTGACAGCGACACACCAAGCCTATGTTTACCAGAGGGATGCCTGGGGGGCTCAGTCAGTTAAGCCTCTGACTCTTGGTTTCTGCCCAGATCATGATCTCAGGGTCGTGGGATCGAGCCCCGTGTGGGGCTCCCTGCTCAGCAGGGAGTCTGCTTGAGGATTCTCTCTCTCTCTCTCCTTCAGCCTCCCTCCCCTCCCCCCAATTAAAAAAAAAAAAAAAAAAGACTATGTCTACCAGAAATTCTCCCAGATTTTTGGTCTTTGAGTGGCACTTCAGATTTCTAGCAGTAATGTGGATTTTTTTTCCCCATGAGTTTGTCCCATGGGTCATTTTGGTGGGGATTTTAGAGGCAAGCCTGCACCCACAGCGCCACCTTCCCCAAGGGTACCCACCTCTAATCAGCCCAAACATGACTTTAAATCTAGCAAGTAGTATGAAAAGTTACAACTTAGGTTCTTCAAGATGTTATGGCATCCTGAGTTGTTTTCAAATGTCTCTTGAAAATTCCTTTAGAAAAGTTGGGGCGCCTGGGTGGCTCAGTCAGTTAAGCGCCTGACTCTTGATTTCGGCTCAGGTCATGATCTCAGGGTTGTGAGATTGAGCCCTATGTTGAGGCAGGGAGGTGGGGGGCTCAGGGCTCAGTGGGAAAACTGCTTGAGATTCTCTCCTTCTGCCCCTCCCTTTGACCCTCCTGCCTCCCTCTCTAAAAAAAAAATTAAAAATAAAAAAATAAAACATTTAGTAGTAGTATGAATTTAACTTAATTTTTTATTTTTATTTTTTTAAAGATTTTCTTTATTTATTTGAGAGACAGCACGAGGGGGGGCGGAGCAGAGGGAGAGAGAGAAGACGACTCCCCGCTGAGCATGGAGCCTTCCATGAGGCTCAATCCTAGGACCCCGAGAACATGACCAAAGATCATGAGCCAAAGTCAGACACTTAACCGACTGAGCCACCAAGGCACCCCTGTACAAAGTAGTTATTAAGAACACTTAGAAAGCTAAATACATTTGAAGATAGGTTGAAGTAAATGAGAATGTTAAATATTAGGTAGAAAACTTTAGGAAGACCGTTATATTCTTTTGAGTCAATAAATGTTGATAAGAATTTAAATGATATTAAACAGAAGAGAAATGTATTTAAAAGAGCTAAATACATTTTAGCTCTTTTAAAGCTTTTGTGTAATGAACATACATTTATATAACTAATAGGACTTCAGTGAACACAGAACCCAAGAAGATGTTCACCCCATGCTACATCTGTCTCTTGAAAATAATCGGGGGGCACCGGGGTGGTTCAGTCATTAAGCGTCTGCCTTCTGCTCAGGTCATGATCCCAGTGTCCTGGGATCAAGCCCCGCATCGGGCCCCCCGCTTGGCCAGGAGCCTGCTTCTCCCTCTCCCGCTCCCCCTGCTTGTGTTCCCTCTCTAGCTGTCTCTCTCTGTGTTAAATAAATAATCTTAAAAAAAAAGAAAAGAAAATAATCAGAACACTCTGCCTTGATTCTATGAGTGACGCTGTTACCCCAGTTGAATATGACAGTAACTGAAGCAATTACACAACCTCTCGTCTAGCACAAGGCCAGGGATGGTCCAAATGACCATGAAGTGAGCACTTGATCCCAGTTTTCTAAAGGCCAAGGCTGAAGCCACATATAGAGTGGGTTTTGGAAAAATACCTAGGTCAAAGCCACACTACGGTTTATCCTTTAAAAACTTATTAAATAGGGGCACCTGGGTGGCTGTCGGTTGTCTGACTTCAGCTCAGGTCATGATCTCAGGGTCCTGGGATGGAGCCCCGCTTCGGGCTCCCTGCTCAGCAGGGAGTCTGCTTGTCCCTCTCCCCCTGTTCTCTCTCTCTCAAGTAATTAAATAACATTTTTAAAGAAGTACTATATATTTATTACCTTTGTAATGCCTCCTAGTAAGATTCCTATATGAAACGAGCACATTTGGCTGCTGTGATTTATCCTGGCTCTCTTATTCATTCCCTGTTTTCAATGTCTGAGGCCCAAGAACACTTCCTGGCCCTTGCCAGTCCCTTCTTCTAGGGGCTGGATCCCCTTCTCTGCCTCTGGGCTCCCGCTTGGGCTCCCACGTGGATTATAATTAGCACGGCTGCCACAAACTCTGTCCAGCATCACCTTCCACCTGCAGGACTCCCTCACTGCTGAGCCCTGCTCAGAGAATGGAGCTCTGGAAACATTTATTTGCCTAAACACACCTAAATTTTCCATGCCTTCTGGACATGGCCTTGGACAGCCCGGTTTTCCTTATTAAGAAAGACCCTGTGGTCACTGCAGCCACTTTTAGATAGCCTCCTACCCAAATCTGCCCTCATTATCATTTGGTTATTCCTCTCTTTTGGGCGGAAGCATGACTCAAACTTACTGGATGGTTTGGCTATATTTAGCACTTATTTTCTACGGAACAAGAACAAAATCCCCCTCCACTGTACATAAACCTTCTCCTGCTGAGAGGGGAACTTGCTCTTAGGCACAGGGGTCTACAGGCATAAAATAAGGCTGTCCGAAAGAGGGACCCTTACTTTTATATCAGGCTGAGGAGATTAAACATACTTTTAAGTTACGTTCTCTGCAGTAGTTGTACCTTTATTTTGCTGAAGGTTTCTATATGTACATATGTTCCTGAGGGAAGCCTGTTGTGTATGTTTAGGAGAGGAGACCCTGGAATCAGCTTAACTTTGTCCAAGTTGAGGCTTTCCCTCTTCTTATCTGTATTGAACCTCTCTGTGCCCCAGCTGTCCCACCTGCCAAATGGGACTAATACAAGACCTCACTTCCCTACAAGTCTGCTTGTGAGAATAAAACAATGTATGTAAAGCCTCCAGCGAAGTGTTAAGCATCACTTTCCTTCTCTTTCTTTCTATAACTTTCCCAATCTTCTTTTTCCTGTCCAGAAAGCCAGGACCTCAGATAACCCTGAGTCCCCCACTGTGTGATACATCTCATACAGAATGTTCCCGCCTCAAGAGGGATGAGCCCAGCCTTGATCTGGAACGCTGGGCTTCATCAGCCCCTTCTCTGGATGGTACACCACCCTCTGGAGAGTCATCCTCTAAAAGTCCACCTTGACTTGGCTTTGACCAAGGGCTTAGAAGGACAGCGTTTCAATTGTTTCCTTTCTTTCATCACAAGGTGGTGCTCTTTCCCAGAATACTAAAAAAAAAGCACTTCCGGTGTCATCATTTGTTGAAAAGGTGTAACAACGTGTTAGGGTTGTGAGGTAACTCCTGCTCCAGTGTCTCCGGATTAACCACATCCTGGCTCACCGATGCTTTTGATCAGTAGCCAGTGATGGCACGGGTGGGGGTGCTGGCTGTAAAGAGTGGTTGCTGTCTAAAGATTGTCTGTCTTGCTGGGCTGCCTCTTCCCTGGTCCTTTGGTTATAGGGAGCAGACTTTTCTGGGTGTGTGTGTGGGGGGGTGGAGTATGTTTTGTCTATGCCTGTTGGTATTTCGAGATTGCCTGCTTCTGAGGTTTATAAAGCAAAAAGAAAGCCCAGGGAACGGGACAAGCTTTGTGTTGCTCTCTGGTCCTGATGTCCCTAACTCATGTGCTTTCTTACGCCTGTTTCATAGGTAACATGCGGGACTTTTTGTTGTGCTTAGTGAGAAGAACATGGAATAGTATGTCTGCTCCATAACCCCAAAAACGGAAATCTCCCAGAACTGCTCTGTGGACGATGGTTTTGTTGGGTGGCAGGGGACCAACTAGGAGGCTGTTGGAGTTTTGCATGAGAAAAGATAAAGATCTGGATGTGGCCAGTAGCACTGGACACAGATGGGTGGGATAGAGAAAAGAGGCTAAAAAAGGCAGGGGGCGCCTGGGTGGCTCAGTCAGTTAAGGATCTGCCTTCGGCTCGGGTCGTGGTCCCACAGTCCTGGGATTGAGCCCCGCATCGGGCTCCCTGCTCAGTGGGGAGTCTGCTGCTCCCTCTCCCTCCACTTGCCACTCCCCCTGCTTGTGCTCTCTGCCTTCAAATAAAAAAAAAATAAAAAAAAAAAAAAGGCAGGAAAGAGCAATGAAAATAAATCTTATGTTGTTCCTAACAGGCGTCTGTAGCAGGTGGTCAGCACAGTGACTGGAACAACTGCTCTTCTCTGGAAGTACAGATTTTCAATGATCAGGAGCAAGTCAGGCACATGGTTTTTGGATGTACTGTCTCCTGAGCTAGTGGTTCTTTAATTTGTGGGGAATAAAAGGCTGTCCTTTTTAAAAATTAGAAGAGGTTTCATTGAGGGTTTGACCCAACAGAACTTAACTGTTGTACCCATAGGTTGGCAAGCAGCAAAGGAAAAGAGAATAGTAGTTTTGAAAAGTTCTGAAAATAAGATTCTCCAGGCCCTTTACATATTTAATGTGGCTAGCTCTATGTCTTATAAGGCTTGGGTTTCTGGAAGTAAATAATGGTACGTAAATTTCTGCTTTATCAAGTCACTAAACAACGAGGGCCATAATCATAATCTAATGTAAAGTGGTACAGGAAGAACAATTATTTTGATGCATGGGTTCAATAAAGCAAACATAATCCATATATTGAGACTTTTAAGTATTCAACTCTCTGCAAGTGAATTGTTTTATTGTATTTTCCCCCCAAGAAAAACCTAGCTTTACTTGGTATCTTTCCATTTTCTTTAACTTGTTTATCATGTAAATACTCTTTTTCCCTAAATGCCTAAGTCAGAATGTGTTTGGTGATGTGTTAATATGCACCCTGATGGACAGTGGTTTAAAATATATTTCTATTTTACTTCATAAAAAGCCCAGCAGTTGGCAGTCCCTGGGTTCATTTGGAAGCTTAACAATGTCATCCACAATCCAGGAACTTTTCACTCCCTACTCTGTATTCTCAGCAGGCTGGCTTCTGTTTTCCCACTTGGTACTTCCTGCTCGTGAGATGGTTCCTATAGGTACAAGCATCACAGCCTCTCTCAGACTGTTAAGAGGAAGGGAGGGTGAAAAACACTTTTTCCTCATGTACACCTCTCTTATCAGAAAGAAAAAGCTGAAGCGCCAGGAGATTTCCTCTGGTCCTGGCCAGAGCTGATCAACTGGCTAATTCTGCCTGCAGGAAGATCGGGTATCATGATTTCTGGTAAAGAAGATTCCAATACCCCCCACTGATTCTCATCAGGGGAATCCTCCCCACACAAAGGTATTGGAACTATAGAGGGAGTACTTTCAGTTGTCACATAAATAGAGAGATACCACTGGCATTTAGTGGGTTAGCCTTGGGATGCAGAATGTCCTAAAATGCACGGAACACTTACACACACACAAAAATCCATCCTACCCCAAATATCAATAGCACTCCTGTTAAGAAACATTGGCTCATACCAGCCATAATTCATCCCCTGGGCTGAAGATCTTATGACTCAAACACCATTAGGAAACCATCAGCAAGAAGAGGAACATGGCTCCCAGCAGTGTGTGCCATGGTACGTACCCTGGTGCAAGTTGGAAGGAGGGCAGTGATGCTTAGTCATGCTGGCACACTGAATCCTTTTCAGAAAGTGCTGTTATTTGCACTGAATAGGTGACAAGGACAGAGATCATGATAGGGAAATTATCTCCAAGGTCTGCCTTTATTTTTTTTAATAAAGGATTTCCCAGGAACTAGACAAGCCTGTTTTCAAGAACAAGTGATTCTGCGTTCCCCACACCTCTATTATCTTTGCTCCCTGCCCCCATCAAGGATTCAGAATGATTGAAACTTCACAGTAGAGCCACTATTTGGGGAATAAAATTTCCTCTGTATTTAGTGCAGTGTGGCAAGTATTTAATGAATGTTTCTTGTGTTTATAACAAATACACTGATTCAAAACAATACAAGAAGGGGCACCTGGGTGACTCAGTTGGTTAGGCATCTGCCTTTGGCTCAGATCATGATCTCAGGGTCCTAGGATTGAGTCCTGCATTGGGCTCCCTGCCCAACAGGGAGCCTCCTTCTCCCTCTCCCTCTGCACCTCCCCCCTCCTACTCTCTCACTCTCTCTCTCAGAAAAATAAAATCTTAAAAAAAAAATACAAGGAAACAAAGCCTGGAAAATTGTTCAGTATTATGTTCAGGAGATAAGTACAGTGAAATAGCATTTTAAAAATAGTACTTGTAAAAATTATTATATGAATATAATTACTTATTTTTTAAAACTTGTTTAAAGAGACCAATGGAGTTCTTTTGGTCTGTAAAGAAAGACTAAACATCATTAGCTTTACGGTTGTAAACGTTAACGAAACCTGAAGGATTAGATACATTGGGTTAGTATATTGCATTGCTGCTCAAAGAAAAGCTTTGTAAGAAAGTCACTGTAAAACCACTAGCTTAAAAACAAAAAATTGGTCTAGAAAGCTTTGTTTAGCTCCCCTATGTGTGAAACCACAAATCTCTATGATCAACACATAATAGGCTAAATAATGTCTCTAAAGCTAATTGCTAATGAGCAATAGGAGATAACCTAGTAAGGAAGAGTAAAAGAGCAAGGCAGACAGGAAGAATGGACCAAGGTAAGGTACTGACTTATGGAAAAACTTGATATGCTCAGGGTCATGGTCACACCATCTCTGAGCTCAGAAGAGCATACATGAATTACCACCAACTTCTTTAACTGCCAATTCTGCCCATCTCCAAGGTCTCTGGACTTCTTATGTGCCAATGACAGAGGCCAGACTTACTGTGAATGCCTTTTTTCTTCTTCCTCTTTTTTCCTATTCATATTTTATTAGATGGTTCCTAAATCAAAGTAGTAGGAATATAGGTTATAGGCTACTAGGCTGATGGGAAAGAAGTGGCCAATTTACTTCATGTCAATCTAACTCAACAGCATGTGCTATTCAAAACAGCCAAATGTAAATAACTTTCAGCATACTTTGATATCTCTTTTGAAATTGTAGCTTAAAGTTGGGTGGATAGTGATACTGAGGACTGGGCTAGACCTAACTCAGGTGTTCAATAAAAAGTTATTGCTTACAGTTTCGTAAAGTTTGGGGGGGAATAATTTTGCTACTGCCATTAGATTTGTTACTATTACTCTTTCTCCTGTATTTTCTGTAAATTGGAGGTTGTCCCACTATTACAGATTCTAAATTTGTTCATTTGGTTCAGATGGTGACCACAAAATGACTCCACTACAAAAATGTATTCTCTTCACTATTAAATAATCTGAGAAATGATATTTTGGTTCCAAATGCATACTCTGATTTCCCAGTAATCTGTCATCTAAAGGTTTTAAAGTCCATTGATGATCCTTGCCTGAATCAATTATTTTAGATTTGCATACTAATTATTTGCTAATTACATTATTTATTCTACATTTGCTAGCACCCTATTGTGAAGAAAAGGTTTTCCTCATTAACCAGGCGTGAACCACAATTTTCCTTTTCTTAAAAAAAAAAAAAAAAAAGGAGGGCAAAATACTATATTCCCTTTAATTGCTCATTTTCAGAGTGACTTGATGTAATACTCATTTCCAATGATGGAAAATCATCCCCCACTCCTTCTCTCATCAAGTGTTACTCTAGGGTCATAGATTTTTTTATCCAGTATTTACAATTAATCGTTGCCATTTTCCTTTTGATGTTAAAATTACCATGAATACATACATACATAAGAAGCGTTAATTTATACGAAGTGTATTTCGTAATAAATATGTATACCTTATATGAGGTAAAATTGACATCAAGTGTGCCCATTTAGTGACGCAGTGTGATGAATGGTGACATATATGTATGTTATATATACATATATATATATACACATACAAAGTCTGGGTAAACACCACCTTAATCGAGATGTAGAATATTTCCATAACCCCCCAAAGTTCCCCATTTTCCTTTCCAGTCAATTCATGCTCTGCCCCCCGCCCCAGCCAAGCATGGATTTGACTTCTATCCCTATAGATCAGTTTTGCCTGTTCTCCTGAGTCTTGTTGGCTTACCTTTATTAGCCTAAGCACTTCCTCTGCATTGAGGCACAAAATGTCTGACTCATCCTGTACTTTCTCTGCCTCAGCCTGGAATCAGCCAATTCTCCAAAGAGTTTTGGATCTATTTAGTGAGAAATGGAATTTAGAAACCACGATCTGGGGGGCAAGTGTGCTCATTGCTCCTGAAGGTGACCAACCATCCTGGTTTGCCTCCGACAGTTCAGTTTTAACACCGAAAAGGCAGCATCCTGGGAAATCTCTTGGGACAGTTTGTCACCCTAGTGCTTCTTGGCCATTTCAGTGCACAGAACCAGGAAATTTATTTTTAGAATCACGTGCTCAAATTGATACTTATAATTTAAGTGTATTACAGGCTTTTTCTGAATTTCCTTGATTTTATATTTGTACCTCTTCTCTTCTGCCTGAAAGTTATACATTATAGTATTACTTGTTATCCTATAATATATAGTTTCAAAACCACAGCAACAGTATCGCCATTAATTCTAAAGCACTGAGAGAAGCTTAAGATTCCTTTGTAGTTCTTTTTCATCCTTAGCACATATCCCACCACAGATGTTGCCTGAGTACCATGTTCAAAAGCCCTGGGGGAATAATTAGTTTCTCTGGGTAACAACATTAGTTATGTTACCAATTTGACTTAAAGGTAAGTTTGTTTCAATTTGCTTTCAACGTTTACTTTGTTTCCTTCACTTATTTTGGCTATGTAAAACTTTAGAAGTTCAAAATCAGACGTTTTGCTTCTACTTCTTTCCCCTGCACCCTTTCCACAATCCTCTGTAGGTAACCGTTTTTGTTTCTAGGATATCCTTTCAATTTTTTTTTTTTTTTAAGATTTTATTTTTTTCCGAGACTGAGAGCACGCGAGAGCACACGAGTACACACGAGTGGCGAGGGAGGGGCCAAGGGAGAGGCAGACTCCCCAATCAGCAGGAAGCCCAATGCAGGACTTGGTCCCAGGACCCTGGGATCATGACCTGAGCTGAAGGCAGACACTTAACTGACTGAGCCACCCAGGCGCCCTATCGTTCCAATTTTCCATATAACTTGGGACTCATTCCAAAGCAACTCATTTTTTTTTTTTTTTTTTTTACAGCTGCATTGTTTTCCATTGTATGGTTTTATCATGTGCAACCAGTTCCCTATTAATGGACATTCGGGTTATTTCCAAACTTTTGTTATGACAAATGACACTGCAACAAGTAACCTTGCCTACATGTTGTTTCTATTTGTGGAGGTGTATTTTCAGAATACGGTTTGGGTTAGAAGTAGAATTGCAAGATTTAAGAATAAATGCAAATGGCATTTTGGTACTCCATAGGTCTTCAGTCATTTTTCCATTGCCACGAAGAAATTTATGAACACTGTTTCTCCAGAGTTTTGTAATTTCAATGCGTATTTCCATTATAAGTGAGGACAAACAGTCTTTTATGTTTGAGGACCAGTGCTATTCTTTCCTGTGAATTGTCTGTTCACGTTCTTGCCCAAAAACTCTCTTTGGATTTTGGTCTTTTCCCAGTTTTCAAGATTTCCTGTGCTGTAAGTTGCAAATATTTTCTCCATACTGATCTGACTTACTGGGAATATACCATGAACCCTTTGACCATCTGGAGAACACGCCAATCTTATCCTTATAAATCACCTCATTTCGGGACAGCTCCTTTAAGGATAAACACTTTTAGTAAAGCCGGATAAGGGAAGATCAATCAAAAGAGTTACCTGGCCCCTTGTAGTAAGTGTGAAAAACTGTTTCACGCTTGGCAGGTAACACCATCGTTCTTACGCAACGGTCTGGGTGACACAAAGTCTTGCGTAATGGAGCATATTCAAATTACAAAACGTATTTCATAAGGCTCATTAACAACTCACAGGGTTCGCCTTCCCCGCGTTTCCGAGAGTTTGCAAGGTGCCCCTAGAGCTGCTGACATAGGCACAACCCCCATCTGCTAGACAATAGCTCCTCCGTTTAGCCTCGGGATGTCAAGGTGGGGATGAACCAAGAAGCCGGGATGTTGCGTTTCAGAAGACAGAACACTGGTTTCTAAGCTTTCAAGCAACAAGGCTAAGCGAAGCCTGAACTGACCCTACTCTCCACCCACGGCCTAGATCCTGAGGTTGCACCTGGCCCGCCAGCGCGCGGAAGCATCACCGATGCACCCTGCACCACAAACCGGCCAATCACGGGCCGTCTGGCCCAGATTCCTCCGCCAGAGGCTCGCCGCAGCCGCAGGTGGCCCGGCGAGCGCGTTCGCCCCGTGCCGCCAATCGCGACCCCCGCCGCCCTTCCCGTGATGCCCCGCGGCTGACCTCCGACCTCGTCGCCCACCCCCTCCTCGCGGCCCAATTCTCCCCCCGCCCCCGCCGAGTTTGCAGGGCTCCAAATCTGCGGGGCCTGCTACCCAAGCGCAACTCCTCCCTTAGCGCCTGGAGGCTCCGGGCGAGCGCCGTCCCTTCGCCTCTACTCCCTGCAGCGGGGCCCAGGGACGGGCCGGTGGCTGCGTCCGCATCCGTGAGACGACTAGGTGAGTGGGTCGGGCGCAAACATGGCGGGGCGGCGACGAGGGCGGGCGACGGCTGCGGCGCGTTAGGGCCGGGCTGCGCGGCGGGCGGGGCGGTGGGCGGGGCGGGGCGGGGCGGCGGGCGGAGCGGGAAGGGGGTGGGGCGTCGGGGCCTCGCGTCCTCCCTCAGCGCCATTTTGTGGCAGCGAGACCCGCAAATAAAGGGGAGCGACGGGGCTGCGGCGGTAGGAGGAGCGCGGGGGCCGGGGGTAGTGAGGTCTGGCGGTCTGGGCAGCGAGCGGGCAGCGCGGCCTTGGCCTATGTGACTGGGCGGCGCCGGCGCGGCCTCCGTCTGGAGAGGTAGGTGCGGGCCGCCGGCGGGAGCGGCCGCGAGGACCTCCGGGTCCCTAGGGCTGAGGCGCGGCCGGCCCGGGAAGGGGCGGGCAGAGCTCAGAGGGTGAGTCGGGCTCCCGGGCCCGCCGGCCTCCCGTTAGCTGCGCCTCTTTCCCGCCTGCGGGGACACTTCCGCCGTCCCGAGGCCATTTTGCCTCCATCCTCCGTCCCGGGGGCGAGGTGGGCGCTCCCGCGGGCCGGCGATACCGGGAGGCCGCCCCCTCGGTGCACGTCGTGTCCCCGCCTCTATGTCGCCCTCTCCCACCTCTCCTCTGGATTCCGAGGACTGGCGGCACTAACGAGTTCAGCAAGGGAAGGAAAGCCGTGTTCGTTGACCAAATTTCACGTCGCGCAGGTTATTACTGCAGCTGCATCCTCCTGTAGACTTCCATTTTTTAAATGATGGCATACGTTCCGAGTAAAGAAAGAATTCTGTATTAATTCTGTAGGGGGAGGTTTTCGTGCAATTTTTAAGTCTCGTCTTGGGTCTCTCTAAGGTTATTTGATTTTTGAAAACCGTATTTAGTTAGTGGAGGACACAGTGGAAAAGTCCAAGTTCTTGTTTGGATGAAGTCAATTTGATCTTAAAGGACTGTGTTACATTCCTCAGTAACTGTGTTTCTAAAGTAGAAAGACGGTTCTTTTGCCCTGGGTAGAAGAGTATTTCCAAGAGAGTATTTACAGTTTTGAGTTGTCCATCTAGTTTTGCATTTCTTAGAATTTAGCTAATTCCATTACTGAGGAAGATAAGTGGAAGTCACGGGTCTGTCACGAGTTCTCGTTTTTTAATTTTTTAAGTTCTGACCATTAAGTTTTCTGTGATAGGTGCATCTGTTGACTTTCAAACCCCCATTAAGAAAAAAACTCACGTTGGAAAATCTTTTCAAGATACCTAATTTTATTTACTACTGTCGTTCAGTAGCACCTGATGAGGCAAGTCGGGGAAAGAAATTGCAGTCCACCAGGTGGCATGTGCTAAGGATGAAGTTAAATTTTAAGGGTTTGGGTGGGTGTATTTGGGGAGTTCTTTTATTTTAGATCTTACCATGTCTTAAACACATAGCTATAGCCAAGTGGTAGTATTTTCACTTCCCAGTGGTGGAAGTGAAGCATAAATTTCTAAATCCCAAAGGAGGCAAGTAATAATAAAAGTGTGTCCCAGGCACTGCTGATGTTTTACTTCGCTCATCAGAACTTAATAATATCTAGTTTTACTGATTCAATTTTGAGTCATGCCTGCTCAAAATATTTTTGTGTGTTAGGAATGAGTTGGTCTATATGATACAGAAAATCTCTACAGTGTGGAGACAAGAGCTGTGATTATGTTTGTACAGGGCGTTACAGGTTGCAAAGCCCTTTGTGTTCTTGTATGTATGTAGTATAGAATCTCCTTGAAAATATCCTGTACTTGCTGGTCTTAGCATTTTCATATAATTGTATGGGTTTTTTTGTTTTTAAAGATTTTATTTATTTATTTGAGAGAGAGAGAAACAGCACGAGAGGGGAGAGGGTCAGAGGGAGAAGCAGGCTCCCTGCTGAGCTGGGAGCCCAATGTGGGACTCGGTCCCAGGATTCTGGGATCATGACCTGAGCTGAAGGCAGACGCTTAACCAACTGAGCCACCCAGGCGCCCCATATAATAGTATGTTATCTTGCTCTTGAAAAAAGTTGACTCTTAAAATTTTTAAGTTGATGGGTCTTTTAGCAAAACAAGATCTAGATAGTGTTTGGTTTTATGCTTGTTTGTATTTTTAAAATTATTTCCTACTTTTTTGCCTCTAAATGTTTTCTGATACTCAGCTTCTCAGAAAAACTTTTAAGTATTCCCATAACCGTATATCCCAGTGGATATTAAGCTGGTTCATCAAGCTAGAACTGGGTGCTATAAATAAATATTCTCCACTCTTGAACATGTAGTTGGTGGAATTTAGTTTAATTTTTAAAAATGCACATTAAAATTATCTTTTGATGGGGCGCCTGGGTGGCTCAGATGGTTAAGCGACTGCCTTCGGCTCAGGTCATGATCCTGGAGTCCCGGGATCGAGTCCCGCATCGGGCTCCCTGCTCAGCAGGGAGTCTGCTTCTCCCTCTGACCCTCTCCCCTCTCATGCTCTCTATCTCATTCTCTCTCTCAAATAAATAAATAAAATCTTTAAAAAAAAAAAAAAATTATCTTTTGATGTTGATATTTTATTTGAAAAATCCTTTGTGTAACATTTTTATGGCACTTCAGCGTTGAGATTTGCAGCACTTTGTAAGGCAGGCAAAATTGGTATCTTTTTTTTTTTTTTTTTGCTGATTTGGAGACTGCAGCCCAGAGTTAAGTGACTTGCTCAAGATCCATTGACTGATAAGAATCAGGAAAAGGTGGTCGTCTGATTCCTAACTGTAATACCCTTTTTACTATAGAGCCAAGGTTGTTTGCTGTCGGATTATTAGTTTTTTGAGTTTAGTTAGGATTAGTTTCAGTGAGGTACGTGCTTTTTCAAATTGTGTTGGCTGGTGTTCACCTCTCTAAGAGAGAACTGAGTTGCATAACTTAGGATCATAATGCTAAGAGCCAGGGAAGTGTTGTGATCTGGGATGCTAGGCACCTAGCCAACTGAAACTGAACTCTCCATCGTAAAGTTTTTGTCAGTGTTAAAAGACATCAAGAGTACGTAGTGATTCTGAGATCTGAATTTAAGAGATTATCCTGAATTAATGCATGTGAATAACTAAAACTTTCACATAATTTTAAGACCATGTTTTAAGCAATCTTAAACCTCCAAAAAGGTAGCCATATTAGCCAATTTTAAGTTTTTTCTCTTTTGCTTTTCTGTGTTCTTTAGTTAGTTAAGCTTATTCATTATTGAGGATGGAAGAGTGGAAGAATAATCCGTCTTCCTCAGTTCCCAACTTTAGAGAGGTGCTGCATTTGGGGTCCTAACCCCCAATTTATTAATTAATAGCTGTTTTGACCAGAGTTAATCATTTAGTGACTCATAATCATTTTCATCATCTGGAAAATGGAGGCTAACTTTGACTTTGAAAAGTTGTGATTGTTAAGTGTGTGACTCATAGCAATGAGTATATACTCATTTTTCCCCCCAAGACTCAGGATTCAACTCCAGATATTTCAATTACTCCATTTTTCTGATAAAAAAACAGATCTAAGAACCTGGGATGTACACTGTCTTCATGAATCTAGAATTGATTTTAGATGACTGTTGTGCTTTCAGTTGTAATTTAAAGGTTGCCTTGGGGAATAATTTTCTTAGTATATTCATGCAATGTGAAAGTCAAATTTGAAAACCAAATTTTATTTTGACTAAATAGTTGAATGTTGATACTTTTAAATTTAAACCTGTTCTAACTTCCCTTTTGCCAAGCTGCTTGTTTAACTCTTATGGCATATTATGGACTCTGAAGGAAAGATTGATTTTTCAGTAGCTAAAAATCAGGGAGGAATTTCTTTCAAAATGCTTAACCTTTGAATTCCTAAGTGACATATTCTATAACATGTGGAATGACATGTGACTCAGAGTCAACATGAAATGCAAACCTTTATACAAAAACTGCTTTTATCTTTGGCGTATGCCACAAATTTATATTTATTTTTATAAAGAAAATATACACATTCTTTGAGCGATGTGTAATTAAAATTTGTCCACCATCAAACTTTTTAGAAGAGAATATAAACCAGTGTTTAAAAAATTTAAAACCTTGCTGTTTAGAGTTTTAAAGATTGGAGATCACCAAGAATTCTGCAGTGGGGCTTAGAAACAAAGACAGGAGCAGGTGTAGGTCATGATCCCAGGGTTCTGGGATCAAGCCCCACATCGGGCTCCCTGCTCACAGGGAGCCTGCTGCTCTCTCTCCCTCTCCCACTCTGTCTCTTTCTCTCTCAAATAAATAAATCTTAAAAAAAAAAAAAAATGACAGGAGCAGCAGGTCTTCATTGTTATCTCAGCCTTTGAATTCTCCCTTCAGTTTCTTCAAGAAGTAGTGATTGAGAGTCTTTGTTTTTTTTTCATGGGGAGAAGGAAACTAATAATTGCTTATTTTGTGCTAGTCACCATATTAAAGATTAATGTAGTTTATCTTTAGAAGTAGCTGAATAATTTTGAGCCTTGGTGGTGATAATCCATTTTGGGATGGGAAACCGACGCTCAAGTTCTGTGGCTTTTTTTGTTTTCATAGTTTCCACCTTCTTATAGAAAAGCAGGCTTACTAGTTCTTTCCTGTGTTTCTTAGTCCTTTCAATGCCTGTTAAAAACAGTAGCTTATTTGTTGCTAATAAAGCTTGCAATTAATTTTACTTTAATGGAATAATTTAGATATGTATTAAGGAAAGAATGAATTAATAAATCTGGGGAAAGTGTCATGTTGTAGAAGCATTTACTAGTTTATAACTGGAATTTATATTGAGTAACATCCATAATGCTTAAGTTTTATAACTAAAATTTTGAGTAGCTATAGTGCCCGTTAACTAGTTAACAGTTAGACTCTCCACAGTGGTAAATTTTCAAACTGTCACAGCCTTTTACCACAGTATCTGTTACATTAGGTTTCACATTCTCAAAATTTTACAGTAGGTCATCATGGTTATTTTTTGGGGAAAATTATATTGGGTTATTTAGCTCACTATTAATGATTTCAGTAGTAACTGAAGCAAATTCATTTGTTCATATTTCCATTCAGCATATGTTTGAGTGCCTGTTGTGTACTGTGGCATTAGCAGTGAATGAAACAGCTCTCATGGAGCTTATTTTATAATTGGGAGAAACAGTATGTAAAATATCAGATCATGATAAGAACTATGAAGAAAAATAAAGATTGATGTGAGGGGATAGCAGAGGTTTGGCATGCACTATTTTGAGTGAGATGGGAGCCTTTAGAAGGATTTAATCAGGTTAGTGACATATATGGGTACACATATACTAGTTAAATTGGCTAAAAGTTCACATGGCTAGAATCGATGTTTACCTATTATATTTAGCTTAGACAAATGGGAAGTTCCAAGGAAATGCCAGGCTTGAGGTTGCAGTCAAGTAGAGTGAATGTACTTTAAACATACTAAAATAGAAGTAGATCTCTGTGGGGATAAACATGGTGAAGGTTTGTTTCCCAAATGATTGGAATCACTGGTATCATGTTAGGATAGTCACTAAGGCGCTGTCCATTACTTCTAACAGAGTATAAACTGGGCAACAAGAAGAGGTCTAAAGTAAACAGGGACCAATTTAAAGGAAAAAATTAGAAAAACCTACAGACCTTAAGTCGTAGAAATATGGTTATGTCTTTATAGATATTGGCCAGAGACTTGGTCAGCTTGATTAGCTCAGAAAAAAAATTACATACTCAGGTTTTTGCTTGCTGCATCCAATGATAAGATTATTAAAGAGGGAAGAATTAAGCCAGAATTATATGATCAATTTATGATTTTTTTCTAAAATGTACTGATTTCTTCAACACAGTATATCTAGTCTGAAAATGAGGTTTTAATGGCAGTTTATGAATGGAATATCTGATTTACAGAGTTGGGTTGGTATGTAACATAAAAAATGGTATCGGAAGATTATCTCCTTTTGAGGAATTCAAATAATATGAAGTCCAGTAGCTTTTAAAAATTCAGTTTTACACTATAAATTCTTTGGCTAATTTTTAAAAAATTGTATAATTGACATGTAAGGTCAGTTAGTCTCAGGTGTACAACATAATGGATATTTGTGTATTCTGTGAAATGTTCACCACTTTAAGCCTAGTTACCATCTGTCACCACATAGAAAAAAGTTCTTACTTTTTTCCTTTTGAAGACCTTCAGGATTTATTCTCTTAGCAACTTTCAAACATGCAATACAGTATTATTAATTATAGTTACCATGCTGTACATCTCTCAGAATTTGTTGTAAGTAAAATGAATATATCTTTTTTTTTAGTAAAATGAGTATAAAGGAAGTGTAAAATATAAGGGGAAGATTCATGACAAAGCTGTTGGAAATAAAACCTAGGAATAAATTTAAATTAGCTTGTGTCCTTATTTGAATATTAGGAAGTAGAAGTGTTTTCAGTGAGCATAATAAAGTTAATGAGAGTTCTGTTGCATAACCTATGTTTTGCTATTGTTAAGTCAATTTTGTATAAATTTATGAAACTAATTTGAGATACAAATTCTGTGGCATGAAATTAAATAGTGTAGGAATATTTTATTAAGGTGTAAATATATATCATATATGTAAGCATTGTACAGTAGTGAATTATCACAATGATAGAGTCTGTCTACCTTACTACAACAACATGATGTTGTAAAAGGAAAGGCTTAGCAACTGGAACTATACTTCATATCCTTTCAGCAAGATGCCTGGGATACTGCCTGAGGTCAGTGTCTGACTTTAGCACAGTGATGTCACTTCTGTGAGATTTGTCTTTCTTATAGGGTGGTTGTAAGAATGCATTGAAAATTTACATTTCTGTCAGTCCTTTGTAGGAATATCAAAAGGAATGATCAACTTTTTTTGCAAAGGAATTTTTTTTAATAACTTAAGAACAGCGGTAATGTAAGGTGTTAACAAAGGAGAAAGGTGGGTTTGGAATATACAGGAACCTTGTAATATTTTTGTAACTTTCCTGTAAATCTAAAACTGTTATTAAATAAATAATGATTTGGTCAAATCTGAGTTCCCTAATAAATTGGTTTGGCAGAGCCGCTATTTCTTGTTACTACCTTAACTGGAAGAATATCAGTTGAACTTCTTCTCTGCCCCTTTTTCCTAGGATTCAAGATGACCAACGAGGAACCTCTTCCCAAAAAGGTGTGTTTTGTTTTTTTGCCCACAGTTTTTAAGTCCTTGGTGGGGGGGGCAATCAATAGATTTGAAAGGACTTTTTATTTGCTTATTTTTCACTCTCTTGCGTTATAACACTACTAGCATTGTGGGTGTATAATGTGCTAGATATTTTATCTTGTATGCAATGTATTTTTAGAATATTTTCAGTTTTTGGAAAACTTGTGTTATAATTTATCTCTGTGGTCTACTCTTAATTTTTGCTTTGTGAATATTTCTACCTACATAACTATAAATGTGAAAAAAGATGTCTTCACGAGTTGTTTATAAGTTACTTCTTTTCTTTTCTTTCGTACTTTTTAAATCCCTTTGGTTGTAAGGTAAAACCACTTCTTTATTTTTCAACAGAAGGTTATAGCTAGTTTGTAGATTCTGCTTTCTTCTCTGAAGTTGTTTTCTAGTCTCATTTTCTCCCTGTTCTATTTTCCTAGCTTCAGTTTAGTCACTATTAAACACACACACACACACACACAAACACACACTCTTAAAGTCGCAAAATAACATAGTTTCTGAAGGTAATTTATAATTCAAATGGGAAAGCAGGGTATGAGCTTATTAACAAGTGAATATTTAAATGAACAGTTTAGATGGTAAGTAGTATGGATTTGTCTTAAGTTTTGAAGTCGAATTATTCATGAAAGAATTTTACTGTGTTTTAATAATCAGAATTAACTGTGTGCTTTCTGTTAGATTTTTTTTTTTTTTTAAAGATTTTATTTATTTGACAGACACAGCGAGAGAGGGAACACAAGCAGGGGGAGTGGGAGAGGGAGAAGCAGGCTTCCCGCGGAGCAGGGAGCCCGATGTGGCGCTCGATCCCAGGACCCTGGGACCATGACCTGAGCCGAAGGCAGACGCTTAACGACTGAGCCACCCAGGCGCCCCACTTTCTGTTAGACTTTTAGTATATTTTGGTCCAATGATTAGCTCTCTTCTATAATAGTACTATGCTACTGGTTAGTATTAAAATTTGAAACAAGTTTCTTATAAAGGAAACTAATAAAGCATTAATTTTATACTAAAGCAGCAGAGGTGCTTCACCTTTACAATCTTCACTTGGTATAGAGAAATACTTAATATTTCTCAGTTTACAAAGCAGTTTCAGCTAGAATATTGTGCCCATTTTTAAAAACTTTTTATTTTGAAATAATTATTGATACACCGAAAGCTGCAAAAAAATGTACAGGGGGTTTTGTGGCACTCCTCATCCAGCCTCCTCCAGTGTTAATCTTGCATAACTATCAGACTTCTTACATAACAATACCAAAACCAGGAACTTGACATTGATACAATCCAGTTTAACACGGGCATATTGTGTGTGTTTTGGTAGCTCAGTGTAGCTTCATCACGGGTAACTTAGTGTAACCACCATCACAACCAAAATAGTTAACTGAAGCATTACCACAGGCTTCCATTTTGCCAATCCTCTATAGCCCCGTCCATCCCAAACCCTTGGCAACCACTAATCAGTTCTGCATTTCAGTAACTATGCTATTTCACAAAGGTACAAATGAAATCAGGCAGTATATGTAACTTTTTGAGTTATTTTTTTCCACCCAGTATACTTTCCTGGAGGTTTATCTGAGTTGATCCATAGGCTTTCTTTTTAATGGTGAATCTAGTATTCCAGGGGTATGGATGTATCATAGTTTAACCATTCACCTGTGGAAAGACATTTGGGTAGTTTCCAGTTTGGGGGCTACTTACAGATAAAGCTGTAAACATTCATGTACAAATTTCTGTGTGAAAATAAATTTATTTGTTTGAGATGTATGCTTATGAATGCAACTGCTGGGTTGGTTGTATGTCACATCCATTTTTAGTTTAAAAGGAGTTGCCAAAATATTCTCCAGAGCAGCTGTACCATTTTACATTCTCACCGGCAATGTGTGAAAGTTTGGTTTCTCTACATCTTACCCCAGCATTTGGTGTTACCACTATTTTTTTAAAAGCTATTCTAAAAAGTGTGTAGTGATAGCTCATTGGAGTTTTAATTTGCATTTCCCTAAGAATGATGCCTATATTAAAGATAGTGTACCTTTTAAAAACAATAATATAAAATTTTTAAAAAAACAATAATATGTACTGGGCCATTTAACCTGGGGCTCTGGAGAGGTTTCATATTATTTCAGCACAGAGGTCCTTTGGGAGGGACTTTGTGTATCTTCAATAATAAGGGTATTTCTAATAACAGAAATGAGCAATTGGACTAAAATAAGATCCTGTCTTTATAAAAAATATGAAGAATATAAGAGCCAGTGGTATTTAATATTTTAAAAGTTTTAGGAAGAGCAGTCATTTCATATTTTAATTTTCTTTATATATAGGTTCGGCTGAGTGAAACAGACTTCAAAGTTATGGCACGAGATGAGTTAATTCTAAGGTAAAATGTTCTTTTATCAAAAATATAAAATGCTTTCTATAGAATATATTGTGATTCTATCCTATAATTATTTTCAAGTTTGTTTGGTTTTTAACATTAATACATCCTCAAATCATTTAATGTACTTTTTGAACGCACTTTCTATGGTCTGTTTCTTCAATAGGTAAACACTGAGGAAAGCATAACACTTGAAAGAACTAAAGTACTAGCTTGGGTAACTTCTAGATTGCTAGATAACCTCAGTTTTTCTTGCAGAGGGAAGATATTCAGAATTTTACCTTAAAGCATTTGAAAGACCCTGCTCTTAGAAAGCTTTCAATTTAACAAATACGTAGACTTGTTTTGATGTCATTATTTTTTCCTTCTCTGATTAATGTGTGAAAAAGTTGTAGTCCTAAAAGATGACATGTTTAGTTATGGAAGAAATACATTATTTACTGAGAGCAAAGTTACTCTTTCTCATAACTGTGACATTGGTCAGTTCGTATAACTATATCCATTTTCTCCTCTGCAAGTTAAGGAGTTGAATTAAATTACTTTAAAAGGTTACTCCAAGCTCTGAATTTCTGTGGTTATCTTATAAATGTCTTTTAAAAGCTGGTGGTGAAGAACAGCATTAAGGGTATTTCTTTTTTTAATATAAAATGGGATCAACACATCTTTTGTGTTGTGTAACTTAAATTTGTTCTTTTTACATTTTATTACTTTGGGTGATAAGTTTTTTAGATGATAATTTTTAGATACAAAGAAAGTTTTTTTCTTTTTTTTTTTTAAGATTTTATTAGAGAGAGAAAGCACAAGCTGGGGGATGGGCAGAAGGAGAAGCAGGCTCCCTGCTGAGCAGGGAGCCAGACTCCAGGCTCAGTCCCAGCACCCTGGGATCATGACCTGAGCCAAAGGCAGATGTGTAACTGACTGAGCCACCCAGGTGCCCCAGAAAAGGTGTTTTATAAAATAGGCAGGTGCAGATGACATGTTCCATTGTTAAATAGAGTCTGGTAATTTCCCACCTTCCTTCGCTACTCATATTGTGGACAAGCTCTTTATCGTCTTCATGCAAAGGACTGTTTTTTCATTGCATACTATTTTCCCATACATGAAATTTAAATTCTTAGTATTCTAAAACACTTGTCCTCTCCTGCTGAGGTGTAGACCCTTGCTTTGATATACTGCCGCTCACGTGTTGATACTCTCTTTGTATCTCTGGTTAGTATGTGTAGTCTTTTTCTTCATTTATTTGTAGGGAGAGAAATCAGTAATATAATCTTAATAAAATTTCATAGTAGCAATTTTTTATATTAAGTTACCTTTAAGGTTTTTAAGCCCTGCAGTTTATATTCTTTAACTTCTTTTAGGGACTTCTCATGTGTGACTTTTTTTTTTTTTTTTTTAAGATTTTTTATTTGAGAGAGAGAGAGCACAAGAAGGGGGAGGGTCAGAGGGAGAAGCAGGACACCCTGCTGAGCAGGGATCCTGATGCGGGACTTGATCCTGGGATTCCAGGATCATGACCTGAGCTGAAGGCAGTTGCTTAACCAACTGAGCCACCCAGGCGCCCCCTCATGTATGACTTTTAAGTGAGTTTTTTCCCCCCTCGTTAATTCTCTTGGTGATTTTAAATCAAGTGCTATTTATCTAACTATTCTGTGTTATCTGTCATTTTGAAAGGATGCTCTTGGTTGAGGGATGGCTGGGTGGCTCAGTGGGTTAAGCATCTGCCTTCAGCTCACGTCATTGGGATCAAGTCCCACCTAGGGCTCCCTACTCAGTGGGGAGACTGCTTCTCCCCTACCCTCCCCCCCTGCTCATGGTCTCTCAGATAAATAAAAATCTTAAAAGAAAAATAAGCATGCCTTTGAACAGTAGTCTTTATGTAAAGCTTGGTATTATGGAAATTTTTTTTCATTATATTGTAATATTAACATATCTCATAGCAAACCTGTCAAGGTTACTAAGGTTTTATAGAAAGATTTTCTAAAATCAAAGGTACGTTGACCCTTCAAACAGATTTGAACTGTGGGGGTCCACTTACGTTCAGATCTTGTACAGTATAGTACTTCAAGTGTATTTTCTTTTTTTTTTTTAATGGTTCCTTTTTCTAGCTTTACTGTAAGAATGTAGTGTATAATACATATACAAAATGTGTGTAATTTAAGTGTTTATATTTGTCAGTAAGGTTTCCTTCTGGTCAACAGTAGGCTATTAGTTAAGCTTTTTGGGGAGTCAAAAGTTATACACGGATTTTTGACTATGCAGGGCTTGTCACATCTAAACCCCCACCCTACATTGGTCAAGGATCAACTGTAAATTTTGATTAGCTGTAACTGAAGAGCAGCTTAAAAGCATAGCTCTTCAGTAAGCAGGATAGCAGAATTTTAGTGCATGTTACTTTTTGTTAGTTGCTTAAACATAAGACTAGGGACCTTGTTTTCAACAGTAATTACCAAACTCACATAGCTTGTATTTTGAGGGTAGAGGAATATAACAAGGAAGAAAGGTTCCTTCATACTCTGATAGTATATGTCATTTATGCAGATTGTTTCTGCCAAGTAGGTGTGGTTTAAAGAATAGTCCTGGAAAATAGTATATTCTCCCTTTTTTACAGACAAAAATAAATACTACTTTGAACCACTGCTTTGGCTTTATGGTATTTTCACAAAAGAGCCAAGATAAAGAACCTTTAAGTTCTTTATAATTAGGCACGTTTCTTAGGTTCCATTTGTTTGAAGCAGACAGCATATCTGAAAGTAGTAATAAGTTTTGTACTTAGCTTTTGTAATCCAGGCGTTGTGCTGAGCCTCAGTGATACAAAGTCCTGTAAGACATATGAACTGACCCAAAGGAGCATACTTGGTATATTCTTAGCAGAGAACACTTTTTTTCTGTATTTTCTTTTACCTAGTTTCTGTAAGTTGAGAAGGAATAATGAAGTGGCTAATTTTATTATTGGTTAAAAATCATATAGTGAAATTCCTGGCATTACTTAAATTTATAAGTTTATGTGTGTAATTTTCTAGTATTTTTAATAAAAGGAGTATCAGTGTGACAACTAATACATGAATTTATTTTTGTACTAGATGGAAACAATATGAAGCATATGTCCAAGCTTTGGAGGGCAAGTACACAGATCTTAATTGTAAGTTTGAGTTTTAGCTTCCTAAAAGTTATGCGACTGTCTCCTTTTAGATTTTTGTTACAGACACAGGATAATTGGTTTTACTAAGCAATTGTAATTTTGTTTTTTTTAAGTTTTTATTTAAGTAATCTCTACACCAGTGTGGGGCTCAAACTCATGATCCTGAGATCAAGAGTCGCATGCTCTTCCAACTAAGCCAGCCAGGTGCCCCTAAGCAATTGTAATTTTCATTCAAGCATTTTGTTAAAGAACTCTCCCAAGCACTCACTATATTGCTGCTACAAAATAGATGAATGAGCCATGATCCCTCTTCTTGAGGAATTCCTACCCAGTCATTTGGGGAAAACCCGATATATAATAGTTGTATAATAGCATGATTGTTTTAGTAGAATTACATACAGGTGTCTGAGAGTAGAGATGGGGAAATACACAACCACTTGAAACTTTCCTTGATGTGTCCATAATTCCTTCCACAGAAGAATTGAAAGTGAAGTATGAGTTACTGGTTTTAGAAAGGAGGTACATAGAAGCAACACATAAATTCTGAGAGCTTAATGTGTAATAATAGGGTATAGGTACATATTTACAGGTTTTTCAAAACCTGAAAAATAATACCAACAAAGTTTATTAATTTCAAACCATTTTAGTTTTTGTCACTTTTCACTGGGTTAGGAGTAACATACTATTTGTGAGTGTACAAAGCAGTATTGTTTTCCAAGTTCAGAAAGCTTAATACCCTGAAATTTCAATTACTGTATGACTATATTATAATCCATAGACATTAGTATTGTGAAAGCTTTTTTTTTTTTTTTTTTACAATTTCCTTTATTTGACGGAGAGAGAGACAGGGAGGGAGCGAGCGAGCACAGGCAGGGGGAGCAGCAGAGGGAGAGGGAGAAGCAGGCTCCCCGCGGAGCAGGGAGCCCGAAATAGGGCCTGATCCCAGGACGCTGGGATCGTGACCTGAGCTGATGGCAGACAGTTAACCAGCTGATCCACCCAGGTGCCCTAAAAGCTTTTTTTTTTTTTTTAAGATTTTATTTATTTCAGAGAGCTTGCGCGTGCATATGCGCGGTTGGGGGGGGCAGAGGGAGAAGGAGACAGTCTCAAGCAGACTCCGCCCAGAGCCCCAACCCCATGTGGGGCTCAGTCTCACGACCCAGAGATCATGACCTGAGCTGAAACCAAGAGGCACATGCTCAACTGACTGAGCCACGTAGGTGCCCCAATATTGTGAGAGCTTTAAGTGATAATTGTTTATGCAGTTACTGGCATGTTTTCATTGGATAGGTTGAAAACAATATAGTCAGGACATTGTGGACATGCTATAGATGAAGATAATGACGTTCCCCGTGTTCTGTTGGAGGTAGATTGTACAGTAACAACATAATTCTATGTAGTATTAGGTGGCTGTAGGCCACTCTAACACCGCTATCTCCTAAAAGAGCACTCATGATCAAGAACAAATTTTATAACAAATTGTTATAAAAGTAGGATAGAAAAAAATTTAAAAAAAAATAAAAAAAAATAAATAAAAATAAAAAAAAGTAGGATAGAAATTAAAGACTTGATGAAATTTTTTGCCCCTGCTTTTATTCTTGACAAAGGCAATCAGAACTTTATTTTGGGTAGGTCATTTTGATCTTGAAATTATATTTCATAATGTTCTGGAATTTTTTTCTTTTATTCATCAGCTAATGATGTAACTGGGTTAAGGGAGTCTGAAGAAAAACTAAAGCAGCAACAGCAAGAGTCTGCTCGCAGGGAAAACATCCTTGTAATGCGACTAGCAACCAAGGAGCAAGAGATGCAAGAGTGTACTGTAAGTATTTCAAATGTTTTAGGTCTTTTTGAGGAATTGGTTTTTAGTCTGCATTATTACATGTATTGGTAGTTAGCTAATTTACAAACTTAATAGTAATTACAAACGAACATTTTGTTAAGGTAGATAGGCTTTGAGCTATAAAATGCTAAAATTTTGGTAGATCACCCCATTGTTGGATTATAAAATTTTTTTTGGCCAAGAAGTTAAAAGTTTTAAGTTATTCTCTGAAATTTCCATGATACAAGAATCAGTATATTGATTCAGATATTTTTCTTGATACCTGAGGGCATAAGAAGCATTTGCTCCTTGCTAAGCAAACTCTTTCTCCTCTGCTCTTTTTACTTCTCTGTGTATAAAACTTTTTGTTAGTATGAGTAACCTCTTCCATATCTGCTTTTAATGTTACCGCTTTCATTTGTAATATTTGCCATTTCTACATAGATCTGAAATCTAGTGACATATTTGATCAATTGGCTCTGGTTGAATTTAGGTTAAGTTATATGCTGTCTTCAGTAGTCTTACCTATTCCTTTTTATTAGTATTTGTATATATGTTATGTAAAGTAGAGGTAGTTTTATCCTTGTTCTAAATTTGAAAATCTGAAATTTTTAAAAAAATTATTTAAAGTAATCTCTACACTCAATGTAGGGCTCAAACTCACATCCCCAAAATTGAATTGCATGCTTTGTTTTTTTTTTTTTAAATAATTTATTTGAGAGAGAGATCATAAGCAGGGGGGAGAGGCAGAGGGAGAACTGACTCTGCTGAGCAGGGAGCCCGATGTGGGACTCGATCCCAGGAGCCTGGGATCATGGCCTGAGCCGAAGGCTGATGCGTAACCGACTGGGCCACCTAGGCAGCCGAATTGGATGCTCTTCTGACTGAGCCAGCCAGGCGCCCCAAAAATCTGAAATTTGCTTGAATTCTTTGTGTAACCTCCATTGATCTGATAATACTGTTTGTTAGATCTAATGCAGAAGGCAATATTCTGATCATTGGAGACTCTGATAATATTTGGGGCACACTCCTATTCCTAATTCTTTTCTTACCAGTATAGTGTTCTTTAGGGCTCAGTCAGAGTCCTTTTATTTCTTAAAATTTCTTTTCTCAGTAATCACACAACTTCAGTTTCTGTAATTTAAACTCTTGACCATCCCAACCTTTGGTTATTTTTTTAATCTGGACACATAGTTCCAGGAAGTCTTGCCCAATAGTTAGAATATAATTTTTTCTTTATTTGTAACTCCATCCCTTCAAAAAAAATTTTTTTTCCCTGTTAGATTTTCATATCTAATGGAGTGGGTACTATGTCTCTAGAATACCGAGTTTTAAAACTTTTTAGTTCTTTTCTGCTTTTTCTGGTATTAATAATTCTAGATTCTACCTAGTTTTAGGTCTCTGTTTGCATGGCACTCTGCTACATGCTTATCACATGCAAAGGATGAATCTTACCTTCAAAGTGCTACCAGCGGGTGAATGGATCATGTCAGTAGTATTATCTGGTAGCACCAGTGTGTCCTGAATTCTTTCTTCTTGGGTCCTACTGTTGCGATTCTAGTTTATGTACTTTTTTTTTTTTTAAACAATGGTTAGATGCCATGCAGTGGATGGCGATTCCTTAACTATATATGTGTTGTAAGGACTGAGGGCCTGTTCCATCCTTGTCAAGGGGAGTTTTCCTTTTATACAACACGTAGTTCTTATACTTCTTAACACTTACCTAGACAATATATGCTCTTGACTCACTTCTGTGATTCTCCAGCTATTTTATATATACTCTGGTAGTTTTGATTGTATGATGCCTGATAAAAGCCTTTGGTGATGCTCCATCACCCTTTTGTCTTCTCATCCCAGGTTTTTAAGGCTGTTTGAACAAGAACCTACCCATTTCCAGTCATATTTTTTACAGCTCTCCCCTGCACAGGTCAGCTGAACAACTGTTTTCAGTTAGATACAGAGTAAGGTTTTGCAGAAAGGGCCGCAGGAGCAAAAACACAAGGAAAGGGCAAGATTATATGTGCAGATGAGGGCAGGTCACTTTGTAAACCTAAAAAGTAACTATGTCAGTGTTGGAGAGGCATGTTTTCTTTAGGGATCCCAGGCCGTGTTGTATATGCTATATGATATGCTTTATTCCTGTTCAATTATTTTAGCAACTGGTCTTATATTGAATAAACAGTTGTACTTTTTTGTTTAAAATGAGTTACTTTAAAAAAAAAATCTCATTAAGCTAAATAAAAATTATTTCTGTTTGTTCAGTGAAATAGTAAATATATTCCCAATCCAGATATTTGTATTTTTTACTAAATTTATCGTGGAAATTAACAGTTTATAAATTGTTAACTTTAATCCTATTTAAGCCTTAGTGTGCAGCAGGATGTTGAACCAAATCTACTTTGGGTGTGAAGAAAGTGATGCATTTAATGCTAATAAACTGTATTTCATATTTTAGAAATGTATTTTTAGTGTGCTAGTAAGTAGTACAACTGAAGTCGAAATTGAAGGTTTCATATGTAAGTAGAGGGGTTCTGGTGTGGTGGAAAAAGCCCTAGGTTGGGAGTGAGGAGGCTTGAGAACCATTTTCTAGTCTCAAGTCTCAATTCTGGCACTGAACTAACTGTATCCTTGGACAACTAGCTTATTTAATTTCAAAAATAAGCAGTTTGGATTTGGTCAGGCACATCCTACCTATACAATTCTATGATTCAAATCTACTCAGAAGGAAAAATTGAATATATTGATTACGCTGCTGTTTATAATGCTGTGATGTCAACTCATGTAAATATAAGCATTATATATTTTTAAATTTGGAAATACAAATATGTATTATAAGTTATTTTTTACTAGGTGTATTTTTTAGGAGATATACATAGAATAATTTCCATAGATACAAATTGGAAAGAGTAAATCGCTGTACTTTTTTCTTTTTTTTTTTTTTTTTAATATTTATTTGATAGAGCACGAGTGCACAGTTGGTCAGGGCAGAGGGAGAGGGAGAGAGAAACTTCAGTGGGGCTTGATCTCATCACCGTGAGATCATGACCCTGAGCCGAAACTAAGAGAGTCAGATGCTTAACTGACTGCGCCACCCAGGCACCCCTCACTGTACTCTTATATAATATTTTACACATGGCTTTTTTCTAGTGGGTGTCAACATTTTTAGGAAATACAACAGTGAATTTTTTTTTTGGTATCGTTTTAGTTTCAAAGTAAGATGTAGCCTTTCCAGATATGGAAATGCAATCATAGCCTTAATTCCTACATGGATAATCTTAAATAGTTGTTTATAATTTGTACTTTTCTTAGAGGATCTTAAGATCAAAGGGGGAAGGACTTAAGTTGGTAAATTCTGTGAACGAAAGGGGTTTTGTCCCACCTTCCTGTGTATGTATTTTTCTTTGATTTGGTAGTAATTGTTTTTTTTGCTTTGTACAGACTCAAATCCAGTACCTCAAGCAAGTCCAGCAGCCTAGCGTTGCCCAACTGAGATCAACAATGGTAGACCCAGCGATCAACTTGTTTTTCCTAAAAATGAAAGGTGAACTGGAACAGACTAAAGACAAACTGGAACAAGCCCAAAATGAACTGAGTGCCTGGAAGTTTACGCCTGATAGGTAAACAAATCATACTCCCCAGTCAAGACTTCCCTGACAGTCCCACTACGAGAAAGCTGTGGTGGGACAGCCAAGTACTCGTTTCCACACCAAGACTCAGACTTTTTGAGCCAAAAAAAGCCACATTCTTATACTATCCAGCTTGTAATGGTTAATGTAAAACTTACCAGATGAACCTTGTGTTTCAGCTTTTTTCTCTTCCCCCTCCCCTTGCTTCAGAGGCCTGATGGCGTCGGACTATTCCGAAGAAGTGGCCACCTCCGAAAAATTCCCCTTCTAGAACATGTAGACACTTGAGAAATGTTTCTGTTTGAAGAAAATAGAGGGAGAAACAGAAGTTTTAAGTCTGTGGCACACTGTGTCTTCAGACAGTTTGGAGGAATGAAAACCTAGAGATTTAAAATCATGAATTGAACATGTAAAATTCCAGTAAAATGTAAAAATGGAATATGCATCGCTCTTAACCTTGAGCATAGTGACTTAGAGACACTGTATATCAGTTTTGCCAATAAGACTGTGGACTTCGTGATTGTTGTTGAACTTCTGGGTCAAAACTCAAATGAGGTGAATTTTGCCTTTTAAAGAGTTTATTTGCTAAGAACCAATTTAATAATAGTCACGAGAGAATCAAATAATAGATGTCAGTACAAGTAGTTCATATATTTAACCATTTAGTTTGGGGCTCTATATTACTTGATTGAGCCTTAAATCAATGTGGTTTTAATCAATGGTTTGTTCTTTGAATGGTTGCTAATGCTGTAGATAATCTTATTGAGGACTGTACAAACAAAGGTGTGGTATCAAACTTCAGGTTGAAACTGTTTGAAGCATTATAAACATTCATTTCACTACTAGATTGTATAAGGATATTGGCTGTGATGAGACTCACTGCATTATTTTTTTTAGTAGTGAAATTAAATCCCCATTCCATTCAACAGGCACATGTTGAAAGAGCATTGTCGTTGGTGTTAATGGGGGAATGTGTTTCCTTCATTGTATTTGGGCCTTTTGTATTGCACTCTTGATATTAAATTAAATGTGCCTTGAAATAGTTGTTTTTTTTTTTTTTTTAAGTTCAAGGAATACTATGATGATTTTGTTGTACTTTTAACATTTTGATTTGGGGGGCTGTGGAGAGCAGATTGATTTTGGAAAAATTGTTGCTGTGCTCTTCAAAGTGAAGGAAAAGGCTGTGTCTCATTTTTAAAGACCTACGTTTTTCCAGCTGGTATCATAAAAGACAAGGAGACTTGACACTTGTTACTTTTTGACACCTTGTCCCAGGATATTGCAGTAGAAATTAATGTGGGACAGCTTCACAGGGTGCCTACCAGAAGATTGGGGAAATAATGTATTGGAACTGTGGGCTGGCCTAAGTGAGACATTTTGTGAATTGAAAAAAAGGTATAGTGATCATTTCTAGCAAATTCATTTGATCATTTAGATAAATGAGGCATTATTTTCTTCATGCTTCCATCCAATCCTGGAGGTGAATTTTTTTCGTCAGATCATTCTATAAGTCACCAGTGCGAATTTTCACTTGGTGATAATGGAGTCTAAGATGAGTGGAAGATATATGTTCCAGATTGTCCCAACGTTTAAGTGCAGTTTTAACAAGGGTGACTTAAGTTCTCTCTTAACCATTCAAATCAATTGTAAGTATCTTGTATGTTTGTGCTTTAGGGAACTGATTGTGGGGCAGAGGGTGGGTTGAAGAAGTGGTTTGTGTGACTTTACAGCAAGAAATCCGCTTCTAAAATTCTCACTATTTGTGGGGTTGGAGGGTAAGTAACCAAATCTGTTTGAAATTAGCTTATTGTGCCACATTAAGGCATTTGCATATATTTTATGCCATTTAAGATCACAGTAGAAATGGCCTACGTATTTTTAGTAAGTCAAGAAATAATTCATAAAATGTATTATGAACATGTACTCAGATTTATTAGCTAGCATCTTTCTTCCCGCTTAGGTAAGAGTCACTGTGAGGTCTGTGGATTTTTTTCTTCTTACTGTTAAAAACGTTTTTTAATAAGTTAATACAGGCTCATGTGTAAAATTGGAACAGCATGAAGAAAGATGGAGACAAAAAGTGAGAGTCACTCCTGGATGTGACCTTTCCTTCCCCAATCTGTTCTCCAAGAGCAGTAACCACTGCTAAGTTTCTTGGGTATCATCAAGATTATGCATATACAGTCATTTTATAGATACCGATTTTAAACAAATGTGAACGTACATAACATAGATGATTGAAGCTTGGCGTCCCCCCTCCCAACACACATTTTATCCCTTTCACAGTTTTTTATCTTTTAAGTACATTTAGATTAATTTTTAATGGTTACATAATATTTTCTTTGTATTAATAAATCATAATTTAATCACCTGTAAATGGATTTTTGTTCTGTAAAGAATAGGCTATAAACGGTACTATAAATACATCATTAACGTGAAACAGTGCTCAGTCAGTACTGTGTTTGGAATAATTAAAATAGAATGGGTTGTGGGTCCCCCCCCACATACACACACTTTCTTACTCTGTTTTAATTTTGAAAGAGAAAGATTGAGTTATCTTCTCTGCTTTAGTTAAAATATTCCATACATGTAACACTGCATATATTTTAAGAGCGATCTATTTCAGTTGTTTTGACAGTTCTGTTTTGCATTTAATCATTTAGGTAATTTTGTGTACACCTCTCAGATATCTTGGCCCCCTTCCTTGTGATTATAAAGCAATGTATAGTGTCTGTTCTTTTTCATAAATCTTTCTCTCAAACTGTTTCCTTTCATATTTTCTTTGGAATTATTTGATTTTAGGAATGGGTTGGGGGGGTTTGTAATTAAAGAAAATTATTCCAAAGACAGTTACTTGTAATTGAACTCTTCTCATTTTGGGGGATGTGATGAACACAACATAAATCTTATATGACATGGTAAAATGACAAAATATGTAAAGAACAGTTTTGTTAAGACTTGTAGAAGTGATAGGATTATCTTAGAGCAGGCCTTTATAAAAAGGTACTACAACTATGAATGAAACATTTTTTTGCATTCACTTTATGATAGACTTTATATGAGATTAAGTTAGGTCACAAATTACTGGTTTTACAGTATTTTTTTCTGCTCTCAAATTCATAGAAGGATTTTCAGGTTAGTTGGAGAACGTTGATGCTATATAGACTTTGTGTAAGAAAACAAAATTATGGGAGCATGGACAGTAAGGTGGGAGGAGTGCCACTACCTGACAGTGGTACCTCTCTCTGAACTCCCTCGTGAGACTTCTAAACTGTTCATTGGAGGCCAAAGTCTGAGGGTGCTAATGGGAAATGGCGGGGAGGGGAGTTGTCTGGAGCTACAGTTGCAATGAACAAGAACACCAGCTAAAGTTGCTATATAGAGAATAAAACCCTTAGCAAGTGCTTTCACCTGAGGCTGCTTTGAGCAGCAGTAACCCAGGTTTTACTGTACCACAGATAAATTTAAATTACCAACTTTTGCTTGAATTACATTAGGGTAGGATATGTACTATGGGTAAAAAAAAAAACACCTTACAACATGGAGTCAAAAGAATGAGAATCATTTACAAAATGCTCTCATTTTAAGTCTGCAGGCCTTTGGTAATCAGGTTCAGATGCATTCTGAAGTGATATATCAGACGGGTGAAAGCCCCGGTAGGTGAAGGAAAGAAAGTGTCAGCAAAAAAATTCTCTAACCAGTTAGGTTAGGTCTTTCTGAACTTAACACCATCAGAAGAGTATCAGACTGTCCCTGGTGGAGCATGTGACTCTTGATTTCGGGGTTGTGAGTTCAAGCACCACATTGGGTGTAGAGCCCACTTAATTTTTTTTTTTAAATATCAGGCTGTCCTAGTCAAGTATCAGGTAACATCACAATTATGTACTTAAATCAGATCCCTTTAAAAGTGATCATTTCTCTTGTTATCGTTGAGTCTAAAGAAAAGGCAAAGTTTCATTGAGGACTGTTACCAAGGCTTTTGATTGCATTTTTGCAGTTGCTGTGTATGTGTGTGTAGGTTCTATAGAAGGTTGCACTAATACTTGGTAACTAATTTGTGGAAAGTTTGGTGCTCCTAATTTGGCAGATACTTAACATATTTACATTATTTGTGATAAACAACCCCAATCTTATTTTCCTGTTCTAAAGGTAATCTTTTATAACATGGATAAAATCTTAACCACATATCAATATTAAATTTTTAAAAACTTGTGTTACAGTTTAAGACAGCTCAAAAGTATATAAAAAAGTTAAATGAGGGATTAGTGGATGGAAATATTCTTAAGGCTCTTTTTAAAAAGGCTTTTTAGGGGCGCCTCAGTCAGTAGAGCATGTGACTCTTGATCTCAGGGTCATGAGTTCAAGCCCCACGTTGGGTGTAGAGATACTTTAAAAATATTAAAAGTCTCTAAAAACAATTATTGACTATGCCTCATTTACTGCAATAAACATTCTTATGACAGCTGCCTATGAAGAGGCACCCTCATCAAATGCTACTTTTTAGCAACAATAAATATACTCTACGTTATTGCATTTACCTTTTCAAGAACTTTTCTGTTCCATGAAACTAAGTACCTTAGTGTTTTATTAATATTGGTATATCTGAGGTTTGCATTAGTTAACTGGCTTGTTTCCATTTCAAATGATAATTTGGGATGAAAATAGTTATCAGAATCCATTACTAGTGTAATAGAAAATGTGGCCATTTGGGTACTTTTTGTTTAGGGTTTATTTTTGCTGCTGTATTGGCAAAATACTGAAATGCAGAAGATGGACGTGTTCCAGAAAAGAAGATGGTAATTATAGGGAGGCAGCTGCCGTGACAGTTACATTCTGTACGTGTTAACATCTATTGCTGTAATAATTGCAAGCAAACAAGGTTGTAGACACTTGTCTTCATTTTATGATGGATGGCTCTTTCCTTTGCAGCCAAACAGGCAAAAAGTTAATGGCGAAGTGTCGAATGCTTATCCAGGAGAATCAAGAGCTTGGAAGGCAGCTGTCCCAGGGACGTATTGCACAACTTGAAGCAGAGTTGGCTTTACAGAAGAAATATAGTGAGGAGCTTAAAAGCAGTCAGGATGGTAAGGGTTTTTTTGAAAAGTTTGGTTAACTTTGCACTGGCTTTAAAAAATTTGCCAGGCATGAATATTAATAGATTAGATTCTGTATGTACTAATCTGTGCCAGTGGTCCTGAAAAATTACAAATGAAACATTTCTAGTTGAGTCAGCAAAGCCATTTAATTTTAGTGGTCCTCCCCCCCACACACACACTCTTGTTTATTGTGCAAATTTCATAAGTTTTTGGTTTTTGGGGGGGTGGAATTTGGTGAAAGGCTGTTTATTACTAAGGCATTACATATATAAATTCAATATTTAAAAGGGGGTTATCTTCACTTAACCAATATTCTAACTGTAAGTCTTAGAAGTATTTGGCTATTTCCAGTGGTCTAAAAATACAGAATTAATTGTACCTGTTAAGGTCCTGTTTAGTGAATAAGATGTAATATTTAAATTTGCTAAAGATAAACTGGACTTAATTGTCAGCCACTGCCGTCCCCCTTCTTCCCCCGCCTTTTTTGGGGGGGCAAGTGTAGCTGTATCCCCTCTGTTTTTTCTCTTTTTGAGGAAGATGAATAGTAACTAAAATATCTGAACTCTGGAAATAAAATTGAAAGTTAAGGGGTGCCTGCCTTTGGCTCAGGTCATGATCCCAGGGTCCTGGGATCAAGCCCTGTATCAGGCTCCCTGCTCAGCGGGGAGCCTGCTTCTCTCTTGTGCCCTCTGCTTGCTCTCTATCAAATTAATACAATTCTAAAAATAAATAAATTGAAAGTCAATATATTTGATAATTGCAAAGATCAGTAGTCAATATGATACCTTTTAACGTACCTTTTCAAAGTGATAGTTATTAGCTCTTAATATTTGTAAACATAGTGACTAGGAGATTTTGTATAGTAGTCAAGGACTTTCCCCTCTCCCAAGCCTTTTTAGGACTTAATGGACATGTGTATTTTATCAGTTTTTAGCAGTTATTTTCTCTAATTCTTGTTTTCGTTATAGCATAGGCCTCTTTGGAGTGTTAGAGTAGAGGACCCACTGCTCCCTAGGGCTAAACCTGCTGTGGAGCTGAGACAAACACTGGCTGGGGGGGTAAGGAGAAAGGGAACCAGCCATGTGGGCCCCAGGTAAACATGTGGAATGGATTTGGGGGATTATAATCAGTTGTATGTGGCTAGATGGTTTGAATCAGTTTTAATTTGGTTGCTTTAAGGTATTTTAAGCATGTCTCCCCCACTCCCCACCCCCGAAAAACCCAAACTCATTCTTAAATGGCTATTCTTAAATTGCAAGCAAAAATTTTAATTAAAATATTTCGTGATTTTTAGAATTGTATTCGTTCACTTAAACATGTATTGACTGGCTTTGTGACAGACACTAATATTTTAAAATATGTTCTAAATCTTTAAAAAAATAAAATATGTTTAAGAGATATTAAAGTAGGTTTGACTCTCCTTTGCACAGAACTGAATGACTTCATCATTCAACTTGATGAAGAAGTAGAGGGTATGCAGAGCACCATTCTAGTTCTTCAGCAACAACTGAAAGAGACTCGCCAACAGTTGGCTCAGTACCAACAGCAGCAGTCTCAAGCTCCAGCCCCAAGTACCAGCAGGACTACATCTTCTGAGCCTGTAGCACAGGCAGAGGCCACAGGTAAAGACTGCAGTCGGCTGGCCAACGGACCAAGTAATGGCAGTTCCTCCCGGCCGAGGACGTCTGGGTCTGGATTTCACAGGGAGGGGGACACAGCCGAAGATGACTTTCCTTCTTCTCCTGGGAATGGTAATAAGGCCTCCAACAGCTCAGAGGAGAGAACTGGCAGAGGAGGTAGTAGTTACGTAAATCAACTCAGTGCGGGGTATGAAAGTGTAGACTCTCCCACGGGCAGTGAAAACTCTCTCACACACCACTCAAATGACACAGACTCCAATCATGACCCTCAAGAGGAGAAAACAGTGAGTGGGAAAGGTAACCGAACTGCGGGTTCCCGCCACGTTCAGAATGGCTTGGACTCAAGTGTAAATGTACAGGGTTCAGTTTTGTAATATTTTTTCCAGCAAATTTTTATACAGTGTCATTTAATTTGGGAGAGGATACTGTCCAGGAAATTAATGCATACTTTTGTCACAATTTGCCTTTTTTTGTGGGTGTGGTTTTTTTTTTCTCCTCCTCCCCCCTTTTTTTTCCCTCCCCTTCTTTGCTTCAATACCTCTGCCACTTCGGAAATTGTAACAGTTAATTACCTTGAATGTTGCTAAAAGGACATTTTGTGTAGGGTCAAGTTATTTTTATATGAGTTCATGTGAAGTTGTAAATGGAAATCTTTCCTTAAAGTATAACACAATGCTGTCTGTATAAATATGTGTCTCCTAGAACCTGTGCTGTGGAAGGGCATTCTTACTCATGCTGTTACTATATTTACGCACCATTCAGACTTGTTAGAGTAGATGTGGGTTTCTGACTGCCAAGTTTGCCCAGTACAGTAGTTTTATCACTAAAAGTTGGACTTGCTGATGGAGTCCTATAGTAGTTTCAGTGTTAGATACAGTTTTTTCCACCATACATCTGTGCATTTTCTCTTTAGGTGACTGAATGTTTAAGAAATTTGTGTGCATAGTTACTCAGTTTTTATGAACTGTTGTATCCTGTTAATGCATATTGCTCTGTGACTCCAGTAGATCTTACCTGTACTGACCAAACCTAAATAAAGATTTTTATTGTAACCGCTTGCATTCGTTTTTTTATTTGTTTGTGTGTTTAACTGTTGTCATTTATTTTCATTGAATTGCTGAATTTCTACTCATTATCCTTCAACATACCACAATGGTGAAGCTTATGTTTATGCATCAATTTTGATTGTGCACATAATTTTTAAAAAAGGTATGCTTTAGGGCGTTTGGCTGGCTCAGTTGGTGGAGCATGGAACTCTTGATCATAGGTTGTGTGTTACAGCCCCACATTGGGTATAGAAATTACTTAAAAAAATAAAATCTTTAAAAACAAGTATGCTTTGGGGCGCCTGGGTGGCTCAGATGGTTGAGCGTCTGCCTTCCGCTCAGGTCATGATCCTAGGGTCCTGGGATTGAATGCCACATCGGGCTCCTGGCTCAGCAAGGAGCCTGCTTCTCCCTCTCCCTCTGCCTCTCTCCCTGCTCATGCTTTCTCTTCTCTCTCTCTGTATCTCTGTGTCTCAAATGAATAAATAAAATCCTTAAAAAAATAAAAAAAAACAAGTATGCTTTGTTTTGCAAAATGAACATGGAATTTAGGACTATAAATGTTTTTTGTGACTTGTAAAAATAATTATAAAATATTCAGATATTTTCAGTATAAAGAAAAGTATTAGAAGAAAATAGTTACGTATTAGTTTTTAGTTTGAAAAGTAGAGTTTTTGTGAAATGATTCAGGTATCTGTATAGTCAATGATTTTTATTTTTTTTTTTTAAGATTTTGACAGCACAAGCAGGGGAAGCATCAGGCAGAGGGAGAAGGAAAAGTAGGCTCCCCACTGAGCAGAGAGCCCGACGTGCTTGATCCTAGGGACCCCAAGATCATGACTGGAGCCGAAGGCAGACACTCAACAGACTGAGCCATCCAGGTGCCCCAGTGATGTTCATTTTAAAACATTGGCCACATTCAGGTCATGATCTCAGGGTCGTGAAATTGAGTCCCACATTGGGCTTGCGCTTATCACAGAGTCTGCTTGGAGTTTGTCTATCCCTCTTAACCCTCTCCCCTCTGCTTGCTCGCTCGCTTGCTCGCTCTCTAAAATTAGTCTTTAAAAATAAAATTAGCCACTGCTCTTGAGTTAACTAATAACATACCTGCTGATACTACATGGTAAGGCTGTGGGTTGTTAGAATAAAGGAGAAAATGTATTTAAGATGTTTTGAAGACTCAAGTTGGTTTCATTGTCTGATTTTAAACATTAAGTATCAAAGTGTGTGGTATGGAATGGCTTTAGAATCTGTAGCTTTTCAGATATGTGGTTGAGATGAAATGTGATTTCTGTTGAAAATATTTTCTTGTTTTAGGTATTGTAACAAAGAACCTCAGAAGGTGGAGTTAACGGCACTTGAAACAGGTACAGCTTATTTGAAAATAGCTCCTGTGTTTTTGCTTGTTTAACTGGCATACAGGTATATCTTGTCTTCATTGGTGTGTTTAAGATAACTGCACTTCCTGAATTTTGATTAGCCTCTTGTGTAGTCTCAAGTAAATAGATTCTACACAATTTTAAATACATTTACTTAGGATAATTAAACATTTTGGTGTATATTAAAATACTAAGTATTTTCCCCATTATAAAGTACTTTTGACTTTGGTTTTTCTTATGTACGTCCTTTTTTAACTTGCCCAATTTAAACCAAAATGGAATTTCTCTTTCCTTTGATGTTCTGTAATCCTTGGTGTACAGTAGGAAATTAATTTTTCAACTAGTGATAGAATTTTATGACTAAATTTAATATAGACCTGTTGTCTGTCATTACTCATTTTGAAGTTTCTGATGCATCTGTCTTAGTTGATGAGTAACTTGGGCAGAGAGAACTTTGGATTGTGCAGAGTCAGTATTCTTCATTTTTGGAATTGGATGCTTTTTTTGCTGGTATAACTATGATAAGAGAGGTGGTAAGTCATAATCCAGGATGAGCAGGTGGACTCTGGAGCAAATGGATTTGAATCCTGGCTTTACTACTTAACCTGCTTCATGGCTTGGGCAAACTCCTTTCTCCCTCTGTGGCTCAGTTTTTTCCTGTAAATTGCATTAAATGAGTTAACACATGTAAAGTGCTTACAGCAGTGCCAAGCACACAGTGCTCAGTAGATGTTAGCCATTGCTATTATCTCAAAGTTCCAGTCCTGATGATAGACCATCTCTGTTGATCAAACTACTTCAAATATAAATTTGTATTATTTGGTAGAAAAGATGGAAGCTTAGTTTAAATGGATTGTGATGTCTGAGATGTAAAAGTGAAAAGCTGTTTACTTCCTGTTAAAAGTGTATTACTTCTCTTTAACTGGTACAAGTGAGAGTGCTGAGGCATTCTTTAGATGACTCCTGGAAATGGAGAATCCCACCATTTGGCAAAAGCTTGAGTGTACTGCCAAAGAAGGTTACTTTTAAGGGCAGTCAGTTTGGGTAAAACCTAAAAAGTAAGATAGTTTTGATGTCTCTACTTTAGCATTATTCCAGGGAGATTTGTACTATGAAGATAGTTAAAAAAAAAAAAAATGCCTTAACATTTTTGATATCTATTGAATACTTAACATGCCAGAAACTGACACATATTTTATATATGCAATTTTACTATCACCCCCTGTGAGAAGAGGCACTTGTCTGTTTTACAGAACAGGAAATGGGTTTAAAAGGGTTAAGTGATCACCCAAAGGTTTTTTAAGTGTTGGGTCAGCGCTCTAGGGTGCTGTCATCAAAGCTTCCTGGACAATACCTGCCTCAGAGCTGGCAGCAGAAGCATGTCTTGATTCCAAGAGCCCAGGCTTGTTGCTGTGTCCTCCTGCCTCGTCCTCTGTAGTAGGAGGAAGAACTGTGCTGGAGCTGAGCGTGACATTTCGCAAGCAGTCTGAATGGTTGTGCCAAATATGTAGGAGCTGGAAACAACCAAATGAACCAGCAATGCGGTGATGGGGGAAAAATGCAAATTATAAAACTTCTGAATGTAGTTGAAGATGCTGGATAAAGTAAGAGGGTTTAGTTAAGAATAGTCTTAGAAGTGGTTTGACTTGAAGGACATACCAGTTTGTGGACAAGAGGGATGAGAACATTTCATGAAGGTGTGGCATGATTGGAGGGTGGTGTACCAGTTGCCATCTCTTCACATAAGGTTCAGTGGATGCTGCTGCTGGAAAGGTGGTAAAGAGAACAAACGTAACCATGCTTGGTACAGAGGGCTCACTAGATGTTCGTTTTCTTGGCCTCTCAGCTATATTTGATGCAACTGAGCACTCTAGTTTCTAGGACGCTTCTGCAAACAATTTTGCAAAGCCATTCTTTCTCACGATTTTCAGATATTCCTTATTTCTCGTTAGTAGCAGTTTGTCCTCTAGACCAGTCATTGCCCCCTCCTCTGTTGATGCTTTCTTGGGAGTTTACTTATCCCGGTGGTTATAATGAACACTTCTTACAACCCTGGATGATACTACCTTTGACCTGGAGCCATCCTGGGGGAGTTGTGCCAGGAAAGAGTGGAGCTTACCCCTGTTGTCAAGAGTGCACAGGAAACTAGCTGTGGCCAATCCACAGTGTTGAGTCATTGCTCCCTTCAGACAAACCAGGGGGTTTGCTGCATGGGAGGTTGGGGGATTCTACCTTCTGGCTTAAATCTGGCCTGCACTCCTGCAACCCTGTTTGTGACACTTAACCAAGAACGGTTGCAAGGCCCCTTCAGGAGAAACTGGCTCAGTAGCACTGATATAGCAGTGGCCCCTCACTTGCACTTGGACATTATGGTGGCTACCCACCCACTCTACCAGCCTAGGTAGCATATGATCGTAGATCTAGATGCCATTTTTAAAATGATACTCTTCTTTTGCCTATTTGTTATTCTTAGTTCCTATCTGGCCCATACAAAGCTCTGAATAGAGCTTTTTGAGCAACTGTAATGACTCCCCTGAAGACAGGTGCTTGTGTAGCCCCTCAACAGACGCAAGCAATTATCCTCTCAATTTTTGCTCTTGGTTCTTGATAGAGCCTCCAGGTAGGAAACAGTTGAATACATTCCTTGCATCCCGAAGAATATATTCATATTCATTCATGTGTGTTAGGCACTGGGCATAGAGAATATATAAATATTCATTCATATTTAATGCCTGCAATGTGTTAGGAGCTGTGCATAAAGCAGTATAACAAGATGATCTTGCAAAGCTTATGTAGTCTACTACAGGAGACAGATGAAACTAGGAATTTTAATATCTGGTAAGAAGACAAGTTAGGTAGATGATGCCAAGGGGCACCAAAGGCAGGAGATAGGAAGGCTTCCTGGAAGAAGTGATGTCTAAGTGGAGCATGCTTGCTACCCAGTAGATTGGTTGACAGAAGATAAGTTGCACTGCTAATTTTTTGAACGGAGATTAAAGAATAAAGGCTGGAAGAGGTAGATACAATGAGTTTGGTTTAGATGTGTTAAACTTGATGTGCTTGTGGGGAATTTTAATGGAAAGGGCATCCGCTCAGGATACAACTCGATTTCAGAGTGGTCAGCATATAGTGGTAACTGAAGCCATGGGAGTCACTGGTATTACCCAGAGTGCTGGTGCAAAGTAACAACCTTGGGGAATATATTAAGGGGCAGTCAGAGTAAGCCCACAAAGGGGACTGAGTAGCCAGAGATGTAAGGGGACGCGGGGATAGAACAGAGCCTGAAGCCAAGGCACAAGTTCCATACATTCCTAGATTGTGCTGTTTTGGGACAGGGACCACATGGCAGAAAGAAGACTCTTAGATTTGCTGCTGAATTCTTAGGGAGGACTGCGGATTCCATCACTATTCCAGACTAAGGATTTCTCCCAAAGAAAACAACTGTTACCCAAGCTATCCTACTAGAGGGCCGATGCTCTGTCTTCTCTGGTTCATTTGGCCCATCCACATACCTCTGCAAAGTCTTAATGTGTCCTAGGACCTAATGAGTTTTCAGTCTACTTGAAAGCTCTTCAGAAGACTTTTCCAGGCTTGGCAGCAGTTTCCCTTGCACAACATTGTGACAAAGTTCTCTTGCCCCAGTGTTCTCAACAAGCACTGCCTGCCTAGAAACCCCTTTCCTTCCTATCGTACCCAAAAATCTTACTTTCCTCCCAGGAATTCTGTGTGGATAAATCAGGATGTTCTCAGTGGCCTGTGACACAATAGCTTGTCTAACTCAAGCTGGCCTAAACAAGAAGGAGTATTTGTCTCACGTAGTTGGAAAATCAGAGGTTGAATTCAGATGCTGAACTTAGGGTTGACCTCAGAGATGCCCTCAAAGGCTGTACTCTTTCCACCTCTACTCTGCTGTCCTCAGTGTGTTGGTCTTGCCAAGGGTCATGCTGGCTCCACTCATACTCAAAAGGTGGATGCAGCCGTTCCAGGCCTCACACCCAGACACTGTCCGAAGGAAAGGATGATCCATCCTTCTTTCTATTTCTTAGAAGTGAGACTATTGTTCCCAGAACGAAGCCAGCAAACTTCCTTCACCCTTCTGTTGCAAAGATTGGGTCACATATCCATTCAGTAAAATGGATGTTGGGACTCAATCATCATAACTGGATCTATGGAAAGAGGTGAAAAGTATCAAGTCTAAATCCATGATGTTCCAGCTACCGCCGATTACCCCACCCAGGTGTTGACTCAAACACACCTTGCCACTATTGATAATCGGTGATTGTTCAATGTTAATTATTCAGAAAATTAAGAGTTTTAAATTTTTTCTAAGATTTTATTTGAGAGAGTGCATGGGTGCACGTGAGCAAGGGGAGGGGCAGAGGGAGAGACTTTCAAGCAGATGCTGCGCTCTTGCAGAGCCCATCTCAGGGCTTACTCTCACAACCCTGAGATAATGACCCGTGCGGAAACCAAGAGTCAGATGCTTAACCAGCTGAACCATCCAAGCACCCATAACGATTTTAGTTTTACGTAATCTCTACCCTCAGTGTGGGGCTCGAACTGATAACCCCAAGTTTGAGTTGCATGCTCTGCCAATGGAGCCACCCCAATTGAAATATTTAAGTTTCCGTATCTGTGGCGGACTCTAATTTCTATATGGGGTCTTATGCAGCCCTTGGGGATTGCTAAAGCTTTTGGATAGCATCATGAAAATTCATTATTATTTATTAATGCATTAAGCCCCTACTGTGGGTCCAACACTGCCCTGAGGGCTAGAGAGAAGACAAAGAAAGAGCTCTCTCTGGAAGACTGTGGGTATGTCCAAGAGAAAACACCCAAACCTGAGGCTGAAAAGCGGGTTACTGTTACTGGAGGAAATGTTTTGGTCTGTAGGACTGACACCCCGACTTCCTCACCCATCAGCGCTGGAGCTGATCTGCCAGCATAATTATAAGGCAAATGGTGCCAACCCCGCAGGAATGCACGGAAAAGGGTTTGCCCAGAGGAGAACCAAGTTAACCTCTAATGAATGGGTGATACTGGCGCCCAGGCAAACGGAGAGGAGCTTTCGAAGCCACCAGAGCAGAAGCACACAAAAGAACCGCCCGCAGGCCTGCAGCTGCAGGATTCGTACCCACATTCTCACCCCTGGGATCCGAGTCCTGGGCTGAACGTGGGGTACTACTGTCACCGCCACTTTTCACTGACTCGAAAAACACTTCAGTTCAAAAAAACCCTACGCTTGCCACCCAAAACAAAACGTCAAGACAAACTACAACACCGGGGTGTTCGGGTAAGTGTCTGAGGTGAGGTCGGGGCGCATCTCGGCCTGGGGCCCGGGGGGCCCGTCCGCCACCGGGGCCCCCTCACGGCCCACCTCACCGCCACGCGCCCCGCCGTCCTGCCTGCGCACGGGCGCCCGCGGAGACGGAGGCGGGGCAGCCTGCGGCTCCGCCCCCCGACGCGGCCCGTCAGCGGCCGAGCAAGGTTTTGCTTCACTCGCCCGCAGCGTCAGGCCGGCAGCAGCTCGAGAAGCGGTCGTGCGGCAGCATGAGTGCAGGCTCTGATCCCGTGGTCATCGTCTCGGCGGCTCGGACCGCCATAGGTAAGTGGCCGGCGGCGGTTCAGCCGCGGGGACCCCGGAACCCCTGGGATGCCCCGGAACAGGCACCCCGCGCCTTCTCGGGCCTGCCGGCGGGCAGCCCAACCCCGTCCTCGCCCGGTGAGGCCTACTCCGCTTCACGTGCTCTGATTGGGTCCCCGGGTAGAACCACCGTGCCGCTCTGCATTCCCATTGGCTGGCGAAGGTAGGCGCTCTCTTTCGAGTCCTCTGGTTGGCCAGCTCCTGGAGGAACCATGTCAGCCCGTGGCCGCAGGGGCGGGGTCGCTGGGTGGTCTGAGCGGAGCCGCGCTGGTGAATGGAGGATTCCTGAGAATTGCCTTCCGATGCGTAGCGCCGTAGAGATTTCAAAGCCCCTGGGCGTGCGGGACCGTGGACCCCTTTTGTTAGGGAAGCGTGGGCCGAGTCCGTCCGCTGGCACTTGGGAAACGGATGCGGGGGTTTCCCGCCGGTCCGCTCGGGACCCGCTCGAGCCGCGCTCGGCCCCCTCCTCATCGCCCGAACCTTCCCTTCTTCCCCAGGCTCCTTCAATGGTGCCTTAGCCACCGTCCCTGCCCATGACCTGGGCGCCGCCGTCATCAAAGAAGTCCTGAAGAGAGCCGCTGTGGCTCCCGAAGAGGTGTCGGAGGTCATATTTGGACACGTTTTGGCAGCAGGTAACTCCTCAGAGATCCCGGCGGAGGTCAGGTTCATTGGAAGCAGCCCTTCAACACCCTCTCACACCCCCCGCTCCCGAAACTTAAGTCTTAACTCACGGAGTTCCGTCTGTTGGGATTCTTCTGTTGCCCCCCCGCCAAGCCCCCGCCACTAGCGGCTGTCCGGCTCAGCACCCTGCGACTTTCCTAGGCGTTTCCCGATGAACCTAGACTAGACCACGGGCCTCCATTACCTTTTCCATTCTTTAGAACGAGGCCCAGCCTCATCCATCAGAGTATACACGGCCCTCCGTATGCCCCTGAAGTGTCACGCATTTAGCAAAAATGTATGAATTCTTCCTTTGTGCCCTGCACTGTGCTAGGTGCTGCGGAGAGTGCTCCAACAGCACAGGTCAAGTCCTTGCCCCCAGGCCCCATAAGGCTCACTTCCTGCTCCTCACAGGGCTGTCACTCCCTGGGTTGGGGACAGGTGAGTCACCAAGAACGCTCCAGTCTCACTTCTGGCTCCCACTGAGTCTGCAGACCAGTGACCACTGACAATTCCTAGTTGGTTATTAACAACTAGATTCATGAGGGGCACTCCTCCTGCTTCTGTTCCCTCTCTCGCTCTGTCTCTCTCTGTCAAATAAATAAATAAAATCTTAAAACAACAACAACAGGGCGCCTGGGTGGCTCAGTCGTTGGGCGTCTGCCTTTGGCTCGGGTCATGATCCCGGAGTCCTGGGATCGAGCCCCGCGTCGGGCTCACTGCTCCGCGGGAAGCCTGCTTCTCCCTCTCCCACTCCCCCTGCTTGTGTTCCCTCTCTCGCTGTGTCTCTCTCTCTGTTAAATAAATAAATAAGATCTTTAAAAAACAACAACAACAACAAACAAACAACTAGATTCATGCTCACTCAGGAGCATAAATTCTAATTGTTCCCAGTGGTAATTGGTAATGCTCACTTACAACCAACTTTTGTCCTTACCCTGAGACCTGGCCCATTCTTTTGTTATATTCACTTTATAGTTTTGTAGTTCCAATTCCTGATTCTCCTTTCTGAAATTGTCCTTAGGGGCTATAAAGTTGGAGCCTACCACTTTCTCATGACTCTCAAGGGCTTTAAAATATGTAATATTCTCAAACTGGCTGCCTTCTGCCCACATCCTCCTTCCTTCCCAGACCCACGATTCAGACTTACTCAGTTGCCATAGGGTCCATCATGCTGGTTTCTCTGTTATCTCCTCCACATCTGTCCTCTCTAGGATCTCCACATTATTATAATACAAATAATAGCTATGTTCATTGAGGACCTGCTGAATGCTGGGCCTTTAAAGCACCCGGCTTAGTGCTTTCATTGCTTTATTGAATCCTGTCAGTAAGTCCGTTGAATCATATTATCCGTTCTGCAAATGATTAAATGAGATTTTCAAGGGCACAGTTTAAAGTGCAGCTAGTATTTGAACCCTCATCTGTCTGACTCCTTAAGCCTAGGTACCCTCCACAATCCTGTAAAAATATTACCTGGGCACCTGCTGTTCTCCAAGCACTATTCTTTCCACTAGGGATAAGCAGTGTTCATATCAGATAGAAATCCTCATTCTCATGGAACTCATATTCTGCTAAATGCCAGGCTATTAGTTAATTATGTGTAACACTCATTTCTTACCTTGAAGATGGGGGTTATGAATAGACACATAATATTTTTATGAAGGAGTTATTTACTTAAATGCATATGTAATTAATTGTAGCTTCAAAAGCAGGAGCCTTAAATAATATCTTTTTTTTAAAATTTTATTATGTTATGTCACCATACAATACATCATTAGTTTTTGATGTAATGTTCCACGATCCATTGTTTTCGTATAACACCCCGTGCTCCATGCGGTACGTGCCCTCCTTAATACCCATCACCGGGCTAACCCATCCCCCCACCCCCTCCCCTCTAGAACCCTCAGTTTGTTTCTCAGAGTCCATAGTCTCTCATGGTTCGTCTCTCCCTCCGATGTCCCCCCTTCATTTTTCCCTTCCTTCTCCTAATGTCCTCCATGTTATTCCTGATGTTCCACAAATAAGTGAAACCATATGATAATTGACTTTCTCTGCTTGACTTATTTCACTTAGCATCATCTCCTCCAGTCCCATCCATGTTGATGTAAAAGTTGGGTATTCATCCTTTCTGATGGTGGAGTAATATTCCATCGTACATATGGGCCACATCTTCTTTATCCATTCATCTATTGAAGGGCATCTCGGCTCTTTCCACAGTTTGGCTGTTGTGGACATTGCTGCTGTGAACATTGGGGTGCATATGGCCCTTCTTTTCACTACATCTGTGTCTTTGAGGTGCAATTGCTGGGTCATAAGGTAGCTCTATTTTTAATTTTTTGAGGAACCTCCACAGTTTTCCAAAGCGGCCGTACCAACTTGAATTCCCACCAACAGTATAAGGGGGTTCCTCATTTCTCCACAACCTCTCCAACATCTGTTGTTTCTTTCCCTGTCCATTTTTGCCCTTCCAACTGGTGTAAGGTGGTATCTCAATGTGGTTTTGATTTGAATTTCCCAGATGGCTAATGATGATGAACATTTTTTCATGTGTCTGTTAGCCATTTGTATGTCTTCTTCAGAGATGTGTCTTTTCATATCTTCTGCCCACTTTTTGACTTGATTCTTTGTTTTTTGGGTGTTGAGGTTGAGAAGTTCTTTATAGATCTTGGATACCAGCCCTTTATCTGTAGTGTCATTTGCAAATATCTTCTCCCATTCTGTGGGTTGCCTCTGTTTTGTTGACTGTTTCCTTTGCTGTGCAGAAGCTTTTTATCTAGGTGAAGTCCCAAAAGTTCATTTTTGCTTTTGTTTCACTAGCTTTTGGAGATGTATCTTGAAAGAAGCTGCTGTGGCCGATGTCAAAGAGGTTACTGCCTATGTTCTCCTCTAGGATTTTGATGGATTCCTCTCACATTGAGGTCTTTCATCCACTTTGTGTTTATCTTTGTGAATGGTGTTAGAGAATGGTCGAGTTTCATTCTTCTGCATGTGGCTGTCCAATTTTCCCAGCACCATTTATTGAAGAGACTGTCTTTTTTCCATTGCATGTTTTTTCCTGCTTTGTCGAAGATTATTTGACCATAGAGTTGAAGGTCCATATCTGGGTTCTCTATTCTGTTCCATTGGTTTATATGTCTGTTTTTGTGCCAATACCATGCTGTCTGGGTGATCACAGCTTTGTAATATAGCTTGAAATCGGGCAACGTGATTGCCCCAGCTTTGTTTTTCTTTTTCAACATTTTCTTGGCGATTTGGGGTCTTTTCTGATTCCATACAAATTTTAGGATTGTTTGTTCCAGCACTTTGAAAAATGTCATTGGAATTTTGATCGGGATGGCGTTGAAGGTATAGATTGCTCTGGGTAGCATAGACATTTTAACAATGTTTATTCTTCTGATCCATGAGCATGGAATGTTTTTCCATCTTTTTGTGTCGTCTTCAGTTTCTTTCATGAGTGTTCTGTGGTTCATAGAGTATAGATCCTTTACCTCTTTGGTTAGGTTTATTCCGAGTTATCTTATGGTTTTTGGTGCTATTCTAAATGGAATCATTTCTCTAATTTCTCTTTCTACAGTTGCGTTGTTAGTGTATAAGAAAGCAACTGATTTCTGTGCGTTGAGTTTGTATCCTGCCACATTACTGAATTGCTGTATGAGTTCTAGTAATTGGGGGTGGAGTCTTTTGGGTTTTCCACATAAAGTTATCATGTCATCTGCGAAAAGAGAGAGTTTGACTTCTTCTTTGCCAATTTGAATACCTTTTATTTCTTTTTGTTGTCTGATTGCTGTTGCTAGGACTTCTAGTACTATGTTGAACAGTAGTGGTGAGAGTGGGCATCCTTGACGTCTTCCTGATCTTAAGGGAAAGGCTCTCAGCTTTTCCCCATTGAAGATGATATTTGCTGTGGGTTTTTCATAGATGGATTTTATGAACTTGAGGAATGTTCCCTCTATCCCTATACTCCGAAGAGTTTTAATCAGGAAAGGATGTTGTATTTTGTCAAATGCTTTTCCTGCATCAATTGAGAGGACCATATGGTTCTTCTCCCTCCTCTTACTAATGTGTTCTATCACATTGATTGTGTTGAACCACCCTTGCATCCCGGGGATAAATCCCACTTGGTCGTGGTGGATGATCCTTTTAATGTATTGTTGGATCCTATTAGCTAGGATTTTGTTGAGGATTTTGGAATCCATATTCATCAGGGATATTGGTCTGAAATTCTCCTTTTTGATGGGGTCTTTGCCTGGTTTGGGGAATAAGGTAATGCTGGCCTCATAGAATGAGTTTGGAAGTTTTCCTTCTGTTTCTATTTTTTTTGAAACAGCTTCAGTAGAATAGGTATTATTTCTTCTTTGAATGTTTGGTAGAATTCCCCAGGGAATCCATCAGGCCCTGGACTCTTGTTTTTTGGGAGGTTTTTGATCACTGCTTCAATCTCGTTACTGGTTTTGGCCTGTTTAGGTTGTCAATTTCTTCCTATTTCAGTCTTGGCAACTTATAGGTTTGGAGGAAGGCCTCCATTTCATCCAGATTGCTCAGTTTATTGGCATATAGTTGTTGATAATTTCTAATAATTGTTTCTATTTCCTTGGTGTTAGTCTGATCTCTCCCCTTTCATTCATAATTTTATTAATTTGGGTCCTTTCTCTTTTCTCTTGGATAAGTCTGGCCAGTGGTTTATCGATCTTACTAATTCTTTCAAAGAACCAACTTGTAGTTTTGTTGATCTGATCTACTGTGTTTCTGGTTTCTAATTCATTGATTTCTGCTCTAATTTTAATTATTTCTCTTCTAATGCGTGGCTTAGGCATCGTTTGTTGCTTTTTCTCTAGTTCTTTAAGATGTAGAGTTAGTTGGTGAATTTGGGATTTTTCTATTTTTTTGAGTGAGGCTTGGATGGCTATGTATTTCCCCCTTAGGACCTCCTTTGCAGTATCCCATAGGTTTTGGACCGATGTGTTTTCGTTCTCATTGATTTCCATGAATTGTTTAAGTTCTTCTTTGATTTCCTGGTTGACCCAAACATTCTTGAGCAGAGTGGTGTTTAGCTTCCAAGTAAATAATGTCTTTTTTTAATTAACTAGCATGCTATGAGTTTAATTCAGGGGTATTTTGATTCCTTTTTTTTTTAAGATTTATTTATTTGAGAGAGAGAGTGTGTGTGCACGGAGAGGGGCAGAGGGAGAGAGAGAAACTTCAATCAGGCTGCTCGCTGAGCTTGGAGCTCGCCTTGAGGTTCAGTCCCAGGGCCCTGAGATCATGACCTGAGCCAGAATTAAGAGCCAGCCGCCTAACCAACTGAGCCACTCAGGCGCTCCTCATTCTGTCTTTTTAATAATTTCTCCTGTATCTGTTTTCAGTCTCAGGGCTACCAGTCTAATCCCAGATACAGAACACCGTGATGAATATAATCTCTAAATTTTTGTCTGTGACCCATGTGCTGGTTTTTGCTAACAGACTCACTGAGGAAAGGTACTAGGTGTGGGTGTATCTGAAATTGGCAATAGAGTGACCATTGTAAAAACATTGATCCTTTGATAATAGACAATGGGTACTGAGAATATTCGAAACTTTCCACTCCATTCCCTTCCCTGCTACGATTATGTGTGTAATGTATTTCTTCCCATTCCCTGAAGGAGGTCCCCACAGTTGAATTATAGAAAGGTATTTGTCAGTTCTGATTTCGTACATGTCTTGTTACATAACCAGTTAAGCAGGTGTGATGAATATCAAGGAAGGGAAGAAGTTTTCCTCTTTAACCCTCTTACCATGCCAGATGTCTTAAGCCATGATCATGGAAGCTCATACCCCTAGTTAGAAACATGAATAATGCCCGAGTTCTGCCCTGTGTTTAGAAGAGAGAGTATGCTTATTCAGGCCCTGTCAGAAGATCACCAGAAGCATGTTTCCTTCTTATGATATTAATAACTTCCTTGTGTAAAAGAAAGCTTATGTCCACAAACAAAGGATAATCCATATTCAGGGGCCCTACTGGCAAGTATAGAGTGGCCATGGGCCTTTTTCTGTCTGGTTGGGAGTGTGGCTTGGGTCAGCTTGACTGGGAAGTGACAGGAGCCCAGTTGTTAATCTGATATCTGTGCCCTTTCATCTAAATATTTTGCCCTTCTCTTTGATTGCTGTGAGGTCTCTGTGTTCCCTCTGCCAGGTTGTGGGCAGAATCCTGTTCGACAAGCCAGTATGGGTGCAGGAATCCCTTACTCGGTTCCAGCATGGAGCTGCCAAATGGTCTGTGGATCAGGCCTAAAAGCCGTGTGCCTTGCAGCCCAGTCAGTAGGGATAGGAGACTCCAGCATTGTGGTTGCAGGAGGCATGGAAAGTATGAGCAAGGTAAGCCTCTGGAGAGATGGCTGTCACTCACCTCTCACTAATAAGCTCATGTCCGTACCATAGCGGAGTAAACTGACCCATAGCAGAGCTGAAACCAAACAGTAAGCCCTGAAAAAATTGATTCAACTTTGAATCCCTATCTGGATGGTTTTATTTTTATTTTTTAAAAGATTTTATTTACTTACTTGAGAGAGAGTGAGCGCATGAGCTGGGGGGCAGGAGGGGAGGGGCAAAAGAAGAGGGAGAAGCAGGCCCCCCACGGAACAGGGGGTTTGACACGGGGCTGGACCCCAGGACCCCGGGATCGTGACCTGAGCCCGAGGCAGACCTTGACTGACCGAGCCCCCCAGGCGCCCCTCTACCTGGTTGTTAATTAGTCTTCCAAGTTGCACGGGAGATCCAGGTTGTAGAAAAAGCGCATCAGCCAGTGTGACTGGAACAGAATACACTTTTTTCCAAAACGTTACCAAAGCATAAAATATTTTCTGAATTAGACCTATAACATTAGTCAGTTGGTATCCCTATCTCAAATTTTCTCATTATGGGGAAAAGTCAAAAGCAGATGTTTTGACTTACTGACCTGCCCTTGACAAGGAGGACCCCAGGGACCCAATTTAGTTGACCTTTGGGAAGCATAGAATGTGGGAAAGAGGACCAGGTGGGATTTGTTTCACCAAGGTCCAGCCCTCAAATTGGCATGGCAGTGAAAAGGAAGAAGTATACCCCCGGCTTCCTACAGGTAGTTCAGGGTCTGACCTGGGGATCCGCTAGACGGAGGCCGATTCGGCTCAGCAATTGCTGAGGCCCAGGAGGCGGTAAGTGGAAGGTACCAAACGGCATCAGAGTGACTGATGGGAGTGCACCAGTGTCTGTGTGGTACTTCACAGGTGCTCTTATACATAACCGCCACAGCAGCCCTTAGAGGGTAGGTGGTATCGTTCCCAGTTTACAGATCAGGAAACTGAGGCCCAGAGCCAGAATTCAAATACAGATCTTCTGACTCCCAAATGTTTCCATCCTATTATAGCTGCTGTTGAATTGGTAGGAGTTAAGAAGATCCCCACCCAGAAATCCCTTCCCATTAGTTAATTAGGCAACCTGATTATTCTCATTTTAGGCATTATGTCTTTTATCAAAATAAGGGACACACTGTTAGCATCTTTTATGCTTTTAGATGAGCTCCTCATTTAACAGATAACTTGTTGCCTCTTTGGAAAGAATAAATGAGGTCCTTAAGGAAATAGGACACAGAAGGGAGAGATTTGGTGGTAAATGGAAATAGGTAGGTAGGAGAGTAACAGCTTCTCGGGAGTAGGCAGGATAGAGTAGCCTTCCGATTCCAAGGGTCTTCAGGTCCCAGACCCTGGGTGGGGAAGAGGGTGGGCCAGAATTGTGGAGAAGGGTCACAGAGGGGGGTCTAGGTGAAGACTGAGGAACCACTGGATAGTTGAGTGGGACCCTATGAGGAGGACTAGTCAGACCATCCTAAATCCATTTGTATTTCTTGTTTCCAGGCTCCTCACCTGATTCATTTGAGGGCAGGAGTCAAGATTGGGGAAATGCCACTGGCCGACAGCATACTCTGTGACGGGCTTACTGACGCATTCCAGAATTATCACATGGGCATTACAGGTAAGGCAGACACAGCCGAAAACAGACCAAGTGCAGAAAGGTTTACAAAAGATCCTATAATCATCAGCTTTGCAGGTGCTTTCCTCTTGAAGGGCAGGGACCATGTCCTGATCCTTCTGCATCACGGATGGCAGGGCTCCTTCCACTTTGCTGAGCCCAACTGAGGAAATAGCCTATGTGTGTGTCGCCCCCCCCTCCCCCCCCACCCCTGCTGTGACTCCTTGACCTTTGCAGTTTAGGGGTGGGTGGGGCTTCTGAGCTCTGAGCAATCTCCCATTTTACTATGGGAAGAAACCAGGGCCCACGAACCGCGGTTGTGTGGCCAAGGCAGTTATCAGAGATGACTGGGTACTTCTGGTGCCTCACGCTGCCTTCTTTGTGCTGTGCAACCCGGCCTTCCTTAGTCGCCTGCGGTTCAGGTGAACCAGCAGAGCAGCCAGAAAATCCAACGACCTCCTGTCTTTCCTGCTTTTAGAACATAAAACTCAAGAACAGAAGGGACATTTCATTGTAGTTGAAGAAACAAGCCCTGAGAGGTTACACACCCTTAAATGTATGTGGCAGTGGCTCTGGGTCTAGGAGAAGTAGAAATCAGACAGAAGTCAGATGAGAAAGTGGGGGAAAGAGCAAGAGTCTAAGCAGAGGGGACAGTGTGTGTCAAGGCAGAGGAGTAGTGAGGAGCTAAGGCGTCTTGGCCCCCATGAGCTAGAGCGGCAGCAGGGACAGCTAGAGAGTGTGGCCACACCCCGGCAGCCTCTGTGTGCACCGGGCCGGGGTCTTCCTGGTCGTCGAGACTGGGCCAGCGGTTCTCAAAGTGTGATACGACAGCCTACTGTCTCAACGTCACCAGAGGCTGTCCCTGAAAATCCAGCTCCCAAGCCCTTTCTGAGGTGTTTCGGGCTGAATTACGACCTTCCAGAAGTCCTATGTTGAAGCCCAAACTGCAGGACCTCAGAACGTGACTGTGTTTGGAGTCAGGGCCTTTTAAGGAGTAATTAAGTTAAAACGAGGCCTTTACCGTGGCCCCGAATGCCGTCTAAGTGGCAGCCTTGTAAGAAGAGGACGAAATACAAGAGATATGAGCGCGGGAGAAAGACCGTGTGCGGACTCAGCGAGAAGGCGGCTGGGAGCGAGGCCTCAGGATAAAACAGACCTGCTCACACCTTGATCGGGGATGAGAAAATAAATTTCTGTTGCTTTAAAAAAAAAAAACCACTCAGGCCAGGATGTAGTAATTAGTAAAGACTAGACTCCCTAATATAGACAGATATAAAACTGGTCAAAATATATCAAGCTACTGTTTTCAAATATCAACCAACAATCATATAAGACTGAGATTCTTTTTTTTTACACGCTGCTGGGGCCCTTATTTGTGAGGACCTTCCAGAACCCTCCATATTCCCACTCGAGGCTCAGCCCCCAGTACCCCACAGCTCGGCCTCCTGCAGGCTTCTGGCAGGGGGTGTCTGGAACAATCCAAATTAGCAGCCGCCCCCCACTCCCCTTCTCTCTGGTTCCGGACAAAGCCTGTCACTCCAGGGAAGGTCCTGCATGATCTCCACAGTGGTGTAGGCATCTCCAGTGGGCGTGGCCTCCGGAGCAGGCTGTGGGGGATGGTTGCCAGGAACTGCCATTTCACTGGCTGCTCCCCGTCTCTTGCTGGCACCTCCTCTGCTCCTGGAGGGCTTGTTCTAACAAGGGTAGATGCATTCCTTTCACACAAGTCAGTACCCAGGCCTTCCCCACGGAGCCTCCGTCTGATGCCTATCAGCTCTTTCCTCCTATCAGCCTCGGGAAACCCTTCCTCCTAGATTTATATGGAGGAACATGTTGTTCTTCCATTTCTGGTGTCCGAGCTCCCCAAGGACAAGGTACTGCGAGGCTAACTGGGCTTGGAACGGCTCCACCAGCTTGGAGCAGACCAGGACCCTGTGCTGTCGGATCCGTGCGGAGCCCCCAGGGTCATTCGGGATTGAGTCATGTCCCAGAGCCACAGCCTGCCGAATGTTCTCAGTGTGCCCACGTCCGGAACTTGGCCCAGGGGAAGTAATAGATCCCAGGTTTGGGTAGCATCCGAAATAGTTGAGAGGGCTGTTTGAAGATTCCTGTCAGGGCACTGGGGCCTCGGCTTCCCTCTTTCTGCCCCACAGAATCCCATGATCAGGGAGGGGCGGGTTAGAGCACCTAGCTTTCCCCCACCCAGAGCAATTTTGTTGCCCTTCTTCTGGGGTCCCCTCCCCAGGGGCTGCTCTAGGGCTCCCCTGGACGAGAGTGGGGGACTTGCCCACACCAGCCCCACCTCTACCTCAAATGTAGTCAGTTGCAAGACTGAGATTCTTTTTTTTTTTTTTTTTTTTAAAGTAGGCTCCACACCCAGCGTGGAGCCCAGCGTGGGGCTTAAACTCATGACTCTGACATCAAGACCTGAGCTGAGATCAAGAGTTGGATGCTTGACCGACTATGCTACCCAGGCGCCCCGAGATTCTTGAAAGAAGGGAAAACTTCACTGTCACTGACTTTTTACCTGGGGGGATGGTGGCCATTGAACTGGGGAGGCCAAGGTCAGAGTTTGGAGCTGCTGAGATTCCTGGAGTTTGAGGGGCAGAGTACTGGAGAGAAGGAAGCTAGGAAAGGAGCTCCAGAAATCTCCATAAGGGTTCCCTCAACTCTTGGGTCAAATACTCAGCTATGCATGTGTAGGACAACACCCTACCAGGTCCAGTAGAAACAGCTTCTAGGGAGTTGTGAATTGATTACTTGGAGACATAGGAGTTCTGACCCCGCAGAGTAGAAACTTTACTGAACCCACTGGACACTCCATTGACATCTCAGAAAGACCACAGTTTAGGGGCAGGGTCCCTCTAGCCCCAGAGTAAGGACTACTCTAGACCCAAACTAATAAGCTTAAAAAAATAAGCTTCAAAAGGATCCAGATGATCTGCCAGTATGTTAATGGGAATGAAACTCAGTGTACTTGCTAAAGATAACAAAATCTGGATGTTCAACAGTATAGCAACTGTAATGTCCAGCATGCAATAAGAAAATCAGGAATGTGAAAAGTAGTGGGTGAAATTGGATGAGGAAGAAGGCATTTCATCATAATGTCAAAATAACTTCCCATAACTTCCTAATTAATTATAAATGGAGGAACACCTGGGTGGCTCAGTCAGTTAAGTGTCTGCCTTCAGCTCAGGTCATGAGGGTCCTGGGATCGAGCCCCACGTCTGGCTCCCTGCTCAGCGGGGAGTCTGCTTCTCCCTTTCCCTCTGCCCCTTGCCCTGTTTGTGCTTTCTCTCTCGGTTGCTCTCTCAAATAAATAAAAATTAAAAAAAAATTATAAATGGAAAAATAGTAACTTTACAGTGTAGAGACACTTTAACCAAGTGATCAAAGCTCACGCCACCCGAGATCAATAATATCACAAGTATCCTGATTAAGATTCACTGAGAAGGTCATGTCAGTGGGATACCTGCTTTTCTGCAAAATCTTAATCTAATCTTGAGGAAATCTGAAACCTAAATTGGAGACATTTGATAAAAGAACTGGCCCCTGCTCCTCAAAAATATCAAGATGAAGAAACACAAAGATAGTGTGAAGAACTGTTCCAGTAAAAAGACACTAAAGAGACTGACAGTGAAGTGCAGGGCATGATCCTAGACTGAACATACAAACTAGCCACAGAGGACATCCCTGGGACGCATGGACATCCCTGGAATATGGACCAAGAATTAGATAATAGGCCTGTGTCAGTGTTAAATTTCCTGATTTTGAGAGCTGTGCTTATGTAAGAAAATGGCCGTTTGGGGGAAATACACAATGACATTAAAATTTAGGGATAAAGAGGCATGATTATAACTTTTTCTCAGATGGTTCAGAGAGAATGATGTAAATGGGGCAAAAATATAAACAGTTGGTGAATCTGCATGAAGGACATTTCTGAAAGTTGACAGTTACATAGAAAGGAAAAGAGGAAGGAAGCAAAGAAAAAAATGACTTCTTAAGAGTCACTGCGGCCTCCCCGAAGTCACTGGCCGTGGGAGGCCGGACGGCTGCAGAGCACTGTCCCAGCCCGGCAGCGGGCCTGCTCGTGTGCGGCGGGGGCTGCAGTGCTCGGTTTCAGGTGAAAAACTTGAGCTACTAAAAGCCAGTTCCTGAAAATGTTTGTCTTTCGCTTCATTATTATTATTTTCTTTCACAGCTGAAAATGTAGCCAAAAAATGGCAAGTGAGCAGAGAAGATCAGGACAAGTTTGCCGTTCTGTCCCAGAACAGGACAGAAAGTGCACAGAAAGCTGGCTATTTTGACAAAGAGATTATACCAGTTTTTGTATCTTCTAGAAAAGGTGAGTATATAGATTGTAATGGTTTGAACATTGGCGTGCCTATTTATGCGTAAGAAAAAATAATACACAAAAAATAATACACAGGAATGTCTATACATCGTGTCTTAGTTATGTCTTTCTGGCTGCAAAGAAAAGATTGATCTTGGATACGCCTGAAAATGGCAGGGTGGGGGTCTTGTTTCTGGGGTGCTGGAGGGTGAAGAACATGGGACACTGTGTCAGCACTGAGCACTCCTGGTCCCAGAGTGTCCACACCGTTCTGTAGATGGAGCAGGTTTTGTGTGAGAAACTGGAGCATTGGCTCCAGTTTGGCTCCGGTTGTTAGGAGGCAACAGTGACGTTTTGCCCCTCCAGGTGCAATCTCCTCAGAGGTGAACATCCATTACTTCCTGTATGTATCTGCATACATTTCATATTTCATGAGGTTGCGTGTTTTGGGGTCCTTTGCTGTTACCGAATATGGAATGCTCCGGTCAAAGAGCTGTTACTGAAAACTGTCCTGTTGCCCATAAGTGCCATTGCTTACGTCCAACCCTTAGGAGATTGCCTTTGACCTTCCCTGATCATGTCGGTTTGTAACCAGCAAGTCCTACGCTCCACACCTTATCCACCTTTTGCACAAAGAACTGCCTTCCTCAGAAAGGGCTGTGGTTGTGGAAGACACTTGGAAGTATCTCATGAGGACAGTGCTTATGAAATGTTTGAACATGCAACTTTTTTATGTGTGCTTTCCCGTTGGAATGAAAGTGTTTTTTTAATAAACCTTCTTTCCATATCTGAAGCCTCACGCATCATGTCTGAGGACTCCACCATTCCTAATACACTCACTGCCATCTCTGTACTAATTTTGGTTAATTCATCTTCCTTTGCTCAGGTCTTACTGAAGTGAAAGCAGATGAATTTCCTCGCCATGGGACCAACATAGAAGCTGTATCCAAGTTAAAGCCTTACTTTCTTACAGATGGAACAGGGACGGTCACCCCAGCTAACGCTTCAGGTTAGATTTCCCAAATGGCACGTGGGGGAAAACCATCTTCTGCTCGGTCTACCAAATTAATGCCTTTTTCATTCATTATTTATGTACGAATTATGCTAAGACCTTTAGTTGCTTGAAGGGAAGAGGTAGTTTCTCATATTTGATCATTACTTATCATCGCCCTATTTTCAACTTAACCTATACATTAAAGAATGGATTTGACTTCCTGACATCCTAACTAGACCTACGAATGAAAAAGCAAACTAGGGAACCACAAAGTTTAATCTCCTACCTTGATGCTTTTCCAAAACCAGAAACGCACAATGCCTTATGTGAGAGCAAGGCTCTTTCTCCCATTTCTTCTCATTACTCTTCCCTCCCCCAGTCTTTTAATCTTTCCACTTTCCTTGGTTAGAATGTTCTGTGGTCACTTAGGTCATATTGCCAAACTTAGCATTTCTAACTACACTGTAAAACAGGAATTATGGCACATGACTTTGCCAAGCTGTACTAAGAATAATTGAGTGCATGTCTTCAGGTGTTAGAGAAAGTAGACACGGGTATAGAACTTAATGAGCCTTTCAAAAATGAAGACGTTCTTATTTTACAGGAATAAATGATGGTGCTGCAGCTGTGGTTCTTATGAAGAAGTCAGAGGCTGCTAATCGAGGGCTCACACCGTTAGCACAGATAGTTTCCTGGTCACAAGTAGGTGTGGAGCCTTCCATCATGGGGACAGGACCGATTCCAGCAATAAAGCAAGCTGTGAGTTTAATTCTGAATGTTAGCACCTGTTCTGTTGGTAGAACGAACCTCTTCGGGACCAGACCAACACCCTGTAATTCCCTTTTCAGTTTCGCCTTCTTAAACCTTGGCTCAGATCCTCTCCACTCCAAAATGCCAAGGTTGAGCTTTTGTTTATCCCTATCAGATTTCATTTGCTTTCTCTTGTATGAGTCTTCCCATTGGCCTTCAATGAGCTTGTTCATTTAGTTTTCTCTCTCTAGTCTCCTTCCCTGCCGAAAACAGCCGAGAACATTTGGATCATAACACTTCTTAGTGGAACCGATGCGTCACCTAGATCATCTCACCTACGCTTAAACATGTTACTGCTTCAAAACTTTTAAAATCCAGGCGGATGTTTTATCCATAGTCTTAGAATTGGTATCACTAGGTTCATGTGGGAACCCTTAAGAGACCCTTTAATATCACAGTCTGTTGTTCTGGTATCTACAAGAAAGATTCCACCTGGGCTTTTAGACCTCTGTTCCATTCATCTTTCCCTTAGGTTGCAAAAGCAGGTTGGTCCCTGGAGGATGTGGACATATTTGAGATCAACGAAGCGTTTGCAGCCCTCTCTGTTGCAATAACTAAAGAACTGGGATTAAAACCGGAGAAGGTAAGCCCGAGCAGGCAGTCGCCAGGACAGCAGGCGGGTGAATATTTGCAATGCAAACTTGATTGCAAACCGCAAAACCCAGGTACAGAGCCCCACAGCGTGGCAGGTACTGGCCGTCTTGTTAACTGGGCGCACACTGGGAAGCTCCGGCTGGGATCAGGAGTTATTTTATTGCTTCCCAGGGTGAAACCCCTGGACTCCATTCACTTTTGACACAGAGCATTGTGACTCTTCTGAACTAGTAAGGTAGGGTGGATGTCACATGGGTATAAAGTTCCTAAGCAGTTAAAATAAAAGTGGAATTTGAAAGGAGAGTTTACTGGTGTAACGTTAAAAGGGAAAAGATAATTTAGGATTTTTACCCTATATCCAGAGAATAAATGGTATGTATCTTTTCCCTCTTAGGTCAACATTCAAGGAGGGGCTATAGCCTTGGGCCACCCTCTTGGAGCATCTGGCTGTCGGATTCTCGTTACCCTGTTACACACGATGGAGCGGAAGGGTGGACACCGTGGTGTTGCTGCCCTGTGCATCGGGGGTGGGATGGGCATAGCAATGTGTGTTCAAAGAGGATGAAATTGCTTAACAATTAATCATGCCTAAACGCAATTGGAACCTAATCTTTTTAAACTAATAAGGTACTAAGTTTACAGTATGTGAAATCACAGGACCAAAGTGACGATGGAAACCATCTTTCATAAGAAGCCAAGGCTTGAGAGCTTGTTATTTTTTAATGTGTAATACTCGAGGAACAAGAGAAGTGCATCCAACCATTGTTTTAAATAAAAGAGAAAGCAGATCAGTCATCAAGGGCCCCCGAGTGAACGGCATCTTCGTAACCTCCATGCTTGTCCTCTTTGCTCTCAGGGTGTAATTTGATGAGGTCATCAATTCGCAGAATGGTAATTGCAGCTTCTGTTGCAAACTTCAAACTCTTCACTTTCACTATGGTTGGTTCAAATACCCCTGCTTGTTTGTTGTCTCGAGGTTTACCATTAACCAAATCAAGACCAATCCTGCAATTAAAAAAACAAACGCTAAACAGGTTCTTATATAATGCAGACCTATCCCATTCCAGCTCTTTATATCTGGCCACTCCACTCAAATGTTCATCCTGGAAAATGTTGGGACCTTATGGTAAAGGCCAGAGGATAAAGATACTGTTTCTAAACATCATTTAACATCTTAAACAGGGACTGCTTAAGAGGATCCAGATCACCCCAAAACTCCCCGCTCTGCCTCTGTGGGACCCTTGTATAGGTACAGGGACTACCCAGAGAAGCAGGAAGAGATTTGGGAATCAGGGATGCTAACTAAAATATACCCATGCTAGGGGCACCTGGGTAGCTCAGTTGGTTAAGCCACTGCCTTCGGCTCAGGTCATGATCCTGGAGTCAGGGGATCAAGTCCCGCATCGGGCTCCCTGCTCAGCAGGGAGTCTGCTTCTCCCTCTGCCCCCTCTCTTGCTCATATAAATAAATAAAATCCTTAAAAAAAAAAAAATAGACCCATGCTAATATAATCACTAGCTATCATCTTTTAACTTAAAACAAAAGCTACACATAGAATACACGGGTGACCATGAAAGAGACAAACTGTATGCTTACCATTTTAGATTTTTGCGTTCTGGGTTAACTTGAGCCTCATTATGGAAAGCTCTTAACTTTGCAACCAGATCTGTGGAGTCTTGGGCAGCATTAACTGCCAGTGTGTTGGGAATAACAAGAAGAGATCTTGCAAACTCCGCGATGGCAAGCTGTTCCCGAGACCCCTGAGAAGAAAGACGAGCTGTCATCACAAAAAAACCCGCAGCAGCAGTGCCGGCCTCAGAGAAGGCCTTATCAACCAAATGCCAAGGATGGTGTCCCATACCCTTCTTGAAAAAAACACGTTATTAGATGTTCTTACCATGCTGGTTGCGTAGTTCTCAAGGTATATGGAAAGGGCTGCTTCTACAGCACCCCCACCTGGAACCACGGATTTTGACTCCAAAACTCTCTTCACCACACAAAGAGCATCATGTAAAGAGCGCTCCATCTCGTCACACATGAAATCATTTGCCCCACGTAAGATAATTGATGCAGATGTACGAGCCTTAGTGCTATTCAAAAAAATAAAGGTAGAATTCTGATGTCAGTAACTTTTATAAAATAAATCTACACAGAAATTCACTGTAAGCACCTTAACTGATTCCTGCTCAAACAGTTCATTCAGACACAGAGCAGCAGTGTCTGGGCCGCACAGAGGAGATGAAATGGTCACTCCACCTCCATTAACCACGGCCTAACATTGTTCTCTCCCATGCGTATAACCACTCCTATCACTGAAAGACTAGAGCAGCAAATCAATGGGAGGGTGACCTACTAATAAAATCTGTACAGCTTTGTAATTTAGAAAGCAGCTTACTTTTTGATCAAGATCAGCTCATCATCACAAATTCTCTCCTGTACCACCTCTTCAGCTTGTCCCAGCATTGAAGCTTCAAAAGTTTCTTCTCCTTCCAAATTGGCCAGGGTTGACAGAACAGTTGCTATTAAAATGATGACAAAGATCTGTAAACATGGTTTTCCTATGAATGTTTTCATATCCGGTCTTAAATTCAGAAACATGACAAAAGCAATGTATAGATGCAAATTTAAGGTTTACAGTTAAGCATCAGACAAACCACTGTCCTTTTATCCTAACATGGAACTATGTCATTTTGAGGTAAAGAAATTCAAAGAACTTTTCCAGTAACATGAAAAATGGCTAAGATGTATCTGTAGCACAAAGCATTTAAGGGAGTAAGTAAAAACTTTATAATATTTTTGAAGCTGCTTAGAACATTCCAACATAAAGAGACATGCTGGTGTATATGGTAACGTGACACACCGCCGCTGGGAGCCAACAGAAGCCCTACCTCCAGAAGCTTTAGCGATGCGTTTGAGGTCCCTTTTTAAAACTCTTCTAACTGCCATAGCTCCTGTCTCCACAAAATACTTCAGACACATGTCGTCAATTCCACCGGTGGTTAGAATAACGTTGGCACCAGTAGCCAGGATCTTCTGGATCCGCTCCTTGGTGATATCAGATTCTCTACAGAGACAGGATAACCCAAAGTTATCTTTTGTGTTGTTAATCTAGTTCTAACTTCCATTAAGTACTTTCCACAAAATAAGTGCACATTAAATTACATCAAACATTCTTTCCCTTCTGTGATCAAAATTTAAATCAATTTACAGAAAGTTCAAATAATTTAAAATTATCACTTGTCTCCCCCACCCCAATGGGAGTTCCTAACCAAACACTGTGGTCAGGAAGGGAACAGTGACCCTGCCTTTAGGGATCTGGCAGGGAAGCACTGTCAACCATGCTCTGAAAAAGTGTTACTACAATGGAATGCAGAGATGGTGAGAGGCCAGGCTCCAGCCTGCCAGGTGAGACCACGAAAGCCTGAAAGTCTGGAGTTAAGAGGGGTGCAGCATTGGAATGGCCAGAGGAACCAGAAAACGGAAAACCTTTTGTACGGATGCTAGAGTGTGGACTGTTAGTAAGTTTAATATTTCTAAATAAGAGTATTATCAAATCTGTCTTCAAAAGGATGCCCTGACGTCAGGGTGGAGAGCCCGCACTGGCAAGATGGAGGAGGAGTGAGGTGAGGAGGTGAATGGAGACCGAAGACCATGTCTGAGGAGAACACATGGTCTGAACAGAAGTCTGAGTTTATGGTTGAGGTGATGGGGAGGGTCAGCCAATGGCTCCTGGGGTAAAATGCTGCAGGATGAGAAAGAGTCCAGTTTTCAAGAGGTACACCTGAGGCCCCTGTGTTCTTCACGCGAGCCTGCCAAGAGGCAAGCAGACACAGAACGGAAATCATAAGCGAGCTATGGGGAAGGGTAACAGATTTGAAGAAGGCAAAATACAGATCACTGAAATAATCTCACTTACCAAAGAATTTTTAAGGTAGAATGAATTCAAGATGAACCTCAAATTAACCTCCCCAAGAATACTGAGCTAGATGCCACACTGTGGGCAGGAGCTGCGAAGCCAAGCACATCCTTCAAGGCTCTGCCTTTAGAGCTTACGGTCTGAGCCCTACAAAATCGTGCTCAGGCCCAGGAAGATCAAGTACAGAACTCATGGCAGAGTAGAATTTAGATTGAAGGAGAAAAGCAAAGCTGCTTTGAGAGACTGGCCAGCTAAAGAATAAGTAAAAAATTAACCAGTCAAAACCAGTAGGCTGAGAGTATGTCACAGGCAGAGCAAAGAACATTACTAAGGACCAGCAGGGTAAGTTTGGAGGATCTTAGTTCCAGGTGTGGCCAGACCACAGTGAAAAAAACATGTAAGAAATTAAAAAAAAATCTATTCCAGAGCCATGGGAAACCTACAAAAAGCTCTGCCCTTGGAAGTGATGAGGTCAACGTGGCTGCTGTGTGGAAAACAGTCTGGGAGAGGGAATGAGAGTGAAACCCCAGTTGGGGCGCCTGGGTGGCTCAGTCGGTTAAGCGTCTGCCTTCAGCTCAGGTCATGATCCCAGGGTCCTGGGATCGAGCCCCGCGTTGGGTTCCCTGCACCACGGAAGTCTGCTTCTCCCTCTCCCACTTCCCCTGCTGGTGTTCCCTCCCTCGCGGTGTCTCCCTCTGTCAAATAAATAAACAGAAGTTAAAAAAAAAAAAAAAAGGGTGAAACCCAGTGACCAGCTTGGCTTGGCTGCCCCTACAACAGCCTTGGCAAGAGATCTGATTAGGGATTAGGGGAAAGGCACGAGGTACAAAGAGGAGTTAAGAATATTTCCTAGTTTCCTCTGAGGGTCCTCAACACTAAAACGGCAAAAGTAGATTTATGGGTACCACCTTAAGTTCAGCTTTAAACATTGACTTGGAGATGCATAAGAAGTGTTCATAGGTGTCCGGAGCTCAAACAGATTTGGAAGTCTCCAGCACAGAAATAGTATCTGAAGTCCTAGGAGTGACAAGGAGTTACCCCGGGGATAGCAGAGCAGACCCTGGGGCTGCCCAGGCAAATACAGACGGGGCAGTATCACAAAGCCACTCACCACTTCTCCAAGTGTTTCAAGAGAGTAGTCAACCAGCTCGATAAAGGTCAAATGAAGATTCAAAGTGTCTAGTGAATTTTACCCTAGGCACCACTAGTGACTTTAGCAAATGGTCTTCCACTGGAGAACAAAACAGAACTGAGAAGACGAAAAATAAAGTATAAGAACACAGTTTTTCTATAAAAAACGTGGGATATCCAGCTGTGAAGAGATGGGGAAGGATGGGGGTACCGGGAGCAGGAGGCTTTTATTTCTGGTTAAGAGAGCTACAAAGGGGCTGCAAGTGGAATTTAGAAAAGGAATAGAACTAGCAACGGAATAGAAATGGAATAGAACTAGTAACGGAAGATGCAGCTTGAGAACACTTACACTAGAGGAATTTGGTGGAAGAAAGGACAATTTCAGTTTATTGGTAAGAAAAAAGTACATATGCAGATCTAAAAGGAGAGAGCATGCCTGACTCTTGGCACAGATTTCTTGTAGGTTTGGGTCAGTTTCTGTTTATTTTTTAACAAACCAACTAACCATTAAAAAATATGTGAACGATATGGGTCAAATGGAAGCAGGCAGGCAAACTGAACTCTAGGTCTCTAGCATGCTAGCCAATCAATAACCACGTAGTCTCCCTAGCACCTGGTGTGCAGCAAGCATGCAATCAGCACTACACTGTTATCTGAAGAGCCATGTTCTTGGACGTATTTTTAATGTTAATCACACACAGAATCAAAATTTTCATAGTACTTTTATACCAAATCTATCTTAAAACACCAAGTCACCACCATTTTCTAACTTTCCAGCAAAAGTTTGACTTCGGTTAAAAATTAATTTTTCGGGAAGCCTGGGTGGTCAGTTGTTAAGCGTCTGCCTTTGGCTCAGGTCATGGTCCCAGGGTCCTGGGATCAAGTCCCACATCGGGCTCCCTGCTCTGCGGGGAGCCTGCTTCTCCTTCTGCCTCACCCCCTGCTCATACCCCTCTCAAATAAATAAATAAAAATCTTAAAAAAAACAAGTTTATTTACTTACTTTTTAATTTATTTGACACACAGAGAGAGAGAGCACGAGCACACAAGCAGGGGGAGTGACAGGCAGAGGGAGAGGGAGAAGCAGGCTCCTCACTGAGCAGGGAGCCTGATGTGGGGCTCGATCCCAGGACCCTGGGATCACGACCTGAGCCGAAGGCAGACACTCAACCAACTGAGCCACCCAGGCGTCCCAAAAATAACCAAGTTAAAAATAAATAAAAATTAATTTTTCAAGTCCTCCAAGACACCCACACTTAAGATAATCAATCCAGTTGCATTATCACCATCCTCTGCTACCTGGCAACTGGTTGATTACTTGCTGTTACCTAGGAAGTGTGACATTCCTTGTTTTTATTTTTTTAAAAGAAGATTGCATTGGGGGGGGCAGGGGGCAGCAGGGACAGGCACACTCCCTGCTGAGCACAGAGCCCATCATGGGGCTCCATCTCAGGACTGAGATCACGACCTGAGTCCAAGTCAGATGTTTAACTGACTGAGCCACCCAGGTGCCCCACTCCTTGTTTTTAGTATACTTTTTTACTGTCACCTGCTCTAAAAGAAGTATAATTTACAAACACCTCTTTCAAAGATCAAAAATAAACTCTCAACATACCTCTGTCTAATCTGGTCCAGTTTCTCAGGGTCTGTAATAACCACCTGTACACCAAGCTTCATTTTTGTTTTCTGCAGGCTGAAGTCAAGGCAAGCAATTTTTGCATTAACTATTCTTTTGGTCATGCCTATAATTAAACAAATTAAATCCTTTTGTAAGAACTATAAAAATGTTACATTTTATAAAACACAGCTATTCTTAAAGCATAATAAAAGCAATGACATTAAATTTACTATCCTTAAAGATAGAAATTTACATTTTTATTACATTTAACCCTACAAACAAATTTTTATGGCCTCTACCCATGTACTTTAACTTGCCTTTTTCCTAAGTTTTATGTGCTTAAGTTACACAAGCGAAACTGAAAACCTGGATGTAAAATTTCCTTTTCCCCTGCGCTTCCCTAAAGAACAGTAAGTGCTAGTCTTGCATAGCTCACCTGAAGGACATACATAGTACGTAGTCCACAAAAAGCAAACTTCAGCCTTTAGTATCAAATCCTAAGCCTTACCCTGGGATCCCACCACACAGTTGAGCGCATAGCCACTGATGAGCATACTCTCCATCTGACTTCTCCCATGAGCTTTCAGAACATTAACGGAATTGACTGGGTAGCGAGGCTGGCCTCTTACATCTGTGTATTTAACTGCAAGTACAGCATCTACTACCATATTGGCAAAAAAATCACCATTTCTAAGCCAAGAGTTAAGGAGAACAAGAGACATGGAATGGATAATGGGTGCACACAAAAATCAAGGGAATTCAAAGGCACTTTTAGCAATCTCATCAAAGAAACAAGCATTAATCATGCCATCAAAATACTGGAGTACTATTTATCATTGCTTGCAATTCATATTACTACGACACTTTATTTAATCTCTCCCCCTGGGAAAGCAAGGAAGGGAGCAAATAATTTCAATACAGTTATCACTCAATACAAAAACTAACCAAGATCTTGCTTTTAAAAAAGCCTAAACTTGATTCAACCATCACAAGGATACATTCCAATGATTTTGGAAGACATCGATGTCTTAGCAGCATTGATCAGGCAATCTCTTCCAAGTTCATCTGTGTTAATAATTAGATTTTCACTGATGTATCGTACTGCCTCCCTGTTTGAAGTGTGTGAGAGAAAACATTTATAAATTCACTACTCAACTTTTTTTTTATCACTGTCAAAATGTGTTAGGCACAAATTTTCTGTTTGGCCATTTCATATAGGAGGAGGACACAAATAAATCCTCCCTCTTCAGATCATGGCAATTTTAATCTATCCCATAAGCATAGCCACCAAAATCTATTATTGGGAGAAAATGTGGTAGTCAAATGGGAAAAAAAAACACACTAGCCCCACTTCTTACTTCAAATATTACTACAGAACAGCACTTTTTCAAAATAAAATTTAGTCATTAACATTTAAACAACACAAACTGTTTACAACTGTAACATCACATAACTGTAAAATTTTCTCTGAATGCAAACAAGCTTACTTGCAAGCAAGTCGATAGCCACTAATAACTGATGTGGGATGAATTTTCTGTTTGACTAGTTCATCTGCATTTTTAAGAAGTTCCGCTGCAATGATAACCTGTTAAGAAAACATTCATTGCTCTTAGTCTGACAACATGTGCAATGCATATGTAAAAACAACACTAAAATGATCAGCTTTATCAACCAAAATGGTGATGGCAAATAACTGTTTATCGGGAATCTGAAAAAAAAAATATAACTGTACAGTTTTTTTTTTTTTTTTTTTGAGAGGAGAAGAGAGAATCTTAAGCAGGCTGCATGGAGCTGACATGGGGCTAGATCTCACAACCCTGGGATCATGACCTGAGTCAATTAAAGGACTGTGCCACCCAGGTGCCCCTTACAGTGTTTTATATGCAAATGGCCAAAAGCTGATAGGAGCCTGAAAACTGTTCTGGCTTACAAACCAGTTCTGCAGAACAATAGTAGAGAACTACACATCTACTACCTTTAAAAGATTAAGTGCTCAACAGAAACCAACTGAAGCCTCTACTACTATTACCTACACTGTTTCAGATTATTGGTTTATTTTAAAAACCATTCTTCTATTGGTGTATACACACACACACACAATGGAATATTACTCAGTCATCATAAAAGAACTTACCATGTACAAGGGCATGGATGGAATTAGAGAATATTATGTTAAGCCAAGTAAGTCAATCAGAGAAAGACACTCATATGATTTCACTCATGTGGAATTTAAGACACAAAACAGGATCACAGGAGGAGGTTAAAACAAAATAAGATGACAAAGGGGGAGACAAACCGTAAGAGACTCTTAATCTTAGGAAACAAACTGAGGGTTGCTGGAGGGGAGGTGGTGGTGGGTGGGGGATAGGGTAATTGGGTGATGGACATTAAGGAGGGCATGTGATATAATGAGCACTGGGGGTTATGTGCAACCGGTATCACTGAACTCTACTTTTGAAACTAATAATACACTATGTGTTAATTAATTTAAGTAAAACTGAAAAAAAAACCATTCTTCTAAAGACATTAAAAAATCAAAAACTGCTGCTTCTGGGGAAATTATAATCACTTTATTTTTAATAATATTGTAACCAAGTTACTTAGAAACTATTTTTGTTATTTCAGAAGAGGTACATTCCATTTTTTCATGGTTTGAACTTTAATCTTGAAATATAAACATTTCCTCCAAAAACCACTGCCTGTTTCTTTAAAGCTAACTATTATTTGCTCCTTACCAAACAACAGTGTTTCTATACTACAAAGCACACTACATCGGTTTGCGAGATGATCCTGAGAAGTTTGTATCACGTTATTGTTCCTGTTTACTTTCCTGCACTCCCACCGTGAACTCTTGAGATTGCCCATCAGCATTTAATATAAAACATCTTTTTTTTCTGGTTTAAAGCCAGTAACATTCTTCCCCTAGCTAGCTATAAAGAGATTTTTAGGAACTTCTAAGTTTCAGGTAGTGAGAGGAGAAAACTTTTTTTAACGAGGGGCTTGAACTCAGGACCCTGAGATCAAGAGTCAGACGCTTAACTTACTGAGCCACCTAAGCAACATAAAAACAGAACTTAAAAAAAAAAAAAAATCCTCTGTATGCGATGTATACATACTGTTGTAGCTGAAAAACTCATGAAACTTGTGAAAATCCACATTTAAAATGAGTCAACTATATTATCTCTTAAGTTTCTCTTCTTTCAACAGTACAAACTAGCCATAAGTACTGATTTTCAAATTCTGTTTCTGAATCATTATGCCAGAAACAACTTGAATTTTCTCCCTTAAATATATAACTTATTTCTGACTCAGAAACAAATGACTTGCTTATGGCTTCACTTTGTCGGAAGTTCAATTTTAGGAAAACAACTAATCTACAGCCATCTACCAGGTGATAAACTACCTACCACTGAGGTGGTTCCATCTCCCACTTCTTTGTCTTGCAGATCAGCTAGCTCACAAAGAACTTTAGCTGCAGGATGTTCTACCTCCAATAACTTCAGGATAGTTGCACCATCATTAGTAATGGTTACATCCTAAGAAATTTGCAGGGAAGAAAAAAGACAACACAATCACTGGCAAACACAGGGCATCCTTTAAATTAACACAAACCCATTATCACCTTTACCACACCTTCCAATACCAGCATTGTGATAAAAACAGAATTCACATAGCTAAATGCTTAAGCACTGTTATTTTCCTTTAAAATAACAAACAGGTGTACTTACACCAATATCATCCACCAACATTTTATCCAAGCCAACTGGACCAAGAGAGCTTTTTACAATATTGGCAATGGAAGCCGCAGCCATAACTGTAGAAATGAAAAAAAAAAAAAAAAATAAATCCACTGCCCCAAATGACATCCAACAGCCTCCGGATTTCCCAAATCTACAAATCTATCCTAATTACTTAAAATAAGATGGGCAGGCATCCACACATTCAAGGTGTTCGCGCTCTCAAGAGGTTCAACAACAACAAATGTCTTAATTCGTACCGTTTGCTAGGAAAAACGCATTTTAAGTACCACGCAGGCTAACGTTCAACTGAAATTTCCTCAACCAACTGCACCGTGAAAACCTGTCAGCGATGGGTGGGTCAGAACCGGAACTGGGCACGGAGCACCCGGCATCTACTGCAGATTCGAACCAATGGGGTACAATGGGCAAGTCATCTGGATTGCGGCCATTCGTTCCTCAGCGAAACGAGCAGTTAAGACTAGTCTTTTCTGGGTAATGGTCCTAAAACGAGGCGCAAAGGTTGAGATACACGCTCATGCTAGTTAGAGTCGGAACCCAAGAGGCGCAGGGCACCCGGACCAAAGGGGATTCGAGGCGTGACCGGCACGTGTCACTGCAGGGAGCTGGCTCTCCAGGTCCGGGAGCGCTTTTCCAGTTCCAGAGCCTGGGCATCCGCTGCCCAAGCAGACGCAGCGGGGACAGATCCCCAAAGCGTGCGGGGCTCTCCGGAATTCCTCGCCTGCGGGGAGAGGGCGCTGCCGCCTCACCGCGAAGTGGCGAGACACGCGCGGTCGGACCCCAGGCCCTCTCCCGGGAGAAAAAGGAAAGGCACTGCGCCCGCAGCCGCACACCGCCGTGGGCCCGGCCCAGGCCTTGTTCGCCCTTACCGTTCTGGGAGCGGATCGCCTCCCCAGTGCTGCGGTCTCCGAACACGGACAAAGGCCCCTCCATCTTCGCGGCGGCGTACACGTCGAGCGGGAAAGCAGCGTCTGGGTCCCTAGGCTCGGCGGCGGCGGCGGCGGCGGCTAAAGCGTGGAACAAGCCCGAACGAGGCCGCGAAGGCTGCTGGGAACACCGGTCCCCCCGCCCGGCCGCGGGGCAGGGCGGGAAGGAAAGAAGGGCTAGGCGGGGAGCGTAAAGGGCGGAAGAGCAGGAAGGGAGGAGCCGGGAGAGGGCGGGCTCAGCATTTCGCCCAATTAGAGAACGAATAAGAAGGGCACGCAGGCAGGAGAACGGAAGTAAGGATCTTGCCGGGGAGAAGGAAGGAGGTGCTCGGCTGAAGCTTCTCCTCCCCCTTCCAGGCACGGGTTGCGCGTGCGCCTTCGCCCATTCCAGTGCCTTCTAGAAAAAGTGGACGGTAGGGCGGGGCTTGGAGTTGGGGCGTGACGGGAGAGGGCGGGCCCTTCACGGGAAGGCTGGCCTTTTGAGCTAGTCGCGCGTGTTCGCTTCTAACGGTCTTCGGCGACCACGTGGCGAGTCACGAGCTTGGTTCCTGCGCTCACGGGCCTAAGCTTGGGGGCCTGAACGTGGGTTGGACGGGCAAGAGCTTTACATGGGCCATTCGGGAAAAATGACAAGTACGGTTTCTGAAGAGAAACTGCATCTCGCGCTGCCCCCGGTTTCTCCCATTCCCCAGCGGGGCTGCGGTGTGGATCCAACAACGATCGGCCGGCGCTTTGCGACCGCAAGGCCTAAACAAAGCAACGCGAAGTTACGGGAGCCTTGCGACCGCGACTCTGGCGAAACGCTGCGCGTAAACTAGCGGGGTGCCTGCTCGTTTAGGCCCCGCCCTCAAGCGCGTTGCGGCAAGTGGTTGGCGGGCTCCGGCGTCACGTGCACCCATCGTAGGCAGTGATTGGAGGAGCCGAGGCAGCCGATCGTCCTGTCAGCCGCTCGGCGGCGGGGCTTGTTAGTTCCGGGTCGAGCCGTAGGTGACCTCCTGAATCCAAAAGCTTTTCCCTGAGTTAACATGGCTGCGGCCGGCCAGCGGCTGCGACGCCGATGAGGAAAGGACGCGAGGCTTTTCCGAGGTTTTGCCCGCGATCCGTCAGCAATGGCGCTGCGGTCGCGGCTCTGGGAGAGGCTGTCGGTTTGCCGGAACCCTGGTAATTCCCACTTCTCTCAGATGACTCCCCGGGGCCTGCACAGTAAGTGTGCGCATGCAGGTCGTGTTTTCACTTCGACCCCCCCGAACAGTAAACGGGCTAGCAGCATTGTGGCGACAGTAGGAGGAAATTCAGAACCAGGGTCTGTGATGACTGTACCCTGTGACCAGATTTACCTCTTCTTTCCGGGGAGTGGATGGGGATAGAGGTTGGCTCATAGTCCTGTTTTGTCCGTGTTTGTCATTTTTTAAGATGCATGTGGGGGTTCCCATTCTTAGGGTGTGGGGTCGCAGCGCTCTCAACCGGTTCCAAGCCAGCGGCGAAGCCTGATGTGGACCGTCTGGAAAACGCGGCTGTTGCCCCAGAGTTCACCAATCGGAACCCCCGCAATCTGGAGCTCTTAGGTGTGGCCAGGAAGGAGCGGGGTTGGGGGACGGCGTGGCCCTCGCGTGAGTTCTGGCACAGGTAATCGGGTCGGCTAGGTAATTGACCCGACAGAGCGGTCCAGATATTTCTGGAGATGTCTTCTCAGGAAGCTGCATTTGGTGGTGGTGGAGGAGGGGTCGGTGGCCGGGGGGTGGGGGTGGGGGGGTGGACCTGGAGGGACAAACAGTAAGTAGGTGTTTAAAGAGGACGATGTTCGGATGGGGAGACTGGGCGCCTGCCCAGGCCCCTTCTGAAAGATAGGACAGTCTGCCAAGAAGAGCGTTCCCAGCAGAGGAAATGGCTAGGGTGGGAATGGGCCTGTGTGTTTGGACAGCTGCAAGGCCAGTGTACCCGGAGCTGAGTGTGCGGAAGCAGTGAATGGTGTTAAGGTGAAAATGGACAGGTAGGTAGGAGACACATCATTAACTTTGTAAATTGAAGTAAGCACGTCACAGGTTTTCACAGTAGTGGAAAACAGAGTCTAATAAATTCTGAGCTTGAATTGAAGATCATTCTAGTTGCTTTGGGGAGAAATTTGTAATGGGGGAAGAATAGAAGCAGGAAGGCAAGTTAGGAGTCTACTCTTTGTTATGAAGATGGTTATTTACTGAACACTTTGTTTTTGCCAGGAATTCTTAGTTGCTTTATGTGCATTTCCTCATTTAACCTCATTTAATTTATGAAGCAGATACAGTAATTTCCTTCATTTTATGGGAGCAAGAGAATGGAAGCTTAGGGGGACAAGGTTAATAAGCGCTAGAGCTAAGATACAGACACGTTTTGTCCGACCTACCTAAGATCCAAGACACTATAAGGTATTACCACTTGCTGCTTTATGTTGGTGTTTATCTGCTGGTTATTTACTTGGTAAGCATTTGTTAAAAATGGAATATTTCTTGAGGACTATATAAATTGGAAGTTAAATAGGAGTCATAACTGTGTGATACACTCATTCAACGAACAGGCCTATGACGCTTCATAGGCATTGTGCTAGATGCAGGAGATACAAAGATAAAATACGTGTCATCCTTGTTAGCAAAAATTTTTAAGTTTTGTTGTGGAAGATGGAATAGAGATAATAAAATTTTACAGTTGCTATGAAGCATTTTTACTTAGTGTACGTAGGAAGGAGTCAAAGGGAGTAGGCAGATCACTTGAATTAATCTAAAATTCTTTTGACACGTTCAACCTATTAATATTGGATCATTTAAATAATTAGAGATCTATTTTCCCACTTTTTTTCCTCTCTGCTATATTCACAGTATTATCAGTATAGAATTTTGGCATATTATAATAGGAAGTGACCTTAGAGAGGATGAGTCCTAAGCCTTTGTTGAACAAATGGTTTAAGACAAGGATCAGCAAACTATGGCCCATGGGCCATAGTTGGCTTGCAAGCTAAAAATTTCCTTTCTTTAAAACGTGAAAAAGAATTCCAAAGAATAATATTTTGTGATGTGAAAATTATATAAAATTCAAATTTCATTATCCACAAAGGATATTTTACTGTAACACACCACCACTCATTCTCACCTGGCTGTTCTAGTATTACTATGGCTGAGTTGAGCAGTTGCAGGAGACCCTATGGCTTACAAAGCCTAAAACATTTACTGTCTGAGCCCTTATGGAAAAGGATTGTTGATCTTTGATTAAGAAATTGTGATTTTTACTAGGCCTGCCAGCAAAACCAGGTGTAGAACCCACATTTCTCAATCTAGTGTTTTTCCTGCTGTTTCACATTAAGAGTCCTGGTGTCACCTCTAATTTTGGTGTTTTATTTAATGTGAGCCTAATTTTTAAATGTGTAATATAAATGTATGCTATAAAATCCAAAGGGCAAATAGGTTTTATGTGTATCCTTTTGGAGATAATTTTTGCACATAAGTATAAACTTAGTAGTTTTTAAATTACAAATATTAGGGCACCTAGGTGGCTCAGTCTGTTTTAAATGTAAGCGTCTGCCTTCGGCTCGGGTCATGATCCTAGGGTTCTGGGATCAAGTCCTATGTCGGGCTCCCTGCTCAGCTGGGAGCCTGCTTCTCCCTCTGCCAACCGCTCCCCCTGCTTGTGCTTTCTCTCTCTGTCAAATAAATAAATAAAATCTTTAAAAAAAAATTTACAAATATTAGCATACCACATACACTGTTTTTCATCTGAATCCTCCCTGCCCCCTTCAGAATCCATCTTGGAAATCCTTTGTGTTGTTTAGGAACATTGGCTCTGGAGCCAGACCCCTGGACTGAAGTCCTAGCTCTGTTACTTACCATTAGTTGTAATCTTGCTAGAGTTACCCTTTCTATGTCAGTTTATGTGGCCTTAAAAAAAAAAGAGAGAAAGAAAAAAGGAGAATAATGAGAGATCATTTTGAAACATGAGCTCTGCCTGTAAACAGGACAGTGCCTGGCACGGTAGGTGCTCAGTAAATGGCAGCTACTTCATTCCTTCCCGTAACTGGATAGAACACCACCGTATGGATGTTTTAATTAGCTAGCTCCATATTGATGATTACCTTAATGATTCCAAACAATGTAGCAATGAATTGCCTTGTCCATGCATCTCATCAGTGAGATGGGCGTATTTTCATGGGCCTGAGAGTCTTTAATATTTTGTTTCTGTGAACAGTCTGTTCAGATCCTTTGCCTATTAAGGTATTGGTCTTTTTCTTTTTTTCCGATTGTAGGAGGCTTTTTCCATATGGAAATTAGCCCTTCAAATAATATGTGTTTAAATTATTTTTTGTTTCTTGCTGCCTTTTGACTTCAGCTTACTGTTTTTTTAACTGTAGAAAACTTTGTCAATTTTTTCTTTGTAAAATCAGGATGACATGGTTTGATGTCCTATTTAAATAGGCTTTAGACTCAATCATAGGAAACAAACTGAGGATTGCTGGAGGGGAAGAGGGTGGGGGAATGGGATAACTGGGTGATGGGCATTAAGGAGGGCACGTGATGTAATGAGCACTGGATATAAGACTGATGAATCACTGACCTCTGTTTCTGAAACTAATAATACGTTATATGTTAATTGAATTTAAGTAAATTAAATAGACTTAGAGGTTGTAAAAAACAATTTGCTTGCTAGTATTATCTCAGTTTTTAATTAAATTTTTGATCAATCTTACATTTATTTTGGTGTTACTGGAAAGTAGAAACATAGAGTAAGTATATCCTTACTCATTGGAGGGTCACAGCTTAGCTCTGCCTCCTCAGATCCTTTTTTGAAGTGATGCTGTGTAATAATTCTTACATCTCAGAAATACCAAATTTCTCCTGGATATTTGAAGTTAAGTGGAAATGTTTAGTTTATTGTTATTGAGGGTAACCTCATAAAGACAGAGGAAAAATAGCTTTCCCAAGTCAAATCCAGGTTAACTCTGTTGAAGTAAATGAAACAGACATTGCATTCTTGAGTAATGTGTAGGCCTTTATTCACCTGAGGCCTTTTATCTTTAGGATTCTTTTATGATTTTATTCTCTTCTCATCTCATTTAGGTTGCGAGTTATAAGGACTCAGCATCATGTAGAAGCGCTGGTTGAGCGTTGCAACGGCCAGGTTGTGGTTTCAGCATCCACTCGGGAATGGGCTATTAAAAAGCATCTTTACAGCACCAAAAACGTGGTGGCCTGTGAGAGTATAGGACGAGTGCTGGCAGAGCGATGCTTAGAGGCAGGAATCAACTTCATGGTCTACCAACCCACTCCTTGGGAGGCAGCCTCAGACTCGGTATTTTGGTTTTCATGTACTTATTTTTAAAAGGTATGAATTCTTGACAGCAGGTGCTTACATAATAACAATAGTTGGATTTATCAAGTTCTTTCCATGTGGCAGATGCTGAGGTGGGTATCCTGACATGTGGGACCTCATTCCATCCTCATAGCCCAGAGGGTCAGGAGTAGTATGCCCAAGTCACCTGAGGCTGGCTTGTGCAGAGTGAGTCCAGGGTGACTGACTCTACAGCCGTGATGTCCCCCACTCTACTTCCCCGTTCATGTGTTAACATCTTGTCTGTATGATGAAACATCACTAATCTTTGACATCTCTAGAGTCTCTTATCTGTGTCATTATTAAGATCACTTTCTGGGAAATCAGTGTAGGCTGGGGGTTAGCAAGGAGCAAATCAGCTGTTTTTAGTTCTCTTGAGACGCGAACTGTTTGTCAGCTTCCTTATCGTGCTGACTTAACCTTTCCCTTTTTTCGGATCTTCAAAACCAGATGAAACGACTACAGAGTGCCATGACAGAAGGTGGTGTGGTGCTGCAGGAGCCTCGGAGAATCTATGAATGAAAGAGGAGCATTGTTCCGAACGTGTGAATATAAAGCTGTGAGCTGTTCCGTCCTTCAGAAGAGAGCATCTGGAAGAACAGCCAGCTTGGAAGTTTTGTATAATCATGTAACGGTGGAATGTTATCACTAGTTAAGGTCATCCCCTCCTCCCCTTGTGTGTGTGTGTGTGTTGGGGGGGCAGTGGTTTAATCAAGGGCTAAATTCTTCCCCTCTCTTGGACAGAAGTATCTGGGAAAAGCTGTTGCCAATTATAATTAACTTTGCAAGGACAAATTAAATGTTGTTTGTAAGTTAAAGAATAAACGCAGATATGAGCAGTTTCTGGTTACGTGAAATCTTCTTTGCCTTTGAGCCCTCTGTGGCAAGAGTACACATAGGAGGTTTGTGCAAACTACTCGTTACCATGTCCAGCTCATAGTGGTTAATCTCAATAAATGACAGCTGTTGCTGTTCAGAGTGTGGACCTTTTTTAAAAATAGGAACTGTCCGTATCAGTTAATTTATTATAAACAGTCTTAGTGCTGTGAAGATAGAAGGGGCAAATTGTGACCTTAGTTGGGCTCCTGAATCCTGACATGCAGAGCCAGATGTGAAAGAAGAAAGAAATGCAGTGAGGAACTGAAAGTGGAGGTGGAAAGGAGCAGGGTTGGTGTATGCTCAGTTTGCCTTGAAAAAAGAATTTGTTGGATAGGAGATGAAGCTTGAAGTGCAATCACCTTATTCTAAAATGAAGCTGGGCTAAGTGGGAATCAATGGCAGCTCTTTTATAGGAGTCGATTAAATCAAAACAACTTTCTGGCTATTTATAAGACCGGTGCAATGAGAAAGAACCTGTAAGCAGTTAAGGTGGCTTCTAGAGCATTTCCCAATTTTTAAATGTGTATCCCAGTTATATATTTATACAGAAGTGAAATAACATTACTATTTCTAATCCGAGTGTTTGGTATTTTAAAAAAGATGGGTATGCACCAACAGGTTTTAAAAGTATGATTGGTTCTGAGAGGCCTTCAGAATGCAGTGCCTTAGTGGTCCGCTTGTGATCAATACCCCAGTGGAGACGTTTGAAAGTGTTTATTATAGGTCCGATATTTTCTTGCCTCATCTTAAAGATTGGAGCACTTCACTTTGAAGACTGTGGTTGTAGAAGGCTTTTCAAACAAGTCTGGTGTTCAAGGGCGGGTGTAAAGACCAAAGACTGGACTAGTGGCTTTGGAAATTGGCAGTGACAAAAATAGGGTTCACCTGGAGGTAATGCCGTAGGTAGGGGTTTTATCTGCAAGCAACAGGATGGTCCTAAATCATCTCTGCACCAAAGGTTTCCTCAGTTTGATAGGCAACTCCTGAGGGTCTTTGTGCCAAGTTTGAGAGACGGTATTACGGATGACGTTGCCAAGTGAAGATGGGGTGTGGGGGAGGGGACAGGGCCAGCTCAGCAGGGGCGAAGTGCGAAGACGTGCAGATTTCAACACGGATGCGACGTGGCCCCGCCGCTCGCCGCGGCTGCCGTGATTGCCTACTTCTGCAGTTCCTTCCGGTGCGGCCGCCGGTCTGCACTTACCCTTCCCGCGCACTGTTTTCGCCTACCACGCCTCTTAATACCCAGCTCTACGGAAGGGCCCCTTCCAGCGACTGCAGAGATCGCCGCCGCCAGGGTCGCCGGGCTCTGGCTGCGAAGGCGGGTCTCCGGCCGCCGGGGCGGGCGGGCGGGGTGTGCACCAGGCACCTGTGGGCGGGCGGGCGGCGGCCCGCGGCCAATCGCCGTGCGAGCCCCCCAAGAAGGGCGGCGCGGCGGAAGCGCGTGGCCGCACGTGGCCGCACTGGGCGCCCTCGGCCGAGCTGCGTGGCCATGGACGTGGGCGCCGACGAGTTCGAGCAGAGTCTGCCCCTGCTGCAGGAGCTCGTCCTGGGCGCAGACTTCGTGGGTGAGGCGCGGGGGAGTCGGGCTGTGTCGCCGGTCTGCTCTGGGGGGCGCGAGCCTGCGGAGGTGGCGGGGCGGCCGAGGCGGGGGGGGGGCCGGACGGGGCGGAGAGGTGAGGCCCAGCGGGGCCGGGCGCCAGGCCGCGGGAGGCTCCGAGAGGGCGCCTCCGAAGGGCGGGGGGGGTCCTCCCGGCCGGGCGGGGAGACGTTAAGCAGCACCTACGGCCTTGGCCCCACTGTGGCCCAGGTGGAGCCGAGCCCGTGGGATGACGGGCCTGGCTTAGCCCTGCTTTGGCTTTCTCGTTTGCGTCTTCTTGACCCCACCTGGCCTCTTGAGCGCCGACGGGGAGCCGAACACATTTGCCACCCGCAGGATTGACAGCAAGAACAGTGTGGCAATGGTCTGCGTCTGGGGACTCTTGTCTTTTTTTTTTTTTTTCCTGGCCCGCAGGTCTGGACATAGAGTTCACAGGCCTTCGCTCTAACCTGTCCCGCCGCCAGCAGATCAGGTACAGCCAAAGCTGCCTTACAGCTGAGCTAGGGGAGGTGCGCTCACCTGTGCCCTTGTGCCTAGCATTCTGGCCATGTCCCGGTCCTTTCTCAGCAGGCCCCTTATTGGCTTTGAGGGGGCAGGGCAGTACTTGGGGGGGGGAGGCTGGGGACCTGGCCCTTATCCTCTAAATGCTGGTAGCCTTCCCTACCAGGGGTAACAAGGTAATGCTGCCCCTGGTTGAGAGGTGCCCATCCGGCACCGAGGCTGTGGCACCTTTATATCCTCTCCTTGCCTGTGGAATGAGATGCGTGTTTTTTTCACAGCCTTTTTGACTTGCCCTCCGAGTGGTATCTGAAGACCCGCCACAGTGTTCAGCAGTTCACCATCTGTCAGATTGGTGAGTGTCCTCTTCAGCCGTTCCCTCTGAGTTACTGAAGGAGATACTTGTGTTGTCTTTGTGTCTCCTGCTGGTGAAACAGCCTTGACCCCTTTCAGAGATTGGCTATGGTTTTGGATGCTTGTTTGGTTTTTGTCCGTGTTGTGCCTGTGGGCCGAACACTGTGCAACAAGCAGAAACCTCGTTTAGCAGCACTGTTCTCCTGCCTCCGTTCATCAACATGAAGGAATCTGTACCATCTTTCAAGGGAAAATGCGTATGATTTTTGTTTACAGAAAACTTATACAAACAAGATCACGTTGAAAGTATCTTGCCCTGTAGCCTTTCTCGCTAATGGAGCTTAGAAACCTTTCTATGTTGACATAAACAGCTCTCCATTTTTAACAGTCACATAGTATTCCAAATTGATTATATCGATTGACTCAGTCTCCTAATGATGCACATTTGAGTTACCTTTTGTGCGTGTTGTTCTGGCATGTACATACGTTTTTGGTATACCTCCAGCAGATTTTACTGACCCCTGCTTTTTCTGTGACTGATGACCATCTGTGTGTGTGTTGCTGTCTGTCCTTGTCCTTTGCTATTTTATTGTGGTTTTTTTCTTGATTGTAAGACCTCTGTGAAAAGTACATGAAACAGCACATTGATACCTTTCTGTTGTCCTCCCCTACTTTGAAGCCTTCCTCACTTTGCGTAGGGTCTCTTTAGCAATATGGACATTTTAAAGCCATTAAATGTATAAATCTGTGGTTTTTAGCATTTCCTCTGGTGAGTTTTAAAACTAGAAAAAAATATGCCAGTGTTCTGTGTTTGAAGAACCATTCACCATCCTATTTTAATAATTTCAGTGTGAATTATAGTTGACAGTTCTCCTGTTCCAAGTCTGTGTTTTCTTTCTTTCTTTTTTTTTTTTTTAAAGATTTTATTTATTAGAGCACGAATGGGGGGAGAGGGAGACGCAGGCTTCCCCGCGGAGCAGGGAGTCGGATGTGGGCTCCATCCCAGGACCCTGGGATCATGACCTGAGCCGAAGTCAGACGCTTAACCAAGTTTTCTTTAAGAGATAATCTTATTTTAAAGGGTACACAGTATCTTTAGGTGCAAAGTATTGTTCAAAATGTTTCCTTCCTGAAGCTCACTTCTGGTAGGTTTTCTTTGGTGTTCATTTCCTTCTCTTTCCCCTAGGATTGTCGGTGTTTTCCAGTATTGAAGGAGAGTCCAACAAGTATGTGTGAAGACCTTTTGCAAAACACCTGGCTCTTGCCCACTGACCCTCCCCACCTGCTCCCCTCCGGCTGCCTCGGGGTCCGAACCACGTTGGCCCTAGACATTCCATAGTCTCCTCTGCTTCTGTGCCCTTCCACCCCGCTGTCCCCTGCAGCTTCTGGCCTGTCCAAGTCTCTCCCGGCACAGTATCTTTTCTGGGGGGCCTTTCCCAGCATTTAGGTGCTCCTCTCCCCATTTCTGTGTGCCCTCAAGGTGGCAGTTAACACGATGTCATAATGAGGGTGATGTGGCTCCCAGGGACCGGCAGTCAGAAAGCCTGCTGAACAGTTGGCTCAGCATGGGGGCTAGACTCTTCCCTGCGGGCAGGATCTCTGCCTTTTTCCTTTGGCCCCAGGGCCAGTTAGTACTAGAAATAGCCAACATTCAAATACTCCTTGAATGAAAGGAGGAGCTTGCTCCAGAGTCAGCTCTGTGAGCTAGAATTTTAAAAATGGTTTTGGCTTTTCCTTTTCACATTTATTTATTTATTTATTTATTTATTTATTTATTTTATAGGTATGTAGCCCATTCCTGTAACTTCTTTCTCTTCCCGACGACATTTGGGATCTTGGATTCAGAATTCTCTTTCCAGGCTTCTAGTGTTCAGTTTTTGAATCAGTATGGCTTCGACTACAACAAGGTATGGCAGCAGAGGAGGCAAATGGGGAGGTTTTAAAGGTTCTCTGGTCCAACTGGGCTGAGTCCCATTTCCTGTCCACGTGAACTGGACAAGGAAGGCTTTTCCCTCTGCTCCCCTGCCCAGAGGATGCCTCCACTAGTCTCCTTGTTCCCCGTCTAGTTTCTCAAAAATGGGATCCCATATATGAATGAGGAGCAGGAGAAGAAAATTAAACACAACATCCTGACTGGGAACTGGAGAGTTCGCAGGTAAAGCCCATTTCTCTGGGGACTTTGGGACTCTCTGTTTCTGCTGATCTTCCGAGTTTCCTGTGGGTTGGTGTGCCGGCTCCAGGGTACGGTGACCTCACGCCATCACCTTTAGCTGGGGTGGTTTCGGCAGCATGCGATCAGCCAAACACAGCAGCTCAAGGTGCTGGTGGTTCTGTTCCCTCACCTGAGATGAGAGCCGTCCTACTATATCGAGGATGATTTTCGTGTTGAAAGGTGAAGGAAAAAGAGGCACTGACTCTTAACTCCATAATCAAATGAAAAAGCGGGAGCTTCATGCCAGTGCTGTGGCGGGGTGGGGGGAAGGGGAGCAGGCTCTGTGGGACTCCGTGTGAGATGTTACGCTGGCCTTCAGGGTGATCTCGGGGATGTCTCGGTGGTAAATGACGTGTAACCTTGACCATGCTAGTCATGTGCCTTGCCCTGGACATACTGCCCCGTGTTCTTAAATCTGCGTGCTCCTGAAGGCGCGGTCTGCCTTTTTTTCTTTCTTTCTTTCTTTTAAAGATTTTTATTTGACAGAGAGCACAAGCAGGGGGAGCGGCAGGCAGAGAGAGAAGCAGACTCCCCGCTGAGCAGGGAGCCCGATGCGGGGCTTGATCCCAGGACCCTGGGACCATGACCCGAGCCGAAGGCAGACGCTTAACCGACTGAGCCACCCAGGCGCCTCTCTGTGTTTTTTTTAGCCCCCAGTGCCAGTTGTCTTACTTGAAACCAGTACTTCTATGGAGCTGGGGCCAGGAGTGATGGAGTAGTGACAGCATGGTGTGGTCCCCCTGGGCCCCAGGCAGGGCGTGTTGGCAGAGTCTGGAGCTGAACTAGTCATTTCAGCTCTTTGAGCTTTAGATTCTTTGCCTTTATCAGGATGAGAGGTTAAATTAGACCGATTTTTAACTCTGGAATATTATGATTGAATATTGGGTCCAGATAACTATGTAATATTGGAGGGTTTTGTAGGCTCTATGACCAATGTGGGGCTTGAACTTGCAATCCCAAGATCAAGAGTCGTGTGTTCCACTGACTGAGCCAGCCAGGTGCCCCTGGAGGTGCCTTTTTTTTTTTTTTTTCCCTCCGCTGAAATCCTTATTCTGGGTTTTTCATATAAAAATGTAGCTTTTTTTTTTTTTTTTGTAAGAGAAGATCTATTTGAATTTTTAACCTTCTGTTATTTTCAAATGTTGGAGAAAAGTCTTTCCTTATCTCAAAATAACATCATGTTCTTATATTTCTAACGTAGAAGATGTGCTTACCAAAGTTCCTGTCTCTTCCTTATTTCACCAGATGGTGCTTTTTCACCCCAAAAGCTGAATTAAGCAGACAGGCCTGACAGGAGTGTTTAGTGTTGGCTAAGTTCCCATGCATCCCAGTGAAGCAGAAAGGGATGGAACATGCTCCTGTGATTGTAGGGAAGAGTAACAGCCGAGCGTCTGGCTCTCTCTTGCAGAGCAAGATTCAGAAAATAGTCTTTTTTGGGTCTATTTTTTTGCTGAGATCACAATGTTAAAACCGGAGTCCTCTGAAACTCTTGTCACGTTAACATTGTCTTAAGGTTCTCGTGGTTTTCTCCAGCATCCCACTTTCATGTGCCCATTTTCAGTTCTCTGGATAAAGACCAGATCAAGGTGGTGATCGATGAGGTGACACGGTGGCTGGACCTGGCAGAGGAGGGCGACTGGATGACTCTCCCTGGTATCGCTGGTAGGCAGGAGGCTGCTCCCCCAGCCTGGGGGTGTTGGGGCTGGTCACTGTTGGGTGCAGGGGTTGGGGGACGCGTACCTTCCCCTTTCTGTGGATCCTGGGCATACGCTCAGCGGGCGTGTTGTCACTGGGGACAGATCAAGCTCTGACCTCAACTCGGAAGCCGGAGGCCTTTTGACCTATTTTGAGTTTTAAGGTTGAAGACGTCCAGTTCCGTTCAGAGTCGTCTATCCTGAGAACCCTGTGTTATTCTTATTTACTTGTGTTCACCTCTGGATTTTATTTTTTTTTCCTTCCCCACAGCACAGTGTGGAATCACAATGAACGTGCCCTCAATTAGTGGTCCTTGGGCCTGGTCTGTGGCCCCCCGGGGTCTCAGACCCTTTCCAAGGGGTGCACAAGGTCAAAAGTATTGTCAAAATCTCACTTGGTTGTCACTTGCCGTTGTCACTGGGCATTTGCATGGATAGTACTGAGGGGGGTGCCGGTGGGTAAAAATGCACCTCGGAGCAGACCTTGCTGGCTGTCCTCCTGTACTTCGTTGCCACTTCCAGCTTAGAAACACAATCTAGTTTTTATGAACTATCTTCGTGGCAAAGAAGTAATTCTTTTATGACATCTCAACCTTTGTTCATCTTTTAATCTCAATGTGTCAAAATACATATGCGTAAAACCTTGCTGTTGCTAACCGAAGTGCAGCGGTTGCCTGTAGGAAAGCGCTCGTGCATGTTTCTGAGCTGGGAGCTAAGTCCACGCCTTTTCTTTTAATGGAATGTCGTTTTTACATGAACAGACTGTGGTTATTTTGATTTTTGATATTTTCAGTGCTTTTCTCAAGTGAGAAAAGTAAGCCTGTCACTTGCAGGAAAATAACTCGCAGAATTTGTGAGTGATAAAATTTGAGCTTTCCATCAAAAACTAAAATTTTGGAAAACTCGGGTCTGCCACCGGGAGCTTGACAAGCTTCCCAATACTGAGACCGTTCTGATGGCCCATGGTACGTGTCTTTTGTTGATCATATGTAATGTGTGAACATCAGAAGATTCGAGTAACTCCACAAACCAATATTTTTCACGTAACCAGTGCATGATGTTACAAAATCACGGGTAGCAGCGTAATGGTTTTATTATTTTAAAAGAGAACTTTGCACTGTTTAACGTGCACTGTTCTAACGCAGTGAATGTCAAAAGCTATAACCCCCCCACAAAGGCTCGCCAGGCTTGTCTCAGAGTGGCCCTGAGATAAACTTTGAGAATGGATGTGAAGAATGCTGTGCCGTCCCTGTCGGGGGGGCTCCTGGGTTTAGGTGCACCTGAGATCTGCCTCTGCATTGTACCCATGCATCTCTCAACTTCTCCTTCTCCTGAGGGGAAAGTGAACCCCCGTCTGGGTGGTTCTGTGCGAGCCTTGCGTCTCCTTGCCACAGGTTTCCAGGCCTTTGAGGTCCAGCTGGTGCTGAGGCAAGCCCTCCCTGACATCTGGACGGTCCTGAGAGATCAGGGGGTGAGTTCCCACCTGCGAGCGGGCGGTCCCAGCGGCTCCATTCTCGCTCATTCCACCGAATCTGGCCTCTGTGAAAGGCTTTCTCTTATCTTTTCCCCTCTCCTTTTGAGATGAATTGCTTCTTTGGCTTCGTTCCCAGGAACCCAGGATTCAGAGAACTTGTCTCTACTTTTGTCTCAGATAATAGTGAAAAAAGTGAGTAAACAACATCGCTGGTATCTTGAAAACACCTCCTGTGATCGAGCCAGCTGTTGGAAGGAGAAGATTCTTCTCTCCGCCAGGGGTTTTTCGGTCTTTTTCCAGATGCTGGTGAAAGCCCAGAAGGTAGGGGGGGGAAAAGATCTCTCGATCCCTAGCAGTCATTTGTATTTCTGAGCATAGAAATATGCTCTGTCTTCCAACAAAAATAAGATTCCTTGAGATAAGTGGTTCTTTCCTGTCAGTAACTGGCTTTCTAGATCTAGCCTTGCTTTCCCCAAATCATGATGGGTTAACTGGGACAGAGTGTCTGCATAAAACCCTGCGGCTCCTTTCCCCCTGTTGGGCACACAGCCGCTTCACTACTAGCTGACCTAGGACTGCTGGGGGAAGTTCTTCAGTTTAGACCCCCAGCAAGGACACCGTGCCCCACATCCCTCCTGCACTGCACTTGTCCTCTCGGCATCAGAGCCGTTGGGCCACCTCTCACGAGGGTGGGGTGAAGGGGGGGTGGACTGCCGTGTGGTAGGATCACCATGGGTTCTAAGGCTACCCCCTCTGCGAGAGCGTGTTCACCTCGGATGTCTGTTTTTAAACCTCGTCTCTGCCACCTGCCGATTCCTCCAAGTAGCCCTTAGTGGGCCACAATATGATGATGGACCTGCTGCATCTGCACGAGAAGTTCTTCCGGCCACTCCCAGGTACAGGCACATGTGCCATCCCCCTCTCCGTCTTCACTTGCCACCTTGCGAAGGGGTGGGAGCCAGAGTCCTCCTGTGCTATCTTCTCACCATCCGCCGGCTTCTGCAGAGTCCCAGCACCTCTGTGCCTGTTCCCATTTTCCCAGAGTGGAAGCCAGGTGCCTTTCTGGCAGAAAAACTTACATTTGAATGGATACTCTGGCCCCCATTATGGAAGTTGTCCCAGATCTTCATATAAAACCGTATAAAATCAGAAATGTGAGCAGGAGAGATGCTGCCTTCAATCTCAGCTATAATCCTAACACTTTGCTTTTTCCTCTGTGAGTTCTCACAAATTAGATCACACTACGTAGGTGATTTTATGTTTGGCTTTATTTCCACTTACCTAAAGCATTTGTGTCATTGACCTAATAAATGTCATATCAGTGGCTGTGTGGCCTTGTCTTTGGTTGGGCCATACTTTTCTATGACTGATGGTGCCCTGGCTGGATGTATAACAGGGTAGTGTAGCTGTTAAAAGCATGGACTTGGGAGCCATGCGTGGCTCCTCATTCCACCCCTTGTTACGTGTGTGAGGTCCAGCAAGGCACATTCTCTGCTTCCTATAAAATGGGGGGTAATAATGGTACCAATATCCTAGTATCGGGGGATTAAATGAAGTAATGTACACTATCTAGATCAAGAGGGTGAGACGGTTCTAAGATTTCCCCAAGAAATGATAAAACACCTTAGTTTGAGCATATTGAGGAAATTGGGTGAGAAGTTGGGGTAAAATATATAAGCCATGACCAGAAAAGCTTTGACAACAAAACAAAATTGCAGGGAGAACAAGAGCTGGGTAAGAAAGGAAAGTTGGGGGGGGACGTGACCTGGCCCCATGAGAGCAAGGAGGTGCGGCCCGGGGGTGAGTCAGGAGTCGTGCTGTCCTCTCACACAGTGGGAAGCCACATAGGTGACTAAAACTGGGGAAATCGCCCGCAGCACAGCGCTGCCTGCTGAGCAATCCGGGACCAACCAACCAGAGAAAAGGACTGGAAAGTGCTTGTCTGGGGAGTGGGTCGAGGAGAGCAAGGGTCGTGTTGGTTGGTTTCGTAGCAAACCTCTTTAAACTGTGTGCAGGTAGGCCTTTGATAGATAAACCTATCAATAGCGCAATTCCTTATCGGGGTACTTCACTCACAAGTTTTAGTTGATTTTTCTTGGATCTTCTCTGGATAGTCCCTTATAAGTGACGACTTCATATCTGCCTTTTCAATAGCACTTCTGTCTCCCTTTTTCCATTGGCTAGAACCTTGCAAACTGCATTAACCTTGACTATAGACGATACCCTGAATTTAATGGAAAGCCATTTGGCTTTCACCACCATGAACGGTGATGGCGGGTTGGTTTGAGATCTGTCAATTCTTAATGATTTAGGAGAAAGGACGTTTTTAATTCCCATTTTGTTTGCTTTGTTAGTGTTGGTGACAAGCTAGGTTGGAGAATCTTCCCACGTTTTACCAACAAACTCTCTTCTATCTGGTCTTTCTCTTCAGAAAGCTATGATCAATTTAAGCTGAATATCCACAACCTGTTCCCTGTTCTCATTGACACCAAGAACGTGACCAAGGATATCTGGAAGGTAAGGAATTGGGCTGCTTTGGGTTAAGGAGTGCTTTGTCCCAATCACACTTCACTTTGTCTCTTTTTAAAAATCTTTCCTGGAACCCTTCTCTCCTATTTTACAACCAGTATTGGCTGCCTTTGTGTTTTAACATTGGGTTATCCTATTAGCTTCTGAGTGTTTTCTTTCCGTCATTCAAGCTCCCATGTTTTGAATGAGGTATATGGAGCTTGTCTGATCTAAATAAGCACTCCGCAGAAGAGCTTGTGCTGGAGCTTGAGGTATGTGTGAGGAGTATTTGCAGCCAGCTCCCAGAGCATCAGGGTGCAGGAGTCTCTGAAGAACCTTTACTGAGGCGTAAGGTCATGGGTTTTCCACCCTGAGTGCATTACAATCACCCAGGAAGCCAAATCCTGACACCTGGGTCCCACCAGCTCTCAGTGGTTTGGAGGGATGGTGGGGGGGCATGTATTTCAAAAGCTCGCAGTGGCTTGTGCAGTGCAGTTAGGGTGAGAAGCACACTTGGAGAAGGGAGGCACCCAACCGGCCTAAATGCATCTTCGAAGTTAAACTGAGGAACAGAGAAAGGGAAATCAGATCAGCATTTTAAAGCCTGAAGCTGGTCACTTGAAGTTAACTATCCAATAAGGGAGCCACAGACATGTGGCTGCCTGGTACATCCTTGCCCAGAGCCCGTTCATTACTGTACTATCCTGGTTTCTAGCTCTTACACACTTCTGTGATGCTGCTCGTGTTCATGTGGCACAGTCCTAGCATGAAGCAGGAAGGATGTGGGCTGATCTGAGGGGACCCATGTGGACTCCTTGTCACACAAGAGGAGATGAGCTCTACGGTGACCTGTCATGTCCCAAGGCTCTGGTTCTCAGAGCACCTGGTGTCCTATGTGTATGTCCTTGGCCATGTCCTGGTGCCTTGGAGGCGTATGTTTATGGAACTACTTAAGCACATGTCTTTGAAGGAAGGGTGTAGGAGCTGTTGCAGTTTTTCTAGCTTCGGTTTTTGGGAGCCTTTTAGGAAACCCAAGATTACTAGGTGCCTGGACATCTTGATCAAGGAATAAGGACACTTATGTCTGAATAGAAAGAGGGGTTTATAGGAACTATTTTCCATGTTCTTTTAATGGCCATTTGGCAATACTCAGAGCAGATAACAGAAACACAAGTTTTATTCTCCCTGATTTGTTTTCCATAATTTTAGGAACTGAATTTCCCAAGGGTTTCAAATCTTTCAGAAGTTTATGAAGTCCTAAACAGGTAAGGAAGCCTTTTTTTTTTTTTTTAGCTGCTCCTAGAGCAAAGGTTCTCAGTGGGGGGGATTTTATTCCCCAGGACACATCTGGCAATGTTGAGACATTTTGGGTTGTTACAACTGGGGGCTGTATCTGGTGAGTAGAGGCCAGGATGCACAGGAATAGCCCCCAACAGCCAAGAATTCCCCAACCCACAGTGTTTCTAGTGCTGAGGTGGGTACACACTATCTAGAGGGCAGGAACCCGTGAAATACGTACAGCTGTTGAATTATGTGGTGGTTTCTGGTGGCCAGGGTTTAATTTCTCTTGATCTGTGTCTGATTACTGGCGGGGTAAGCTCCAGCAGATTGGGCCGTTTTCCATCTGGACCCTGGTGTTTGTCATGGGCCTTGCTGTGGGGCCGGAGGGTGCGCCCCAAACATTTGAGTGAAAGAATGATCCCAATACTAGGGACAACCCTGACCTTTCTCTAGAAGCAGCTCCCACCTCCCCTCAGAGCTCTGACTGACTGAGGCCTGGGTCGTGCTGGTGGGGACACGATGCCTGGGAAGTGCCAGGGTCCGGGGAGCTCGGTTCCTTCCTCCCCAACTGGGAGGACCAGGAAACCCCAAGCAGCAGGGGGGGGGGGCATCATGGCAGCTGAAGGCGGCACCTTTCTGAAAGGAGAACTGGTCTGTTCCTCTGTTGGGGACAGTCCTCTGACCCCCCCCAGCAGTGCGGTGCGTGGTAGTCTCTCTTGGGGACAGTCCTCCGACCCCCCCAGCAGTGCGGTGCGTGGTAGTCTCCTCTGTTGGGGACAGTCCTCTGACCCCCCAGCAGTGCGGTGCGTGGTAGTCTCCTCTGTTGGGGACAGTCCTCCGACCCCCCCAGCAGTGCGGTGCGTGGTAGTCTCTGTTGGGGACAGTCCTCCGAGCCCCCCAGCAGTGTGGTGCGTGGTAGTCTCTGTTGGGGACAGTCCTCTGACCCCCCAGCAGTGCGGTGCATGGTAGTCTCCTCTGTTGGGGACAGTCCTCTGACCCCCCAGCAGTGCGGTGCGTGGTAGTCTCCTCTGTTGGGGACAGTCCTCTGACCCCCCCAGCAGTGCGGTGCGTGGTAGTCTCCTCATCCTTTGTGGTCTTCCTCCAACGCCCCCCTCACCCCGGTCCCCATTTCCAGGAAGAAAATCCGAGGCCAAATGCAGGCAGTCTCCACGCCCTGCCCTGCCCTGAAGACATTTGCGGTGTTGTCTTTGTCAGGGTCTCACCCAGCAGCCGGGACACTAGTGCCTCCTGTGTGGGGGGCCCAGGCGGGAAGGGCTGCCCTGCGCCCGCCTGTCCAGCCTCCAGCCCTGTGGCCCTGCCTCCACTGGCTCGGTGGTTTCCCTGGCGGGGCCTCCAGCCTGGCCCTCTCCCCTCCCCTCCCCTGCCATCAGCCTCGTTCTCCTGGCTCAGAAACCGCAGAGCTCCCCTCCTGACTCTGTGTACTCGCTACCACTGCCTTCGTTCTTCTCTTTGCGACGTGCCTCTTCAGGGGCCTCTACGCGGCCGTGACCCATGCAGGTCAGGTTCTCTTCCTTCACGGAGCTCGCTGTCATGAGCTTGCCCGGGGCAGGCTCCTCCGTTGTCCCAGCCGAGGGCCGATGCACGGGAGGCCTGAGGAACAGGCATGGTGACTGCTCCCTGGAGCCTGGCACCCTCAGCCTCTCCCCACCCGTGCTTCGGTGGTACCCTTCCCTGGATTTCTGGTGGGTTTTATGGTTTTTCAGTCCATTCCTTGTGGGCTCTTGTTCTTCTACCTATCCCATAAGTCCCTTCAGGGTCATTCCTCGACCCCCTTCTTGCTCATTATTGTGTCCCTGGTGACCAGATGCACTCCCTTAGCTTTAGCTACTGCCGCCCGTGACCATTTAGACCTCCAGGACAGCCCTTCACTCGCCGCCTGGCTGCCGGGCTTTCCTGCCCCATGCGGCCACGGGCACCTTTAACTTGGCATTGTTCTCCGTCCCTCAAACCCACCTCTGTGCCTGCAACTCTTGCAAAGTCCTCATGGCCATGGGGGCCGTGTGCGAATGTGAGGGTTTTGTTGGAAACACACAGGCTCTGAATCGAGACTGCTTGGGTTGAAAGGCCAGCTTTGCCACCCACTGGCTTGTGAGCAACGACTGAATCTCTCTGAGCCTCCGTTGTACCACCTGTGACCTGAGGACATGACTGCGGGGAGCTTGCAGGTGGCCGTGGACATGAGCGTGCTCGCACACGGGCCAGGACTTGAACCGGTGCCTGCGCTCGGCCTGTGTCTGCGTGGCGCCTGCTGCTGGCCTTGTGGCCGGCAGCCTGAAGCCGAACGGGCACGTGCACTGGACAGGTGGGGAAAGGAGGTGCTCGGTGCACGCCCGGGTTCTGAGAGGTTTTGTCGGAAAACAAAGGGAGGTTTTCCTCGCTGAGGGCCATCTCCTGTGCCGAGGCCAGGGCTGGGCCAGCCACGTCTTCTAGTCTGTGGACTCCTCTGTCTGATGCCCTGAGCGCGTCCGGAGTCTCGCAGGTCTGCCTTGCCCCGGCCCCTTTCATTCCAGAGACGGTATGGGCACCACGGGTATCCCCTGGCCTAGTCCCGGCTCCTTGCGTACTGCCGCTGGAGTGATCTTTCAGAACACGAACCTGACTGAGCCAGGTTTCTGGTCCGTCTTCCCCATGTTCCTGAAGGCTCCCCACCACAGATCATCCAAGCTCTCTTCCCGGCCCTTGCCCTTCCCGGGGGGCTTCGGCCACACCTCTCACCTCGGCAGCGCCGTCAGGCCTCACTCCTTTTCCCTCGGTACCTCTGTGCTCTCCATGCTCGAAATGCCGGACACTTCCCCATGGCTTCAGCTGAGCGAGTTCCTGTGGCTCGGGACTCCTGGGGTACTGCCTGCTTCAAGAAGACTTCCCTCCCTACTGCCCGCAGCCTCCCTGTCCTTGAGTGCTCCGCGCATGCCTGGGGTGCTGCAGCAGCGGGGCCAGCCCTGCGCCTGCCCTTTGGGCCACGGGGTAGCTCTGCAGGCAGAGCCGGTGTCGCGTGTGTCCTGGTGCCTCGGGGCTGGCTCAGTGTGTGGCAGGTGCTCAGAGCAACCCGGCTGCAGCCTCCGGCCCTGGTGCTGCCTACCAAGATCCTACCGCCTGTTCCTGTTTGTCTTTTTTTAAAAGGGCACCCCGGTCCTGAGGACCTTTTTACTCATAGTAATGTGGGGAGGAGAGACCAAGAAGGGCTTTACCTGCGGTGATTCTTTATCCTGTTTTTCGTCTCTACTAGTGACTTGAATCCTACCAAAAATTCCGGGCCAGTGGTCATTCACGCAAGCAAGTGTGAAAAATACGGTACGTTCCTGTGAGCATAAGCTGCTCCATGGGCGGCAGAGTACTGAGGTACCAGAGTGGAGGCCTGGCCTCCCCATGGGCAGGTGTGTGTGAGGGCCACGTGGGATGCTCCATCGTTTTCCTGTCTGTGCTCCAGGTACCCCCCCTTACAGAGGAGCCACCCCAGGAGGCATCGCAGCTCCTGGGGGTCACCTGCTCCCCTTGGACATGTGGCTGGCCTGCCGGGAGGCTCTCCGCCTCGGCTTCTTGCTGCTGTGGGGGGACCGGGGTGAAGACAGGTGTGGGTGGGGAGAAGGGCACACACATCTCTGGAGGAACGATGGTTGTCGGTGGTGTGTGCGTGGCCAGTGCGGGTGTGCAGCTGGGTGGGGGAGACCCCTTGTCCAGGCCACGTACTGATGGCTGCTCCATGCTCTCTCCTGGTTCTGGAACGCTGCTTCAGTTGAGACCAAGTACCCTCACGAGGCCGCGTATGATGCCTTCCTCTGTGGATCAGGTGAGAGTTGCTCTCCTCTGAAAGGGGGACTCCTGCTTTATTTGTGATAATCCCCCACCATCCCGAGGCTCTCCATTTATTTCCAGGTGGGTTGCACATAATGGAAATAAAGCAGGAGTTTGCGTGTTTTGATGGGGTGATCTGGTTGAGCCTGGACGCGTGTTATATCTCTAGCTTTACCCCCCAGTTCTTCTGAAAGTGGCACACTTGCTCCTGTGGAGAGTACACGGGTGAGTGTTCCTTCCTTCTGTCCTGTTCCTGGAACTGTGGTCCGATTCCCTGAGCCCTCGCTGTAAGTGAAGACCTCTGGGCTCCTGTGGTTCTCCCAAACACGGGACGATGCGGGATGGCCTTTCCTACTGTCCCGGCCCCCTCTGAGCTGGGCCGGGGCCCTTGTCTCAGCACTGGGCAGATCCACGTGCCAGGAGGCCAAGGCAGTAAGGTCAGGTGCAGGGCCTCACACCTGCCTCGGTGCTTCCTGGTGTGTGGTATGCTGGCTTTGTCTGTTATCCGCCTGTTTCTTTTCTTTTTTTTTTTTAAAGATTTTATTTATTTGAGAGGGAGAGAATGAGAGAGAGAGAGCACGAGAGGGAAGAGGGTCAGAGGGAGAAGCAGACTCCCCGCCAAGCAGGGAGCCCGATGCGGAACTCGATCCCGGGACTCCAGGATCATGACCTGAGCCAAAGGCAGTCGCTTAACCAACTGAGCCACCCAGGCGCCCAATCCGCCTGTTTCTTGTAACCACGGAAATCAGTGAGGTGGGAGGGCACATCCTTGGGGGTCCACACAGTCAGGCTGCAGAGAAGGGTAGTGACTCGGAATAAGGCATATAGGGGAGAGATTCTTAAAACTCCAAACTGGAATCTTAAATGCATTTCCCCTTGGTAACGGCACCAGGCCCCTAGGCACCAAGGCCACACTTAGAATATGCGTTCTAGGCCACCATCCTTGGTGTATGCATTTGTTAAATAGGATTTAGGCCCGGTGAAAGAGCGAATCAAAATTGTAACAGGGTCTTTGAGGCTGTCTTGGAAACCTTGTCAGACTAGTCCAAAATTTTTATTAATTTTACCAATCTGTTAAATTTGGTGCTACCTATATGTTTCCGTCTTAGTAATGGCTATGTACTCTGTAACCTATCGACGTGAGGCTTGTAACTTAGAAGTCTGCCCTCTCTCTTTCCTGTGCTTTGACAGCATCTGAGTGCCGACTGGGAGGTACACGTGTGCCTGACGGGGGAGCCCTTCATGCTCTGCACCTGGGTGCCTCCCATCCTTGTGTTCTGATCCTCCTGACCGCAAAACCCTCCTAGGTGTAGAGAAGTTCCACGGCGGCCCGGGCCTGCCTGGCTCCGAGGCCCCTGCTTTTCCCCAGACCTGGGCTCCGGTGTATGGTCGTGTCTGCATGGAGGCAGGCACACGAGAACGAGGGCTGAGGGACGGCCGTTTGGGATCGAGGGCGATATCCTATCAAGTGGACCTTTGGACCGTGGCTTCTCACTGATTCTCTGAGCCCATTGCCGATGCTTGTCAAGGAGTCTTTATCCAAGTGTCACCGACAGATGGTGACCCCTGAAAGCTCAGCTGTGGCTGGAGCCCCAGAGGGCGCTCTGTGGGATTGGTCGGCTGGGGGAGGCCCGCCTGTTTGGAAGGAGGAAGGGGAGAGTGGTCTGAGGCGGCACCCTCCCCTGTTCCGTCCCCAGACCCTTCGCTGTGGCTGAGGACCTGTGCGTGACCGCTGGTGTGCCTGAATGCTTTGGGGTTTTCTCTGTCCCTGCAGTGCCGGCCCCCTGCCTGAGCCCTCCTTCTCTCTGTACCTTGACGTGCTCGCTCCCTATGTGAACCAGGTGAATCTTATCCGAGCCGGGGTCCCTAAGATTGTGAGTAGCCTTTTTTTTTTTTTGCTCCTTTCCCCTGCTCAGAGGCATGTGCTGGGAAGCAGCCTGGTTTTCTGGGGGATCTCTCAGAGGTGGTCTGAAAGCAACCAAAACCAGAGCGAAGAGGGTGCTCCCGCCCCTGCTAGGCTTGTTCTGTTCTTGTCTTCCTGCCCAAACCGCCGTGGATGCGCGCATTTCTTCCGTCCCCTCCCAGCCCAGGCAGAGCCTCTGCTAGCCTCTCGGGATTTTCAAACCAGGTCAGTTGTCCGTAGGAAGTGCACAAAACCTCCTCCGTTCTTCTCCCTGCCTTCTAGAATTTCTCGGGTCCAGATTGCCCCAGTATCCGACCTCCCATCCTCCTCCTCCGTGTCCGGAGGTGGCCTGGGGTCAGCGAGCAGCAAGTCTATCGTGAGTTTCAGAATCTCTGCAAGTTCGATGTGCGGCGACTCTCGCGGAGCCAGTTCCTGCTCTTGACCAATAAGTTTAAGGAGTAGGTGCCTCGGCTCTCGGCCCATCCCTGTGCCCCTCAGCCACCCCGTCTCTTTGTGGCCGCTTGGAGCCTGCTTGGAGCAGCAGGTCTGATACTTGCATGCCTGACCTGAGAATGTCTCTTGGCAGTGCCCGGAGCATCCTGAAGGAGTACAGGGGCCACCCCACCCTGCAGGTGTCCCTGTACCGGTACTGGAGGCACTCCCCGAACATCAACTGCCTGTTACAGTAAGTGTGCCCGGGGCCACGGCTGCGGAGTTTGCTCACTGGGGAGTGTGTGTGTTTAAAGATTTATTTATTTGAGAGTGCACACGAGCGGAGGGAGGGGCAGCGGGGGAGAGCATCTGAAGCAGACTCCCCGCTGAGCACCGAGCACGCACGACGCAGGGCTCAATCTCAGGACCCTGAGGTCACGGCCTCAGCTGAAACGAAGAGTCGGACGCTCAGCCGCCTGAGCCAGCCAGGCAACCCACTAGTGTGTGTTGTAAAGAAGTCATTCACAAGTACGGCGACCTGAATGTCCTTCAGTAACACTGGACGAGCATTTATTATTGAACGTCTGCTGTACTGGGTAGTGTCATAGGTTCTAGGCCTCATCAGCAAATAAAATCCCTGCTGTCCTACAACTCACACTGCAGTGGGAGGTAACAGTGAACAAGTGAATTTCAGGATCGATCGGGTGACAAGCATATACTAAAAATAAGAGCAGGTCAGGAGGTAGGAGTGGGGGGCCCAGAAGGAGGGGTTACTGGGTTAAGGGAAGAGATGGGGACCCCATTAAAGTCTCCAAGGAGGTAAGGGACAAGCCAGGGAGAGCACTGGGGAGGACTGGCCAGGCAGTGGGGCGGAGGCCCTTGAGTGGGGAGGCGTCCGGGATGCCGAGGGGCCGGGAGAAGACCACGAGGAGAGGCTGGGGAGGAACGTGGGCCTGGTGGAGTGGAGGGCTGTGGGTAAGGGCTGTGGGAGAAGCTGCGGGTAGCTGGAGATTTTCAGCAGAGGTGCTATGCTTGACCCTCTGTGGGGCAGACTGCAGAGCATGCAGAGCGCCGGGGAGGTAGGCGGGCAGACCGTCTGGTCGGGGCTTGGGCTGCGTGCTGGCAGAGTGGGGCGCTAAAGGGGCATCAGGGACCAACTGGAGCAGGGTCGAGTTTGAATCGGGGTTTTTGGCCTGCGTAACTGAAAGATGGAATTGCTCTGAGGATTTTGGCTTGCTGGTTAGGAGCCATATCTATAGAAAACCGCATGCTTGAAGAAAAATGGCCCTTAGGCAGTCTTTTCTCCATCTGTCGACCTCTGATGTAAATCAGTAGGAAAATGACTTGGCCGCATGTGTCCGAAAGCCCAAGTTTACATTGGGAGAATGATGGGAAGACAGGAGGAACATTTGAGTGAGCAGGGTGGGGGCCTGCGTGTCTGGCTTTGGACCTGCTCGTTCTCACACAGCCCGCCGCCGTCCAGGACCGCTGACCTCTCTGTCTTGCAGGGTCTGTGGCGTGGTCATCACCTGGGCCCTCCTGGCGCTTCTCCTTGGAAGACCTGGCCCCTGAGTGCAGCCGGCAGCCTCTGTCCTATCTCTGCACCTCCCTGGGACAGGCATCCGTTTGGGTTTTTTGTGGGTTTTGTTTGTGTAAATCATATTTTACTTGCAGACCAATCTCTGCGGTCCTTATGAGGAACTTTGTTTTGAAGGTGAAATTCTGTAATGATTATCAACGATAAAGAAATCCTTAGATGTGGTACTTTTGTGGCCAGAGCTTTTCTTTCTTTAAATGGGGAGAAGTCTTCGCCTCTGGGAATTTAGGCTAGACCCCCAGAGGGTCTCCTGCCCAGACAGCTAGCACTGGAGCTGGACAGTAGGTGAACCAAAGGCTCCGTTATTTCTGGGAGAGAGATTCTTGGCCGCTAGGCCATTCCCCAGACCTAAATCCCTACCAGCCTGAGTTTAGTAAAGGGGGAAAAAATGAAGCTAAGTGTCCATGTGCATTTGTGATGTTTTTGGTAATGTTTTGTGGTTTATAATATTTAACATTCGCTTCAGAAGCAAAGATTACCTATATGCCACAGCTGTGTACCTTTTGAGGCCAGGTACAATCTGGTTACTCTGTTTCCCTGCAGTGGGCCACGCTGCTCCACGCCTCACCCAGCTGTGTGTGTGTGTGTGTGTGTGTGTGTGTGTGTGTGTGTGTGTGTGTGTGTGTGTGTGTGTGTGTATAAAATAGCTATTCTCTATCGGGAGCTGAACTTGGCTGGGCTGTTTTCTCAACGGTGAACTTCACTTACCGATTTAGCAAAGCCTCCTTAAATTCAGGGTGAGGGGTGAGGTGCAGAGGAGTGTTTTCTCCATAAAGCGGAAGCACTAGTGGTGGCAGACGCCATTCCAGAAGTCCCAGGCCCGTCCTGAGGGACATGAGTGACCAGTGGGGCAGCTCATGGTTGGACCAGTGAAGGCATGCTCTCCAGGGGCCGGCGGAAGGAAGTTTTACCCGTTTGTCCAAAAGGCATCCTAGTGAGGTCCCCCCACCCCCCATTGAATGTAACTTTGTATACGCTGAGGAGCACTCCCTTTTCTCTTGGGGGCTTTTGGGGCTCAGTCTCGTTAGATGAGCTCTGCATTCGGTAAGCAAACTTGAAAAGTGAACACCCCCTTGGCAGAGTGAACCGAGTCACCATTTTGACTTTTCCGGGGTTGGAGCAGCTGGTTTGGTTCTGGAGAAGGGACTGTCTCACCTGTTGGCCCGTCTTCACGGCGCTGCTGCTCACCGCAGTCCTGCCAGGTAAGTGTGTGTAACCCCACCTTACGACGACAAAGCAGAGGCTGAAGCAGGCTTTGCTGGAGGCCAGGCTTGCAGGCAGTGACCCACAGCCTCTGCTGGGGACCCCACACTGTCGCTGTGGTCTCTGGAATGTTACGGTGCTTCCATAGTGTCAGCCAAGGGTCCACACAAGGCAGCTCCCACACACAGGTTTCCCTCACCCCAACCCCTGTTGTCTGAACTCTTTCTATCATTTGCCTTGACCCCTTTTCCTAAAGAGAAGTACCAGGTCCTAACATTGGGAAAGAGAGATTATAGGTAGAGACGTGGGCTCAGCCCACTTTGTTATTTACACTCGACCCCTGTCCAGCCTGCTCCGCACGCCAGGTTACAGGATAACGCCCACCGTACCGCCACCCCGACCCTCTAGCCCAGTCTGTCCTCGCTTCCCCGGAAGCGTGGCCCAAGGCCCTGGTGTAGACTTGGGCCCCAGTCCTTCCAGGGTGTGCGCCCTGACTGCCGGGAGCCTGGCCCCACCCGAGAGTGGAGCCACGAAAATGAGGCGCGCTCGGCACAGTGAGAGCCCAGGGAAGGCGGTTCCAGAGTGAGCTCTGGCTGTTCTGTCAAGGGCACTGACGCTTCTGCTCATGAACTTGTAAGGATGATTCCTTTAGCCTCCCGTGGACCTGCCCGGCCTCCTGCCCCATCGTCAGCCTTGTGGAGAAGCACGGGCCATCACTGCCCGTGTGATCCTGGAGAGACCCATGCTCGTGTGAAATGTGCTGCTGCAGACTCTTTAGAAGCCAGAGTTTATACATTTTTAAAAATAAAATATATATTGCAGAAAACGGAAAAGTCAGGCGCTCATTCTCTCTCTCCCTTAATACCATTTTGGACTTGCTCTTTAAAACATGCTTGTTTGAACCCCGTACGGATCTCAGAGCGCATAGTCTTTCATCCACAAACCTTCGCTCAGCACCTGCCCTGCGGCCAGGAAAGCACAGGCAGACACGACGAAGATGAAAGGGGACGTGAGGTCATTCAGAGCTGGCAGTGGAGAAACTTGAAGACGGGGGTAGATTGCAACCTTAGAGTGTTCAGGAGGCTTGCAGAGGTGCTGTGTGAGCAGGGGCTTTGCTGCAAAGGCCTTGGGGCCGGGGAGTGCCTGCCCAGGGGGGTGAGGTAGGAGCCAAGGGCAGGGAAGCAGCCGAGGGTGAATCAGGCTAGGCCCTGGTGATGCTTTTATCTGAGGACTGAAGCCCAGGGAGGGCACGGCTGGCTTAGGTTTTATTTTTTTTATTTTTTAAATTTCAATTCCAGTTTCGGTTGTAAAGGATGGCTCAGGCTGTGTGGGGCAGAGGGCGAGGGGTTAGGAGGCTATTGGTGTGGCCTGGGGATGGGGCAGGGGAAGCGGCAGTGGTGGGAGGTGGTGGGCTCTGCATCCAGGTGCCTTTTGCTGGCTAGAGCCCCTGGGCTTCCCGACAGAATGAATGTGGGCTCGAAGAGCGAGCGGAGTCGGGGATGTGTGGTCTTGGGCCCGAGCAGCTGGAAGCTTGGCGTCGCCATGTGAGTATGCTGAAATTGTGTTATTTCAGTGCCCGCGAGAAGGGGACGTTTGTATTTTCATTGTCGAGATAGTGTTTGTCATTTATTGGTGGTTAGCGATTCAGGTGAGGCAGCAGGTGAGTCTCGCCCCAGGGTCAGGCGGAGGGCCGGGGCACTTGGCTCTGCCATGCGGCTGGGCCCCGTGCCTGCCGCCCCCTTGCCTGGCACGTGGTTCCCTTTTTACAGGATGTTACGTGGTTAGTGTATTGCCCAAGGAATGCTTCGGTTTTGAGTAAGCCGGGAAAGGAAAGTTCCTCCAGGAGGGGCCGCGGACTGCTGACTGGGTGCTGCTGGATCATTCAGATGCCGACGCCCCGAGGGGCCTCATGGGCTCAGGGACCAGAAGGAGCAGCCACCACCCCGGCTCTGGGCGCATCCCGTGTCAGCTCGCCCCCGTGGGCACAGCTGGGGTCCCATCGTGCCACCCCATGTGGGCCTGGCCGCCAGCAGGGGGCGGGGCCTAGAGTCCGGGCAGCACTCCCCAGGCCATGCACTCTGACGAGGCGCTGCATCCCCTGGAGGAAGGGGACCGTGTCTGGCTCCACAGAGCGGCTGTCTGGAGTCAGGGAGGCCCTGAGGAGGCCTTGCCTGCAGCTCAGCTCAGAGAGTGTTCCTTCGCCGGCTCTGTGAGGATCCCTTGGCCAACCCAGGGAATGTCACCGGGCAAGGAAGTGTTCCAGTGTTCCTGCGTTCCTTCACCAAATGCCATCATAGCATCACCCTGCAGTCGCAACTGAAGTTATTTCTAACAGAATCCTAAACACCCGGCTGTTACGTTGCAGGCCAAATGGGGTCCTTTCTGTACGTCTTAAAAACTGCCCACACTGGGGCCTATTTACTTACCTGGGGGTCTAAACTGTGCTAAAACCCAAGACCTACGTTGGCGTTTGGAAAGGAAATAGGAGAACCTCATTTGTATTTATTTTCCTTACCCTTCAAAGTTTCATTTTCTCATGTGCATATCAGTACATTAGGTCAGCACACAACTTATCAATAAATACGCACATCTGGGTTAATGCTCAACCTGTTAGTGATAAGAGTGAACGATTGACATCATTTGGAGACTGACCATTTCCCTTTCAATGTCAGCGTTGACTTTGACAGGGATAAAAACAGCCTAAAACCAGCCTTGGGAGGCTGGCCCGAAGCGAGCCGTGCCCGGAACTACAAGGCAGGCTGCTTGAGGATGCGGACCGCTGATGCTCCGGTATGTTTTGGGTGGAGAATAAGTGGCCTTACCGTGTGGCAGGTGGAAGCACACACACTCGGTGGCGGAGTCCTCCTCTCTTCCAGCTGTACGGGGGCTCGAGACCTGCTGCAGCGTGACGCTCGGCGGGCACAATTACCGTGTCTGATCGGGGCAGTCAGGTGGGAGGGAGCCAGAACCTACCAGTGGGCAGATTTCGAATAGCATGAGATTCCATTCAAAGTGCTGATTACTGAAGATTTCGGTCACCTCTACTGTCTGAGGAGCTACTGTAAGAGGGCCCAGGGACCTGCCAAGTTCAGTTCCGTGGAATTGGAGCTGCAAGCTCTCAGCTGTCGTTGACCCCACACCTCCACCGTATCACCCACCAAATCCAAACCACGGCACCTTCCCCCGAAAGCCGCCTGATTGTGGTCTGGCGGCCAGTCTGAGAGCCTCCACGAAGCCTTCCCGGGGTGTCTCAAGGGTGGTTGCTACAGGCACATGCAGGTGGGGCGTGCAGCTCCTTTACATCCCTGCGACAAGCTCGCATTCAGCAAGTGCAAAAAGGGAACTTGAGACAGGAGCAGGAAAAGTCTGACACATTTCGGGGCTGTTTTCCTTTTGTCTCCCCTTCCTCGCCCCTCAATCCTGAGACATGTGCTGGGAGGTGGATGCAAATACCACGCTGGCCTGTGGCCCTGCCCATCATCAGGAGCCCCAGCTAGCTTCTGCAGAGCTGCGCCCTCTCTGTGGGCACCCGTCTGTAGGATGGCTGGGCACGATGCTGCTTGGAGTTTCCTGTGTGCTCTGAGCAGCCCACCTGTGCTGGCGCTCCAGGGGGGCCTTCCCCGGATCCTCTGACTTCCCCACCTCCAGTCCTGGTTCCTCCCTTATTCCCGTTATGCTTTTAGCAGCTTGGTTTTTCGGGCTGAACCCTAACCGAACAGACATGCTTCATTCCGCCGTGCCATCACCCTCACAACTCACGCCTGTATTTTCCCATCACAGACAAGCGAGAGCCCCTTCCAGTCCTTGAGGCTCTGGCACAGCTGCAGGGAACAATTTCTAAGTGACTTGCTTCCCTCCTTCCAGATCCAAGGCCACTTGGCTTTCTTCCTCGCCTCACTGGTCTCCGTTCAAGGTCACGTCTACGGGGAGGCCGCTGCCATGCCACCACCACGTCTAATATATAACTCCTCCCCACTCTTGTGCCTCTACTCTGCTTTGCACTAAGTAGCACCTTGCATGCACTTCATTGTTTATTGCTTGTGTGGCCTCCGTGAGGGCGAGGTTTGTTGTCTTGCTTGCCATTGTGTCCCCAGTGCCGACACGTAGGGGCTCAGTGAGCATTTGTTTAATGATGAATCAAACACCAGGCCAGGAGCATCTGACGGGCAAGAGGGCTTTTGGCTGCTGGGACAGAGACAAAGGGTCACAGACTGAAATGAGAAATAACTTCTCATATTATCAGAAGCTAGAAGTGCAAGTAGTAGGTAATTGGCTCTATAACCTGAACACTGTCAGGAAGGGGGACTTTTTAAAACCACTTAAACAAGGGGCTCCTGGGTGGCTCGGTCAATTAAGTGTCTGCCTTCAGCTCAGGTCATGATCCCGGGGTCCTGGAATCGAGCCCTGCATTGGGCTCCCTGCTCTGCGGGGAATCTGCTTCTCCCTCTGCCTCCCCCCCCGACTTATGCATGTATGCACGATCTCTCTCTCTCTCAAATAAAACATTTAAAAAAATCACTTAAAACCAGAATGTGGTTTTTTTAAACCAAAATGATTTTAAATAAAAGTGCCAGATAATTTGTCCAAATTTAATTGGTCTGTATTCAGCAAGTATAGTCAGCAAGGGAACGGGTGTCTACTTAGAGGTTCATTTTGCAACCTATTCATAGTAGTGGATGGTTCTCATGATGCATTAAGATTTCTCTGGCATAGTGGTGGGTACTTGTTTACTTTGCTCTGAGAGTCTTCACAACCTCCTGAGATGGGCTCTCTGCTGCACAGCTTTGTGGTCTTGATCGTTTTTTGTTCACATGCTGGGGAAGATCTAGAACAGTTGGCTAAGTAAAACTCTATCTCAGCCTGCAAGGGCCCCCTACATGGATGGAATAGTCATCTTTCTAAGTAGGAATCTTGGTTAGGGTCCTTAAATTAGCAGAAAAGGTCCTTAATCCTGTCATCTGGCCTGTCGGTTTTGAAGTCTGTGTGTCCGTCCTTAACCAGCACAGGTCTGCTCTGCCTGTCCCACCTTTCAGGCAGTATGCACTTGGGCTGCTCCCTGCTCAGTTTTGATCAAGCACCCGTCTGGAACAAAGTTGCAAACATAATTTGAAGGACTACCTGTGCATTTCATTTCTTAGATATTCTGTGAGCTCCACAGATCCAGCTGGATTACCAGAAAGCCTCTGACTTGATGCCTCCCCCCTGCTCCCCACCCCCCCCACAGAATTATGCTCTCTGCTTAACTTTACAAGAGACGTAAGATCTATGGATACAATAGAATATTACTTGGCAATAAAAGCGCTGATCCGTGCTACAACATGGATTGAAAACCTTATGCTAAGTGAAAGAAGCCAGTCACAAAAGACCATATGTTGTATTTATATGAAATGTTCGGAGTAGGCAAATCCATAGGTACCTTGGAAAAGTAGGTTTGTGTTGCCAGGGAATGGGGAGTGTAAGCTAAGGAACATGGGCTTGCTTTTGGGGGTGATAAAGGTGTTCTAAAATTAGATGGTGGGGATGGTTACACAATTCTGTGAATATACTAAAACCCACTGAATTGTACACTTTATTTTTTTAAAGATTTATTTATTTTAGAGAGAAAGAGAGGGAGAGGGAGAGAGCACGTGGGGGTGAGAGGGGCAGAGAGATTGAGAAAGCCAAGCAGGCTCCGTGCTGAGCACAGAGCCCGACACAGGCCTCGATCCTACAACCCCAAGATCAGACCTGAGCTGAAACCAAGAATTGGATGCCCAAGTGACGGTGCCACCCAGGCGCTCCTGAATTGTACACTTTAAATGGGTGAATGTGATGGTATGTGAATTGTATCCCAGCAAAAATGTGTGGAACCACAGAGGCATAAAAAACACCACCTGATGACTGATCTCAAAGTCTTTGCTCACTGTATCACTGGGAACATCCACGGTAGAAATTCTGTTCAGCCCAGGGTGTGTGCGCAGCCGCCCTCCCCGCACTGTGCCCCGCAGGCAGGAACTAGTCAGCTGACAGAGAACACAAGTCATGGACGCTACTGGGTTTTTCTCTTTGCTCTGATGCCCGGGAGCTTGGCGCCCAGTGGCTGGTGTCCGGATGACTCTGTGGTCTGTGTGTTTGTAGCACTTTCCCCTTGGCTTTTCTTTCCCATTCTGCCTGTGCCCTTCTGATTTCGGCTTTTATCCAGGTCCACATTTTTACTTAATTTATGTGTCTTAGCTACTTCACATCCTTTGTGGAATACAGGCAAGTGAAATACACACACACACACACACACACACACACACACACACACACACACACACACACACACACACACACACACACACCCCTATGGACATTTCCCGAGTGCTGCTTACAGGTAACAACTTCCTGGAACCTTCTACGTCCCCTGTAATGCACCTGCAGATGAACCATGGTGACTCCTCTTCAACAGCTGGTTTTGGAGAGGCAGTGGCAACTCTCCCCGGAATGTGAGGGTTAGTCAAGCACTAGGTGACCTACTGGTAATGAAGACCCCAGCGCCCCCCTCTACTCCCAACCCCCCGAAATAAAGGAAAGGAGACTCGGATATGGATGACCCTCCATATGGAATTGCAAAGGGTCTTGCTTAAAATTGGGCACTCTAATGTCAGTACTTTCTGCCCGAGAATCAACTTTTAAAATGCTATTAGAAAAATCTAGAAGGTTGACAAATTTGTATCGTGTATAGCTAGTATTTCTGGTAAAGAGGTTTGGCAACTGTACCCCCAAGATAAATAGGCACCTCTTAGAAAGATTCTGTACTTTTAGAAGGTTATCAAAATTCAGGAAGGGGTCATATCAGTTACCTCCAAGGGAAAGATGACTGGCAATATAGTAATGACTATAATCATTAGAACCATTTGTTAGAAGCAGAAAAGCCACATAGTGGCACCAAAAATCAGAAACCAAAAAGGGGTTGCCACTGGTCAACTGTTTTCTCTTGTGTGCTCTGTATGTAGGCCTGTCCTACAGGAATATCCTTTTAAAAGTATGCAACGGGCAAAAATATTCGTGTCCCAAACTTCCATTCTTCTTTCCTTGTTTCTTCCCAGATCCTTTCATAAAGAAGGTAACAGGCTTGTTTTCTTTCTTTCTCCTCAACCATTTGTATTTGGCTTTTCTTTGTCTTTGATTATCCTCCTGGATACGGCCCCTTCCCTCATTGCCCGCCCTTGCGAGATTCTTCCATCTGGTCCCGACATGGGTTTGCCCTCTCTGAGCAGGAGCTGGGAGCACTGGTGGCGGGGGGGTGTCGCAGGCAGCGGGATGATGCTTTGGCATCCAAGAGAGACGGGGAGAGAGAGAGAGAGAGAGCACGGGTGGGGGCAGGGGCAGAGGGCAGAGGAAGAAGCAGGCTCCCCCACTGAGCAGGGATCATGGCCCCAGAGCCCAAGATCATGACCTGAGCCAAAGGCAGACGCTTAACTGTCTGAGCCCCCCGGGTGCCCCAGAGACAGCAGTGGCTATCGGTCCTGGCGGTCACTTGCAGACCATCAAGCCTTTGTACAGCTGCCGCATGCAATCCTCACAGGGACCTGCCCCCTCCTGCAGACAGAACCAGACAGGATCTGAGCCCGGGACAGCTTGCCAGGTGGAGGGCAGGGAGATGGTGGCGGGGGCCTCCCTGGGCCAGGGCTGGGCTTAGGGGGAGCCGGCGGCGCTGTGGTCCCGCAGCGAAGTGTGGACAGACCTCGGGTCCTGAAGGCTAGAGAAGCAGCCGCATCTCCTGCCTCACGGATTCAGAGCCACCAGCTCCACCCCTCCCTCTCCTCATTGGCGGTGGTCGGCCCAGAGCTGCTCGTAGCCCGTGGCCCGCGGCCCTCTCTGTAGGCGACAGCTTCTCTGTCCTTCCTGCGCCTTGGATACCCAGCCAAGTAGCCACTGCTCAGCCTCTGTGTCTTCATTACCGCTTTCCGCATTAGAGCGTTTCCTCCTTGATGGGAACATAGTCACTTCTGAAGAAATAGGAATTAACTGTTCAGTGTGGGTGGTTTCTTAGTGCCACTAGGTGGAATTTGTGTCCTGTCAAAGCAGTAGAGAATATTTCCTCTGTGCAGTGCAGGCTAAGTGTCAGGTAGCTTCCTTTAGAAAACTGAGAGTTGCAGACCGACTGTTACAGGCAGCTGCCGTGGATGTCCTTCAGATACCAGGAACTCATGTAGCTGTGTTTATTTTGATTCTGATACAGAACAAAATAACTGCCTGGGACTATATCCTTGAACAGCCTGATGATCTACTCTTATCAAGAACCTACCTAGAGAAATCTGAGTTTATGGAAAATATTCTGAAGACGGTCAGTCTATTCCTAGGTTATGTAGGGTTTTAAGCACATTCCAAGCTGGACCTCTAAAAAGCTGTGTACTTGGACTGCAGTGTTTTTATGCTAAAAAAAAAACATTCATTTTTCACTCCAAAGAAGACCAGGGGAGAAATTGTATTCAGATCTAAGTGCAAAGAGAGCTAAGAAACAGCATCGGTGTAGTATCCTTCTGGAGAATGCTAATCATGTTTCCCTTTTTGCTTTGACCACCAAGAAGCTCAGATCAAATATGTAGGTAGCTATGAATTCATATTAATATCTGTGAGACTGCAGTCTGGATAGCTCCGTGGTAATTTTTCCTTTGGACTAAATCTTTCATCCTACCTGTGCTTCTAAGATCTTAATTTTATCTACATCATTTATAAGCATTCATTAAAATCATCTCAAATATTTTATGTAGTCGAGAAGGGTGAAAACAAAGTAGTGAAGAAATATTTATTTATGGACGGACATTTCTTTTTTTAAATTTTATTTATTTGTGGTTTTTTTTTTTTTTTTTTTTAGTGAGCTCTATGTCCAATGTGGGGCTTGAACTCAGGACCCCAAGACGGAGAGTCAAACGCTCTAGTGGCTGAGCCAGCCCCCGGGCACTCCTGTGGGTGAACATTTCCTACAACGGCGTGTCTGTAGGGCTTTAATGGCCTTCCCTTCTTATTCCTTGCAGCCATGTAACTGCTATGGGAACAGGGCTAATGTTCCTGTGAGTCACCATGACAGTTGGGGAAGGCGGGGGACTAACATACATGCCCATCCAGGAACTCTGGCCTTGTTTGGCTCCATGGGCTGTTTCCCTGAGCACCTCCTGCCCGCTTCCCACTCCTGCAAGAAACAGGGATGATCTCACCTTCAGGATTGCCAGTCTCCAGTCTTGAACCACATCCTCTGCTTTTGTGTGTTCCGCCGAGAGATGCATTGAGAATATACAATAGAGATAAGTGTAAGAAGTTTGTCTTTTGTGTGCGGAACTGTACTCAACTTTGTCCAGTATTTTGTTTAAGACACCTGGCACCCACATTCTCAGGACCTGTGGCAGCCCAAGGATCACTCTGAGTTTTTCAGTTACGACAGGTGTTCTGGGGACCCTGGGCAGAAGCAAGCATGGCGCTTACCAGAACCTCCTCCATCGTTCTCCCAGGAGAGGCAGCCCAGCAAGGCGCCAGAGGTCATCCTGGGGAGCTCTAATGACAAAGCAGAACGAGAGCGTAAGCGGTTCTTTGGTCTTTAGAGCTTTCTTTATGCCATGATAGCTTTTGCGTGCTTGCCTTTTTCATCATGGCTCTGTTAACAATGTAGAACGAGCCCACCTCTCAGTGTCCCCAAACGGAGACAGGGACAGTCGTAATTGGCTGTCTTCATTATCAGTCATCTTGGGGCATAAAAGAGGGAGACAGGTCACCTCGTGGGAGGGGAGCAGGGCTGGGGCGGGTCCAGTCTTTGTCCACCCTTGTAAGGCAGGCGGGCCCCCAATCTTGAACCTTTGGAACTTCAAGGGGGAAACGTCGATCAGAAGGTGTGGACAATCGGGGGCATTATCTGAATAGCGGAATGTTACCTTGTGTGGAAAACAAAGGGACTTCATTAAAACCCCTTCTGAGTGCTGCCTCTTAGAAATTCAGAATCTCTCATTTGCTTAAAACAGCCTCTCTCTCACTCATTTAAAAAACAGCCGATTTAATTTGGGGTCTGCCAAGGTAAGGGGATCTTCCCTGGTTTTGGGGGGTAAAATTCCCCTAAAAATAGTTGAAGAGATAAAAATGCAACTTTTTTTTTTAAGATTTTATTTATTTATTTGACAGAGAGAGACATAGCGAGAGCAGGAACACAAGCAGGGGGAGTGGGAGAGGGAGAAGCAGACTCCCCGCTGAGCAAGGAGCCCGATGTGGGACTCGATCCCAGGACCCTGGGACCATGACCCGAGCCGAAGGCAGACACTTAACGACTGAGCCACCCAGGCGCCCAAAAAATGCAACTTCTTATAGAAGCAGAGAAACAGAAGAATACATATAATTATGAGAATGAGTTCTGTTTTTTGAAAACCCAAGTCACCACTTGAGGGCACCAAAAAATAAGAAATCCGAAAGGGCTTGTCCTTGCCTATAGGTGGAGTCATTTGAAACTCTTATTTTTTTCCCAAATGGAGGCAGGGATGCTATTTTCTGAAACATGTTTTGATGTGTTTTTGTTCTCAGCAGAGTTTGTGACTTGTGTCTCTCTTCCTCTGCCTGAGACAGACCTCATTGCTCACGCCAGGGTTTAAACCAGTTTAAAAAAGCTTTCGGAGATGCTCGAAGGAGCAACTTCCTGGGGGCTGTTTGGGGGTGCTATAGACATCATTAGCTCTGGCCTGGAGGACAGGACACGGAGCGTCTATTTTAAGATAGACTGGACATTCAGGGGCCGAGGCTGGTCAGGGAATCCCTGTTGGGGATGAAGGCTCGAAGCTGGGGTGCTTGACGCGGCGTTCAGACCCAGGCAGTGGAGAGCCCAGGGGCTTTGAGAAGGTGCAGGAGAGGTGGTCTGCCCTGCTTCCGGGCTGGGAGCCTGGGTGGAGGGGCCCTGGGGCGTCCTGCCTGACCAGCCTGGTGTGACCTTCTGCTTCATTTGTAGGCTGAGAACGTCCTGCTGGGGCAGAGGTGGGGCGGGGCAGGGAGACATGCCAGAGCCGGGCCAGGAGGGCGCTGGCGAGGCCCAGAGCCCAGCAGCCTGGGGGGCGGGGGGCAGCTCGGGGGAGCCCAGAGGTGGCAGTGGCTGGGCCCTGAGGCCTCACCGCCGGGGGCCGCTCCCGGCAAAGGCGGAGCCGCATACAGGGTGCTGGGGCAACCGGACTCCACAGACAGCCGTCATGCGCTCAGGGATGCTCCAACGGCCTTGCCGAAACTTCCTGGTCCACAGGCGGGCCAGGCCACGGCCACCAACCATCTTCGCCCCGCCCCTGCAGGCAGGAGCAGGCTTGCGCTGAGGTCTGGCAACTCTCCCCCTGCCGCCCGCTTGCGGTTTGCTCTTACGTGGCGGACTGCCCCCGATACCGTCCCACCTTGGTGTTTGCCTCTCCTCGGACCCTACTCAACGCCACCCCTAAGGCCACGGGATCCCTCAGCAGCCTTGTACTGGCGCTGCCTGGGCTCTGCAGGGGGAGGGGAGGAACGGGCTCTTCAGGGAGGGACGGCTCTCTATGGGGCGGGTGTTCGAAACAACTGAACTGAAAGTCTTCTTGCCTTCCTGCCTGAAAGAAACGATTTAAACTGGAAGAGATGAGTACTGTTGGGGTGCCGAGGCTAAAGATCCCTCCTACCCGGGGCAGGAGCCATGGAGACGGAGGCAGAGGGTGGGGATGTGGCCCAAGCCAAGGGACACTAGGAGCCAGCAGACGGCGGAAGGGGCAGGGAGGCCCCCTTCCCTAGGGACTCTGGGAGGAGAAGGGCCCGGCCCTCGGAACTGTGAGCGAATACATTTCTATTGTTTTAAGCCCTCCAGTGTGTGGTGATTTGTTACTCTAGGAAGCTAACCCACTCTCCAAAGTAACTGTGGTGAGAACAGGCCCAGCCCTGGTGATTCTGGGCTCAGAGGGGAGCACGCACATTCTACATCTCACTATCTGCACGTCCTAAAACAAGCTAACCTCCATGCCCACGAGGCTGGCTGTACCCAAAACACACACAGCAGCAAGCGTTGGTGAGGATGCGGACAGATCTGAACCCTCAGCCGTTGCCGGTGGGCCCGTGAAATGGTGCAGCCCCAGGGAAAACAGTGTGGCGGCTCCCCAACAGGTCGCCCATGGGACCAGCACCTGATCCGGGAGTTCCGCTGCTTGGACTATACCCCCCAAAACCGCAAGCAGGGACTCCACACCATGTTCGCAGCCGCATTGCTCACAGCAGCGAAAGGGCAGAGACAACCGAGGGTCTGTGGCCTGAAGAACAGATAAACGAAGGGGTATGTTCCCTGCGCCCAATATGATTCAGCCTCAGGGAACTCAGACCCAGGCCACGAGGGGAACGGACCTGGAAAAGAGTCTGGTAAGGGAAAGAAGCCCGAGCAGAGAACAAATACTGTGTACGGTTTCTGTTTGGGAAGGTGAGAAAGTTCTGGAGACGGTTGGTGGTAGTGGTTGCCCGACAGTGTGACTCTCCTTAATGCGGCTGAACCGTGCCCTGAAAAAGGTTAACAAGGTCAGTTTTATGTTACTTACGTCTGTCTTACCACACACGCTAAGCTGCTGCACTGTTAACTCCGTTCTATGCTTTTCTCCCTTGACAAATGCACCTTTGTCACAGTTGGAAGGCCAGCTCGGGGTCGAGAATTTCTGGACTCCTTGGAGTTCCGTGCGGGGACCTGGCGGCACGGGGAGAGCTGGCTGCTGGCCTCGGCCCAGCCCTCTTCCCTGCCTGCACTTGGCCCTGTCCCTCACCAGGAGCGGCTTCACTGACGCAGGCACGGGTAACCCTGGCAGCACACTCACTGCACACAGCCCAGTTTGGGGGGTCCTTCCTGGCAGTGCCGTTCACCCTCAGAAGGGTGGACCCAGAGTTAAGGTCTGTGCAGGCCCTCGAAGCAGGCCGAGTGTTGTCTGGCTGATGGTACGCAGGAGGCGGACACAGGCCAGGCACACGGCTTGGAGGCATGGACTATGGTGGGTGGGACGTGATGGAAGAGAGCCACAGGGGGGCCTTTAAAGCGTGGGGCACAGGGCCAGGGTCCCACTTAATCAGGCCAAAGGCAGTGTTGGATGATTTGGGACACCTGCTACCCGGGGTGAGGATTGCCATAGGGCCAGAGGTGCGACCAAAAGCCCACGTGGATCTTCATCCTCCCTCTGGCCGTGCAGAAGCCGGGCCCCTGCCACACTGGGCCACAGTCTACCCTGGGAGCTCTCACTCTCCTGGCCCACCTGTCTCGGGGCTGTGGGCAGCCAGGCAGCTATGTCTGGTCCTGACTTTGCCCCACCTGCTGGTGACAAGAGGGTCACTGCGAATACGCTCTCTGGTGGGGCTGGCTGGTGGCCAGGGAGACCCCGAGCCCAGGGCAGCAGGACCGTGCTGGTGACGGAGCCGCTGAATCATCCGAGGCTTGGCCGAGCAGCCCCGTCCTGATGGAGCTAAGGCTGCCGCACGATTTTCGCAATCATGCAGTTGTTTTTGGCATCCTAACTGAGCCCGGATTTTTCTGTCCTGGAGAGTCTGTGAGCTAGCTAATATCCTTTTAATAAACCCCCTTTCTATTCAGATTAGCAGGAGGCCGTTTCTGTCATTCGCAGTTCAGGACCCTACGTGATACAGGTCCCTGGGCGCACACATGGCTTAGGGCGCCTTCTGGGTGCCCCAACTGTTGCTTCTGAGAGGGGTCCTAAAAGCTAGAGGGAAAGAAGGGCATTTAGGCAAATCCCCCAATACAAGTCTTAAGAAGGACGTCCTCCAACAACCGAGTTCATCGACAGATAAGTGGATGGGGAAAATGTGTTCCGAACACATTCCGCTCCATACGATGGGACCTTATGGAGTCATAAAAAGGAAGCAAATCTGACACATGAGACAACGTGGCCAGACCTCGAAGAGATCATGCTCAGCGAAATAAGCCAGTCACAGGGGGGGACAGACACTGCATGCTCCTGCTCACGGGGGGCATTTCGGGTGGTCAGACTCAGAGACAGAAGACGATGGCTTGCCAGGGGCCGAGGGGAGAGAGGGGTTCCTGTTTAGTGGGGACAGAGCTGCCGTTTGGGAAGATGAAAAACGTCCTGGAGATGGAGGGTCATGTGGTTGCACAACACTATGAACATACCTAGCGCACTGAATTGGGCACTTAAAATGGGTAACATGTTAAATTTTATGATGGGTACATTTTAACATGGAAAATTACATGCAGAGTAAGAGGTCTTCCGAAGAGCAGGTTTCATGTCCGGCTGTCTGGTAATGAGACTTGAACCTGCATCACATTGCATTTCCTAGTCAAGGGGGGCCTTTACAGGCGGGTCTTGGGGGTAGGAGTAGGGAGTTATCTTTGCGGTGGGGGATGAGAGTGGTCCCCTCATGTCACTGCTCGCCGGGACCGACACAGAGGCTAACGGCTGGGGTGCGCGGCCTTCTCCACTGGCTGTCCTGTCGTGTCAGGATTCCTCATGGGTGGGGCTGCAACAGGGAGGGTGTGGATGCTCGCTCCTGCAGGGGCTGCATGTCCAGGACCCCAGGGAAAGCTTGAGAAAACTCGAGGCTCAAAGAGGTTAGCAGGGGTCTGCTGTGGGGAAAAGGCTTCTAGAAGTGGCAGCCGGAGTACTTGTGGGAGAGGGCAGGGCCATGAGCCCTTTGTCCCCAGGGGTGGACACGTGTGTGTGCGCGCGCGCGTGCGTGATGGTGCACGGGGACACATCTTGCTGGAGAAACAGACTGGAGACAGAGTCCCAGCTCCTCTCTTGCGGAGGGAAACCAGGCATAGGGCACCAAGAGGTTCTAATATTTCCAATATTCCGTCTCCTCACCATTGTACCTTGAAGGCTTCTCCCCAGCCCTGTGCCTGCATTGCTCAATTATTGGAGGCAGTTGCAGGGAAAAAAGAGGCTGCAATTTGCCAAGATGGAAAGAATCATGCACGTCCTTGCAGAGCCATTTTTCCACTGTGACTGGGTATGTACTAAGGGGCTGGGGAGAAGGGGTAGAAGAGCCACGTGGACCGACGAGGTGCAGGGCTGGGTGGGGGGGCGTGTGCTGGAGGGTGTGGGGGGCCACTGCTTCTTGCTGTTAAGGGCCCCTGAGGTCAGTGTTGTCCAAAGCGCAGCCTGGCTCTCGTCCATCTGGGCTGGACTCCCCCAGCAATGCCGCCCCCTTGTCGAGGGGTTGGCCCCCTGCTCCACAATCCTCCAGAGCAGAGCGGGAGACATGGACATCTTCAGACTGATAAAGGGAAAGATTCAATCCTTGCCTCTCTGTAACTGTTCAATTTATACATCGACACCATGTGTGGTGCAAAGCCATCCGCTAAAATGCCCAGGGCATAATCATGTTATGCCTGAGTTTTCTATCCTCTGGCTCTTTCTCGTTTCAGGACGTTTTGCTTTTGTGTTAGTTTCAAAAAAAAATTTTTTTTTTATGGATATATAATTTACATACAAAAAATAACACATTTTAATTGCACGGCTTAATGACTGTTAAGAAAATGCATACACCTGTATAAGCACCACCCTATTCAAGATGTAGACGCAAACATTTTTTCTTTGGTCTCCCTCACTTTCTTATATTTATTTTTTTCTTTTTAGTCCCTTCATGTGAGTTCCTTGAACACATTTTAGAACTATGTTTTATTTTATATGTAGTGTTTTGGTATAGCTGTTTTAGTAGTTGCTTAGATTTATATTATATTTATATATACATATTTTATATGTATGTTATATTTATATATAAACCCAAGGCTACTCACGTCATCTTTTTTTAAATTCAAGTATAATTCACATGAAGTGTTATATTAGTTTCAGGTGTTCAATATAATGATTCAACAATTCTATACATTGCTCAGTGCTCATCGTGAGAAGTGTGCTCTTAACCCCCTTCACCTATTTCACCATCTCCCACCCACCTCCCCTCTGGCGACCACCAGACACTTTTCTATTGAGATATAATTGACATATAACACTGCATTAGTGTTTTTTTTTTTTTTAAGTAGGCTCCACACCCAGCGTGGAGCCCAATGTGGGGCTTGAACTCACGACGCCTGAGATCAAGACCTGAGCTGAGATCCAGTCGGACGCTCAACCGACTGAGCCATCTGGGCGCCCCATGACATTGCATTAGTTAGTGTTAGGTATACAACGTAAGATCTGATATATGTATATCTTGCAAAATGAGCATCACCATAGGTTAGTTAATATCCATACCATCCGTAGTTACAATTTCTTTTCTTGCGGTGAGAACTTTTAAGATCTATTCTTTTAGCAACTTTCAAATGTACACTACAATATTGTTAACTATAGTCACCTGGCTCTGCCTTACATCCCCAGGATTTAATTATCTCAGAACTGGAAGTTTATACCTTTTGACCTCCTTCCCCCATTTTGTCCACCCTTCACCCCCAGCCTCTGGCAATCACCAATTCTCTGTTTCTATCAGTTTGGCTGTTTTTCACCACACATAAGTGAGATCATTTGGTATTTGTTTTTATCTGTCTGACTTATTTCACCTGGTGTAATGCCCACATGGAGGTCCATCCACGTGGTTGCCGATGGCAAGATTTCCTTCTTTTTTATGGATGAGTAATATTCCACTGTGTGTGTGTGTGTGCGCGCGTGTGTGTACATATATAAATATCAATGTGGTATATATGTAAATGTCGTGTATATATACATTTTCTTTATCCATTCATCCATCGATGATCATTTCCATAGAAACGGCTTAAAAGGATGGCAGCAAAGGAGGACAACTTCCTTTCTTCACAAATCCCTTTTCTCCCTAGTCACCAGCCCACAACACACACGTGAGATTTTTCAATAATATTAAAATGCCTTTGTTTTCCCTGAGCACACACCTGCGGAGGGCTGGGTTGGGGTTCAGAGTGTCCTGGTGTCAAGGATGGCTGCTCACGGCACACAGGACACCCTATACCCCCGGACAGAGGTGTTGGTGCCCCGGAGTTACCTAAGCGGTGGCCAAAGAACACTTTCCAATATCATCCCGGAATGTGGCAGAGCCGTAAAATTCAACTCCTGTATAGCAATTGTTTCGAGCTGAGTTTTGGGCCCCCAAAATATATATTGAAGTGGTAATGCCCCAGTACCTCAGAACGTGACCTGATTTGAAAATAGGGTCAATGTAGACATAATTAGTTAAGATGACGGAATCCAATGTGATTGGTGTCTTTGTAAGAGGACAGCCATGTGAGGACATGTGATGCTGGAGACAGAGACCGGAATGATGCAGCTACAAGCCACAGACAGTCACAGATCGCCACGTATCCCCACAGATCGCCACAGAGCGCCAGGGACCACCAGGAGGCTGGAGGAGGCAGGGAGGGATTCTATCTCCAGAGATGCAAGGCATGGTCCTATCAACACCTTGACCTTGACTCCCAGCTCCAGAACTGTGAGCGAATCCATTTCTGTGGTTTGAAGCTCCCCGGTTTGTGGTACTTTGTTACAGTGGCCCCAGGGACCCAAAACCATGCCACCTACCATGCTTTCCCATTCTCTTTTCGCTGCAGCCCATCAGTTAAAAAGACTTTGCTAAGCCCTAGTTTTTATAGTTTGTATTATAAAAACAACTAACTGACTTATTGAAAATTTGGGTTGAATTTTAAATGACACATTCTCTGAGCCACACTGACATCCCCACTATGGCCGCAGAAACAACAAGAACAAAACAGCTAAGAGTTATGAACTCTTACAGGAGACTTCCTGCATCTCCCGGTTTAATGCCCACACAGCCTGATGAAGGGAGTATGACATTGTCCCCATTTTACAGGTGAAGAAGCTGAGGCTTTGGGAAGTCAAGAAACTTGCCTGAGGACTCTGGAGGTGAAGTGGATTGAAACCCTGGACAGTGTGAGCACAGAGCCCGTGGTATTAATGGGCCTGCCTGTCCCCACTGCTCCTTCCCTTTCCCCTGCTCTGTGCAAATGTTTACCCAGCCCCTACCTTACCTGCAGGAACTCACCGTGTTAAGGTCTGGTTGGAGGTGGATATGGGGAGCAAGGCTTCCCTGTATGTGTAACCGGATTGTTTCTTGATGTAGCTTGGGGTTCAAACAGCATAAGCAAGCCAGCTTCCAGAGTGCAGTACACGAAGACCCACCCTCAGGTAGTGGCAGGCAGTCAGATGTCACCGGCTCTGAGGCTGCCTGATGTGCTGAAGGAGAAAACACCTCAAATTTCGTCTCTAGCAAGGCAGATCCCAGGGAGGGCCCCTCGTCCCTGGGGAAGCAATGAGTCAAACAGCATGGCATCTTGTCAAGACTGTGTGCCCAGGTGCAGGGAGAACACAGTATCAGAGGATCTGTGTCTGTGGAGTTGGTCAGGAAAGACTTCTGATCCTAGAACTTTCCAGAACTTCACCTCAGGTTATCCTTTTACAATTTCAGAGTATCAGCCCCATTTAAGGGATCTGAAGGTAACATAGATTAGGCTAGAAGAGCAGGTCAAGGACTTGGAGGGCCACCCACCAGGGCTCCAGTCCGAATCACTGGAACTTCACCGTACTTTCCTCTTTACCCTGAACAATGATTAAAGTTGGGCCTGAATCAAGAAGGTTGGCTTTATTTATTTTGTCTCTTTACACTGTCATAGGCTGGACACTTGTTTTTGTCTGATACAGTTTCAGCAAAACATCAACCTGGGGCCCCACTGGCATCACACGGAGCCCAGGACCTGTCAAACTGCCCGGGAGCGTTGCACGTGGAGTGTTCTCAGCCCCGTAAGGCCCACACAGGGAAGCCCCCAGCTCCTTCCCCAGTGACTTACAGTCTATTGGGAAAACTAGGTGAACACCCAAGAAATTGTAAAACAATTTTATAACCATTATAAAACAATCATAAAACAACCAAGATTTGGAATTATGGTAGCAATTCTAAACAGAGTTGATTTACTCAATTTGTTCTTTTGCTCAGCTAATACTAAATGAGTAAGGCATTGCCTCTGCCTCAAGGAGCTAAGTTTTGTGGGGAGAATGGACACGTAAACAAGTCACTCTGAAAATGTCATTTAATAGATGCGACCACAGTATTTAGAGAACACTTCTCTGCACGGGTCCAGTCACTGGTATGTAAGCTAGCGACCTGTGGTAGTCCCAATACCTAAGTTACTGTCATTTGGAAGTGACTTGTTTCCGTCTCCTTCAGGACATTGTAGGTAAAAAAAAAAACATCGTCCAGATCCATAGTCAGGACCAGAAAAGGGATAATGAACACAAGTTAATGGTGCCCACGTGGACTTCTGACTCAATTAGTGATTTCAAACAATTTTTCTTTTAAGTAGCCCTGTGGTCCACTTCAAAAGCAGGTCAAATATTTGTCTTCAGGCTTTCCAGCAGGAAATGAAAAAAAAAAAAAACCCAATTACACACTTGATGGTATTCTATTAACATAAACAAATTGGTTGCTTGCTTAGGAGAAGCTCAGCTATTCCTGATGCAGAAATCTCTAGGAGGAGACTCTGTAGGTCTGGTGGGAAGGCTGCTAGCCAGATCCTACATGAACACAGTTTTGATCTTTTTATGTCTCTCTCTCTTTTTTTTATAGAGCCTCTAAATGCTAGCTGATGAATATCTCCAAAGAATAATTTAGAAATTAGAGTTTTATGAAGGGCCAAGACAATGCTGGCCAAGTATGCAGGGCTGAACCCAGGGTAATATTTAGAACATCTAGAGGAGTGGATAGACTCCATGTCCCAAGGCAATGCTCCAAAAATATTCTTTCTCACAACTGGATTTTTTCATGATGTTTGGACAAGCGAGAGCACATGATTACAATCTAGGTAAGGAATCTAGAGGGCAAAGTGTCTGTGTAGCCAATTAGGTGCTGATTTGGAGGATGAGGAGATACTCCGTTTGTTCAGATTAGGGAACTTGCCTGAGACGTGTGTCTTTGTGGACGAGCGCCACACAGGAGTGTCCCCACGTCCCCACGCAGCCTCATCTGGTGTCCTGCACATTCTCCTTTATCACCTTGCAAAGGTGCTGGTGGTGCGGAGGGGGAAGAGCCTCCTTTCTGGCGGATCCCAAAAGCGCTGGGAGGTCTGGGAAGACTCAGGGCTGGGGACCTCGCCTCCCACAGCTGGGTCTAATCCTCCCAGGCTCATCCAGGAAGGCGACCTCTGTAACTTCCTCGTGGGTTTGCTTCCCCCTGTTGTCATACCTGCTGTGGTCTCTGCCCCACCACGTGGGCCTGTCTCCTTGCAGGAAAAGAAATGGCATGGGGGAGAAATAAGCCATTTTTCTTTAAGATTTGATGTTTAAGAACTGTGTACTGAAAGTAAAGATCATTGCTTGGGAGAGACCCAACCAATCCCAGACAGGGCAGGCTAGGAGAAGCCTGGAGAACATTCCCTCAGGCTGATGGGATTCAGATCAGCCTGGGAGAGTTCTGTTCTCAGGGCTTTATCTTGGATTTTTATCTGGCCAGTGAGATCTGAAGTCTCCTTTGCAGGACTGGAGGGCAGAGGGCAGGGCCAGCCCTGCCAATCAAACAGATGGGGTAAAGATTCGTACTCATCACTCTGGTCAAGGTAGCAAGTCCACATTTCTAGCGTACCTGAAGTTGCTCTACCCCCAAATGCTGAGCCAAGGCAATTTGTACAGAATGAGTCGTCTGCCACTCTGAGATCTGTTGTTTCCAGCGCAGACTGAGGTCTGTCATCTTCCTATGAAATGAGCCCTCCCGCCTGCCCCAGCCGCAGCCATTCTCGCTCAGCATGGTGACCCGCCCTCTTGTTGTTCTCCCTCTTGCGTCTCTCTAACTCTAAGGGGAATGCTGGGCTCTGGGGAAGCATCTGATGGCCATCTCCCCACCATCCTGAGCTCAACATCCAGGGTAAAGAGGACTTCCTTCCAGATGAGGGATACATTCTAGGATGTGAGTGGAATTCACAGGGCATCCCTGGGGTTAGCACTGAGCAGGAGCCCCGTGGCACTGAGAGGGTTTGGAATTTGAGTGAGTTCCACTTATGGGTCTACTTAGGGCTTCTACCTCTTCTGGGTTCTACCACTTATGGGCCCACTCTCTGGCCTTCTGGGTTACTAAATTTTACTTTCCTTGTTCCTGTAATGCCCTTCCCAAGGGCCCCGCCGCCACGTTTCCCTGTTGTTTGTTGGGAGAAAGAGGGATGGTGTTTCTCTAGGGAACTTTGGAAGGCGGGACTTGGCTCGCGGAGGTGAAAGCCGGAAGTTCCTTCCACAGCGGACGTTGGGGACCGCAGACCTCACTTCCCCAGGCTCTGCTGGCTCTGTTACCCGTTCTCTCTACACCTCCCTCCCCCCAAACTCTCCCTACCTCTCGAGAGGAGGATGATTACTCACAAAGACAAGCCAGGCACAGAAATAGCCAACCTATTTGTGGCTTAAATGCAAGCAGTTTTATTTTTACAGAGAGTTGCTGTATTTTCTCTAAGTAGAAATCATTATCTACCACAAATGAAACCCCAGCTCCATCTGCAGTGGTTCCTGCTCTTGTTAGGGGTGCCAATTAGTCACAAAACAATTGGCACCTCCTACCGCCCACTCAGTCTGGGGGGACAGAGCGCCCTCTCTTCCAGGCTCCCCCTGACCAGCCCCTGCCCCCTGTCTGCCCTCCGCCCTCACCTGGGCACCCCCCGGCCTCTCCACCATCCTGGTGGCCTGGTCCCTGTTCACCCTGCGACTGTCACCAACTTACAAATTGGGCAACTTGTTCTCTCCGTCAGCATGGACAGACTTCTCTGTTCTGTGGGGAGGTGGGAAAAGCCAACTGGTGAGGCCCTGTGTTCTGTTGACTTAAATCATGACGTTGGAGTCTTCCTTCCAGTTGGTCACTCTGCTCAGGGTTTCACAGCCCCCGTAGGGACAGGGCGAACCGTTCATAGAATCTGGACAGTCCCTGAGCTTCTGAGAAGCAGCAAATGTGGAGCAGAGGAACAGAGTGGATCCTTCTGCCCATCCCCAGTCTCCTTCACTCCTCTCTTCCTTCGGGGCGCCTCTTCCTTCCCGACCGTGACTCTGTGCCCTTCTCAGCAGCCCGGTACTTCTCTCGGAACCACCTCTGCTTGCGCCTGTCTGATCCCCTTCCCACCGAGTGCGCCTTCTTTTCTGCCTTGTGGTTTGTTTTAGGCAGTCCCGGGTCTCTTTCCAGTTTCTGATGGTCCTCTGGGAGACGTAAAGTCCTTCAGGAGGCTGCCCCTCTCCTCCCTTGGAACGTCAAAACCAGGTAACGCGAGTGTACTTGGACTCCGCGGGGCCGCGCTGCTCAGCACCTGCATGCCCGTGGCTGCCCTGAACCTCACCTGTGTTGCCCATGGCTTGGAGGTCCTCAGGGAAAGCTCCTGCTCTCCCTTTTCTTCTTCTTCCCCCCCCCGGGGGGGGGACAGAGCCACAGGTCGGGCTTCCCACAGGAGCCGTAGGGCTCACTTCCGTCCTGCTGCTTATGGAAATAGTCAGAGGAAAGCCTCACGCATGGGCTCCCAAGTCTGCTTTCCCACAGAATCTGAAATCGCCTTCTCGCCCTGTTTCGATCTAATTGGTCCCCCGGGTCCATCACTACTTTGACACAGTAACCATGACGGGATGCTTTTGACAAGGAAGAAATACGGCCACAAGTGGAGGGTGGGTCTTCAGGCCAGGGCTGGGCGAGTCAAACCACCCAGAATTTTCCGGCTGGGACTTTAGGCCTTTACACTGGGGCTGTTGGAGAGGGGACAGGGGTCGGGCGGGAAGGGTAACATGACTGCAGGGGCGAGAAAACATGTCGCAGGAACAGCTGCTGGAGGGGTGAATGTCCAAACCAGGCGGAGAAGTGGTCTGGGCACCCAGCTCCTGGGCGCGCTCTCTCCCCCGCTTCACGCTCGCACACTAACATGGGCCGTGACCCTGAACATGGGCTGTGGGGAGGGAACAGGTACTCAACTACCGAACAGCGAGTCCCTCACTGTGCAGGTCGACATCGACATCTGCATCTCATTTCCTCATTGCAACTTTTGGTGGTAATAGGATCGGCCCCATTTTGCAGGCGAGAAAACAGAGTCTTAAACAGAGCTTTGCAGAGACCAGTTGGCCGGTTCCAGGCTGTCGGGGAGGGGAGTGGTTCTGTCTGCTACCCACGTGGCTTTTGCCCTTCTGTAGACCACTTCTCGGGATCACCTCTCTCCTGAGCCCTGGCTGCCCCGACGGCTCCCCGGGGGTCAACCACCCCGCATTCTCACCAGCTCGTTCCCACTCTGGATCAGCGTGAAGATTTTCACTTGAGCGTTTCACTGAATGATGCCATTTGAAGCACGGCTTCTGCTGATAAGCGTGGGACCATCTGCTTGGCACATCTCAAATATTTTCAGCAGTGGGAGAGTAGCTCTGATTTCTTCAGAGAAGGAGGCTGCAGCCGTCCTCGGAGACGTGGGGACCCTCGGAGACCCTACAGGCTGGCGGGGCAGTGGGGCCCCAGGATTCGAAGGGGCACCGTCCCTGCTGCCACCTCTGACCCTCCCTGAGCAAATGGAGCTAGTGAGTCTGCACCCCAGGTTTTAATTGTTCAGCTGCCCTTGGCAACCAGAGTAAGATTTTCCCTCTTCAAAAACCTATTGCCCGGGCAACCCTTTCTGTGCCCGCTGCTTTTACGGTGTGTTAGAGATACGCTGTGTGTTGGCCAAAACCTCTGTATCTTCCTTCCTGCCTTTGTTTTGGAAAATTCGCTTCCTTGCCGGGTGAACTGTCCTCCGACGCTGTTTTTCAACTTCGGGGTTGAAACTTCTGTGTTCGCTTTTTCTCTTTGACTCGTAATGGGGGCAAGAAACTGAGGATCGATTCATGAGTCTGATGTGGACGTGGGGGGTGTTCAAGGCTGTTTAATTTGTTGCTACGAGGGATAAAGGAGTTGGGGTCTGAAAGGGGTGTACTATATTTGATTCCTCTGGGGAAATCTCTGGACCAGGAGCAGTTGGGCATGGCCAGAGGCAAGCTGGATTGATTTTTTTGTGTGTGCCTTTCCTTAGTGGGCACCAGAATTAGTCCTAGCTTCTGTCGCTTATAAACTCGGACGTGCAGCCCATGGGTGGCAAGGCTCAACTCAAAGAAATCTCCTGCTCCATCTTCTCTTTGATGTCCTTTGGCAATTATTTCCAGGACAGGGGTGGGGGTCGTTTGGGGAAACAACGTATAGGATGTTGTTCAATTGCTTTGTAAGCAGCAACGAGAAGGCCGTAACAAGGCTCCCTCTAGAGCAAGGTTTCCCAACCTTGCACCATGACATTCCGGCCAAATCATTCTTTGTTGTGGGGAGCTGTTCTGTGCGTGGTAGCGTGCTCAGCAGCATCCCTGGCTTCAACCACTAGACGCTGATGGACCCCTCCTCTCAGCTGTAACAACTCAAATCTCCAGGCCAAATGACTTCTAGGGGACAGGATCAGCCCCTTGCATCCCCCTGCCCTGAGGCCAGTGTTGTAAGTTGATCCTGCTGTACACTTGGAGAGGGAGCAGAAAGTTTTTGCTTCTCCGTGCAGATGGCTCAAGTGGTAGGAAGCTGGAGACGAGGCTTTTAATACCAGGACAGATGTCCCTGCCCTGCACATTGCCATCAGATCCCTTACCTGCCATGGAAATTCCATCTCACAAATAGGTTTCTGTTTGTCCAGGTTGCTGCACACACACAGAAGGAGGAATTTGCCCTTTCCTCTGGAGCTGCACACCTGGGAGGTCCAGCCTAGGGTCAGGCCTCTCTTTTTGGTTGCGGAGGAACAAAAAAAAGCTTCAGATGACCCACGATGAAGCCCTAGTTTTGTTGGTTTTTCTCTTTCCTTTTCCTCCCTTTCCTTCCTTCCTTCCTTCCTTCCTTCCTTCCTTCCTTCCTTCCTTTCTTTCTTTCTTTCTTTCTTTCTTTCTTTCTTTCTTTCTTTCTTTCTTTCTTTCTTTCTTTCTTTCTTTCTTTCTTTCTTTCTTTCTTTCTTTCTTTCCTCTTTCTTCTTTCTTTCTTCTCTCTTCTTTCTTTGTTTCTTTGTTTCTTCCTCCCTTCCTCCCTTCCTCCCTTCCTTCTTTCTTCTAAGAGTGATGTGGCAGGCTGGGAATCCAGGACCATGGGAGGACTATGGCCCTTGAATGGGAATGTGGAAGAGCATGTTTGCTTCTTCGATCTCTAGAGAAAACTTCAGGAAGCAAAATGTATAGCATTTAAAATTCTCTGCCTTATGCCCCGATAAAGCTGAAGAACCCCCACAACTCTCAGCCTTCTTTGAGCCTCCTTGCTTGTCTGTCAGCTCCACTGTCCATCTGTTCCTGTCCCTTTCGTGGAGAGGCAAATGCAGGTAGCAATTGCGAGGAGACCTGCCAGGACATGGGCTCTGCAAAGCCCACATCCTTAAATGTCTATAGAAACCACCACACTTGTTTTCCCTGCTTGCTGATTCATTATCTCCATTTGGCATTTCCACAAGACTCATACTGGCAATGTGCTTTTCGATACCTAGGTTTCCTTATACCCCGGCCTTCCAGAAATACATTAAAATGCCAGTTATGTGAAGCAACTGAGGGTCAAGGGGCCAGACTGCTTTGCTTAGCACTCACACCTAGTGGCCACTTTAAAAATGTGGCTTTGGGGCAAAGTAGCCTTAGGCAGAGGCAGAATAGACGGGCATCTCTGCAGTGTGATTTGAACAACGTCAAATCTCTCTTCTCAAACATCTCTTTTGTGTTCAGATGCCAAATTGCCTGTAATTCTTTTGATTTTTGCGAGGGGTAGGTGGGTGCTAAGTATACCCTCTACCACCATCAGCCTGGCTCACCGTGACGTGTGTGAGGTGTTGAGCTGCAAGCACGGGGGCGGGGGGCAGCCCAGCCAGAGTGAGGGCTTCTGCACGGGATGGGGTGGGGACCAGGGTCAGAGCTTCTGCTGTGTGAGGAGCGGGTCCCAGGGCAGAGGCCAGTGGCGGCAGTGGCCTGACTGCGTCGGGGGAGCATCGGTGCAGGGGCGGGAGATGGGCAGTGGCCGACATGGGAGGTGATTTACCAACTGTGGATGGATCAAATAAGTAAATATGTTGAGGATAATGGGGGTCAAGTTTCTCACCATCAGAGAAGGGAGTTAGAAATGTGGAGAGAAAGAAGCAAAACTGTACTCAGCAGTGTTGGATTGAAATCAGGGATGCTGATGGGAACCCATTGCACGCGCACACACACACACACACACACACACACACACACACACAGTTGACCCTTGAACAACACGGGTTTGAACTGCTTGGATTCACTTACATGCAGGGTTTTGTTTTGTTCTGTTTTCGATAAATAGAGTACAACACTGTAAATGTATTTTTTCTTTCCTGTGATTTTCTTAATAACATTTTCTTTTCTCCAGCTTATTTCATTATAAGAATACAGCATATAAGGGGCGCCTGGGTGGCTCAGTCTGTTGAGTGTCAGACTCTTGACTTCGGCTCAGGTCATGATCTCAGGGTCATAAGATAGAGCCCCGAGTTGGGCTCTGCGCTCGGTGTGGAGTCTGCTTGAGGTTTTTTCCTCTCCCTCTGCCCCTTCCCTTCCGCGCTCTCTCTCTCTCTCTCTCTCTCAAATGAATAAATAAACTTAAATAAAATACCACATATAATACATATAACATACAAAAGGGACTGGTGCAGGGAACATATAAGAGGAGTAAAGCCTAGTAAAATACCTAGTTTTTTGGCTTAGAAGACTAGGAATACCAGAGCAAGCGTGGAACTGTCGGGAAGGTCTGATTTCTGTTTTGGGTTGGCTGGGGCTGGCGTGCCTTTGTGAGCCGCCCAACTGGAGACATCCAGGACCAGGGGTTACAGGGTCTGACATTCTGGGGAGCTGGCAAGTTAGAGCTAGAGATTTTGGTGTCACCAGAGTGTGGTAATATTGAATGAGGAGGTTGGACAAGGCCACGCAGGGGGAGTCTGTGGAGTAGGAAGGGCAGAGGGTCAGCAAGGGACCCCCGCAGCCCAAGAGCTCTGTAGGAAGAGATCCAGGAGAGGTGACGGAGAAGAAGCTGCAGGTAGCCAGGGGGAGAGCCAGAGGAAGAAAGCGGGTCTAGGCAATGGTGTCATCATGGAGCCCACAGCAGAGACGTGGAGTAAGAGTCCATAACCCTCTGTGTGTGTGCTGGGGGGCAGGAGGAGGGCGAAATCACCTCCCTTTTGAAGGCTCATCTAAAAGCCCAATGCTGGCTAATGGATGCAGCTCATTCTTATTACTTGTCCTCATGAAAGGCCATAACTTGAATGTTCCCGTCTGACTTCAATAATCACTACCTAAAACGGTGAAGAATGGTGCCCTTCATCAATAGAAGTGTTTGTTGATGGTGGTGATGACTCTGGGTCATTCCCCTTCACAGAAGAAACGGGGATCAGAAGAAACTGAAAGCAGCTCATTCCTGTTTTGTGGTTGTTGTTATGAGTTTGGCATTGGGTAGACGGCACCTTAATAAATAAAAATCCATCCTCTAATAAATAATATTCATCTTTTAATAAGCAGTTATTATCCTTCAATGACAATACATAATCCATCCTTTTATTAAGTAACCTTTAATAAAAGTCCATCCTTTGAAGCTTTTAATAAAGACCATTACTGACAATCAAGTTGATGGTGGCGATGGATTCTGATGACATTAAGGCTGTTATTAAATGTCCCAAAAGTCTTACTGACCAAGTGTATGGGTAATGAACTTCCCACGTCCATGACCCATTGACAAAGAACTGGCGTGGGGAGTAGAAACAGTGCTCGTGTGGACCTGGGCGATGCAGGCTCTGGTTCTGGCCTTGCTGTTAACTCAAGATGTGATCTTGGGCTGCTTGTGGCTGCGCTTCCTCACCTGAGAAATACAGGATTCCTCTAAGCTCCAAATGTCTATGACCAACACAGAGCAGACAGACTTGTAGCAGTAAGGAGGTGGTGTGAAGAAGAAAAATAGTTCATCAAAAAAGAAAGACAAGTGAATGTTAAACAGGAAAGAACATCTAAACTCATTAGCAATCAAATAAATACAAAGTAAAACGAGGAATCTTTTATCACCTACTAAATTTGCAAATTAAAAAAAAGATGGAGATATTGTATTGGGGGGTAGAAAGTATATGCATGTATATGCTGTGGGGAAAAAAAGCTTTCATATACTGTAGATGTCTGTGTAATTGGTCCAGGTGTTTTTTGGAAGACAATTTGTTAATATGCTTTAAAATCTTCAAAAATATTTATACCCTTTCATCCAGCAATTCCACTTTTAGAAATATGTCCTAGGGAAATAATTAAAGATGTGCACAAAACTGGCATCCGAGGAAGTTCATTACAGTGCTTTGTTTTTAGAAATAAGGATGAAAAATAAGAAGCAACAGGTATGTCCAGGGTTAGAGAATTATTAAAACTAAATTATGGTTCGTCCAAATAGTGACTAGGAAAATCATGTCTTTAGAGACCATGCTGACAGAGAAAATGTTTACAATATGGTATTGAGTATGAATAGAAAAAAAAAGCAGGCTACCAAAACAGATTAAAAAAGCAATTTCAATTTCAAAAAGGAGCATGTGTCACGCCTAGGAACAAGACGAAAAGAAAATATCCTCGAACGTGAAAGCAGATTAATTTTGATTAGTGGTTTTACTTGTGATTTTTTTTTCCCCCACTAAATGTTCCAAATCTTCTTCAGTGAACACATACTGTTTTATAATTAGAGAAAAAGGCAATAACATTTAGAAAATACCCCCATTTTGGGCTGGGATGAGACATCATAAAATGAGCGTGTGGGGGTGCATGTCTAGTGGTGGCTGAGCCCTGTCTCCCCCGAGGCAGTTCAGCGCACGCCTGTGGCTACTTCCCTCCCAGTGGGATTTGGATGCAGAGAGCACACAGCCCCTGTCCTACTCTGGCAAACTCACAATTAGAAAGTCATCAAGTCTTTGGGGGAAAAAAATCCCCCATAACATTAGGGAATCCGATGCCTTCAATTCCTCCAGTAGGAAGACTGGAGGCAGACTAGAACAGGCTATAAAAGGTAAAGTCTTAAAAATAGGGTCCGGCCCCAGGGCAGAGTAGGAGGCCCGGAGTCAGCCTCGGGAGCTCCCAGCCACAGGGCTGCCTCCACCTGGTTGTGAGAGGGGCTCTCACAATGTCTCCACTGTGGGCTTCCATTTATGGGTCTGTAAAATGAGGGGGGTTGGTCAGACCCGTGGATTCGGACTTCTTTTTTAAGTGGGAGACCGGCTCAGGCTTCACTTAGGATCGGGGTCTGGGCTCCTGCCCTGGGCGGCTCTGGGGCTCTGGGATCAGGGTCTGCGGGAGCTTTCAGCCCCGATGCCCTGCAGGGTCCCGGTAGCACCCCGGGGTGGTGCCCTGGGGAGATGTGTGACACAGCGGCTCTGACCTTGGCCTGCTTACTAATCCTTCCTTTTTCCCTTATAAAAACCGAGGCAGTAACACCTTCCTTATCATTTCTGGAGCTGATTGAAGGATCCAAATTTAACTTGAAGGGAAGATGCCTTGGACGGTTACGTCCGCCCCAGGCGCCTTCTCCTGCCCCGATGTATTGCTTTTTCCATCGGGGTTCTTCAGTGAGAAGGAAGAGAGGGTAGGAAGGTGTTTCTATGATGCCGCCAGTGGTTCATGCCAAATACGGGTGCCATCTCCCACTCAACTCTCCGTCTGTTCTGACCCAGATCTTAGGCGGTGTTGGGGTATTGACCACATCAGGGCACAGAGGGCTGTAGGGACGAGCTCTCTTTCCTCCCCGGATGGTTACCACCAGGTAACAGACAGCACTGCAAATATGATGTCTTTCTAAAGATGAGCTGTGTTAAAAAAAAAAAAAAAAAAAAGGGATTTGCTTGTCTGGTCAGAGTGCAGAGCACTAGACCTGCGCTGATATGGAGACAAGTTACTCTCAGTTTTAATTGTGATTGCTTCCCTGCGTCCTCAGGGCTTTCTGAGAACTCAGCTGTGTGCTATTCTGAGCTAGGTGGTTTTGTCGACCAGCAGCAGCTACCCTGCCTCTCTCCCCCTGCCCAGCCTCACATGTCCTAGCCAGCCACCGACAGGGGGGATAACGGACAGAATGACCAAGGAGCCCCGGGGAAGGGGGTGGGCAGCGAGCGTGTCGGACCAGCTGCGTCCATGGCGCTTTGTGCCACCTGCTATTTCCCTGGAGGGGCTGAAATTCAGTTTGTTAAGACCGGGAATGCGATTTTTAGCAATGCGTCATTTAAATAAAACCCCACTCTAACAAAACAATGTGGAGAGTAAGCATTAGTTGTTATTTTTTTTCTTAAGATTTTATTTGTTTCTCTGAGGGGCGCCTGGGTGGCTCAGTCATTAAGCGTCTGCCTTCAGCTCAGGTCATGGTCCCAGGGTCCTGGGATCGAGCCCCGCATCAGGCTCCCTGCTCCGCGGGAAGCCTGCTTCTCCCTCTCCCGCTCCCCCTGCTTCTGTTCTCTCTCTCGCTGTGTCTCCCTCTGTCAAATAAATAAATAAAATCTTTAAAAAAAAGATTTTATTTATTTGAGAGAGAGCGAGAGAGAGCACAAGCAGGGAGAGTAGCAAAGGGAGAGGGAGAAACCGACTCTCCGTTGAGCCGGGTGCCCAAGGCGGCTCAATCTCAGGACCCCAAGATCATGACCTGAGCTGAAGTCAAGACACTCTACTGACTGGGCCACCCAGACACCCTGAGTTATCATTAGTTTTTAATAAGAATTAATTTTTATGGGATCTTTATTTGCTTTCCAATCACATCCTGATCAAAATCTGCCTTGGGATTTTTGCGACAGAACTTTCTACTAACTGGCACGTCCTGGGCTGGAGGTGGTGGTTTTCTCTCTTGGACCACTGTGACGGGCTTTATTTCTTGGAATAATTCAATAAGTACTCACTGGATGTCTACGGTGTGCCAAGTGCTGGAGATTCAGACATGAATAAGATAAAGCCCTGTTTTCCACAAGTTTGCAGGTTGGTAGGGGAGAGGCAATTTTAACTCTGCTGCCAGGAGGAATGTCGAGGAGAGAGAACACCAGAGTGGGCGAAGGGAGCATTGGATGGTTGGTGCAGGGAACAAGGAGGCAGGAGGCGAGGAGATACTTCCCGAGGTTCCAGGCCAGAGTCATGGGAACGGAAGAGGGGCATGCTGTGGGTTGCTCCTGCATTTGAAATTCACAATCAGGCAAACGCACAGTGGTAAATAATGTTCTAAAGATCTCGCATGTGTGGGCATATCCCAGCCCTGCGCTGAAACCTCTCATGGCCCCCAGTGCAAATGGCGGAGGTTTTCCAGCCATGACCCCTGTCCCACCGGCATCAGAATCCCCTGGACTGTGAAATTACATATTCCAGAGCCCCATTCCCAGGCTTTCTGAAACAGTGCGGTCTTGGAATTTGCATTTTTTCATAAGCAATCCCAGGTAATTTTTAAGCACCAAGCTGGATAAGCATAGTCTATAGAAGAAGCTTAACATTTTTAGAGAAGCATCAAAACCTGGCTGTCATGCTTCAGCCCAGCTGTCCGCCCAGGGTCCACCCACCTTCTTGAACCCCATCCCCAACATCTTGTGCCCTCCTGCCTCCATGTGTCAGTCCGTCTGTTCCTTTTTCTTAAAATGCCTTTCTTCCTTCCCTCAGCTAACAAACTCCTACTGACCCTTCAAGGCCCAGCCTTGTAGAACCTTCCTTGAAAGCCTGAGACGTTGCCTCCTGCTGTGTGCTTGCCTGGCACGTGGTCAAGGACCCCTTCCTTCCATTTCCTGTATTGAATTAGGTTTAGTTCTGTCTGTCCCCCTACAAAACTGCAGAGGACTGTGTCTTATTTATTTCTTCATCCTGAACACTCGGGACAGTGACTGACATCTAAATGTTTATTGGAAAATGGACAGAGGGTGATCTCTCTCCAGAAAGTGAATTTGGTTACTTTGGTTTGACTTTAAAAGAAAACTACAGTTTGATCTCATGTGTTGAAACACCTTTCCGAACTGGCTTTTATGAGGAGTGCATAGCAGCTCTCTTGCACGTAACGAGTAGCCGCGCGATGCTGCGGTCTGTGAGATGTTCGAGGATGCAAGTCTGAGTCAGAAAGATGTTCTTGCCAGCTTTCTTAAACATTCTGATTAGAATTCAATTAGAAATTAGAAAAGTTCTGATTTGACATATCTGGTCTTTAATTTAGGTCTGCTATGAAAAGATGACAGCATTTGACTTCCTTGTATAAGGTATTTCGGTTTTGTGATGGTTCTCGACCTGGCTGTCCAATAGGGTAGCCATCAGCCACATGGGGCTACTGAGCCTGTGAAATGTGGCCACAAAACACACATGGGAGTTTAAAGACGCACTGTGAGAAAAAGAACGTAAAATATCTCATTAATATTTTTTATGTTGATTACACGTTGAAATAATATTTTGAACACATTGGGTCAGATAAAATCGTTATCAAAGTTCATTTCACCTGTTTCTTTTTAGTTTTTTTGTATGTAGCTACTAGAAAAATGTAAGACATGTGGCTTGCATTATCTTTCTACTGGCTCGTGCCGATTTAGACCCTTCTTACCCTCTCCCTCTCTGTTCTCCAGACTATTCTGTTCCCTCTCTTCTGCCTCTAAAACACCACCCCCAACAACAAAACACCCAGCTCTGAAGCACCTACCATCCAACTATGTTACCTATGACCCTCCTCACTGTGACTATTTATACACCCCTGGGATGCGTTCCCAAATTCCTTGAGGATTTTAGCACCTAGCTCACAGTCTTTTTTTTCTCCCCCCCCCCAACCACATTCCACTATTCCCCAGTCATTTCAATGTTCATGTAGAGAAGTCTTCCAAAGCCTGGCTCCAGGTCCTGATCTCACCTCAGATGACCTTGTCCTCCACTCTCCCTCCGCCGTTCTTTCCCATGGTCATACTCCACACTTGTCAACAGCGATAACCCCAAATCTGCACTGCCACAATCTTGGCTGCAAGCAACCCTTTCTCCAGCCCCACCTCCTTTTTTCTGGTTCCCTACCTTTAGTGCTTGGACTTCCGCAGTCGTCTGATAACACCGGGCTCTATCAGATGGCTTCTGTGTCCTGTTCACTGTCATTTCTCTCATGACCTCACCTTTCTCCTAACCCCATTGAATTCTGTAGTCCATCATGGCACCCATTCCCTTCCATGTGGTCTGATCCCGTTGGCGCCTCTCGTCCACTGTTGCACCAGCCTGGGAAAACCCCGGCCCTGGCTAAATCGAACCTTCTCCTTCACCGTGCTCACACCTGAACGGCCAAACTGTAGCTGGAGAAAAACACGTGTCATGCTGAATTTTTAAATTCATGGGGGTTTAAAGACCCACTGGTGGGCTCTGATGTTTGCCCCAAATCTCGCTCTTTGTGTATTTCCCTGGTCCTTTCCCTTGTTCACTTGATTATTTCACATGCTGCCCACATGAGGAGAACCTTCTGCCTCTCTTCACTCTTAGCTGATGATTTGGCTTCTTACTTTCTGAAAAAGGAGATACTGTGCATTCAGAAGAGAACTTCTTCCAACTTCTAACACTCCTGCTGTCAGCCTACCTGCCTAACTGCATTTTTAACCACACACTCTGCCTTCCCTTCTGCTCTGATGAATAAATTATGCTATCAGCAAAAGCCAGCAACTCCACCAAGCTCTAGAACCCTAAGTCATGAGTCATCAACTCTTTCTTCTCTCCTGGAAAATTCTTATTAGCTTATCAACTCTCCCAAAACCCCTGCAGCCCTCTCCAGTTACTGTTCCATTTCTGCTTGAATTTACATTAAATTTCCTCAAGAGGGTTGTCTATACACACCGTCTCTACTTACTCTCCTCCCATCCTCCCTGGAATCCATGTTGGTTAATCAGACTTTCGTTTTCTCCACTCTGCCTAAACAGCTCTCATCAAGGTCAACAATAACTCTACTCTAATGGTCCGTTTCCAGCTCTCATCTACTTTGAACTTGGAGTAGAAGTTAGCACAGTTGATCACACCTTTGTGAAGCACTTCTGCTTTCTGGACATCACTCTCCCTTGGTTGTCTCTTACCTCTCTGCCAGATCCTTCTTCGTTTCTTTTGCTTCTTTCTCTTCACCTCCCCACGACCTGTAAACTTTGAAATGCCCCAAGGATTGGTCTTTGGACCTCTTTTCCTTTATAATTACCTATATTTCATAGATAATCTCATTTAGCCTCATGATTTTAAATCCTCCCTGGTTGTGTACAATACCTGCATTTATATGCCCAGCGTGTACCTGTCTCCCTAGCTCCTGACACTCTTAGACATCCCCATTTGCATAGGCTTTTCTTTTCTTTTTTTTTTTTAAGATTTATTTATTTATTATTTGAGAGAGAGAGAGAGAGGTGGGGAGGGGCAGAAGGAGAGGGAGAGAGAGAATCTCTAGCAGACTCCCCACTGAGAGTGCAGCCTGACCCAGGACTCGATCCCACGACCCCGAGACCATGGCTTGAGCCAAAATCAAGAGTCAGACACTTAACCGACTGAGCCAGCCAGGCACCCCATGCATAGGTTTTGCAAACTCAGTGTACTTCTCCTAACCCACTCCAACTGCACATTGTCTATTCAGTAAATGGCTGAAAACTCATTCTCTCTCTCTACAATAACACATCTCATCCACCAACAAAGCAAATTGCCTCCAGAATCCAACCATGTCTTGCTGCCTCCACAACCACATCTTAGTTCATGCATGGTCTGTGCTTTTTCTGTGTGGCACTTACTAGGACTTGACATCTTTTTATTTGTGGTTGTTGTTGGGTTATTGACTGCCTTCCCACCGGAGCAGAGACTCCAAGAGGTTGATGCTTGATCTATTTCCTTCACTGCCGTGTCCCAACACCTAGAATAGTGCCTGGCAGGAAGTTGGCTCTGAATAAATATTTGATGGGTGAATGTGGGGAATGTGACTGTTTTACCTACAGACTTCTAACAAAGGCTGCTCTCTACAACAGATCTTTGGTCAGCCAGGCCATAGTATTCTGAATTCTGGTCCTGGTGTTGGGCTCCCGAAGGTATTGGAGTCTATTTCTTCTGTTTAATTATGAAATGGAAGGAGAACTTGCCCCAGTGAAAATAATTGCCAGTACCTCATCAGAGCAGCTGAGGGAAGTGCTAGTCAGGAGATGGGTGATGAGGACAGCAGAGGCGGAGGTCCCCTGGGCTCCTGGAACACACCACTGGAGAGGTAACTATCCTTCTCAGCAGGCCGCCTGCGAGTCTGGGCGTCACGCACAGCTGTACTGAGCCCCACACGCCGAGTTGTGCCAATGCTGGGCTCCTGCTGACTCGATCCTAAAAACATCTAATATCATCGAGACGTGCAACCTTCATAAAATATTGCATCTCTGCACTGTTCTGCTTCAGGGAAGCTTGTGAGGAAAAGGCAGATATCTATTAATTTAAAATATTGGTTTGATCAACTTCCTACAGGTTAATTATTTTGCACACGGAGGGACGCTGGTCTACAAGGTCAAAATTCAAAAAGCAAAGAACAGTATTTTACCGCCACGATCAAAATGACAACAACAACAACGACTTGACAAAGTCAAGGACAAGTTAAAGCTGGCACCAGGGGGAGGATCTCTGCCGCTGCCTACCTTGTCCTTTCTCCAGTGGGGGAAGTGGCATCTGTGTATTTGTTACATAACAGGAAGAGGGCGGGGACTGTGCATATATTTATTTTGCAATTCATAGACATGTGATAGAAAGTTTCTGAGAATCTTTGCTTTGCCGTCTCAAATATTCAGTGTTTCTGTTGGTTTCCAGTTAGTGTTTTGTTGAACGTCTGTCAGTAGTGTTTTCCTGCATGGTCTGGCCTATGCTTTGTGGCGATGTGACCACACCTCGTTAAGGCTCACCATCTGTCACTCAGAGCATTGGTTTCCCTGGCTCACCTAGTCTGGGGAGGTGCCCAGTTTTGTCACAGATATTGAGACCACATAAGGCAAATGCCTTCTCATTGTTCACACTTGCAAAAATATTGGTACACGATTGAACATAATTTTGCTAGCTATTTCCTCTCATTTATCCATCATATACGGCACTTCATTCATTTAAAAGAAAAAATGACAGCAACAACACTGACCAAACATATATTTTGTCTTTGCACCTGAATGCAATTAATCAGGTTCCTCAAAACGGGAGACAAAGGTGCAGAAGATGAATGATTTTGAAGATGCCATTCTGAAAGCTTGGGCCAGGCCAGACATGGACGCCAGGCACTCTGACCCTCCTGCTTTGCTGGATCCCTTTGGCACTGAGCCACAAGCAAATAATAATACAGAATTAAGGGCTATTGGTGGACCGAAAAATCATGAAATCAGTTCTCTTTTCTGGTGAAATGTCTAATTTTGTCGTTGTCAGAAAAAGAATTTTACAGTCAGTTAAACATATTTGTTAATAACATGAAGTTCGTGATCTGTTGCTGAAATTTTCCCTTCTCCCCTAGTACATCAATTTTCATGCTGTCTTTTTTGTTTCTGTTTTACTTATTTATAGAAAATTACCTAAAGAGCCCCTGCCTGAGGCCTCCTCATGGATGAGTCGAACGTGACGTCATTCGTTGATGAGAAGTCCACAAACGCCTCCACCTCCAGGAATACCTCTGCCGGGGACCTGCGTCGGGAAATCCCATTTGTGCACTGGGTAATTATGAGCATCTCCCCTCTGGGCTTTGTCGAAAATGGAATCCTCCTCTGGTTCCTCTGCTTCCGGATGAGAAGAAATCCCTTCACAGTCTACATCACCCACTTGTCTATTGCAGACATCTCGTTGCTCTTTTGTATTTTTATTCTGTCTGTTGACTATGCTTTAGATTATGAGCTCTCTTCTGGCTATTACTACACGATTGTCACCTTATCAGTGACGTTTCTGTTTGGCTACAACACGGGCCTCTATCTGTTGACGGCCATTAGTGTGGAGAGGTGCCTATCCGTCCTGTACCCCATCTGGTACCGATGTCATCGCCCCAAGCACCAGTCGGCCTTTGTCTGTGCCCTCCTGTGGGCACTTTCGTGCTTGGTGACCACCATGGAGTACGTCATGTGCATTGACAGTGAAGGGCAGAGTCACTCTCGAAGTGACTGCAGGGCGGTGATCATCTTCATTGCCATTCTGAGCTTCCTGGTCTTCACTCCCCTCATGGTGGTGTCTAGCACCATCCTGGTGATTAAGATCCGAAAGAACACGTGGACGGCCCATTCCTCGAAGCTGTACATAGTCATCATGGTCACCATCATTATCTTCCTCATTTTCGCCATGCCCATGAGGCTCCTGTACCTGCTCTATTATGAGTATTGGTCAGCCTTTGGAAACTTGCACCATATTTCTCTTCTTTTCTCCACAATCAACAGCAGCGCCAACCCTTTTATTTACTTCTTCGTGGGCAGCAGTAGGAAGAAGCGGTTCAAGGAGTCCTTAAAAGTGGTTCTGACCAGGGCTTTCAAAGATGAAATGCAACCCAGGCACCAAGAAGACAATGGCAACACCACCACAGTTGAGACCGTGGTCTGAGGATGGTGGCCGGAAACCGTGGACAAAAATGGTGGGGCACAGATAATTTGTACTTTGTGCTTGGAATACCGCTTAAGTATGTCCTAAATATGACACGGAAGGACACCGCATCCCATATGCATGAGATACTCATTAACGATAAGACCGTATCCTTGTACTGTATCTTCTGAAAAAGCCTAAAAATGTGTTGGACGTCTTTCATTTCTGTACCTATAAAAAAAACTTTGGCTCCTCCTCAGCTCTTCCAGCAACATTTCCCATAAACTGTAGAAATTCCTCTAGCAGGAAGGTGTGCAGGTGAGTACTGGAAAAGGTAACAAAAGCATTTGTTGGAACTTGAGAAGGCGGAGTCACGTAGCAGGAAGAGCATGGGCTTTGGAGTCAGATCGACTGTCATTTGCTTCCTGGGGACCTCAGACAAGTGGTTTGACCTCTAAGAGCCTCTCGTCCTCACTTATAAAATGTTTAATAGTAATAGTCCACCCCTCCCAGCCTTGTGGTGAGGATGAACTGGGAGATGCGGTATGCTGAGCACTTGGCACATTGTCAACCCTCAATAAACATTAGTCTTTCCTCCTTGAAGTGCAAGGAGAAAGACATACTTCTGTTTTGTAACTTGTGCATGTGTGCACGCATGCACGCACACACAGCTCTATCATGTACAAATATTGTTATGTGTTTTCCAATGTTGAATGTACATCTGTGAAGGTCTTTCTGCTTGAGGCATGAACGCTTTTCATGGAGCAACACCTCCGCTGGAAGCATCTGCAGATGTTACAACATCCAACCATCCATGTGTCAGAGCATTATTTCAGGTTGTGAAGAAAAACATTTGGCCACCAGTAGAGGAGTTTCTCATGGCTCTTCCTTCCCTCTGTCAGAATGCTTGGTGTAATGAAAGTCTGTTTGGAAATCCTTTGCTTGACATAAGTTTTCATGAATGGAACTTAATTCACGAGTTTGTGAAGGTGACTGTGTTTTTGGAGGCTCCCCTCCTGCCCCCATGAAGTGATGGGTTATTTACAGCCACAAAGTTCTGCCCCTTGAACTCTTTTTCCTCGTGAGCATTTCTTTGAGGTAGTCCTGGGAGGAGGCCACGCAGCAGGGGCTGGGAGTTTTGGTCACATCTCAGAGGGGACCCGGGCATTTTTCCCAAGAAAATCTGTGCCGGGCTTGGTCAATATCTTAGTGCTCTGCTGCTCGCCTGCCATGACTTGTGTCTGAGTCTTCAGACAGCATGCCCTGGGTCTCCCCTAGGAAACACATCGTGGCCCATAGACCATATTACTATGTTTCATTTCCTTCTGCATCTTCTAGGTGCTCCACAAAAATGACAGTGCTTTGTGTGGTCCTAGGGGAGTAAAATGTTCATGCCTATAAATGAACCCATTAGGATTTATCTTAACTGTTTGTCCCCAAAGAGCCAGAGACTTTTCAGAAGAAATGTCCATTTCTTCTCCATCCTGACTTTCGAAAGGAATGATCACCTGTGATCTGATCGGGGTGCAGGGGGCAGCTTCGTTGGGGGAGATGTGCAAGTCTCTCCCACCCAGCCGAGCTTGGAGGCAGGCGGCTCTTCAGTGGGTGATGATATCTGATTCAGAAACCAGGCAGCTTGCTTTCAGGAGCCCAGATGGGTGTGGAGTGCTGACATTTAGAATGATCTTGTTTTTGATGGAAAACAGAGCATCTTCCTTGGGAAAGAACAGAATATGGAGGTCAGAGCGGCCCTCTGTTTGCCACCATCCCCCTGGTGCTGCTCTGGCTCTGGGGTAGGATAAAGGGATCGGCCTCAGCTCATCTCAAAGGGATCTTTGGTCTCAAGGAGGAACCTAAAGACTCCTGGGAAACAAGGACTTGTCACCCATGGAAAATACAGTGAACTCATGAGAAGCTCCATTGATTGCCTTCCTGAAGATAAAGTGGGGAAATTAAATGTGATCATAAATATAAAAATTCTTCTGCATTTTTAAAGAACAATGCCTTCCAAACAGGTAAGATTCAGAGTTTAGCAGTGTTATAAGGACAAATTCCTCTCTCTTACCTAAACCCATTCCCCAAAGTGAACTATAAGGTTAAAACTAAAACAGGAAGAGTTAAGTAAAAGCGCACATACGGAGGGGAGTCGACTAAGTGATTTGTACCCCTTGTGCATGGAGACACTTTGCCCAAGTCATCATAGGCCAAGGGAGTGCCGTTTCTGTGACTTCCCTGGGCCTAGGGAGAAGGTTGTTCAGATATAATGATTGTCCTTGATGAAGGGAACAGATATTCACGGATGGTCTTCTCTGCCAGACTCCATGATGTGAACAAGGCCAAGATGCGCATGTGGAAACCCCCTCTGGTCTAGAATAGGAGCGGAGGACGCACACGTGTATCTACAGCTCCACGCTGCACACAAATCAACGATAGGGGAGTGTTCTAAACAAAGTTGTGTTGTGGTCAAGAGGAAGGCAAAATCCCATCTTTTGTAGTAAAAAAAAGGACCATGTCATGGAGGTGCCCTTTGCAGGTAGGAGAGGCCCGAGCAAGGGCACACAACATACCGCCACCAGGGAGAAGCAGGGCCAGTCACTGTCACTGCCATGGGCTGGCTGGAGAAGCGGACCTTGGAGACTCATGTGGTCCTGCTCACCACCGCGCCCCTCTCTCTTGGATGCTCTGCCTTTGGTCTTCTGGCCTCACATTCTTCAAGATTCTTGGAATATAGCTCTCAGGCCTTCTCTCCACCTCCTTTCTCACCGACATCCAGCCTTGCCATGGGTGGCGGTCCAATTTCATATCTCCACAAGTCATCCACTGGTCTCCTTGAGGTGGCCAGGTGGCCAGGCGACCGCAGCTCCTCTCCTTTCTGGGCGACACTCTGAGCCTTACGGCAACTCACACCAATCTACTTCTGAAAACAAAAATCTCCCAGGGCTGCCTTCTGACCATGCTTTCCCGTCCTTCACATCATTCACTTCCTGACCCCCACTGACTTACCAGACTCAGCTGGGCTCCAATCCTATGTACCCACCACCTAAAGGACATTTGGACTTGATGCCTTGCAAACACCTCAAGTGCAACCTGTCCAGTTCCCCACCATTTCTCCTCTCTTCCTTTCTCAGCGAATGACACTGGTTACCCTGTCACCCCAGCAATCCTATTCCCTCTGCACAGATTGCTCTTCTCTCTTCTTAATCTAGCAAACTCCATTTATCCATCTACATCCAGCTCATGGATCAGCCACTCAGGAGTGCCTTCCTGGAACCTGGGGTCCTGGATGACAATTTCACAGTTTGCTTTCTTTTTCATAAGAATAGAAGCAACTAGAAGAAATCTTCCACATCTTACCGACATCATATCCATGGATCTAGCTGCATCTTTCTGCACATAGGCTTCTCCCCTTTTATTCTGAGGGAACTCACTGTGCCTTTGGCTAAAGTGAGCCTTCATACCTGGGCTAGGTACAATTTTGGTAGGTACAGTTTTGAAAAATTGTTGAAAAATTTTTCCAAAAATTATTAACCTTTTTCTGTGACTAAAAAAAAGCAAGAGATTGTTACTTCTCAAGCTTCTATGGGTTGACTGAACTCAGCTGGGTACTTCCCATTTGAGGTCTCTTATGGCTGCAGTCAGATGTTGGCTGAGGCAGCAGGGGTCTGAAGGCTGCCCTGGGTGGGGAATCCAAGATGGCGCACTCATGGGGTTGATAGATGGTTGTGGGCTCAGCTGGAGAGATTGTCCAGAGACCCTACCCTTGGCCTCTTGATGTGGCTAGAGTTTTTTACAACGTGGCAACTGTGTTCTGAGAGGAACTTTGCTGAGAATGTGCGTTTCCAAGAGGCCAAAAATCAACTGTTGATTTCTCACTTATTTGAATGAATTAGCATGTGGTTGAAATTACAAGTTTTTTCCCTCTTGTTTCATTCACATGTAATTGACATATAACATTATATTCGTTTTAGGTGTACAACATTACAATAAGTTTTGATAAAGGCACAATGAAAAACTTTCTCATAATTCTAATTTCATTTTTCAAGATAATGTATTTCCCCCCAGGATTTACTATGAAATCTTGGTCCTCATTTTAATAAGATTCCCTTCTAACGAACTTTTACAAAAACTAGTCATCCTTGGATATGGAGATCTTCTTGCACTAATTATTTTTCAGTGTGTACATATGAATGTCAACACAAGGGTTGAGTTGTCAAAGCAGACTCAGTGTGAATTATAGATCTTACCCAAAGGAAAGGTAATGATTCAAATGTCACGGGCAAGTGCAGGCACAAATGAAACAGTCTTTTCTGGAGGAACCCCAAACTGAGATGAAGCTCCCAAAACATCCCCTTTTCCTACCTGAGAATGTAGTTTAGCTTTAAGCTGATGAGTTTTGAGCAATGTAGGTGAACACATTGTAATCAAAGGAAGGCATTTAGGTTTGGGGTGTATCCATTTTTGATAAAATTCTGTTTATCATCCAGAAAATGTGTGTGTCACTATTCCTTCTTCTCTAGTCTTCTGTGTCCCATAAATCTATAAATTCCAAATTTATTTACAATAACCAATCTTGACAGATCAGCTCTATCCTGCTGAAAATAGGACTAGTTTCCCAAGTATAACACTTTTATAAAGCAGTCTGAATGAGATTAGTGTCTTTGCAAGGAGCCCTCACTGAAGTCATTCATTTCCCAAGGCACTCCCTGTAGGGAAGGAGCAAGTTACACCTGCTTCCTTTCTAAGGCCTCAGCCAACACCAGGACTGTGAATGCCTGAGGCAGAGACTGCTCTTACTGCAAGGCAGGCAGAGAGGAGGACCCTGCCCTTGCAGTGAGAAGACTGGAACTTAAAGCCTAGTCTTAAAACACCAGCTGTGTGAGAGTCAGCAAGTTTCCTCCCAAAGCAGATCCTGGGGCAAGGATTTGATGCAAATAATTTATTTAGGAGGTTACCCTGAGCAGCGACGGAGGGATTGAGATATTCAGACAAGAAAGAGGGGAAGCCAATATAGAGTGAGTTAGTGTGTACAAGCCCAGGACAGTGGACACTCCTGAGAAACACATGTAACCCACTCAGAACTGCCTTCCCAGAGAGGTGAAGGTGGTGCTGAGGCACCAACTCCTGCCTCTTGTAGGCAAAGATTGCTCCCTTTTTTTTTTTTTTTTTAAAGATTTTAGTTATTTATTTGACAGAGACAGAGAGAGCAAGAGCAGGAACACAAGCAGGGGGAGTGAGAGAGGAAGAGGCAGAGACTACCCAACGAGCAGGGAGCCCGACGCGGGGCTCGATCCCAGGATCCTGGGATCATGACCTGAGCCGAAGGCAGACGCTTAACGACTGAGCCACCCAGGTGCCCCAAGGCAAAGATTGCTCTTAAGAGTGACAACTCCCAGCTCCTCTGGGCATGCCCTGTGCCCAGGCAGAGCACAGCCTGTGGTGAGAACACCTTGAGGCAGAGAGGCTCAGGAACCTTGGGCAGGTGCAGGATCTGCCTGCAAGTGACCTCAGGGTGGTTTCAGGGCTAAACAATAGCATTTGCCTCACAAAGCAGCTGTGCCAAATATAAGTGAGATAATGTGTGTGAAACTCTGCGTAAACTGGGAAACATCAATCAAAAGGCAGTTATTCCTTGGGGCACCTGGCTGGCTCAGTCAGTAGAATACACAGCGCTTGATCTCAGGATTGTGGGTTCGAGCCCCACATTGGGTGTAGAGATCACTTAAAAATTTAAAAAAAAAAAAAATCTTAAAAAAAAAAAGAGTCCTTGAGGACATAGTGCTAAGTGAAATAAGCCAGGCACAAAAGGACATGAGATGCCTGGAGAAGTCAAATTCATAAAGACAGAACAGAGAAGGGTGGCTGCCAGGGACTAGGGGGAGGGGCACGGGGAGTTAGCGTTGAGTGCAGACAGGGTTTCAGTTTGGGGAGATGAGAAAGCTCTGGAGATGGATGGTGGTGATGGGTGCACAGTATTGTAAATGTGCTTAATGCTACTGAAATGGACACTTAGGAACGGTGAAAATGATAACTTCTATGTCATGTATACTTTGCCACAATAAAAACAATGAGTTCTTATACTTTCAGGACACTAGGTGTGCCTCTCAGTATGCTTGAATGTCTGGCCCACGGATGGGCCCCAAGCCAATAGTGTTGATGACAAGGAATGAAGACAAACTCGTTGCTCCAGGGGGTGTCCTACTGGTACCATCTCCTGTGTGAGCGCAGACCTGGGGCTCATTAAACAACCCCTCTCACAGTCCGTATTTTCAAATGAATGTGGTCTCCCCGGCAGCAGCCGTACACGATCTCGGCAAAGCCATTGCAGGGGGCCAGAGGGAGACCATTTTGCGCTTGTGGGCCATACAATTTGTGTTGCAATGACTCAGCTCTGTCCCTCTTTGTGTGAAAGCAGCCACAGATGATATGTCAACGAGTGAGCATGGCTATGTTCCAATAAAACTTTATTTACAGTTACTGAAAATTGAATCTCGTGTAATTTTCAAGTGCCATAAAAATGTGTTTTTGCTTCAACCATTTGAAAATGTAAACAACTACTCTTAGTTTGTAGGCTGTATAAAAAACAAGCGGCAGCTGGCTTTGGCGGCCGCGGTGCGTTGCCACTGCTGCCCTAGAGTATTCTGGGATTCCCTCTTCTGGAATTGCTTTTAATGTGGCCGAAGAACAGCCATCTACAATCCTGACCTCAGTGGTGGCAAATCTTCGCTGTTCCCTGAGCATCTGACTTTACAAAAGGACCAGCAGACACCTCGACTCAAACCTGATGGGTGAAATTGGCATAAATGTGAGAAACATAAGGTGATACTAGAAAATGAGGGAAAGATTTCTGGTGGTAGCTAACTTGGCTATAAATATAATTCCTTTTCTATACTCGGATCACTTTATTCAGTCATACCAAACTAGATGCTCTGGATTCAGAGGAAACTATTGGAGTTTTTCAGAGACTAGGAATGACATGTTCATGTGTAAGAATTCATGTTGGGATTTTAGAAAGATAGAGATCTCACACATGGCTTTTGGGTACAGCATGAACAAACTCTAATTCCTGACAAATTTGAAAACCAGAACACTCCTAATACTGGGCTGATTAGCACTTGCAAGCTTTGTACCATCACCATCTTAAACAAGGAACACAAGCCTGCCTAGAGTTATGGGATAAATATTTCAGGATGTTATTTATGCAAAGGTCATTATCACACTGATATATTGATGTATGCCTTTGTAGCCTTAAAATGATTAGCTCTTGGGCAAATGTAGAAAGAGAAAAAGATTCCTTAAAACCCAATAAGGGCACAATGAAACACCATTAAAAGTCCTTCAACCTCATTAGCCCTGGTTGAGTGTAGTTGAATGTTTATGGGAAATCAGAGAGAGGTCCTGAGAGCTTCCTACCTTTCTTCTTCCAGGGAGAGGAGATAGATGACACCCCAGGGACAGAGCGACCCTTTCCCTTTCTGCATGAAGGAGCCAGGGACTCACTAACAGAGCCTGTGTGTCACGGTACTGATTGTGTTTCGGGAGAGCTCAGCACCTAAAATCTTGCCTTTTGTTTCTACAGACTGAGAATAAGGGTTATATTCCAGGTGAATGTCAGGATCGAAGGGCCTGCTGTCAGACACGTGAAGTGGGAACATCAGTGTTAGTCTGACGCGGATAGAGCTGGTCCACGGGTGGGCTGTCCTCCGTGTGTGGCTGTTTTCTCCATGTGGCCTGTCTTGGGGAAGGGGGAGGACGGCGTGCTGCATGCTCTCCCCAGTGACATTCTGGGTATTACCATTCATAGACGGGTCCTGCTGGCTTTGACTTTTCCCTACAGGCCTCATTCCCAGCTTCCAATCATTCTGCTTATTCATCCTAAAGTGGGGTGAGCTGAGGTGGGAGAAGAGCGTGCTGGTGAGGGCAAAGCACCCGGAAGGGCCACAGACAGACTAGCGTTGCACCCCCCTGCCCACTCCCACACAGGGCATAGCACTGCTGGCTGTGGAATGAAGAAGAAGGCGCGGGAAAGGGTCTGGGACACCTGAGGAACCTGTGCCCTGTCTCCTGGGTGGCAAGAGATGAGCCTGAGTGACTGGAGGTGGTTATCGAAGTTTTGCTGGATTCAGTGAAGGGACTGTCGGGGAAGACGAGGCAGGACATCTATGTCTTAGGAGCTCAGCAGTGTCTGTTGCACGAGTGAGACCTCCACAGTGTAAGGTCTCTCCGGAGGGTCCCAGAGAGGCCCCGGCCCCTGCCTCCATTCACAGCCTGGACGGGGACTGGTACTGACTCAGAGAACACCCCCCGCTCTACGCTGGGAGGCTCCCTGACAGGGTCCTGGTCTACAGGGGGACCAGACTCAGAGGAAACGTTGAGAAAGTTGTGTGGTACTTCAACAGAACAATTTCCATTTAAACGGAAGAGTCTGTTAAATGTAATAATTAAAATACTGGATTGTGTTTTGTATGACTTTGTTTTTCATTTCATTTGTCACATCATTTTTATGATATTTTGAAAAAAAAAAAAAAAAGTCTGCGAAGCATTGGAAATAAAAGCAGAGGGAAACATCCCTTGCCATGGGTCATGAGGAAGCCCAGGTGGAGGCCCATGACTTAGATTCTATTTCTTTTCCTTTCTCTTTCTGGGCACTTGTGCTTAACTGTAGAGTTATACTGTTGTGTTGTGTGTGCTAGGTCTAAAGAAAAGCAAGCGTCATGGTGTAAAGAATGGAAAGTTCTGGGGTTTTTATGGAGGAGGCTGAGTTACCACATCAGATGGAGTTTGGCCAGGTTGCTGCTATTGACATTGCTCCCTACCCGCATCACCTGGACACCCCCCGGACGCTGAGCTACTGCTGCCTGCTGCCCCCACACGCCACTGCCATGATGCTCCAGTCACAGATTTGTCTGTGCAAAGTCCAAGGTGAGAGCACAGCTGGAAACCCCATGTACATACTCACGTCCTGCATCTGCCCCATTCCCTTCCCTCGTGGGACCCGAGTCGCTACATTCTACAAATGCTACACATAATGGGACACTCAAGAACGGTAAGTGCCCGCTATGGCCCATGCCTTTGCCTGCCCAACATTCCACACATCCTTTCCCCCTTTGTAAGTCCCCCACGCCCTCCACGCGTGCCTCCCTCCCCAGCTCAGAGCACTTCCAGTGAACACATCCGGCTCCGAGTCCGGGACGTCCGGGTGGCACCCTTTCCTCTCCCTTTTTCCAGTCCTGGGATCCTTCATCTGGGTTTAGAGAGAAGCAACGAAATAGAAAACCCTGAAAGGAAGAAAATCACAGAGTAGCAAATATTCATCATCTGGGTAATTCGCCTCTACAAAACTGCGGTATTTTTCATTCCATTCACCCTCTGTTGAACATCAATCTGCATACCCCTGAGATGATGGGTTCTACGGTATAGTGTTTTGCATGATCTACCCGTGCACGAGTTGATAATAAAAATTATGTAAATGACAGGCTGCTGGATTTTTTTCAACTCCACGATTTTTCACAAGAAGCTAAGGCAACAAATTTCTGTATTGCTTCTAGAACCCTGAGCAGTTTTATGCTTGGGTATGCGCTGGACTCCTTGTGTTTTAAACAGAAAGGGGAGAGCTGATTTTGTGCAGCAAATTTTCCGCATCTCTTCCCGCAATATTCTTTTCTGGAATGCACATGAATTCAGAAGTAAGACCAACTGGCCAGAGTTGTGAGACTTTATTTGCGTCAACAATAATACCTACTTCATGAGAAGTAGAGATTAATACTGCTAACTTGAATAGCTATTTGCCAGATACTTTTCTTCGCGCTTCACGTACGTGTCTCATGTAATACTCACAACCTCATCAGCATATACTTTTATTATGTCTATTTTATAGACCCATCTCCTAAAACTAGTGAATGGCAGAACCAGAATCCAAACTCTGACAGTCTGACCCCAGAGCCTCCACCCTTCATGTTACTCAAACATTCGATTATTTCTCATATTGACCAAAGACCTGCTCTCACTGTTAATCCTGAAGGGGAAATTGAGAAATTTGTATGTTGTGTGGATGACATGAGGAACCACTGGGGAACGATGAAGATGTTCCTTCAAGCTTAATATCTCTCACAGAGATAAGTAGTGCAGAGGTTAGGGTTAAGAAAATGAAACCTTGGTGTTCTGGCTCCTTCATCGTTCCTGTCTTCCTCCTCCAGCCCAGCTGCCATAGCTCGGTAGTTACAGTTAAACTTCATGGAAGAAATGGAGTTGGGGCCATGCCAGTGTTCCCATTTCAGGTTTCAAAGGAAGGTTCTGAGTTAAACTGAGCTGCCCCTGCCTGCAGACAAGATAAGGAGATCCCAGGTAGTGGAGAACATAACGCTGGGACCTGGATCCTGTTTCTAGGGAGCATCTGGAAATTCCTGCTTGGGGGTCATTTTCACCTGGTGGTTGTTCCTCCTGAAAATGAGTCCTGTAGTCCTTTCCCTTGAAGGAAGCAAATGACATAAATGTTCCAGAGCAGAACCTGACAAGTTGGAGGGTACAGCATGAAAATATATGACAGATGGGGTTGGAAACATGAAGGGCAGATCTAAAGCATCTTGAGAGCAGGGGAGAAATTAGGCCATAACACATAAGGCTAAAGGATGTGACAAAATACTCGAGCAATGAACTAAGAAGGACATTGGTTTGAGAAAGATAAGAGTTAACAGTACACAAAGTTATGAAAAAAAAAAAGGAATTCTGTAATAATTAGCAGGAATCTATATCTTCTTTCATCAAAAAGCTTAAATGATTTGAAATTAAATTAAAAAAAATTTATGGACCCCATCTCTCTTCCCCGTTTTTGGAGCGCCTTCCTTTTCCAGAATGATCCAGACCAGGCCCATCCACTGTTTTATCTTCAAGTCTCTAGAGAAGCCTCATCTTCAACAGCTTTTGTCTCTCAAGAACTGTTGAATGAATGAACAAAGAAAGATTTCGTATTAAGAACTAATAAACTCTTTCCCCTTCTGTGTGCCATGCTCAGATTCTCTGCTTTTGAAAATTCCTTTGGTGCAACCACGACATCCACCTTTGACCTACTGACACCTGCACCAGCCACTACCCTACATTTTCACTTTACCACGCTCTTGCAATTAATATTTTGTCACCCATGCTACATAATATATGTGTACTATATCATATATAGTTTATTTGGTGTGTTTTTGTATAAAAATTGTATCATATTCTATGTGGTTTCCTGCAAAATTTTTCCCTCAGCATTATGTTGAGGGGATTCACCTACGCTGTTGTATGTAGTGTAATTCATTTATTTTGACTGCTGAAATATAGTCCTATGGGCAAATAGACCACATTTTACTTATTCTCTTGTCAATGGACTGTTTCCAGCTTGTTAGCTTTTTTAAACTGAAAACATTGCTGTTTAGAAGCTTTTCTATACACATCTCCTGGTATGCTTGTGAAAAAATTTCTCTTGGGCATGTACCTAGAATTAGGATTGCTGGGTCAGATTTACAAAACAATGGCATAGTGTTTTCGGAAGTGGGCTGGATCAGGTGGAGTGAGCCAATTCACACTCCTCCAAAATACCTGGATACAGCTGACCCCCCTCTACACTTCTCAGTGTTCACCAGTCTAGATGGTACATTGTTGTAGACCTGATTCGCACTTACCAGGTTGCTAAAGGGGATGAGCATCTTGTTATGATTTTTGGCCCTTCATGCTGCATCCCTCCTCTCCCCAAATTCGTGTCCACTCAGAACTTCAGAATTTGACCATTTCTGAAAAGGAGGTACTTGTAGATGTAATCAGTTAAGTTATGATGAGGTCATTGTGGATTAGGTTAAATCCCGAATCCAATGACGTGTCCTTATAAGAGGGCCATGCAAAAAACAGATACGTATGGAGGAGAGATGGCCATGTGGAGGCAGAAGCCGAAGCTGGAGATATGTCTACAAGTAAAGGGAGGCTAAAGATAGCCAGCAAAACCCAGAAGCTAGGAAGAGACAAGGAAAGATTCTTCTAGAGAGCTTTCAGAGGAGCACGACACTACCAGCACCTTGAATTTTTTCCATGGGTCAGATTTTTAAAAATCTCTCTGGCCAGTCTTAATTTGCCCTAATTAATTAAATTAATTACTATATAGCCTTATATAAGTCTTGATATCTAATAGGAAAATTCCCTTGCCCTATTCATTTTATTTGGGCATGACATATAGCAAATGATGCCAATCTGCTCACACCCCTTTGGATTCCTTTACATTCTTCCAGTTCACTACCAGTTTTTCCTGGGAACACTTCCTAATAAATCACTTTTAGATGTGTCGCTGTGTATCCCTGTCTCAGAGTCTTCTGGGGAACTATTTTAACACTTTGGTATTCCACATACATTTAGAATATCTTTTCAGCTTACATGAAAATCCTGTTGAGATTTTGTTTGGAATTGTATAGAATATATAGATAACTTTGGGGGAGACCTATACCCTTGTGATATATTTTCTTACACATGAATATGAAATATATTCCCACTTATAGGTCTTCTTTAATAACTTTCAACAAAGGTCTTATTATTTCCTGAGTAATGATCTTAAACATATTTTACTAGACTTATTTCTAGGTACCCTATATCTTTCATTGCTGTCATAAATGGTGGGGTTTTTGTTTTGTTTTGTTTTAATTTTGCTTCCTAACTATTGCTAGCGTATAAAAATGCAACAGAATTTTACTCTTGATCTTTTTTTTTTTTTGTATGCCTGGTAATTTTTGGCTGAGTTCTGGACATTGTACATGAGAAATGTGTTTCAGGACCCCTTTGTTAGTCTAGTGAAGCTTGTGGACTCCTTCTTAGAAGAATATTTTTAAATGAGGAAAATAACATGCACGGAATTACAAAGAAATCAATTATATTTAATTGCAACCCAAAAGATCTTGAGGTCCACGGACCCCAGGTTAAGAACAGTATAGAAGTTCTGGATGATGTTATTTTCCTCCAGAGGGGGTTTACAGCCAACTTTGGTGAGGCAGATATAGTTAAGTCTGATCACCTTTATCCAACCGTGAATTGAGCTGATTTGAGACTGAACTGCAGTTTTGGAAGGCTTCCTCTATCTCTGGTTTCCTCTCCCCTGCCAGGGTGTCCCCCTCCAGGAGTCCCAAGATCAGAACTTATTTTAGTGTCACTTCCAACAAAGAGAAAATCCCAACCACCCAGTCTTTTAGGGAATAATGTATTTGGCAGAAGCAAATACATTTCTGCAGATACTAACCTCAGACAGATTGTAGATATCAAGACATTTCATCACAGGGTTCTGACATTTAAAAACTCAGGAGTTCAGAGTTTTGTTGGCTTTCACAGATAGGCTGGGCTTAATAAGTCAAATAAATTATTCTTTAGTTTTCTGCTGAAAATGCTGTAAATAGATTTTACAAGTTCCGTCTGTCATCTTTTTATGAGGAATACTAACTCTTCCTCTAGCATAATATTTTTTCTGAAGGAAAGAGCATTTCTAAATATATTTGTTAATTACCAAATAACAAGACAATGAAAGATTAGAGTTCAGTTGCCTTCTGTCCTTTCACTGATCCAAAAATTGTTTCAGATATTTTAAAGGTACAATTCTGACCTGGTAGTTAACTTACATTGGGTTTTGGCAACAGAAAGTGTTATATAATAGTGCAGTCTCCCTTTACCAAATAGAGATCTGAGCTTTAAAAAAAAAAAAAAATCTCACTCTTTAAATTTAGAAATATTGAATGTTTGGTTAAGAAGGACTTTTTTTTTTTAGCACTTTATTTTGTTAGAGTAGTTTTAGGTTCACAACAAAATTTAGGGGAAGGTACAGAGATTTCTATATGCCCCCTGCTTCACACATGCACAGGCTTCCCCATTACCAACATCCCCTACCATAGGGTACATTGAATAGCACTCATGAACCTAGATTGACACATCCTAATCAGTCTACAGTTTACATTATAGCTCAGTTTTGGTGTTGTACATTCTACGGGCTTAGGCAAATGCATAATGACACGTACCCATCATTATAGAATCATACGGAGTATTTTCACTGTCCTAAAAATCCTCTGTGTGTTGCCTATCCCTGCTTCCCCCAAGCCCCAGACAGCCACCATTTTTTTTCTTCTGCTGTATCTATAGTTTTGCCTTTTCCAGAATGTAGTATCATGGCAATCACATTGTATATAGCATTTTTATATTGGATTCTTTGACCTAGTAATTTGTATTTAAGGTTACCTGTTTTTTCATGGCTTGAAAGCTCATTTTTTTTTCAGTACTGAATAATATTCTATTGTCTGGAAGTACCATAATGTATTTATCCATTCACCTACCAAAGGACATCTTGGTTGCTTCCAAGATTTGGAAATTATGAGTAAAATTACATCCATGTGCAGATTTTTGTGTGGACATAAGTTTTTAACTCCTTTGGGTAAATACCACCGTTCCACCGTTGTGCAACTGTTGGATTGTACGGTTAGAGTATGTTTAGTTCTGTAAGGAACTGTTAAATTGTCTTCCAAAGTGGCCGTACTGTTTTGCATGCCCACCAGCAATCAGTGAGAGTTCCTGTTGCTCCACATCCTCACCAGCATTTGGTGTGGTCAGTGTTCTGGATTTTGGACATTCTAATAGGCATCTCATTGTTTTTTAGTTTGCATTTCCTTGGTGACATATGATGTAGAGCATCTTTTCATATAGTTGTTTGCCATCTGCATATCTTCTTTAGTGAGGTGTCTGTTAAGGTCTTTGGTCCATTTTTAAATCAAGTTGTCTGTTTTCTTATTGTTGAGTTTTAAGAGTTCTTTTTATACTTTGGATAATAGTCCTTTGTCAGAAGTATCTTTTGCAAATATTTTCTCCACAACTCTATGGCTCGTCTTCTCATTTTCTTGACATCGTCTTTCACAAAGCAAGTTTTAAATTTTAATGATGTCTAGTTTACCAAATATTTCTTTCATGGATTGTGCAAGAAGAATTTTTCCCTTCTGATATTTTTTATAATTTTTTTCTTATTAAAAAAGATACAACAATCAGTATAGTACAATACTCTCCATGCTCTATTATTCCAATTTCTTGAGGTCAGCTGGAAGAAAAATACAGTCATCGATAGTATGTAGTTTTAAAATGGTCATTATAATTCTCTACCTTATCTGTTCAAATCAATTCAAACATTTATTGAGTATCTTCTACAAACCATGCACCGTGGTAAACATAAATAATATGGTCTTGCCTCAGAGAGTCTACATTTTGTATCATACTCGAGTGTAAGCAGTACAGGATTTCTCCATAGGCTAAGTGTATCAATAACTCAGGAATCAAAAACAAAGCAAAGCAAAATATATATATATTTTTAAAAATTTTACTTATTTATTCATGAGAGACAGAGAGAGAGGCAGAGGGAGAAGCAGGCTCCCCACTGAGCAGGGAGACCGATGCGGGACTCCATCCCAGGACCCTGGGATCATGACCTGAGTTGGAAGGCAGACACTTAACTGACTGAGCCACACAGGCGCCCCAAAAATATATATTTTTAAGAGTAGGCTCCACCAGGTGCCTGGGTAGTGTAGTCGGTTACACACCCAACTCTTGGTTTCGGTTGTTTCGGTTCAGGTCGTGATCTCAGGTGGGGAGATCGAGCCCCGCTTTGGGCTCTGCACACAGTATAGAGTCTGCTTGAGGCTCTCTCCCTCTCTTTCTGTCCCTTTCTACTGTGTTCTCTCTCTAAAATAAAATAAATAAATCTTAAAAAAAAAGTAGGCTCCATGCCCAACATGTGGCTTGAACTCACAATCTTGAGATCAAGAGTTGTGTGCTCTACAGACTGAGGTAGCCAGGCACCCCAACAAAATATTTTTTGAATAAAACATTTATTTTTCATAAAATTATTTGCATTTTGCAAAAATTTCAGAAAAATCTAGAAATTATTAACTTCAGCTCACATATAAGTTTTGAGTTTTGTGGTTTAGTGTTGTTCTCACTTTGAGGTGCATAGAGGGCAGGCGGTGGGCACATTAACCTTCTCAGTGCTGGGGGCCACTAAAGGTCTTAGTGTAGTTTGAGTTTAAGCTTTGACTTTATGAATCTGATTGAGAGAAGCTAAGAAGGTGGAGACAGAATACTTCATCCACCTTGCCTGCTTCTCCCCAACACACCCTTCAGAATTCCTTGGGCTAGGGATAAGAAATTCAAGTAACATGGTGACAGATTTGATGCAGGAAAGCATGGTGATGTCAAACTCTTCCCAAGAGTTTGGACAAGGGCAGGAAGGGTCATACAAAAGTTCTTCCACGACACAATGATTATTGTGGTCAGTTTGAGGGATTCTAGGCTGATCAAGGAAGAGACAGAACCACTGGGTGGCAGTGTTGCACAACTAGCTTTACTGGGTGGCACTTGGTCAGTTTGCTTGCAGGGAGGTCCCTCTGGGCAGGAGAACCTCCAGGGACAGCAGGCACTGGGTCACCACCCAGAAAGGGAAGAGGGCATGGGAACTCACAGGGCAGGGGGGAATCAGAGAGGGGACTTACATGTCCAAGTAGTATCACTCAGCAGCAGGGGTGGGGGAGAGTCTGGGTGGGAGAGCCTCCAAGGGCAATAGCATTTTGGGGTCTTTATGGTTAATTATATATGTCAACTTGACTGGATCGCAAGATGTTCAGATTTTTGGCTAAATATGGTTCTGGGAGTTTCTCTGAGGATGTTTCTGGATGAGATTAACATTTGAATCGATGGACTGAGTGAAGCAGATTGCCCTCCCTGATGTGGGTGGACCTCAGTCAATCTGTTGGAGGAGAATTTGCTCTCTGCCTGTCTTCGGCTTGGCACATTGTCTTCTCCTGCCTTTGGACTTGCACTTGACCTATAAGTTACACCACTGGCTGACCTGGGTTTCCAGCTTCCCACCTGCAGGTCAGGTCCGGGACTTCACAGCCTCCATAACTGCATGCACCAATTCCTTTAAGTAAATAAATAAATAAAATCTTTTATTAGTTCTGTTTCTCTGGAGAACCTTGACTGATGCAGGTTCTTTTATAGCTACATGGTTTTCTTATCCATGGCTAGGAGATGCTGGGTTCAGTTTCAAAGAGTTTATCAAGTGGGTAGGCTCTGAATGGTGAAAAATAATGTTTATTGGGACTATATGCAAAGCAACTGAGTATAAGAATTTTAGTTTGGGCTTTGAGCTAACAGTCCTGGTTTCTGTGAAGCAGAAAACAAAATGGGGACCATTTTAGGCCCATTTGTATGACAATTGCAGAGAGAAAAGAGGAGGGTCCCTAATGAGTAAACCTCTTAATAGCTAACGTTGCTTTTCCTAATTCTGGAGTCTTCTCTGTTAAGGATGGCAGTGAGCTGGGGGTCTTCTTGCAAACTCTCCTCGCCTTGCCTGTCCACACCACACCAGCCCAGAGAGCCAAACGAGGGCTCAGGTAACCATGGCAACAGTAACAAAAATAGTTGCATCTTCTCAGCCGCTGTCTATGTCCTTACTTTTCCCTGGCCAAATCCCAGTCTGTTCCACGTGCTCCCCTTGGCTAACAGCCACTTTGGTGCATCTACTGCAGCCACTGGTGTGTTTGCTTAATCATGGTTTTTTTTTCTAATTAAAAGATATTAAATGCTTATTATAGAGGATCTGAGAAGTAGAAAAATATAGAGAATTAAAAGTGACCCATACCAGAAATAACTATTAGCATTTTTATATACTTCCTCTCAGTCTCTTTTAAGGCATATTCATAAATATTTAGCATTATTATTGTTTTGTATTCACCTTCTTGCACCTTAAATCAAATCATAGAATTTTCCTGTGTTATTAAATATGTCTTAGAAGCATAATTTGTAATGGCAGCATAAAATGATACTCTGTGGTTGTAGCATAATGATTTTTGGACGTTCCGGTTGGTTCCTGACAAGGTTCAGTCACTACAGGGCCCCCACTAGTGTTGGCTCCAGATGAGGTTGCGAAGGGCTCTCTCTGCTGTCAGCGTTCATATTTGCAGACATCGAAGAAGGTAGAAAGTGCTTTCTTCATTTCTTTCTTCATCCCTCATCTCACAACATTTTGTGGATCTCATTCTACTAAGAAGGTACAAACCCTCTTCTGAGAAACGCTGAAGCTGCCAAAGCCAACAAACCAAACTGGTCGGGACAGGAGAGAAGAGCTGGGGACAACCGGAAGCTTGTGGGGGTGACAACGGAGGCACCATCTTGACAAGAACACTTCAAAGATGTGTTTTCACATTGAACTCACACCAAAATTCAGGATGGGTCACTCCACACTCATGAGGACGGCTGTTGTCAAAAACATGGAAACTACCCGGTGTTGGCAGGGATGAGAAGCTAGAAGTTAGAACTGGAATGAGTCAAGCAACAGTTTGTCTGCCCAATGTGAAGCAAGCCAGTAAAGGACTGACACCGAGCTTTGCCCCGAGGAAAGGCTATTTATTGGCGTGGTGCCACCCAGGAGAATGAGAGCTAATGCTCAAGGTCCTGAACTCCCCAATGGCTTACAAGTAAGGGCAAAATTTGGGGGAGGGGTTTCTGGAGAAGGTGGATGCCATTGGTTGGAGGCTCATGAAGTCATGTTAACAGATGTTACTTAGTTACTTATGGTACCACTCTGTCTTGTCCCACGGAGCTCTGTTCTATGTCAAGACACTTGGAATATGAAAAATATCTGTATTTCCTATGTTAGAGATTTCATTAGGTATACCTGGTGATTATGTGGTTAGGATAGTGCTTGTCAGCTGCTTGTATGTACCTAAACTAACCACTTGTATGTGCATAAGCTAGTGGGGTTGTGTTCCTTTGAATGATTAGCAAGCATTCCTATCTCCTGGGCCTAGGTCTACATGTTTCCTGCTCAGTCCAGCTGTGCTTGGGACAATATGACCACTAGTGTTCATTCTTTCATCTGAACTGACGAGATAGATGCTGGCTTCAGGTCCCTGCTGCACTGATGGTGGAAATGCAAAATGGTACAGCAACTGTGCAAAACAGCATGGTGGTTCCTCAAACGGTTAACTTAGACCTAGCATAGGATCCCACAGCTCCATCCACTCTTAGGTATCTACCCAATTGGATTTTTTTTTTAAAGATTTCATTTATTTATTTTGACAGAGAGAGACACAGCGAGAGAGGGAACACAAGTGGGGGAGTGGGAGAGGGAGAAGCAGACTCCCTGCGGAGCAGGGAGTCCGACGTGGGGCTCGATCCCAGGACCCCAGGATCACGACCTGAGCTGAAGGCAGACACTTAACCGACTGAGCCACCCTGGGTGCCCCCGAAATGCAATTCTGACAGCTGCTACAGTCTGGATGAACTATGAAGCATTTTGCTAAGTGAAATAAGCCAGACACAAAAGGACAAATACTATATGATTCCACGTATATGAGGTCCCTAGAATAGTCAAATCCATACAGGCTGTAAGTAGAATGGTGGTTGCCAGGGGTGGGGGCCGGGGGTAGGGGGAGATGGGGAATCGTTGCTTAGTGGGCACAATTTCGGTTTGAGAAGATGAAGAAGTTCTGGAGATGGATGGCAGTGACGGTTGTACAGCACTGTGAATGTTCTTAATGCCACTGAATCGTACAGTGGAAAGTGGTTAAAACAGTAAATTTTGTGTTATATATAACCTTACCACAACACACACACGCGCACACACACACACACACGCATGCACGGACACGCGCGCGCGCGCGCACACACACACTGGATATACAGCTGTAGGAACCTGGCAGGAGAGTGAAAAGTACAGGCTCACCTGAGGTGCCCCAGGGCGGGAGCTGCATCTGCCTCGTTAACGTTCCCTCCCTCGCATATGGAGCAGTGCTGACATCCAGGAGGTGTTCAAGGTTTGTCCAGTGAACGGGCTGAGCGACACAGGGTGAGCCCTCTGGGCACCACTCCATTGTTGTCTGTCAACAACCCCATCCCGCTCTCCGCTGTGTGATGCGGGGGCTCGGCAAACACATGCTGCTTTGCTGGTTGCTCCCTCTGAGGTTCTGCAAGCCGGCGGGGGGGGCTCTAGAGGGAGGCTGGGGACAGTAGGACCCTTTGCCTTAGTGTAACCCATCGCCCTTCCCTGCTTTGTTTTCTCCATGTCACCATGGATGTATGCATCTGTTTCGTCCGTCCTCACCTCCTCCCACGGTGTGGACTCCACAAGGACAGGGAACAGTGCGTCTCCTTCGCTGCCGCACCCCTCAGGTTGGTTCAGAGCTTCTGGAGCATCGCCTCAGGAGCCCTGGACTTCCACAGAGCACAGGTTGAAAAAACACCAGATTCGAGCGCCGTCTGTGGTCTGTGTCTGTACTACATGGCCACATCAAGTTATGAACATGAATCCTTATCTCAGACAACTGATCTACTCAGGCAAAAATAAGTCACCATGCCACGTAGTGTGAGAACACTCGCTGCAATATTCTACTCATGTCAGCAGGAAATGCTGGGCTCCCGGTCTGTCAGAGGTGTCTCCATCTTTCTACACCAATGGGGGAACTTGACATCTACTTAAAAAAAAAAAAAAAAAAAAAGGTTTTCTTATGGGAAATTTCAAATATAGACAAACATTGAGAAAATAGTATCGTGGATTCCCATGAAGTCAGTGCTTAGCTGCAACAGTTGTCAACATTCTGCGGCTCGTCTTCCTTTACCCCAGTTCATTTCAGTGTCATCATTTGTACTTATGTTAAAACAAATCCCCATACTGTGTCCCCTATGGATACTTCAGTGTGTATCTCTGAAGGTTATTCTGGATCCAAGAAGGGATCTTCTCTGTTTGAGAAGGTCATGCCCTTCAGTCAAGCAAATACGTTTGCAGGTACACACGTGGACATGGAGGAGAAAGGGACACCTTTCCCTTTCGCTGGGTCAGCCATACTGGAAGCCAACTGGTGACTTTGCAGTACAGTGGTGGCTCCTCCAGCCAGACGGCCCAGGCAGCTAGGTCTGGGGCTCAAGGACCCCATCACTTGGCGGGGGTGAGTACCTGCTTTACTTGCCAGTGTAGGTCATACACATCTCTTGCTGCTTCTGGTCCCACTTCATCAGATACAACCAAACTTAACAGCACCCACAGCATCTCGGTGGGTGGCTCATTGGTTAGGAATGAGGAGAGGCTGTGTGGCCAGGCCATGAGGATGTGTCCTGACCAATATCTCCGGACAGAGCTGGAAGCTACTGCTACTGGAATATCAGATGTGGATTTCCAAACATGGCTGCAAGAAATAGAGATCTCCACTTACAAAATGTATTGAACAGCAATAGGAAATGCACCAAACCTCTGAGGCTGAAAACTGGAAAAAAAAAAAAAAGAGATTGTTTTTTTTTTTTTTTCAAAACAGTCTTTTGAGTTCACATGAACTCAAAAGACTGTTTCTTTTTTTTTTTTTTTAAAGATTTTATTTATTTATTTGACAGAGAGAGACAGCGAGAGCAGGAATACAAGCAGGGGGAGTGGGAGAGGGAGAAGCAGGCTTCCCGCTGAGCAGGGAGCCCGATGTGGGACTCGATCCCAGGACCCTGGGATCATGACCTGAGCCGAAGGCAGACGCTTAACGACTGAGCCACCCAGGCGCCCTCAAAAGACTGTTTCAACAAAAGGAAGAACGCGTTCCTATAAGTGACTTGGAGGGAGTGCCCTGTGGTTCTACCGTGCAGCCCACAGCTTGACCCGATGCCAAAGATCCTGCTTTCACAAATGCTGGAAAGGAGATGCTCCATTCCTCAGCTCCTTCTCCCCCCACGGTCTCATCAGAACACTTTATAGAATCTGTTACAGCTCGTCAGAACTCAAGTATGATTTTTTTTTTTTTTTTTTTTTTTTTTTGGTGTTGTGTCTCTTTTTCCTCCTGGGGCTTCCCTGAAAGGCAACTCACCACCAGGGTTGCAGATCTCTTGGTAAGTTCCATGCAATGATTGGCTAGCATCACGTTGACATTGGCATGGTCAGGCATTTTATGTCTGATCATGCTATATTGGCTGCACTGGGCCACCAAGAAACCTTCTCTGCCAAATGATCAACAATTGCAATCTTCCTACCTCCCCATGTAGGCAGGTTCTGGGCCAGGTGGAGCAACTGCAGGCTGCAGGGTGGGGCTGGGACCAATTGAGAGAAGGCTACAGGTGCTCAGTGGGCACCAAGAAGGCAGGTGACCCAACAGAGGTGATGATGGAAGGGGCTCGGGGGGCGGGGGTTGGAGTCTGGGAATCTGGGAGTATGACAAAGGAGTCCCAGAACTGAAGAGGGCTGGGGGACTAGTAGTGGAGAGTGGAGGAAGGCAGAGTGGGAGATGGGTCCCTGGGCTGTTTGGTCCCTTTCTCTGGGGACACGTCAATGATCTGAGAGAATGTGGTGATGAGGCGTATGCACCCTGGACTTTTTGCCCGAGTCTGTGTTCTGACTATACTAGCACACCAGCTAGTTACTCTGAACAAGTGCCTCACCTTCCATGACTCAGTTTCCTTAGCCATACAGCGGGGAGGATTGTAATCGTGTTCACCCCATATGTGGTTGTGAGAATCAAGTGCTACCCTATGGAAATCACTTAGACTGTAGCACACGGCCAGCACTGTACGGGGCCAATTGTTATGACATCGAAGCCCTCGGGGCCTCGGCTGCAGGGGAGAAGTGATTATGGAGGTAGAATTGGCTCAGACCAGCACCCATGCATTTATTGAAGACCTTGGACATGCACTCACCCATACGCCTTTTTCACTTGCTCCCCATGGTGAGCTTGCTGGCAGCCATTAGCACTTTAGCTGTCTATGGGAGAAGCAGAGACTCACAGAGTTTGCTCAGCTCTGAGCCAGACAGCAAGACTTGGCATTGTACTTACTCTCTCTCCTCTGTTGGCTACCTCTGTTCTCCTCTGCCCCCTTGGCCTTTGCGGAATCGGAGCCAACCTTAAGAGCCGGCCTGCTGAAATAAAAAGGGGAAGGCAATGCAGGAAGCAAATGCCAGAAGGTATCTTCCGAGGCCCTGACCAGCAACATGCTATTTAGGACTTGTATGGGCCTCCTTCCATGATGCAGCTGCTTTGAGGGCACCAGAGCCACCGTGGGGTCAATGAGCAGCTGTGTTTTGACCTCAGGAAGCCGCTTACACACCTACCGCTGCCCTTGGAATCTCCTGGAGCTCCTGGAACACAGTTGGGCCTGATAGAAATCACATGACGAAGGAAGGAAGCACGCCAGAGCCCCTGGCCCCGTGTTCCAGCCCCGGAGCCCCCCAGAACAGGTCCCTCCACCTGCTCGTTCAGTGGTGAGGAAAGGAGAGCGGTTGATCCTATAAGCTCAAAGCTTTCTTCCAGTGAGAGAGCCTACATTTCCATCTCTTTGTATGAGAAGACCCCCAAGAGTTTATACATGTAAGGAAAAGGGGGGACAGGTAGGGAGTGGAAGCCAAACACTGAATTATTTTTCTCTTTCTCTAACAGGTTCATGTTTTCTATTCTGTTGTTCTTGATTGTGGGAGTCTTTCAAAGTCCTAAGTATGCACAAACCAGTTGGAAATGTTTTAAAAGGGCAGCCAAATGGGAGTTTCTCTTCCAAATAACAAGTTTGATTCCACAGTTGGATTTTTAAAACTTTTGTTTATCTTCACTAATTATTTCACTTTGATTTTAATGCTTTCTTTCTGAATAAATATTCCTAAATAGGTTAAAAGAACAGAGAAATAAGATCATCCAGAACATTAGTCATACAATTTGCTCTAGGGATAAGAGTGCTGGATTCAGGATGGGTAAAAGAGTTTTGCTTCTGACCCTGTGTGGAGTGGTGACTTTGGAAGCCATTCACCTCTCTGGGCCTATTTCTTCCTCTGTCACATTAAATGGGTTGGACTCTCAGGTGGGAAGTTATTATTTTTAGGATGTTCACTTTCTGCCTTCTTTTTCTTCTAGTCGTAGGACCCTGTTTTGTTTTGTTTTGTTTTGTTTTTTGAAGGGAACCACCCCTTTTCTACCACCATGTGTTTTAGATGGGCTCTATCACAAGCTTGGATTTCAGGGTCCCCTCTATGGCAGTGGGAGTGGGGAGAGATGCCTCTCAGAGCATGAAGGGAAACAAAATTTTTATATTTTAAAGTATAAGTGACTAACACACAAAGGTATATCTTACTCTATGTATGAGGTAGCTATCAGTGCATCACAAATCATCACACATAGCAGCTTAAAACAACACACATTTATTTATAATCTCAGAGTTTCAGGGGGTTAGGAGTCTGGTGGTGGCTTAGCTGGGTTCTTGGCTGCAGCATCTCACCAGGCTAGAGTTAAGGTGTTGGCCAAGGCTGTAGGATCATCAGAGGCTCTGTTGGAGAAGGGCCAGCCCCTACAATCCTTTGGTTGTTGGCAGAATTGATTTATTTCTTATCACAGAGCTAAGCCTTCAGTTCCTTGCTGGAGGCTGCTCTCCGCAAATAGAAGTTACTCGTGGTTCTCTGCCACATGGGTTTGTCCACCATGGCCATTGACTTCATGGTGCCTTCTTCAAGACCAGTGAGGAAGAGTCCAGCATGTCTGCTAGCAAGACAGAGTCTTATACACACATGTGGTAACCTAATCATGGAGTGATATCCCATCACCTCTGCCATATTCTCTTGGTTACAAAAAATCTTGCTTCCACATACATGTGAACCCCAAGGGGTAGGTTTCCATGGGGGGTCACCAAGGGTCAGGATTAACCTGACCTGTGAGTGAATATTTAATGCCTTCCCCATCGTACTGGTAAGTACCTCAAAGTCTTGGACTAACACTACCCTTTTACACACTATGCAATCATCTCATCTTTAGCTCCTTGTGATTTTTTATTGGTAATGAGTCTCTATGACGAGGTCTCAGATAGACTTGACATGAATGGAATTCCACTCAGTAGTAAGCATTGTTGTGTTCAGTTTCCACGGCTTTTGCTTTCATTTTGACACCTGTGTTTACCGGATGGCCTCCTTCCTGGGCAAAGCTGTATCCAGATGTTAGTGGGTGACAGATCCCTGTGTTTTTGTCTTTATCCATATGTGGGATTATCCCACTAGTAGGAAACTCTTCAGTGAAATGCCTTTGTCAATAGGAGACCCTGATTTCCAGGCCATGGAATGGATGTTCATATGTCCTCCATTTTTATTATGCCGGTACAGTGGTGATACATGACGACAGCCTGAAGTTCTCATCTTTGAATTCCCATGGTTTCGTACCTTCCACAAGCGCAGAGCATCTCTGGACTCTCCTTTGAGGAGACTTTCAACATCTATTCTTCTTATCTCTGATTAAACCAGGAAAAAATGATGCAATCTGGGTTGGGGAGAAAAGGAACAGATGGAAGGCTGTTTGCACCCAGAAGGGTGGGGAGAAACCAAAACACTCTCACGCTGTTTCATGGAGCATCTAAAGACCATCTTACAGCTTGAAGAAATAAATAAATACCCAATCAAATAGGAGCATCTGGAAGGTTGAAGGTTAATGGTCATTTTTCAGTTGAGAAGATAATAAACACAGAGGATGATTACTTTTTAGAACTGCCGTGTTATTTTTAAGCAGTTTTGCTAAACCTTCCCTTTCTCTAACTTTTCTTTCAAATGGCTACTCTGGCTTTTTAAAAATAACATTTTAATTTTAGAATAGTTTTATATTTACAATTTGTGAAGATAGTACAGAGAGATTCCATACACGCTATTTCCCTAACTTTTTGTTCAAACTCTCCAGTGCGCTGTTGCCAGGCTCCTACGGTTATCGATACCATGCTCCTAGTGTGTAAGAAGAGAGAGGTCCTTTTTTCTACCTACTCTTTAGTGCATAACTTGGTCAAAATTTTCAAAGCAGAGAGATTAGGAGTGACGCTGGAAGAGGAAAGGGGAGAGAAGGCGGCAGGTACAATAGATTCTTTATTCTCAAATTTTATTTTAATGGTTAACTTCGGTCTCCCTGTCTACACATCTTTACAGAAATGGCTAGCAAGTGTCCAGCTGGGTGACCCAGTGCTAGGAACACCAACAGTCCTTGTTGCTACAGGAGAACATTTCTCCGTCTCTTGGAGGTAAATTTTCTGCAGAGATCCCACCACTTACATTCTCTACATTAGCCCAGAATATTCTCTGCTGCAACGTGTGTGGTGGCTGTTCTAAGACCATTTAAGCAAAAGGTGGACTGTGCTGAGTTCTGGGAAGAGAACCCAAGTTTCCCCTTTGTCCTGGGAAGGCAGGAGGGAGATGCAGACTCTCTAGGACAGAGTGGACCTTGGGGCCTTTTTTAAGCTTTTCATCACACCTTAAATTCTACTACTGCAATCAAAACAGTAATAAGCATTGTTGTGCTCACAACAGTGTAGAATTGGCATAATGATAGACAAATAGATCAGAAGAATAGAGTCCAGAAATAAACTCATGCATATACCGACAACTGATTTTTGACAAAAGTGCAAAGGTGGTGCAAAGGCAATGCAATGGAGGAAGAATTGTCTTTTCTTTCTTTCTTTCTTCCTTCCTTCCTTCCTTCCTTCCTTCCTTCCTTCCTTTCTTTCTTTCTTCTGTCTTTCTTTCTTTCCTTTTTTTTAAGCGGGTGTTGGGGGAAAGGTCAAAGGAAGAGGGAGAGAAAGAGAATCTTAAGCAAGCTCCACGCTCAGCACGGAGCCCAATACGGGACTATCTCAGGACCCTGAGATCATGACCTGAGCAGAAATCAAGAGTCAGATGTTTAACCAACTGAGCCACCCAGGCACCCCAAGAATTGTCTTTTCAACAAGAGGTGTTGGAACAATTATATATCCACATGAAAAAAAATGAACTTAGACCCATAACTTGAACCATATACAAAAACTGGCTCAAATTAGATTGCAGACCTAAATGTATAAAATTTCTAGAGGAGAGCATAGAAGATCTGTTACCTTGGGTTAGGCAGAGATCTTTTGCATATAACACCAAATGCATGAGCCATAACATAACAAACTGAAAATTATATTTCATCAAAACTAAAAGCTCTGCTCTTCAAAAGATTCTGTTAAGAGAATGAAAAGCTACACAACCAGTGAGGAAATCTTTACAAAGCATATATGTGAAAAAACTTGTATCCAAAATATACAAAGAACTCTCAAAACTCAGCAATAAACAAACAACCCAATTTAAAAACGGGCAAAAGGTTTGAACAGACACTTTGCCAAAGATATAAGGATGACAAACACACAAAAAGCTATTCAACATCATTAGATACTAGGGAAGTGCAAATTAAAACCACAGTGAGATAACACTACAGGCCTATTAGAATGGCTAAAATTGAAAAGACTAACCAGACCAAGTGCAGGTGAGGATGTGGAAAAAGTGGAACTCTCAGAGGCTGCTGGTAGAAATGTAAAATGGTGCAACTGTTTTTTGAACACAGTTTAGTAGTAGTTTTAAAAGTTAGACATATACTTACCATATGATCCATCCACTCCATTCCTAGGTATTAGGGAAAAAGAAGACATACGTCCAAAGACATGTACACAATAGTCATAGCAGACAGCCCAAATGTCCCTCAATAGGTGAATGGATAAATAAGCAATGGTTACAACACACTATTACTCAGCAATAAACAGGAATGAGTTATTGATACACTGACAAACATTGATGAATCTCAAAATAATTATTATGAGTGAAAGACTCCAGATTAAAAATAGTACTGCTATATGATTCCATTTATACGGAAGTCTACAAAATGCAAAGTCACCTATAGTGACCCAAAGCAGATCGTCGGTTGCTTTGGGGAAGGAGAGAGAGAGAGGGGGATTACAAAGGAGAGGCACAGGAAACTTTTGGCAGGGATGGATATTTTCATAGTCCCCAGTGTTTTGGTGGTTTCATGGATGGATACATACATGGAAACTTCTCAAGCTGCCTGCTTTAAATGGACAGTTTATTATATGTCAATATGTAATTTATTGCATGCCAATGGTACCCCAATAAAGCTATTTAGATTTTAAAAATTCCTCTACTGAACAACGGCCAAGAGGTTTTCAGCAAAGCTCTCCTTTATCAAAATCGGAGATAAGGCCATGCCAGAAGCTGCAAACTGAAGGACTCACTGGTACGGAATGAGAGGAGATTCTGGAGCCTTGAGTCTTCTGTGGAACCGTCGGTCAGAGGCACTGGGAGGGGGGATGAGCAACAGCCAACAGCCTGGACTTCATCTCTGAGCTGAGTGCCCTCATCTCTAAGATGGTGGCCTTGGGCAGCTTGACCTCTAACACCCAGTGTTTCATGGTTTGGTGAAAATACCTTGTGATTTTTTTCACTGAACAAATCTTGTTTGGATTCTGGCTCTACCTGCACTGGCCTTTGCTTTTGTAGCCCCTGACCTCTGCTCCAGCTGTGCTCAGTTCACAACGCAGAGGGGGGATTATTAACCCTCGCCGCTGTGGGGGGGGATCGGTGTACCTGGGCTAGAGCCGGTATTCGAGGTGTGTTTGTTTTCTTCCTTTTCCTCAGTCTACCGAGTGAGAGACATAAGGAATTTTTTTCTTTACTTTCCTGTTACTGAATTTAATTTCTACTTTGAGTCATGGATTCCCTGTGGAGTAGAAAGCAATCCATTTGGTTGGTTCCTCTCCTCAGAGTAACTGAAATTTATGTCAGGCAAGGATGGGGTGAAGGGCCTGGGTCTCACCTTTGCTAGGGCTGCCCAGATGTCTTGATTGGCCTTTGGAGGATGAGCCATACAACCTCCAGTTGAGTCACAGGTCATGTGACCTCAGCTCCCTACAGACCCCACCCTCCTTTGCTTCCTTCCACCCCGTTCAGGGAGGCAGTGGGCACTGAAGTTGGGAGGCATGGGTCTGAAGACTGCTCGGACATGAAGCGCAGCCCCACCATTTCCTAGCCAGGGCAGAAGCTTTGTTTGCACACCTGAAAATAACGGGGATTAAAATCATTTCACTCATAGGGTAGTCATGAAAATTCAATGAGTCAGTGCCTCGACCTTGTTGACATTTGTTTTGTCATGCTAGAGTTTGGGGTGCCCTGCCTGTCCTTCTGCTGGGGCCCTTGGTCCCTCCAGGCTCTACCAAGAAAGGTGGCTCCTGGCCTCTCTGATCTTATCTCCCCCAGTCAATCTGGGGGTTCGGAGGGATGGAGAGGGCAGAGCCCAGGGCTCCACCATAATCTACCCAGGGCTTCCCTCTCTGGAGAGGCCCGGGGGAGACCTAGTCCCGGGGAAAGAGGGTAAGGGCAGAATGCCTTGCTACTCCTCAGCATGCATTCTCCACCCCCTTCCAAAAAAACCCCAAAACACCTCCACAAGCCTCTCAAATGTCAAAGCCAAGGACTTACTCCTTTGCTGTCTGCATTCTGCTTGGTACAGAGCATTAGTGATGAGCCACACGTGTGGGCAGGCTGGATGACTGAATGTGGGTTGCTTACAAATACAGGGTCATACAGGGGGTACTCGTATCACATCGTCAAATGTCAGCTTCTGCTTGGTCCTCTGGGGTCTGTGAAGGTGCCTGGTGCAGAAGGGAAGTTGCCAGAAGCTTCCCTGGCCCCCTGACCCCCACAAATATTGACGCTGGGATGGATGCATGAGGCATGTCCGTGCAGGAGACCAGACCCTCTGAGTCAGAATCGCATGGGCTCAGGAGAGCCCTTCGCAAAGGTCAGGGCTCATCAGGAAGGGGTGCGGATGACCCCTTAGCTCCTACTGCACTTTCTTCTGGGGACGTGTGCCATGTTCTACCATAGCTTAGCTGGTAAGCTAATAACGTTTTCCAAGAGAATCCAAGCTGAAAATACATATATTGAAGAGTAATGTCGTTCTGCCACCTTGTGGTAATATCTTCCTGCGATTTCTTTTTGTTGCTGTGGCCTGTAACCCAGCGACTGCTAGAGAGCACTCTGGCTTTTCCTAAAAAGGACGAGTGTTTAAACCTGAATGATGTCTTATTTACTACCATTACACTCTCCAAGAAAACCTCGATTGTTTAGATGTAAGCTATATTATTAGGATCAATCTTTGAGGTATATGCTACTTAAGATATTCATTCAACCAACGTTCATTTTCCATATGCAAGGAGAAGTGCTAAGTTCCGGGGGGAAATATAAATATAGCCTCTACCCTCAATGAGCTTAAACTATGCCAGAGAATAAGGACACTTCACATCAATTTCTATATTATAAGGCAATATGTGTGTGTGTGTGTGTGTGTGTGTGTGTGTGTGTGTGTGTGTTAGGAGCTCTGGATAAACGGGGAAAGAAGTGGATGATGGCATGGGAAATTGAGAAAGATCTAATGAGGGAGATCATTTGAGCCCAGGGAGTCACCAGACATTTTTGAGTCAGGGTGGGACACGAGAGGATTGGTGTGGTAAGAAGAGGTCACCGGAGTAAGAGTGGAGAGATCTATAAACTTTTCTGATGGTGCGCCACTAAGAATCAAACAAAAAAAAGTGAATAGGCATTCCACTAAAAGTATTTATAAATTATAAGCATTTACAGGCATTGCATGTACATTAAAAGCCACATGTTAAAAGGAACAGAAAAAAATAAAGAAAGAGAAAAGCCTGAGTACTCCTTGCTTTCCATTGGATTGACAGGCGCACCCCACTTTGGAGGTCGCTGGTGTAGACCATGTGGGCAGGCAGCAAAGAGAATCAGAGAGACCCTCGGAGCCATCAGGACGGGGCAGTAAGCGGTGATACAGACCTATGTAAGGTGGAGGCTGGATGTGAGTGCAGAGACAGACCTTCAGAGACAAGCAGAGAACTGGCAGGAGTTTAGGGTGAATGAGCTGTTTTAAAGGCAGTTCTAGGTTGATTTTGTTTTGTTTTTAAAATCGTATGCTGTTGGGAAGGTGGTGAATCATTTAGTGAAAGAGAGGGTGCAGAGAAAAGGCAGGTTGGTGGGGAAGGTAATGAGCTTGTTCCGTGTACACTGAGTGCTAAGTACCAGTGAAACCTGTCTGGCTTCCGTAGCGATCTGGAAATTTATTTTCCTGAGTCCAGAGTGGAGTAGTGTCATCGGATCCAGAGGTGATGGCCAAGTGTGGGAGAGCATGAAGCCGCCCGGGGAAAGACTACAGAGGGAGAAGAGAATAGCACCAGGACAGACTCCCATAGTGGCCAAGTCCTAGGGATGACTGTAGCACAGGTTCCCTGGGAAATACCCTCCGGGATGGAGAATCACCAGCAGGTGTGCAGGGGAGTGTCTCAGAACCAACACCTGTGAGGGAACAAGGACGCGGGACTGGGGGGAGGGACACGCTGAACACGATGTGGTTTGACCAGGGCTCAGCCCATCCCATGGCAGCTCTAAAAGCCAGATGAGCCCTTTGAGTGATGAGCCGTGGTGCACCCTACTGGTTCCTCCTGGCTTATGGGAGCAACTGTGTGCATCCCCTCCAGCTCCTCACTCAGTGCTGTCAGCTTGATCTTGAAATTGGCCACAGTGGGAGTATTTACACCATGGAAACCACCCAACATGACAAGCCAGGGCTTTTTTCCTAGAGAATCGGTTGTGAAATATTTACTAGGATACACATGTATGTCCCTAATGAGGTAAGAGGATGGAACCTTTGTATCTTTGCCTCAACTAATCCTTGGATGCGGGCTGCCCCTGGGGAGGGGGTGTTGCCTTGGCGGGGATAGCTTCCTTCAGCAGAGGACCACACCTGGTTGTGAGCCTTCAGCAGAAAACATTCCCTCCATCTGGAGATGTGTTAGTGCCTCGACTGTGAGCAGGGAATGTGGGGAGCATATCATCATCCACCTCAGCCCACATTCTGGGCAACTGCTTCATTTAGTGACTTTACCTCATCTGGAAACTACTCTAGGAGTCTCGTTAGTCTCTTCCTGGGGAAACTTGGAAGAGTAAGATTGGTCTCCTTTGCTGCAGGTAGTCTTGAGGCCACAGGCTGTTCATCATTTCCCTCCTTTTCTATCCATTCTAGATTCCCCTTGCCCTCTCCCGGTCTGGGTAGCTTACCTGGTGGCCTGACCCAGATGTTCATCCCCAAGGGTTGGAAATCCTGGTCACCATGCCCTGCTCAGACTCTTGCTGTTGCCTGATGTCTTGTTACCATCACAGTTGGGCAGGGGAATGCCAAGAGATAGCCTTGTGGACCACCACCAGTGTGCAAATCTATTCACCTCGTTGCAAAAGGGCAGACGTTCCTGATGATCAGGATCAGTTACCCTGCTTGTAGGATGAGTCTTTTTCTTGCCAGCTCATCTCCTGGCATCGGGAGACCTGGTGACCACTGCAGCCCTCCTCTGGGAGCGGGGCTTCTCCCCTCACAGATCCGGGATCCTTTTTTTTTTTTTTTTAAGATTTTATTTATTTATTTGACAGAGAGAGACACAGCGAGAGAGGGAACACAAGCAGGGGGAGTGGGAGAGGGAGAAGCAGGCTTCCCGCCGAGCAGGGAGCCCGATGCGGGGCTCCATCCCAGGACCCTGGGATCATGACCTGAGCCGAAGGCAGACGCTTAACGACTGAGCCACCCAGGCGCCCCAAGATCCAGGACCCTTTTGGGGTCTATTTATCCAACTTTTACCAAGTGTCCCAGGTGCAATGTTCTTCAGGCTGCAAGACAGTGAGTCTGGTTTCCTGTTCGGTGGGAGTTGAGCAGTGAGCCTATGGTTTGGACTCAGAGCAGGGACACATCTGTGCTCCCTTTCAACTGTACCCCGTAAGTGCTGCCCATGGGGAGTAGAGATTCTCCTGTCTCGTTAACAAGAAGAGGGACAGAAAGAAATGTGATGCTTTTGCCCCGACAGGCCTGGTAGGGAGTAATTGGGCCAACTCCAGAACTAACATCATATGCTTGTCAACATTAGCGATGGGGTTTTTATCTTGTCTTTGTATACTACTTCTTTTCCATTAGTAAGTAAAGCATATTCCATTAAGGAAACTATGCCACAGATACTATGGTGTTTTCATCATGGACCTTCCCTGTTCATCATACACCCCCACCCAGTTTTAGAGTTTCCAGCCCCAATTTTTAAGGTGTCTCTATCTCAGGGATATGAAATTCTCAAAATGAAATTAATTTTAATTCACTTAAAATGCCACACCACCCAATTAATAAGGGTGGAGAAGCGTAGAGAGGAAAGAGGAAGATTATTTGAACAAACAGGAGAAAAATACCAGTATTTTGGGAACGGTAATAATATGCTGGGTGTGTTTAATTGCTCAGGGGGCATTATTTTTGCCTGACTAGGCTGTTGATTCTTTGATGCTTTTGACTTTCCATGGTCACTACCATAGCTGAGGTAAAGGTAGAGGATTGGAGATAGTAAATGGTGGCTTGAATCTCCCAATTCTTGCCGGAGAAAAGTCACTAACCACTTGCTGGATTGACTTCAATTTTGTAAGGAATAGACCATAACAGATTATTCTTCTGTTTGGCCCCACACTTCATGTTATGCCATTTTACCAAACACCTGGACTAAAAGCTTCCTCCTGGCATTTATCTTTCCTTTCTCACTCTGTGCTCTGGAACAATAATCCTCACTCACTGGAATGTTACTTTTCTGTTCATTTATTTATCAACTGTTTTATTGAATTCTTCTTATCTGCACAGCATTGCATTAGTCGCCTAGAGGCTGCAATGATGGTGTTTCTGGCTTAAAGGGACTATGACTCCAGTTGACACAATACAAGGGTACCTTGCTTTATCCAGAACAGGTATGTTAGAAAGCCTTTCTAACTCTATTCTGTAAGTGCCTGGTCTTTTTTTTTATTAATTATTTAAACAGGTTCATTGAGATATAATTTACATACCATATAATTTGCCTATTTAAAGTGTCCATTTCAGGGGCGCCTGGGTGGCTCAGTTGGTTAAGAGACTGCCTTCGGCTCAGGTCATGATCCCGGAGTCCCGGGATCGAGTCCCGCATCGGGCTCCCTGCTCAGCAGGGAGTCTGCTTCTCCCTCTGACCCTACCCCCTCTTGGGCTCTCTCTCTCTCTCACACTCTCTCCCTCTCTCTCAAATAAATAAATAAAATCTTTAAGAAAAAATGAAGTGTCCAATTCAATGTTTTGTTTTGTTTTAGTATATTTGCGGATATGTGCCACCATCACTGCAGTCAATTTTAGAACATTTTCATCACCTCAAAAAGAAACCCCATATCCTTCAGCTACCAACCCCCCAAACCCCCCACCATTCCTCTCTTCATCCCTAAGCAACCATTGGTCTACTTTCTGTATAGATTTCCATTTTTTGGACATTTCATATAAATGGAGTTATATGATATGTGGTCTTTTGTGTCTGGTTTCTTTTGCTTTAGCCTGATGTTTTTGAGGGTCATCCAAATTGTAGCATATATCAGTACTTCATTTGTTTTATGACTAAATAATATTCCATTGTATGGATATACCACATTTTATTTACCCATTTGTTAGTTGGTGGACATTTGGGTTGTTTCCATCATTTGGATATTATGAGTAATACTGTTATAAACACAAGTTTTGTGTGAAGAGATGTTTTCATTTCTTTTGGGTATATACCATGAGTGAAATTGCTGGGTCCTATGGTAATCATTTGAGAAACTTCCAGACTGTTTTCCAAAGTGGATGCACCATTTTACATTTCCACCAGGAAGTGGTGTGAGGCTTCCAATTTCTCCATATCCTTGTCAACCCTTGTTGTTATCTCAGTTTTGAATTTTAGCCATTCTAGTAAGTGTGAAGTGGCATCTGATGATGGTTTCGATTTGCATGTCCCTGATGACTAATGATGTTGAGGGGCGCCTGGGTGGCTCAGTCGTTAAGCATCTGCCTTCAGCTCAGGTCGTGATCTCAGGGTCCTGGGATCGAGCCCTCACATCGGGCTCCCTACTCAGCAGGAAGCCTGCTTTTCCCTCTCCCACTCCCCCTGCTTGTGTTCCTGCTCTTGCTAACTCTCTCTCTCTCTTTCAAATAAATAAATAAAATCCTAAAAAAAAAAAAACCACTAATGATGTTGAGCATCATTTCATGTGCTCATTGGCCATTTGTTTATCTTCCTTTGCGAAATGTCGATTCAGATCCTTTGCCCATTTTTAAATTGAGTTGTCTTTTTATAATTGAATTGTAAGAAGGTGCCTGGTCACTAAGGGGAGTTGTTATTTAAAGCAGCAGATCCCAACTGGGGGTCACATGGTCCTTAGGCGATTCACATATACATGTTATTTTTAAATATTTGCAAAAAAGTGTATACGTCTACCAATCATGAGGGCTCACCAGGCATCTCTCTCAGATTCCTTTCCTTCATTCAAGAACTATGAAAACCCAGAGTGGTCACACGAGTTTTGTCATGCTCATCTGGAGCTGATGGCATGGGGATTTTCAGAGTGAGATTGATGGCCCCAACACAGTGGACAGAGCCACAGCTCAGGCAGCCACAGTTCCTGAACTGGACATATCCAGCATGCACTCAGCCTCAGTCAAGAGTATAAAGTGACACGCCTAATTTTAGTCCTTATACCCTATTCCGATTCCTACACTCTAGCGTCCTGCTTATACTCAAACCCCCTCCCTCCTCCAAACCGTAGATGCTACTTCCTTTCCTAATATGGAAGAATGTTAAAGCTGGGAGTAAGTGTTGTCCTCTCCGGGTTTGTTTTTTTTTTTTCCTAGTATACGTGTGCCTTAGTCACTCCCATCTCTTGACCACGGCGTTGATTTTCCCTCCCTTGCTGCCAGGATATGCTCCTTCTGTGAAGATTTCTCTAAATCCACTGAGCAGAATTAGTCATTTCTAGCCTTGGACTTCCAGGGCACTCTCTGGAGTCCTCTGGTATGCTGCTTGGTTAATTTGATTGCTTATTTATCTACTTACTCAACAAATGTTTGACGGGTGCCTGCTATATGCCGGTGGTGTGCTAGGACTAGAGGGACCACCGCGAGCACAACAGATGAGATCCCCACCCTCACAGAGCTTAGAGTCTAGTGGGAGCAACAGAGCCTAAATAAACAAGCGACTCTGAAGCGCGAAGTGCTAGGGAGTGAAGAAGAGAAGCATGCTGAGATAGAGAAGAAGATGTACAGAGAACAACTATTTAGATCAGTTGCAGCTGGCCTCACAAAATTTGAGAAGGTGCCAGTTTCCTCTGTTGGTGTGAGAAAGAGTGTTCCTGGCAGAAGAAACTGTATACACATAAGCCTTGAGTCAGGACAGACCTTGGCAAGGGTGCCGTTCACAAAGGGGACAGACAGTGGGACAAAAGCTCAGTAGGGGGTGGGGCGGACCCAGAGGAGGAAGAACAGATTCAGACTCTGGGAGGCCAGAGGCCAGAGTCTGAATTAATTTACGAGTGCAACAGGAAACTATTATAGTATTTTAGCAGGAGATTGCCGTGACCCCAGAAAAGGCATAAATTTCTCCATCCACAAGCACGGGTGTGCAGAAAAGTGATTTCTCTGAAACCGCGAGTTCAACTTTGCTGGCAACTTTGCATTTCCTCTGAAGGAGAATTTCATCTTGCCACAAGTCAGTTGCCTCTAATTCACAACAGTCTCCTTCGGGAAACTACTAGGTTAACTGGAGAGTCTTTCCGAGCTCTCTGCCTTCCGCTTTCTCCCCAGCGGGTGTCTGGGTTCAGGGGAGGCCCCCATACTGTTCTGCTGTGGGGAGGTGCTTTATGGTCCATATTGTCCATTTTGTTCTCACTGGTTTCCAAGTGGGGCACACTATTTTTCAAGGCCACCTACACTGGGTCAACTTGGTTGGTCTCTGTCCCACTCAAGAGAGTCCTTTCAAGACCCCTAGCTATTTGAGCCATTTCCTTGCTGCTCTGCCCCCTCGTGAAGTATAGGGGTGGAGAAATTTTCCTCCTACCCTTTTAAGTTCTTTGGCTGACCCAATAATTGACAATTAGGCAGCTAAATAGGAGAAGAACTAATTTAATTTTGTATGTACAGCAACCCTATAAAAATATGAGCCCCAAGGGCAAGTCTGGCAGTTGAGGCTTATATGCCATCCTGAGCTCAGGAATGGGATAGGGCCTGAGGTTTCAGAGGGCAGGAAGGTAATTGACAGGACGTAAGAAGAGCAGACGTTGATAGTTAGATGTTTGCCCTGGCATACAGATAAGTCATTTAGATAAAAGTTATCTCTGATAATAGTTCTCTCTCTGAGACAGGCACCCTATCTAAATTCTTTTAGGTAGATAAGGGAGAGGTAAAAGTTTTTCTTGAGTCTTCTGGGCCTCGATTGCTTTCACCTCAAAATAATCTGCATGCTAAAATGGCATGTTTTGGGGTTATGCATTCTGTTCCCTTTTATAAGCTTCTTTTAAACCCACTGGCCCGAGCACCTTGACATTGCTTCCCAACCACTCAGGTGCCCTGTGGGCACATGAATTGTCTTTGGGGTTTGCAGCCTCAAGGGCTTTGCCCTGAGAGCCAGGCATTCCTCAGTTTACCTGGGATTTCTCACTTTCTTGCTCTCCTATTCCAGCGCTGGCCCAGGAGTAGGGGATGGGCCCTTCCCAGGGACCCCCAGAATCTAAACTATTAATGACTCTCAATTTCCTTCTCACCTGCAGGCTGAACTCTGCCTTATGGGTGGGAAATGGCTCTTGGGCACTTCTGTGTGTTTTCCACTGTGAAGGCAGAGTTACCCCAGTCCTGGAAAGTGTAACCCCTGGGGGGGTTGAAAACTGGTTCCCTCTGAACCCGCCTTGGCTCAAAGTGAGATTTCCCTTCATCTGGTCCAGTCCCTGCCCTCAGGATGCTCACCTCCACAAACACCTCTGTCCTCTATTCTAGAAGTTCTAGAGGATGTAGGAGTGTCCTGGGCCCTCGAACAACAAATTGGGAAGTCTTGAGTACAGGCATGAGTCAACTAAAACCAGCTAATTGGCAGGCAGTAGGCTGGTGACCATCAGCAAAGCACAGCCAGAGACTGGTGTCTCCATCTCTTTGGGACTCAAGGCTGCCTAAAGCCCTCTCCAGGCTTTGTCCAAAGGACCCTCCCCTTCCTCTCTGCTTCTGCAGCTCCTGTATATTTTCTCTCAGCTCCACGAGCTGAAAAACCAGCTCTGTAAATCTGTATTTGAATCTTCGTTTGGTCCAGAGGCTGGTGGATCTGGGGCCAAGTAGCCAAGTATTTACAAACTATTCCTGGTCTCAAGTGGGTGACTCAGGTCCAAGGGCGGGGAGGAGAGGCCCCGAGTCATGAGGGAAGGAATTTCAGGTGGGGATGGGGTTGGAGAGCTGAAAGGGAAATTCACTGGTGAGGGCTTTGAAATCTGAGTCTAGAGTGTTCTAAACATTCTAAAATCCACCCCCTGGCTGCCTCCTAACAAGCAGAGGACAGAGAAAGACCAGTCAGGAGGCTGGAATGGATGGTAACTCGGCCTCGGGTGGCTGATTTGTTTTGCATTTGTGAGACCCTGTCATATTGTGTGTGCTTCTAAGTCAGGGGCCTTATTTCATTATCTCAGGGACCCTTGGAGATGAGTCCTACCCATTTGTGGAATGTGCAAATTCTATTTCAGTCTGGTAACTTTCTCAACCTTTCAACCTTCATTATATTCTTGTTCTGCCAAGGACTATAAATTCTGTATACATTTTGATTTAATGGCAACAACTAGCCAAAGAAAGCAGATGTCTCTTGTAAACACATTCAGGATCTATTTTGTCTCCTGAATAGGCATCTCCTGAGCGGATACCTCCAGGAAGGCCCTGTTTGTAAGAGATTAGACAGTTAACGAAGCCTGTGTGATTAAGGGGGAATGTGCATTTGCTGTTGGTTCTCAAGAGGTGTCTAATTTTTCCCTTAAGCCTAAAGCCAGCAAGTTCCAGAGCTCGGAAAAACCAGAGTCCGATTAGCCTTGGCAGAGCCCACGCAAGCTGTCTCCCTCGTTTACCAAAAAGGAAAGATTTGCTGGAGGGATGCCAAGGTCAATGAGAGACACACCCGTGGAGGTTGTATGCCTCCCGCCAAGATTTCCTGTCTCTTTGGTGGCAGATCTGCCCCTGCTGTGTGGACAATCATACCATCTGCATTGAGTCTGTGGGACAAGAAAACGTGAAGCCGTGATCCATATATAATTAGCTCTCCCCACCCAGCCTTTTCTAACTTCTGTAACCGCAACCCTTATAAGCATACTCTTGGGAAACAGAAAATCATTGTAAGAACTGCTCAATGGGGCTATTTTGCAAACTCTGGACTAGAATTGTTTAAAAGCAAAGCACAGCATCCAAGGTGGAAAAGCAAATGGGAAGCAACGGGACGGAAACAGCTGGTGTGCAGGGACCGTTTTCTCAAGCAGCAGCCTGTCACTGTGGACATTTTTCTTAACCTAAAAGGAAGACCGCCTCTTCCATGAGTGTCTGTAGGCCTGTAACGGCCACTGTGGTTTTCTTTTCTTTTTTTGAGATTATTTATTTATTTGTTTGACAGAGAGAGACACAGCGAGAGAGGGAACACAAGTAGGCGGAGTGGGGGAGGGAGAAGCAGGCTTCCCGCGGAGCAGGGAGCCCGATGCGGGGCTCGATCCCAGGACCCTCGGATCATGACCCGAGCCCAAGGCAGACGCTTAACGACTGAGCCACCCAGGCGGCCCTATATGTTAACTTTTTATTTATTTTTTATTCTTATATTTTTTAAGATTTTATTTATTTATTTGACGGAGAGACACAGCGAGAGAGGGAACACAAGCAGGGTGAGGGGGGGGAGGGAGAAGCAGGCTTCCCACGGAGCAGGGAGCCCGATGCGGGGCTCGATCCCAGGACCCCGGGATCATGACCTGAGCCGAAGGCAGATGCTTAACGACTGAGCCCCCCAGGCGGCCCTGGCCACTGTAATTTTCAACAGAAATGCTGGCAAGATTTACTTAAACAGACCTATCAGAAAAGTGTATCCTCAAATCCAAGGGCATCCTTGCCGCTGCTCACATGGCTTTATAACAAAGATGAAGACCGTGAATGACAGAAGAATGAATGTGTGAGAGATGATGTTACCTAGAAAGGTAGCACAGAAGCATCTAGATCCGGGGTTCCTAAACCTTTTGGGATTGGGTGGGATTCACTCTTAAAAATTACCCAAATTGTTTTTTTTTTAATGTGGATTATATCTATTGATATTTGCCATATTTTAAGAATTATTTTATTTATTTTGGAGAGAGAGTGCAGGAGCAGGAGGGGCAGAGGGGGAGGGAGAGAGAATCTCTGGCAGACTCCCTGCTGAGCGTGGAGCCCGATGTGGGGCTCTGTCTCACAACCCTGAGATCATGACCCGAGCCAAAACCAAGAGCTGGCACTTAACCTGAGCCACCTAGGCGCCCCATGTATTTACCAGATTCAAAATTAACACGGGGAAATTTTAAAAACACAGGAATCCTAAAACCCTCCCGCCATCAGCTGAGAGAGATACCACATCATATCCTCACACCTCAGGTACCCTTTGGAAAACACCACTTTACACGTGTCAACAAGTGAAAAAGGCAAAGCGCATCTGATTTTTATAAAAATAGCTTTGGCCGCACGGACACCTCGAAAGGGTTCCCGGCCCACACTTTGGGAACCACTGACATAGAGAAGTGTAAACAGCTCCCGCGTCCCTGCCGGACACCGCTGAAGAACTGGATTTTGTGTACAGGGGACACTCAGTTAGTGCTGTTGCGTTTTAAATCTATAGCCTGAAAGGGGGTGCAGCAACAAGGTGGAAAAGATGATCCTCATTTTACAGGGATTAAAAAAATGTGTTCCCCAGAGCAGGTTTACAGCAAGTCAGCAGCAAAGTTGAATGCCAAATTTATTTCTACTAATTCTTCGTCTACTTTTTTATGTGCATTCAACAAGTGTTTTGGTCACCGATGATTTAAAGACCGTCACTACACACGGATGAGAGAAAAACTCTCTGAACCCCTTATAGACGAGGGAAGCCAGTTTAGATTTCTAAGTCAACATGACTGTGTATGAACTTCGTTCAAACCCAAAGCCTGATTTTTCGCGGCCACGCATGCATTATACGTCTGCTTTGTGAGGGAGTAGTCTAAAGGAAAACCATCCAGGGGCGCCCGGGTGGCTCAGTCGGTTAAGCGTCTGTCTTCGGCTCGGGTCATGATCCCAGGGTCCTGGGATCGAGTCCCGCATCGGGCTCCCTGCTCAGCGGGAAGCCTGCTTCTCCCTTTCCCTCTGTCTGCCGCTCCCTCTGCTTGTGTTCTCTCTGACAAATAAATAAATAAAATCTTAAAAAAAAATAAAGGAAAACCATCTTGCCCTTGACATAGGGATCAATGCTCCTGCTCCCTGCCTTCCTGTACAATAAAACTGGTGATTCCTGCCCATGTGCCAATCTATAATCTCTTGAGCGTTCATAAGACGTAAAAAGTACACAACCCTGTAAAAACTGCTCATTCTCCGGAGCACCCGCTTCCCTGTGAAGTGTGTTTCCCGGGCAGCTGTCCTAACTTGGGCTGAAATAAAACTCTCCTTCTTACTTTTGGAGAGGCTAAAAGCTGTGTTCAATCTGCATCGACAACCTATACCATTTATTGAGCGCTTAATGTGTATGCAGCATATGGACGCTCTCTATCAAGGGCTCTCTGTGTGCTTGAGGACAGTGCTGGGCACTTTACTGCCATTTATTATTATTCGTATCTTACAGATGAGGAAATTGAGGTTGGAGAAGTAAGTCATCCAGATGGCCCAGCTAGAACGTAGGAGAGCAGGATTTCAAACCCAGGGTGCCTTTTTGAAAGTCCGAGTATTTGCCCACACAACTCTATTGTAGCTCATAAACACTCTGTGCACTCAAGGGCCTCTGGGAAAGGGCACATGTAGGCCCATGTCCCCGGTCCATCCCTATTGCTACATCAGTCCAACATCAGGTGAAGGTGGTTGTGTGCTTGGCATCGTACTAGATCCTGTGAAGGGCACAAAAAATATTACGTAGTGTTAAGAAAGAAAAAGAAAGAAAGGAAGGAAGAAGAAAAAAACAGGCCCAAGGTGGAGTCACTTGTCCCAGGACAGAAAAACCAAGACTTAATTACAGTTTCAACCTCTTCCGGGAGTGGAATTTTAAACCAATAGATCTGAAAATTCTTGGTCAGCATTAGGGAGGTAATCTGCCTGATAAGACCACCTGCCCTTCCCCCTAAGGGAAGGTGACCTTGCCTGAAATAATCTTTTCTTCTGCTGATAACCTCCTTTTCCCACCCCCACCCACCCCCACTTCCTGCCTATAAAAATCCTTCCATCTTACTTAAACAGCTCCTCAGAGCTCCTTTCTACTCCCTTGACGAGATGCTCCCTGATTCACGAATGTTGAATAAAGCCAATGAGATCTTTTCAAATTTACTCAGTTGAGTTTTGTTTTCTAGCAGTGGACACACACACAAAATCATAAAATGTAGCCCCTGCCTTTGAGTTTTGCCCAAACAAATGCACAAAAATGGAAAATTGATTAATGACACAAGTTAATTAGTATATGGCAACTGTCATTGGAGAAGGTCATCCTTGGCATTCCGAGTGGGGATGCCGTGGGGCCCAGAGGGGTCGGACCAAGGCACCGTGGAGAAAGGAGGGTTTTGTGCTGGGCTTAAGGGAAGCGTCTTTTGTTGTTTTGTTTTGGGGTTTTTGTGTTGTTGGGGTTTGTTTTTGGTTTTGTTTTCAGCAGGAGAAAGTAATGGGATAGGAGTCAGAAACTAGACGTTAGCTGGTTCTGTTGTGTGTGAACTTGAGCCTGGTATGGAGATTCTTGGGTTTGAGGGCTGTGGCACAGCGGGGACAGCTCCAGCCCACCAGTGTCCCTGCTGGGCAGCTTGCCTATTTCCTCACTCGTGCCCAACATTCCAGTCTCCAGAGCCTCATCATCCAATGCAGCACGCCCACCCTTGCAGTGGTCTCTCAGCCAGCAGTCCTGCATAACACAAGCTTCTGGCAGACTCACAATTTTCATGCTCTCCGAGTTGTTCTCCCCGAACCTCTTTGCAATCCCCCAGATGTGTATCCACCTCAGGGGACCCCCACTTCCTTTGTTCTGCAGCCTTGGGCAATTCCTTTGCCCTCTTGGGAACCTCCATCTCCTCCCGTGTAAGAAGCGCATAATAACACCTTACGAGGTTGTTGCAAAGGTGAGTGTTGTAAAGGTGAGTCTGAAGCACGTCCCCTCAGTACGTGCTTCAGACATCCTAGGTAGTCGATAAATTAGAACGGCTCTTTGTTGTCCGCCTCTGGTATACGGTACCTGTGACATAGTTGCAAGCAGTACAGGTTATGAAATGTTAGATTGGATTTATTTATTTCTTTGTTTCAAATTCTCAAATCATCACAGAACTGGGTCATCATGGAAGATAAAAAAAGAAGTAGAAGAAACATACTGCTGCTTGTGCCAAATCTCTCCAGAGGGAGGGAGAGAGAATAAGACCGTGTTTTCACTCTGTAAGGGACTCAGCAGTTTTTATTTTAATAAAGAACCACAAATCCCTAGTTATCCCTTTCTGATACGAGAGAATAGCCTTTATGAGGACTAGTAACATCTCATATGTAACAATCTACTCAGGGACAGAAGTTGGATAGTCAAAGAAGACCGATTGTTGACTCCAGACCCACAACCCTCAAACTCAAGTTTCTGCGTTGCAATTTTCCAGAAAATGAAGGGAGGGAGAGAGATGGGGGTTGGGGGTGGGGAGAGGGAAAGAGAGAGAGACAGAAGGAAAGACTGCTTTGTAAGCACCTTCACCAGCCCCTGTGGTTGTCCTCACGATGCACTACTTCATCACTTTGACAAGCTAATAATTATTGTTGGTTTCTTTCCGCTAAGTTTTTTCTTATGTGGGTTGGGAATCTCAATCTAAGAGAAACGATAGTTTGCAGGGTTTTTTTGGTTTTGAATATTGAAGAGACACGAAGGGCTTTTCAATGGACTATGGGTGCCAAAGACATGCGTATATAGTCAATGTGACTGAGCCCCAGTGATGATCGGGGGGGAGGGATTCTTGGTGATTATTTCAATATTACCAATATTCACATCGGTAGAGCTTTAAACTTACATGCCACAATTACATACATCTTTCCCATTTAGATCTCATAAGTATCTTTGATGAGGTTTCCACTTAGGATGACTTTAGCTGAAATAACAGGCGATCCAATCAGGGGTTAATAAAGAGAAAATGGAAATTTCTTTAGCTCACATGAAAAGAAGTCTAGAGAAAGGCTTCTGTCTGCCATCCACATTGTACAGTTGTTGCTAAGGCTGGTAGGATGGCTGCTAGTGGCAATTTGGCCTGTAGTTTCTTGCCCATGACTGGGATACAGAGAGGCTAGCTTTGTGCAGCAGAATTTTTCTAAGAGCAAGGATGCTGATTTCGCTGAAACTTCCAGTATTCTTCTCATGTCTCACTGGAACAGAATGGTTTGGGCATGCCCATTTCTGAACTAACATGGCCCAGGCGATCAACATCTTAGATTGACTTAGACTAATCAGCTGGGATATAAAGCGACCGAGCACTCAAATGTAATGTTTTTGCCATGTGTTCATTTTCTAGATTGAGGACTGGCAGACTAGAGTCCTTGGAATAAATCTGGCTACTTGTTCTTGTAAATAAAGTTTTATTGGAACGCAACCATGCCCCTTTGCTCATATTTACAGATCATTTCATGCTGCAAAAGTAGAGTTGAATAGTTGCAACAGAGACTGTGGGGTCCACAAAACCTAATTTGCCCTTAATAGGAAGCTTGTTGACTCTTGCTCTAGATGAAGAAAGTGGAGTTGAGGTTACATGACCTGTCTGAAGTCAAAGAGCTAACAAGAGGCAGAGGCTAGATCCTAACCCATATGCCCAAGCTCTCGCCGTCACCAGCAGCTCCGGAGAGAATTTCTTGGGTTAGGCTTGCATTTTTTTATGATGTGTGCCAATGCAGACTTTTATACACAGCAACACGGACATAGGCCTGATGAAATAAATATGTTTATAATGACGAATTCAATTCTTAGAGACAATGAATGAATTCATAGGCTACTATAAATAGAGGAATAGTTTTGGGCATGAGAAAATTGAAGGGATATTTTATAATTCATTGTACTAAGCTTGATACCCCACTTAAAAATACAGAAACACCAACTGGAATAGGATTAAAATTTTTCAATGACCTTTGGGTTAAAATGAAAGATTTTCAAAAAATAACCACATAGATGAAATGTTGATTCATGTTATTTTGATAAGTTTTATTCAGAGGAAGTTTTAAAATGGAGGGAAAACAGTGAAATGACTGAATATAGCATTCAGAAAAAAGACACACCTATGAGGTCTATTTTTCCTTCAGTATGCCTTCAATACCCCTCCTCACCTTCCTTTCTCACTTCCTGTGGTAGACAATCTCCAAGATGGCCCCCAGGCACCTTCACCTTCTGGCATGTATGCTTTCATGTCGTTTCCTTCCATATTATATGAGGGTTGGTCTGTGTGGCCAATAGAGTGTGACCAGAGTGATGGTGTGCAGCTCTAAAGCCTTGTCGCACGGGGCATTGTAACCACTACCTTGGTTTCCCAAATTGCTTGCTCTGGGGGAGATCCAGTCATTGTGTAGGGGGGATGCTCAAGCAGCCCTGTGAAGAGGCCCCCATGGAGAGGAACTGGAGCCTCCCACCAACAGCCACGCCAACTTGCAAGCCATGTGAGTATGCATCTTGGAGGCAGACCTACCTCAGTCAGACCTTCAGATGATGACAACCTTTGGGGAGACCCGAGCCAGCACTGCCCTGCCCACCCACAGAAAGTGTGGGAGATCATAAATGCTTACTGCTATTTTGAGTTGTGAAGTTTTGGGATGATTCATTAAGCTGCAGTAGATAACTAATATATGTTTCTTCCATATTAGGTCAAAAGAGTGGTGGTAGACTGGGTACGCAGGACAGAATGAAGGATTAGCCATGAAATAAAGGACAAAGAAGGAGGCAAGCAAGAAATTAAATGAAGAGAAAAAAGAAAAGTTTTGTCCAGATTTATCAGAGAAGTACAAGTTTGATATTCAGATAACAACAACAGGTAGCTTTTATGGAACACTTACTTGTGTCAAGCACTAGGGTGGAATCTGTAAGTATGCTTTCTTTAGGGGACCGTGGGCTCTGATTTCTTCAGTTAGAAAATTTGCACCTTAGCGTAAGGGAGGTGAAAAGGGGAGGGAATGGTAAATAGGAGGGCTAAAAAAACTGGACAATAGAGAACACTGGAAAGAAGGCTGCACACAAAATGAATTTGTATGGGACTTTAAAAACTTGGTGGGGAAATGTTGACAATGTCTGTGTGTGTGTGTTACAGATATAAGACAGATACCCTTCCCCTATTCCCTATTTCATTTGGCTCCCCACTCATCCAGTAACTATCTGTTTCTAGGTACTGAGCTGTCACTGTTCTGGGCACTAGGAGTCACGCTGAGGAAAACACAGCCACACACAGAGCTTGTGTTCTGGGAGGATTTCCTCTTTTTCAGTGGATGGCACCACCAAATACCCAGTCATCCTACAGAGACTGGGGAGCTGTCCTAACCCCTCTCTTCTAACCTCCACTAGGAGCCCCCAAATCTGATGAGTACTTCCTGCTGCTCTCTGTCTTCACTGTGGCTGCTGGACCTGAACACTCTTCATCCTCTCCAGGTGGATCAGTTTCCTCGGGCCACGCAATAAACTACCACAAAGAACTGGGTGGCTTAGAGCAACTGAAGTTTCTGGAAGCCGGAGGTCCCAGATCAAGATACTGGCAGGGCCATGCTCCCTCTGAAGGCTCTAGGCCTCTCTCCCAGCTTCTGGTGTTTTCTTGGCCCAGGGCAGGAGAACTCCAGCCTGCACATGGCATTCTCCCTGTGTGCGGGTCTGCCTCCCCCTGATTCCTCCAGGTTGAGTGAGACATGGAGGAAACTCTGTCTCCTTTGGTTTCCTGCAGGCAAGTACCTCCCTACTTACCACTCTGAGTAGGAAATTGTTTACTTGTCTCTCTTCCTAAATCTGTGAGTCCTTTGAGGCAGGGACTGTGCCTTCTTTGCTCCGCCAGTGCTGAGTATAGTTATCAAGTGAGAAATATCAATATTCAATATGTGTTTGTTGAATTAACTTTACTGTCTTCTCTTGGGGTTATGCCTTTTGTGGAGAGTGAGAAGAGAAAGGTGGTGGTCCAAAGAGTCACCTCGTTCCTGCTATAGTTTTGTGAGAGAGTGCACTCATGGAGTCTTGTTAATACAGACCTAATGGTTTGTATTAATTCATAAGCTCCCAACTCTCCTTGCAGGGAACGTTACAAACTAAAGGAACGGCAGTCAGATAACGGTTTGTTTAAAAGGGCACTGTCTATTTCCCCATCTTCTCACTTCCATGAGGTTGTCTTGCTTCCTAGCAGGAGAACTTAAGAATGGATGTCTCTAATCTAAGGACTTGACTTTTCAACCACCAACCTGTAAGTGGTATTTTTGCTGCCGTTGCCCACGACACAGCCGCCACCATCCATTTTCATACATGTTTCTCATAACTGAACTCTACACCACTCCCAAGTGGAATGTCACAGGAACTTTCTCTTCCCTCTTGGCTCCTGTGAAGCCCCTCTGTTCTCTTCCTATTCCTCTGCTCCTTTTCTGGCATATTCTCTCTTCCCCATGAATATGGTGCTTCCCAAGGGTGGCAAATTGCTCTTTCCAAAGATGCCCACTCCTTAACATTTATCTCATTCTACTTTCTCTTCTTATGATGTGACTGACACTCTCCCCCTGAGAGCTGGGGTCTAGGAGTCCTCCTCTTGAAACTGGACAGGGGCTGGCGACTGCCCTGATCAATTGCGCATGCCCAAAGTGGGGTTCCGTGACTTCCAAGCTGAGTCCACCTCTGTCCCTCTTCTCTCCCTTTCTCTCTCTCTGCTTGACTTGGAGCCCAGCCACCATATTTGAAGGAGCTCGGGCCACATATGGAGGCCACACACAGGCATTCCAGCTAAAAGTCTCAGTTGACAGCCAGGGCTGACCATCAGATGGGGCGGGGGGGGGGGCGGGGTTGGTGGTGGTGAATGAGTGTTCACATGACGACAGCCTGAACTTTTGAATCTTCCAGTTGAAGGCCAGAAGTCATGGAGCAGAAAGGAGCCATCCCTACTGGGCTCTGTCTGAATTCCTGACCCACAGCAACTTGTGAGAATTAATAAATAATGATTGTTATTTTAAGTCACCACATCTGAGGGCAATTTATTACATTTTGATAGGCCTCTAATATGCCAAGGATCTCTTTTTTTGTTTTTTCCCTGGGTGGTTTCATTCACTTTGCTGATGTCCAGTTATCTCTCCCATCACCAATTCTTCTTTGCAAGTGTCTCCCCCATAATTTCTTCCAGTTCCAGCTTCTTGTCCGTGTTCAGTGTTATACTGTCAGCTGCTTACTGGGCATCTTTCGCTGGGCATTCCTCACACTCATTCCTGCACAGAAAGATACTTAGCCTCTTTCTCTTCAAGTTCATGTCTCTTCTCCTATTCCCTCTTTCTGTTCTTGACACCAGCCTTCCCATCTAGAAACTTTCATCACCATTGACGCCTTCTTCTTTGTCTGTCCTATCCAACCAGATGCTAAGGTGTTGCATTGGGTCAGTTGGTATGTTTTTAGCGACAAGTCATACAAAAGCCAGCTAAACACAGTAGAGCAGTCTGGGTCCAATCAGAAGATAGAAACAAGGATGTTTAATATAGAAAATTATTAACTATGACAAAAAAGCAACTATAAGATATGAAGAAACTCTATATGGTGCACTGGGGCTGAGGGAGTGAACCCAAGGAAAGTCAGTCTTGGAAGGGGCTCAGATCTCGCTGGAGAAGGTGGGGTTCAGGTCATCGAATAGTAGAGAAGTTCTCTGGGTTGGCCAGGCTGGAGCTGGTCTGCAGTTGCAATAGGTCCTCCTTTGGGACATGTGTGTGGGGGTGGGGTGGGGAGGGGAGGGTAGCAGATGAGCAGCAACCAGTGGCATGGATGTGCTGGAAAGGACCGGAGAACCTGGTCTCCCACAGCACACCTCCAGAGTGCCTTCTACTCAGAAAGCTTAACAGCATGCTCACTTTAAAGGAGAACTACTGTAAAGAAAATTCTTTATCACAGAACGTATATTAGAGGGTGCATTTGGAGCTGAAACACAATAAATGATTAACTAACACACATGGCTTAAGCAAATTTATTTATTGTGTCACAAAGCAAATGATCAGATACTGGCCAGTTCTAGGGTTCCCTTGAAGTGGTCAGCGATGTCATCAAAGATCCTGATGTTTTCCGTCTTTCTCCCACTGTGTTGGCAATATCTTCCCTCAGAGTTACAGGGGCTGAAGGACCTACAGGTATCTTATATAGAGAGCACTCCATCTGCCAAAAAAAAGGGGGTGGCGAATTTCCTCCTTTGCCTCAATTTTTTTCTGTTTTACTTACTTTATTTAAATTCACATACTTAACATATAGTGTATTATTGGTTTCAGACGTAGAGTTCAGTGATTCATCAGTTGCATGTAACACCCGGTGCTCATTCCATCACGTGCCCTCCTTATGCCCATCACCGAGTTACCCCATCCCCCCACCCCGACCCCCTCCAGCCACCCTCGGTTTGTTTCCTACAGTTAAGAGTCTCTTGTGGTTTGTCTCCCTCTCTGATTTCATCTTATTTTATTTGCCTCTTTGCCTCACTTTTTATTGAAGAGGAAAACATTTTGCCCAAGGTCCCAGGAGATGTCCCATCAATTTCCATTGTCAGGATTGGGTCTTACGCTCTCCCTCTGGTTGTAAGACTGGCTGGGATGCAGGGTCTCTAGGCTCTTCAGTGAAAGGTGGGCTTTGCTTATTGGAAGACGGCAACCCTACCTGCCTCACACCTCTATCCCCCTTCCCCCTCCCTCTGGGTAGTCACAACGAACCTAGGTGCCCTGGATAGTGACAAGCCCTGAGTTCTACTCTTGGCCAGGTGTTAACCAGTTCTTGGGGGAAGGACAAAAGGCTTTTTCCACGGTCTCTTTTGTCTCCTTAATTTTGATACCTTTACTGAGGCTGTTTTCCAGCGCATTCGGCCACCAGAGGGATTTTCCTGAAGAGGTAACTGTGAACATCCCTCTCTCTCAGGCTTGGAATCTCTCAATGAGGAGGAAGTTTCTGAGTTAAAATCATGGACTTCTGTACCAGATCATACGACTCACATCAAAGTTCTGTCTCTTACCAATTGCATGAACTTGGGCAAGGTGTTTAGTTTCTTTATGCCTGAATTTCTCATCTTTTAAATGAGGATAATAAAAGTACCTATCTCCTAGGTATGCTATGAAGAGTAAATGGTATAATACAAAATGGTTTTTGGCACAGAGTGAGTCTTCAATAGGTATCACTTTTGTCGGCTATTATCGTTCCTCACTTAATATTCAACTGAACCTAAATTTCTTAAGTGACCATTTAAAATCCTGTAGGAGCTGACCCCCAGTAAAATTTTTCCAAACTTACATTAAAATGGATGATCTTCCCTACTATGCCACGGACTACTTGAGGGAAGGATTATATTTTATAAGGCCAGGATTTAGCACAATCTTTGGCCAAAGTAGTTTCTCTGTATTCCTATGTGCTTTTCACTCAAGCAAAAGGCCTTGCTCATTATACAGCTTCTGTCTTTTTCTACCTGTGCCTTGCTCCTGCTGTTCTCCTGTCTGCAGTGTCTTTTCTCTATATTTCCTCCCCACTCCCCCTCCCCCCACCCCCAATCCACTTCCTTACAGGCTCGTCTCAGAAGCAATCTCTTCCCTGATAGGATCTCTTTCGCAACTCACGTTTGAAAAATGTCAAGCTTCTAGAAAAATCAGAAGAATAGCACAGAGCACTGATACACTCTTCACCTACATGTAGCAATTGTTAATATTTTTGACATCTGCTTTTTTTTTTTTTGAGAGAGAGAGAGAGATGGGGGAGGGGCAGAGGGAGAGGGACAGAGAGAATCTCAAGCAGGCTCCACACCCAGCTCGGAGTCCGACACAGGGCTCAATCTCACAACCCTGAGATCATAATGTGAGCCGAAACCAGGAGTCAGATGCTCAACCGACTGAGCCACCCAGGCATCCTGACATTTTTTTTTCTCAATACATATATCCTTTCTTTTTGGAGCCATTTGAAAGTTGCTGACATCATGATACTTTACGTTCAGCATGTGTCACGTAAGAACAAGGACGTTCGCCTACGAAATGACAATATGATTACCTCACCTCCCAAAATGTAACACTGATTTGATAATACTATTTACTATTCAGTTTTTTTCCCCCTGGGAAAACAGATTACTTTGTTTACCATTGTAGGGATCAAGAAATACCTAATAGATATGACAATGTGACTTGAGGGTCTTTTAGTAGAATTTTGCTCTTCCCGGGGTGTTCAGCAAAGTTTCTGGAATTTTGTTGCGTGCTTCTTCCTGAGTTTCAGAGAGATATCTGAGCACCATCAGCTTAATAGCTTGTGGTTTGTCTTCCAAAGGGGCACCCACTCACTTACCTGCAGCTACTCTTATTTTAGACACCAAGCAGGACATCTGCAGCAGCAGCATATGTATGTCCGTGGTCTGTCACCTGAACTTGTGTTTCCAAAGCCAGGCCAAGTGTCAGGTGCAAGAAGATTGAGCCTTCACGATGGTGTAGTTGTCGGAACACCTGGATTCCAAGCCTGAATCTGTCCTGTTAGTTGCGAGGTGTATTTGTGTTCTAAGACTGCTGTGACAATTTTTTAAAAAAGCAAAACTCAACTGAATAAATTTTTAAAGGTATTGCTGGCTTTATTCAATCATTCATGAATCGGGCAGCATCTATTCTAGCAATAGAAAGGAGCTCTGAGTTGCTGTACAAAATGGAAGACTTACAGACAGAAGGGAAGAGGAGCAGTTATACTAGCAAAGGGGGAGTTAACTGGAAGGAAGTCACACTGGCAAAATGTAGATTGGTTATGGTGAGGATACTTTCCTTCAGGAGATGGCAGGTGTTGATCAAGCAGACGACCTCACTGGGGTTGACCAGCTGATTCCTGACTGACTGGTTTAAGATTCCATTTGTGGGAGAGGCTGAAGTTGTAATTAAGTTAGGTCTCAGTTTGGTGTCACGGAGCTTAGCATAAGTGATTCCATTTTGGGGCTGCTGTCTTGTTTTTAACGCACAGTACCACAAACTGAAACTACAGGAATAGGCTGTTTCACAGTTCTGCTGGCTGGAAGTCCAAAATCAAGGTGCCAGCAGGGCCCTGCTCTCTCTGAAGGCTCTAAGGGATGATTCTTTCCCTGCCTTTCTCCTAGAAGCTGGCGTTGCTGCCTATTCCTGCTGTCCTTCCCTTGTGGACGCTTCACTGCTCCATTCTTACATGTCTGTCTTCCCCAGTGTGTCTCCATGTCTCTACTCCACTTCTTCTAAGGACACCAGTCTAATAAGACTGGAATGAGCCCACCCTGCCCCAGTCTGATCTAAGGTCAACTAACTACATCCGCAAGGATTCAATTTTTAAATAAGGTCACATTCTGGAGTAATGGGGGCTAGGACTTCAACATATCTTTTCAGGGTACATAATTCAACCCATAACGTGGGGTCTTGAACTAACATCTTGGAGTTTGTATTTTCTCAAAGGTTTACTGCAAAATTTAAAAGAAATACAGGAGAGTTATGCTCTATACCATTTGACTTTAGAGTTTCTAATATAAAATTTATATTCATGTTTTCCCCGTTATCACAAATGTCCCTTAAACCTTCCTTTTTTGGGGCCCAGTCTCCAACTAAGGGTCATGCATTACATTCTGTTGTCTTGTCCCTTTAATCTCTTTTAATTCAGGAGAGTGGTTCTCAAACCTTTATGTGTATGAAAGTCTGCTGGAGAGCTTAGTAAAACAATTTTCTGGGGCCCATCACTGAAGATTTTGAGTCAATGGGTCAGAGCGGGGCCCATGAATTGCATTTCCAACAAGCAGGAAAGCGATGTCAAAGCTGCTGGTCCAAGGACCACACTTTTGTGAACCACTGATACAGAACAGGGGTTGGAAAACTTTTTCTATAGAAGGGCCAGATGGTAGAATAGGTTTTGCGGGCTCTGTTGCAAATACTCACTGCAATTGTAAGTGAGAGGAGCCATAGACAATACAAATGGGTATGGCTATATTCCAATAAAACTTTATTTAGAAAAGAGCTCTCTAGCCAGATTTGGCCCTCAGTGTGTTTTTTGTAACCCCAATTTGGAAGAGTACTCCTGTTTTATTGGAGGGGGAGTGCCTTACAGAGCATTGACATTTAAAAAAAAGATATTTATTTATTTATTTATTTATTTATTTATTTATTTATTTATAGCACGAGCAGGGGACGGGGCAGAGGGAAAGGGAGAGGGAGAATCTCAAGCAGACTCCACATGGAGCACAGAGACCAACTCTGGCCTCGATCCCACAACCCTGAGTTCATGACCTGAACTGAAACCAAGAATCGGATGCTCAGCCAACTGAGCTACCCAGGCACCCTGAGCATTGACATTTTTTAATTGTCTAGTTCAGTTTTCTTGTAGAATGCTCCACAATCTGGATTCAGTTGTTTTATTCTGATTAGATTTAAATTAAACATCTTGATAAGAATATCATGTAAGTGATATTGTGTACTGTAGGGGAAAATTATGGAAGACTTTGAAATGGACCAAAAATAATATCAAGCGACCTCAATAGAAGACTAGGCACCACCTAATGCCCCCTGCTGGGGTATCTGATTCTATGGGGTTTTGGGCCTTTCATTGTCTGTGAGCTATTTTAAAACTTTGGAGATTGTAGAATACTGTTGATAATATCTATGATTCTTGTCTTTAGAAATGCAAATTGTGTCCACTGAATATGCAGTTGTTTTTTTGACTTATGGATATTGACCAATCATCCATCTATTAGGCAATTTAACTTCAGCATTCCTGACTGCTTATGAATGTGTTGGACTCTCTTTGGATTCCCCTTAGAGCCAGTTGTAACATGCTACTGGTTGTCATGTTAATTAATGAGTTAAATAATATCTTTAACACATGTTCATTTTACATCTGCATCTGAGTCATAATTATGCTCTCCTTTAAATGTTACCTTTAGCAGTATTTTTCATTGCATCACTTTGGGATGCAGAAAAAATTAGTTTATCCAAATATTTGTGATAACAATTCTAATCACTTAAAGTGGTTCTTGTAAAGATATATTTCCCCTTTACTAGGGAAATATACTTTGAGGGTGATACTTTAAGACAAAGTGAATATTCCAGTTGTAATAATTTTTCACCTGATGGTTTTAGTACCCCTTGAAGTTCTTTGCCTGTATCAGTTATAACAGTGGAGTTGCAAAATATGAACCCTTTCCAGATGCCCACAGTTGGACATCTGAGCTCTCCCTTTGAGCCACTACAACGCTTTCCTTTCTTGGGTTATATTATTCTTTCAATAGCATGGTGACTAAGCCAGACTCTGGCACTGTCTGACTTGGCTCAGACCCAGGCTTTTTCTTACTAGCTGCATGACTGGTAAATTATTTAATCTCTCTGGCCTCAGTTTCCTTATCTGTAAAATAGGTGCAATAAAGGTACCTTTTAATAGGATCGTCTTAGAATTAAATGAGCTAAATCAACGCACCAGAATGCGACTTTGCACATAATTACCTGCTCAACAAATGTTAGTTACTATTGGGTCACGATTACGTTTATGTGCTTGAATCCCAACTTTGCCACATCTTAAAGCGTCTCTGGATAAGTTACTTAACCTCTCTGTGTGTTCCTCATTCGTAACAACGGTCCAGTCTCGTGGTTTCCAGATTCCTGTTTACGTGCTAGCTAGTAGTGTTTGGCACGGAGTAAGCATTAAAGAAAAGATGAGCCGTCACCGCTGTGGTTAGTCCGTATCTTTTTATTTGCTCTAAAAGAAGGTAAAGTTTTTGAGTTCAAGACTTCAGATTTCTTTTTACTTTCACACACTGCGTAGCTCAGAGCCATTCACATAGTGTGGGTTCGACAGAATATTTGAACAGAGGAATTTAATAAAGTCTTGTCGGGTACCGCTCACGTCCCAGTTACACCTTTGCCTCCTTCGTACTCCCCGGTCCCAGGTTTGTGCTGCCTTCCCTAAGGTAGGAAGCCCAGGCTTGGGAAATAACATCCCCAGGGAGGGTTGTGGGAGGCTCTGCTGCACGAACGCTGGAACCCGGTGCGGGGCTCCGCGAGCTGACTCCGCAGAGCAGGAAAAGTGCGTTCCCACCCGTCAAGGATCCGAAGCTACGCTGCTCTGTGATGGCCTTTACGGCTCGGCACCAAAGTCTGACCCTCTTATTTTCCCCTCCCCGGCTGTCGGGCGAGGTTGAGGTACGGTAACTCGAAGTTGGGACGCTCCCACACCGCGACCCAGAGCGTGCGCGGGGAGAAAGGCCAGGGTCGCTCCCCGCCGAAGACCGCCGCCGGGGCGCAGGCCCGGGCCACGCACCTGCGCCCCGCGCCCCGCCGCGCCGCTTCCTGCCCCGCGCGTGCCGCGCTCACGTGACCGGGCCTGGGCGGAGCCGGGGCGGGAGGGGATCACCTGAACAAGGGAGTCATGTGAGCGGGGCGGGGGAGGGGGGCGGGGCCGGGCGCGGTCACGTGACGCGATTCCGGGGCCGCCGCTGCCGCTGCCGCCGCCGCCGAGCCCAGCCGAGCCGCGCGCCCCTCGGGCTCCTGCTCCGCTCCCGCTCCTCTCGTGCTCCCCTGCGCCTCCAGCTCAGCCTCCGCCCTGGCGGCACAACCATGTCCCGGGCGCGGCCCCCGGCAGCCGCGCGCCGCTAGCCCCGCGCTCGCCGCGCAGCCCGGGCCGGCCGCGATGGGGGCCGCCGCCCGCCGGAGCGCCCACCTGGGGCCCGCGCCCGCCGGCCGCCCGCTGCGCTCCCTGCTGCTGCTGCAGCTCCTGCTGCTCGTCTGGGCCCCGGGAGCCGCGCGGGCCCAGGGCGCCGAGTTCCCCGAGCTGTGCAGGTGGGTGGCCCGCCGGGGCGCAGGCTTCGCTCGCGGTGCCCCGGGCGCGCAGCTGGGCTGGGTGGGGGGCGGGGGCGCTCTGGGGAGGGACTGGGCTCCCCGAGGCGCCTTTCGTCCGGGTTTGGGTTCCTCTGGCCCCGAGGGAAAGTTGCCGGCGTAGTGGCGAGGGATGAGAGACCGAGGGGTCGTGCGCGCGCGGGTGGGGGGCGCGGGGTACTCGCCGTCCTGGCGCTGGCCCGGGGGGCCGCTGCCTAGCCACTTGTGGCTGTCACTAAGTCCGGGGCGGCTTTGTGTGCGAGCAGCCGGCCGCCCGGACCCAGCCGGGTGTCACACTGCGGGCGCCCTCCGCCCAGCCCTTGCCCTCTCACAGCGGTGCGCCTGCGAAAGTTGGAGGACGCAGGAACTACAGCTTTGCTTTGTTCCCACTCCACGTTTTCCTCAAAGTTCCATCAGCGGGACTTTGGAGAGGCCCCTTAGTGTGGAAGGACATCGCACGAATGGCCTTAGAGTTGGGGGCGGGGGTTGGTTTCATTTGCTGACTGATTTCCTCCATGTAGGTTTTCCATTTTCTGTTTAAAGTAGCTTTTCTGCAGAAGGTGACTTTTTTTTTTTTTTTTTTGATCGAGGGAATGGAGGGTGGTCATCCTGTATTGGCTCTCAAGACTTTACCCTTCACTTCTCCGAGCCTAACTTCCTGTCTAGTTGCTCACATGATGTCATTGTCTCCAGGGTGGATTATTCTAGTGGAGCTTTTTGCTCTGGGAATCATGATTGTATAATCGCTAGTCCCATCGAGGGCTTTTAGTGTCCTATGCTGGCGAGGATGGGAGTCCCGGGGCTGGGGAACTGCCAGTTATGAGAATTTTCTGACCAACATTTTGTGGACTGTTTAGGATGATGGAAAACCCAACTTTTATTTATTTTTTAAACTTTGGTAAAAAGGAGGTGGGATGAAGAAGAGTTCAGAAAGACCAGTGAATTGGCGCTAGCAAGTTACATCTCAGAATGAAGTTGAGCTGGCTTTGAGCTGAACTTTGAGTTTGTGGTGGGGTTTATGGGAGTCTTAGTTTTCCCTTGTATCAGACATGGTCTAATTCGTGCTCCCGAGTTGAGAACTTGGAGATATCACTGTTCTAAGGAGAGTGAGACTGAGTTCACAACAGAAATTCTTTGCAAGGTCCGTGTTCTTTATTTCTTTTCCCTTTTGGGGGAGGGGGAGGAAGGCAGGCTGGAGAGTTTACTGCACATTAGTTTATAGGTTAGTTGGCTGCCCTAAGATACATGTTACACAGTAATGAGCATGGTACGGCAGAAAATGGGGTCAATTTCTGCCAGGTTTTAAAGGAGGAGATTTTGGAATAATGGCTGCTGTGACCAGCCCTGTCCGGAAGAAATTAACTCAGCTGGGCTAGTGGTGTTGAAGTCTTGGTCCTGTTAGCAAATTGGCATTTACTTTTTAATAGTTAAGGTTAAAGTTGGCTTTGAGGGCAGAAACATGTAAGTGGCTGATGCGGGGGTAGGGGGCCCTTCGTTTCGGGTTGCTGTGAGTCCTCACAGCGTCTTGAATCTGAATCTGCATTTGTTAACCTCGTTTGTGAGTGGAACATGGCCTCTGGGTCCAGTAGGAAATGGCCTTTGTGTCTTCAACTTCGCAAATGCTAGAGAGTGCTCTAGGGTGATAGGCATTGTTAGTGTGACAAATGTGTCCTCTGCAGTCTTAGAATATCTTTAAAGTTGGCGTGTTTACTTTTTCTTCCACATTTCCTTAGGACAGCAAATTTCCCAGTCCATTCCGGGGTGGGCTTGCACACATTTCTTTTCCCTGTCTTTTACTTCTCTGCGGTTTTGCGTTGAGACTTCTCCAGAGCTGTGCATAATCTCAGCTTTAAACTCAATATTCGGCTAAATGAAATTCTTCCTATTTGTTCCTGTTTTAAGTGAATACCTTGGCTTAAATACTTGTTAAGACTTTTTTGGGGGGAGTGTCAAAATCTGTGTACTTTTATGAGATAACACTGGCTAAAAGTTCCTTAACTCTAGCATATATTTGAGGAACAGGAATGCGAGCTGATAATTTTTTAAATCCAGTATGAAAAATTCTACTTAGTATCACCAAAGCAGGATGTGTTAGGCTGCCTTTTTTATTCTATCTCTGGGAGTCCATTTGTCTGAAATGTGAATAACCCACCCAGATCCCACAGCCCCCCAGGAGTATGAAAAGCAGACTTTACTAGCGTTACTGTTAGTGTAGCTTGGTCAAGTGGCAGCAAGACCCCAGGTAGACATCCCCGGTAGACACAAGGATCATATCCCAAATATTTGTAAATTGCTTGTTTGTAACACAGAACATACTTTTTCCATTGAAAATTGTCTTGTTCGTTGTGGTTTGATGCCTAGGGCATTCACCAGAAACCCATCATCCACGCCACAGCTTTGGAGTGCCCAGACACTGTACAGCTTTAACTAGAGCCCTGGTAGTAAATTCTCTTTGTCTCTCAGTAAAAGAGTTGGGTCCCAGGAAGCAACTTCTCTCATACCCAGCTCTCTAGAACCAAAGAGGGTACTTTTCATCTGTGGTCCCTGAGAACCAACAGGAGGGAAGTCGAGTCTGCTTCAGGGCTGCCTGCAGGTCACCTGCTGAGGCCCCTGGGTGAGGGCAAAGCCGAGGGCCAGCTGTGGCTCTCCTCTCTCCTGGGGTAAGGAGGTGGCAGGGGTTCGGTTCCTGGTGCAGGTAGTTATTGGGAGGGGTGAAGGAAAGGGCGGAGGACTTTTCCAGCAGCAGCCTTAAGAATATTTGTGCACATGGAGGAGAGGACAGGTCTCTGTGGGTTGTGCACTGAAAAGCAGGGACAAAAAAGGTGGTTTTCCCAAAGTGCATCTGGCTCTACGGAGTGCTTAACGTGCTGCTTCTTAGAGCGACTCAGTCGTATGTTTTCTAAGACTTGAGATGACTGCTGTGCCAGGTGAGTCCTGTGTGGTGGATTCTTCGTCACTCAGCTCTTTTGGGAGGTGGTGTGCTAGTGGAAAGAACGCGTTTCCTGAAGCCAGTGTGACTGGCTGTGGGTCTGGCATGGAAGGAGTGTTAGTGCTGGGGAGGAATGTCTGGAGGTCAGTGGGGCTGGAACAGTGAAAGCAAGTGGGGGGAGGGCAGAAGCCAGGCCATGCAAAGTCATCAGAAGTCACCAAAAGTGACCAAAATGCTCTCTGCTCGTCAGTAGCCTTACTCATCACTGTGTGAATTACACTTTGGAAACTACCATTTTACATCATATGTAGTAGATGAGTTTCCATTTTGTTTAGGTGTTAACATAATAAGGCGTCTTTTTTTTTTTTTTTAAAGATTTATTTATTCATGAGAGACAGAGAGAGAGAGAGAGAGAGAGAGAGACGCAGAGGGAGAAGCAGGCTCCCAAGGAGCAGGGAGCCCGATGTGGGACCCGATCCCAGGACTCCGGGATCATGACCTGAGCTGAAGGCAGACGCTTAACCCTCTGAGCCACCCAGGCACCCATCCTTAGGGGTCTTAACAGTTTGTACTAGTTATAAAATAATGCATTGGGCTGCTCGGTTTATTAAAGTACTTTATAATTTATTCAGAACAAGTTTTCCCCCAATTGTTTGGGTACAAATGCTGGAAAGTTTTTATTATATCAGGAACAAGAGAATAATGAAGCCAGCTGGGAGTTGAGGTTGGTTTAGTTGCTGTCTCTAAGGAGATTTTTTTTTTTCTGCGATTTTTCTGAAGGAACAATGCTTATATGCTTAATTTGGGCCACATGTTAAACCTGGACCACATCCATTTGTGTGTGTACATTTCTTGCAACAATAAGTGTGTGTAGAAGCCCAAGGTTGTTAATTATGGGTACATTAGATCTCATGCATTAATTCTTAGAACAGCGTCCTGACAAATTCCTAGGAAGTGAATTCCTGAAGGGATTTCACATCTTTTATCAGTGTTTCATAGAAGGACTTTTAAAAGATGGAGTTTGAGAAAAATAATTCAGATGTTCTCATCTTTATTTTGATCTCAGCATGTAAAACTGTACTGTGCTGGCCAGAGGATTCAGTGGGGTCTCAGAACTGAGACTTAGTGGCAGAAAGTAGCTCGTTATTTTGCAGGTAACATTTTTTTTCCTCTTCGTTCCACCCCACCTTCCTTTTTTGTTGTCCCCGCCGTGGGGCTCTATCTCTCGGTAATGTCCCCACTGGTCATTGATGTTGTATGAGAAGGTGGAAGTAGCTGAGATTGGGTGTACCTGTGGGTCCTTTGTGTCTTCCTCATAGCTGACTCATGACCATTGAGGGACAGAAGCCTGAATTTATGCTGATAGTGTCTCCTCATCTTTAATCCTGGCAAGGTGACACAGGATTCATTTATTCCCCAATAATTTTTTTTTTAATTTCTTAAGCAGAGGGACAGTTGGGAGGGGCCAGAGCTGAAATTGGAGACACTAAGAATGGAATGGCATGTTGTTGGAGTCCCAGAAGACTGTGTTGGCCACGACTGCTCTCCCTAGGGAGGCAGCAACCATGCACACCCTTCTCCCGTTATTTTTGTGAGTTTTAATAGTGTCATCTTAGTTTTGATTTTCTCTTTGATCTAAAAATGATCTAAATGTTAACTAGTTTTTGGCTGTTATTAATAAAGCTGTTGAGTATTTGCACACAAGATTTTGCGTGGACTTGTGCATTTCTTTTTTTCTTGAGTAGACATGTAGGAGTGGAATTGTTCATTGAATATGGTGAGTGTTTAACGATGGGGGCTGTTAAACTATTCAGAAGTGGATGTCCATTTTGCATTCCCACCTCAGTATATGAGGGTTTCAGTTCTATGTCCTTGTCAGCACTTGGTCTCACCATAAATCTGTTTAATTTTAGCCATTCTAGTGGGTTTGTTTGGTATCTCAGTGTGGTCTTAATTTCCATATCCCTGACTCGTGATGTTGAATATCTTTTCATGTGTTCATTGGAATGCTTAATGATGTTGAACATCTTCCATGTATTTATTGACCATTTGGACAGCCTTCAGTAATGTCTGTTAAAACCAGTCTTTCGGCACCCCCCCCCCCCAGTTCTTTTAGGGAGGGGTCATCTTAATGAGTTATAAGAGCTCTTTATGTGTTCTGAGTACAAGTCCTTTCTTAGGTATGTGTAATGTGTACTATGAATATTTTTTCCCAGTCTTTGGCTTGCCTTTTCATTTTTTTAATATGTACTTTAACAGATACTTTTAAAAATTTTGATGAACTTCAATTTATCTTTTTTTTTTTTAATGGTTTGTGCTTTTTGTGACTTAAGAAACCTTTACTTACGCTAGGGTTTCTTGGCCTCCGCCCTCTTGACATTTAAACTGGGTAATGCTCTGTTGTGGCACTGTCTTGTGCATGGAGGAGGTTAAATTGCATCCCTGGCCCCCACCCACTAGATCCCAGGAGAGAACCCCCTGGTCCCACCCCAGCTGTGACCAACAAAAATGTCTTCAGACATATTAAATTGGCCCCTGGTGGACAAAATTACCTCCGGTTGAGAACCACTGGTCGACTCAAAGTCAAGCAGATTTTTTTCTTACGGTTGTCTAGAAGTTTTATGGTTTTAACTTTTATGTTTAGCCCTATGACCAATTTTTTGGGTGAATTTTTATGTGTGATGTGAGGAGAGGCTGAAAGTTTATTTTTTCATGAATATATTTAGTTCTGTTTACTAACATTTTATTTAGGATGCTTATAGCTGTTTTTAAGTGCGATTGGACTGTAATGTTCTTTGCCATGCTGTTCTTGGCTGAGTTTAGCATCAAGAATATGTTTGCTTTGTGGAAAAAGCTAGTTTGCTTTTAGTATTTTATATGCTGTGGAACAGTTTTGTATAAGATGGGTGTTTTCTCTTCCTTAAATTTTGGTAGAACTCACCAGTAAAACTATCTGGGCCTGGTGTTTTTGAGAAGGTAGAGTACAGTGGAAGAGGAGTTTTGCTTATGGTTTCAGTTTTACCTTCTTTATGTATCTAGTCAGATTTTCTAGTTTTTCTTGAGCCAGTTTACCAAAACTCTGTATTTTCTAGAAAATTGTCATTTTAGGGGTGCCTGGGTGGCTCAGTCATTAAGCGTCTGCCTTCGGCTCAGGTCGTGATCCCAGGGTCCTGGGATCGAGCCCCTCATCGGGCTCCCTGCTCAGCGGGAAGCCTGCTTCTCCCTCTCCCTCTCCCACTGCTTGTGTTCCCTCTCTCGCTGTGTCTCTCTCTGTCAAATAAATAAATAAAATCTTTAAAAAAAATTGTCATTTTAATTTTGCGGTCATATACAAATATATACTGTGCTACTCTTACGTTTTTGAAAATACTTTTTGTATCTCTAGATAAATTAAAAAAAAAGTTCTGATGTTTGTGCATTTTTGTCTTCATATTTAGTAAAGATTTGTCTACCGTCTACCTTTTTTGTTTACCCAGCTCTGTCACTGTGTATTTTCAATTTTATTAATTTCTGCTCTCTCTTAGTAACTTAGTTGAAAAACTTAGATCTTTTATTTTAAATTATTTTACATAATATGAGATGAATTTAAAGCTATATGTTTCTTTGCTCCAAGGACTGTGCCACTCAGAGCTTTGTTATATAGTTTTTTTATCCTTAAATTCTAAATAGTTTTCTTCAGGATCCAGAAGTTCTAACTGTTTCAACTTCCTGAACCCACTAGTTTTTTAGTATCATTTTTTCCCTAGGTGAATGGCTATCTCCTTCCCCCCCCCACCCCCCCCCCCCACCATTGTGGCTAGTGAATGGGGTGGAATTTATTGTCATTTCCCTTGTGGCCTAACACCTAGTCAAGTTGGGAGTGTTCTGCGTGTTTGGAAAAACTGTTCTCCATTTGGGTCAAAGTTTCTGTAATTGTGCTGTTCAGCTTTTCTTTATTGTAACTTACTCTTTTTCCTGCTCGACTTGTCTTTAATACTTTGTATCTGGCTACCACGTAGAGTTCCAGAAGAAAGTCTTGTCTCCCATCTCCCCGCTTAGCCAATCTGTTGCTCGTAAGCTCTAAAACTTTTCTGTTATTGTTGTTTTTTCTCTTAATTTTTATTTCAACAAGGTCTTCAGCTGATGAATATTCACAGCTGCCTGTGAATCCATCTTTGTGGTTGCTACAGCTTTCATCATTCCTACGAAGATAGATAGATTGTAAAGTTCTGCTCCGATTGCTCTATTAATTCTCTTTCCTTGGGCCCAGTTTCTTTTGTTGGGAGTTTGTCCTCGTTTTCGTGGCGTTGGCGCCCTTTTGATGACTGGGGAGTCTTGATTGTGGTCTTGGCGATAAGTCTCGTTTTGGACACTTGTTGCCTGTCCTGGTGCAGCTGTGCAGGGTAGGGCTGGAAGCAGTTGTTGGATCTTGGCTCTAAATGGTTTGGGGGGAGGTTGGGGGATGGGCGAGGCAGGGCTCTGGCTGATGCATCTCTGTGTCTGCCCTTCAAATCTCGGGACTTTTCTGCCCTCCCAGGTATCACCTCCAGCCTGTGCCTGCCAGGACATAGCTGATAAACCCGTGTTGATTGCAGTTGGCCAAGTGCAGTATGTCCTGCTTGCAGCTGGAGAGAGGAGAGCTGGATTATTGATTTGGCTCTGGCAAATCTCCTTTCTCTGGATCTCAGTTTCCTCCATGAGAGAGGGCAGCGGCTGTCCTGGGTTTGAATTTGGACCCCTCCCTTTATTAGTTATTAGGTCCTTGTAGGCCTTAATTTCCTTTGGTGTCAAATCAGGGTGCTAGTCAAGTTTTTAGGGTTGGTTTGAGGAATTCAAATGCATTTCAGTGCCTCTCCCATCCTCAGTGTTCATAAACAGTGGTGGCGTGGCGGTGGTGATTACTTTCTGTCTGTGAGTTAGAGTTGCCGCCTTATCTTCATGATACTTTTAGCCGGTTACTCTGCACCCCCTGGATTCTCTCTGTATTAGTGCCTTGGGGTTTCTGCCTCAACCAGAGAGTGTTGCCTCTTTAGCCGTTTTCTACATTGGCACTCCCATCAAAAGAGTCCTTTTGAGAAAGAAACGTTTCCATCATTTGAAAAAGTTTAGAAACCACTGGACTGTGCGATTCTCGGGGTCCATTTTGCATCCAAAATTCTGTGGTTCTGAGGTATGCATCCTTCAGGATTCCTTCAGTTGTGAGTTGCAGAAAGCCCAACTCAAATTCCCTTAAACAAGGAGGAGCTTGATGATAGGAGGTGTAGGCTTTGGGTGGATGCCAGATGCCATATGTCAGGCCGGCCCTGGGCCCCTTCCTGCAGTTTTCTTGGCTTGTCTTCCTTCCTGGAGTGGCTGCAGCAGTTCTGCCGTCCAGGGAAAGAGAGAGAGCCTCCTTGTTCATCTCCTGTCGGGGCTAAGAAGCCCCAGCTGACTTTTGCGTTGGTGTCAGTGGTCAGCAGGGGTCCCTTCTTAGCTCTCCCTGGCCTTCCCTGGATGGGGGTGGGTGGGTGGGTGCTGGATTGCAGGCTGTCTGTCGTAGGTGGGAATGGGGAACGAGAAGGCAAGCCGGGGTGGGGGGGATGGGTGTGCAGTCACATCCTCAGCTCCGCCGTTCTGCTCAACTTCAACAGCTGCTGCTGAAGAGGATTTTGAGGTGCCCAAAGCCCTGTGTCATCTGCCTATTTTCGTCTCTGTTAGCCGGTGCAGGGGGGCAGGTCGGCGTGAACCCTTCCCAGCGCGGGGGCGGGGGGGGGGGTAGTGCCAGTTACTCCAGATCTGTGAGCGTGAAACTTGCCCTTCAGAGCAGCTAGAGACCTTCGGTGGGACTTTTCTGTTAGCTTTTGTGTGCTCTTAGATCCACTAGGGTAACTGTCCTTCCATAGACTCACGGAGGGCAGTTCCCTTGGGTGGAGGGAGCAGATCCTGACAAGTGTTGTGGTTCACAGACGGCGGGGTGAGTTGTAGGAAATTAGAGAGATCGTGAAGGTGTTACTCTTAGTTTTGTGTTAAGGTATGGAGGCAAAGATTGCGGGATGTGGGAACATCGGAAAGTGGCCTTTGACATCTAGTTGCCCGTGGGCAGCCTGGGAGGAAAGTTTTCAATCAGGGCCTTTGTGCTGGAATGCTGTAAATATTCCTCACACTTCTGTGTGTGCTGTAGGAACGTGCACATGGAGAGCCCACTCAGGAAGAGATGCACCGTTGGATTTTGATTGTGTGTAAAATTCATTTGTTGCCATCTGTAGGTTCTCTTCTCTCTGAAACCAGTTACATGTTGTGAAATGGTTTTGTACTGAAAACAAGAAACTCCCCTGACACTCCCTACTCTTTGCCCCTAGTCTGAAAATAGAAAACCAAACCGCCAGAATGGAAGTGCCAAAGAAGTGGATTCCTAGAAGTGACAGGGGTGCATCTCCACTGAGTCACCCTCATTGTTCCTCTGAGCTCTTTCGCCTGCTGTGTGCTGTACATGTGTTCCTCACCACAAACGAAGTGAGAAGCCAGCGTGGCTCTCTTTTCTGTCTTTGTTGAGGTGGCCTTTGGTTGACACTGAGGGTAGGAAGAGCTGCGGGCGGGGGACCCCTTTACAAGGAAGGGTGCACTTCTCCAAGGCCTTTCTGTAAGATGACCTACAAGCAGAGACCACGAAGGAAGTGCCTCATACTGGGGACCACGTATCAGCTGCTCTGGCGGGGAGCACGTGAGCGCGCCGATGCGGCTGGGACATGATGGAGGGTCTAGCATGAGTGTCTGAGGGAGCAGAAGGAGAGGGCCGGAGGGAAGGGGGAGAAGCAGCTGGGGGCCAGGTCCCATAGGCCATTGTAGTGACTCTGGCTTTTTTATTCCAAGGGAGGTGGGAGCCCTGGGAGGATTTTGAGCAGAGGAGTGACATAGGGTGGGTGGTGGCCAAGGGAGAAAGCTGGGACTTCTGATAGACCAGGTAGGAAGTGACAGTAGAGTGGACCAGGGTTGTAGCAAACAGTGTGGTGAAGAGTGGTCCGAGTTGGATAGTTTGAAGGTGGAGCTGATGGATTTTCTGAGGATTGCTTCTGGGATGTGAGGAGAGAAAGATGAGCACAGGGTTTAGTCTGTGCAATTGGAAGTTGCATTTGCAAAGAGAGTTGCTGTTTTGAGAGATGAGGAGGGCTATGGGAAAAGCAGGTTTAGGGAGAAGACAAGCTGTTGATTTGTCCGTGTTGATGTTGAGATGCAGCCTAGCATCTGACTGGGGAGGTCGAGTGGGCACCCAGAGCTGTGCCTTTGGGTTGAGGGCAGTGCCCTGGGCCGGGAATGTCCATTTGGGAGCTGCTGTTGTGTAGCCGGGAAGCACTGGAGCGGGTACTTAGGGAGTGGTGGAGGCCAAGTCTGGGGGACCCTGTTCTTAGAGGTCTGCCGGATGCTGGGGAGCCTGTAGGGGAAGCTGATGAAGAGCTGCCAGGGAGATGGGACGAGAACCAAGAGAGCGTGATGTTCTGGAAGCCCAGGGAAGCCCGGGTTGTAGGAAGCAAGTGGTCGGCTGTGTCGAAGGTGGCGCAGTCAAGTACCACGAAGACTGAGAAGTGACCCGTGGATTTGGCAGCACGGAGGTCTTTGGTGATGACAACACAGGTTTTGGTGGAGAGGTGGGGGAAAGCCCGGTTGGCTTTGAGGGAATGTGAGAGCATAGGATGTGCACACAGTAGGGCTGGAGTTTGCTGTGAAGGGATCAGAGGGATGGGTGGGTGCCGCCCTGGCGTGTGGGCTCAAGGAGGAGTGGTGTAAAAAGCGGGATGTCTTACAAACGTTTGGTGCGCTGAAGGGAGTGATCCCGCACGGAGAGGAAGATTGGTGACCCAGGGCGAAGGGGGGGAAGGAAGGAGAAGAGAGAGAGCCTGGGTGCTGTCCCTCAGCAGGGGACAAGTCTGGCAGCCGGGGCACCACGAAGGGCGGGCCTCAGGCAGGGGAGTGTGTGAGGACGGTGCAGGCAGACGGGTACATTTGATAGGGACGTGGACGTCTCTGTTTTGGTTTCCCTAGTGAGCCAAGAAAGTAGGGTGTCTGCTCAGGGCAGCGGTTTAGCAAATGGCCGCCTTTTCTCTTCAGGTCATGTTTCAGTTGGTGACGCTTCTCCTGTGGCCGTGCGGGGGAGGGCCACGCGCTCTGAGGCAGGACAGGCCTTGTTCAAGTGCTGGCTTTGCCACTTTCCCCACTTGTGGCTGGAGGCAAGGTCGTGGACCTCAGAGGGCTGTCATTCTGTGTCTGAAGGGGGGCAGCACCTACCTGGAGAGGTTGGGTGCGGTTGAGGGACAGTGTTTGCAGATCATTCAGCAAAAGTGTGGGGCACGGGGTTGCCCAACAGATGTTTCCCTTATACTTCAGAAAAGGTCTTGAGGATGAGGTGAGATAATGCTGTTCTTTTGAAATGAACTCATGGCGGCGATGCCTGGCACTAACGGGGTGCCCTGTGTGTTTCCTTTTCCCAGTAGGGTGTTAGGTTTTGCTGGGCTGTAGGTGCCGGCCTGACGTTTGACCCCAGCATCTTCAGAGCAGAGACTTTTCTCCTGTGTCAACCGCACTGGCCTGGTGAAGACTGGGCACCTGATGCAGCGTCGTTGGTGTCCTGCAGCCAAGTGGACTGCCCAGCAGCTAGGAGGGCAGACTCCCCTGGTGGTTCGGTCTCTGCAGGAATGGCACTGGGGCTGGGAGGGTTTTCTGGGACACTGGTGATAGCTTACGAGGGGACTGAGCATTATGGTTTGAATTCTGTGCCGTGGGCTGGTGGGATGGCTTTAAAAGCAGTCGAATTCAGGCATCCGTATAATTAAGGATGTGTAGCCTGTAATCCAACTTTTCTTTATGTGTATGAGGAACAAAGTCTGTGAACATCCAGGTAATTACTCTGATTTTAAAAAAATCCTCACAGAGGGTTTAGGGTTGAAATACACAGGCCTGCGTCCTGATATCGTAGAGTTGACCCGAGCAAAAGTGCCACGGGCCCAGCAGAGGAAGGACGGACGGTCCTTTTGAGAGGTTTGTGCTGTGGAGGGGCCCTTGCCAACTGACTAAGAACTCCACACCTTGCGTTGCAGTGGAGCCTCCTTAGGAAGGGTATGTCCCGTCCTTTCTCCGCTGCACCTCGGCCAGCGTTTTAGATTCGTCGGGCCTGTTCTGTTGGCAGCTGCTGGCTGCGTGGCCCAGGCGTGGGTAGGCCCAAAGTGGCTGTCTTGTCCTGGGAGATCCCAGGAGGCAGCAGGTGTTTGCGTGTGTGTGTGTGTGTGTGTGTGTGTGTGTGTGTGTGTTTGCGCGCGTGTGTTTGTGTGTGTTTTTGTGTGTGTGTGTTTGTGCGCGCGTGTGTTTGCGTGTGTGTTTGTTTGTGCGCGCGCGTGTTTGCGTGTTTGTGTGTGCGCGCGCGCACGTGTGTTTGCGTGTGTGTGTTTGCGTGTGTGTTTGTGTGTGTATGTGTTTGCGTGCGTGTGTGTGTATGCGTTTGCGTGCGTGTGTGTTTGCGCGCACGTGTGTGTGTGTTTGTGTGTGTGTTTGCGTGTGTGTGTTTGCGCACACGTGTGTGTGTGTTTGCGTGCGTGTGTGTGTGTCCTGAGGGCCCCCCCCCCCAGTCTCTGTCTTGAGCTCTCCCAGCTCCATGGAGATGGCCCGAGATAAGGGCCTGCCCCCTCCATTTCCTGGCCAGTGTTACGTGACATTCCTTTAGGAGGCTCTAAGCCAATGTACCTTTTTTTGTAAACTCCATTTTTAAGCAGCCTGAAGCCTTCTATTGATCAGATGAAAGCCTTAAATCCTAGTCCCTCAAAAGTTCAACATTCCTGGTCACGCTTTTCCTCACAGTGACTTTGTGCCGCAGCTGAGTTACATAGATGAGGAAGTCGGGGCTCGGGAGATTAAGCGTGTCCCACACAGCTGGTCAGGGTGGGGCGGGAGTCGGAGCCACGTCTGTGGGCTCCTTCCACTTCCTGTGGCACCTTCCTGAGTGAAGCTCACCTCCCTCTCTATTTCACACGACCTCTGTTAGTCACTCATGGTGCTTAAAACTTTGCTGGGCCACCCCCTTGCCCATCCCCTAGTGCCTTAGGCTCTGGTGCTGACTTAGAGCCTTGCTTCCAGCAGGATCCCTCGTTAGCCAACTGGCTTCTTGGCTCCCAGACCCTTTGTAACCACCCGGGAAAACCAAAGACTAATGTCTGGCGCTTTCTTGCCTTTTTTTTTTTTTTTTTTTTGGTGCAGGCCCATATCTGTATCCACAGCTTTGTGGGTTTGTTCGAATAGGAAGTGAAGTACTTCCTATATAAGCTTTTGCCATGCTGTGTCAAACTCATGTGTCCCCTGGCCTTGAGACCAGGGTGCAGATTTATCATGCCAAATCAGATTCTTCTCTTTTAGTGTCGGCTGCAGAAAGTTGTTGACAACAGTGGTTACATTAAGCTCTTGACATTCTGCTGCAAATGTCCATTTTGGAAATCCTGCCTCTTTCTGCGCCCTCCTTTCCCCCTGCATGCCCCCTCCCCCCTTCTTAAGTTTAGGAGACTGTTCCAGATTTTTGAAGGTTAGCGAGCTGGATATATGAGCTGAGAAACTATCTGGTAATGATAAGGGGCAGAAGTGAGCCAAGCGATTTCCTGAATATTCTGCAAGAGGACTTGGATGCAGGCCAAAAATAGGAAAATCTTTTTCTGATATTCAGGTTGGAAAAACTTTTCCCTTGTCCCTAAAATTTTAGATTTGCTGCTCACTCTGGATTCAGAAAAACATTCCTCTAGCCAGTTACTGTGCTGTGTGAATTTAGCCCACATTACCGAGCTTTGTTTTTTTTTTCTTTTAAGAACCAAATTATAGATTCACACATGCTTATTTATTTTATTACTGATTCCATCATACCTCTATATGGCTTTATAAACCAATAATTAATTGTAGGCCAGTAATAAAAAGTTTAATAGCTTCATGACCATTACCGTAACCCCAAGACTCATGGAGTGTGAGGGAACTAAGGTATGTTTCAAGAGTGTGGCTTTGTGGCAGAAAGCGTGAAGAAGAGCACATGAGGGTTCAGGGGTCTGTTTTGTGTTGGGGGGAAGGAACTCAGTTTTCTAAGTTTTTTTCCCTCTAAGAGGTTGGGCATATCCTACATTTTACAGTGGAATTTTATGTACTGTATTTTAGATGTTAGTGGTTTTAAAAATGAAAGAAACCCAAATTCTATTTTGCAATATATTGCAGTTTTGCAAATACTCAGTGATGACAGAGAGGAAAACCTGAGAGGCGTCCCAGGAAGACACCACGTTCAACTGGTTTACACATTTTGTCCAGTGGTACCTCTCTGGCTTTTTCTTTGGAATTTTCTTTCTTTCGGACAGACGTAGCGACCTCGTTCAGTGGAGATGGCCCTGCGTTTCTTCATTAAGCTTTCCGGACTCTGGGCCGCTGTGCTGGTCAGCTGGTTTTGTGGCTTCCTCCCTCCCCCTAGGGGGGCCTGCTCTCGCCCAGGGTGGGTTATGCGTGCGGCCTTTGCTGGAGCAGTGTTGGGAAAGTAGGAGTGCCTTCCTGTCCTGGCTTCGTTGACAGTATGCTACTTGTGTGCCTCCTTCTCGCTGGGAATCTGCCAACACTTTTCAGGATATTATGAAATTTAAACCAAATGAGGTTAAAATGGAACCTCTGTGCCACCGAACAGACGCGGACTGACTGTGGTAGTCCCAGCCGCTGTCGGTGGAGGCCGTGGGATTTGCAGTCAGGGGCCGACAGTTTGAAGCTTTCTTTAAGGGAAGGACTTGGCCTGTGTGCTCACTTTTTATGGTGAAATTAATTGTCCATGTTCAGGGCATATTTCAGGAGCAGAATTCACTTTAAGATCAGAGATGTCTTGAAGTCATTTGCCTTGTGTGTGATTTCTGCCCCCTCCCCTGTTCGTCCGCCGGATCTGACGGAGTGATGGTAGGATGTTTCCCAGGTACTGGTGACGCCGTTGGACTCTCGGTTGGGGTATCAAAGGGCAGCTCTCTGCCGAGCTGAGTACTCATTTTGAAGGAGAGTGAGTCAGAGATGAGTGTCCCTCTCAAGTGAAGTCCTCAGCCAGCTTGGGTCCACAAAGGGGGGGCAAGGGCAGCTGTGGGAAGCGGGCCAAGGGGCCTGATAGCCCTGGGTGAGGGAAGAGAGTTTGCAGAAGGCGGCACCTTTGGTGTGCAAAAGTGTGCAAAAGAGCAGCAGAAGTGGATGGGGGTGGAGAGCAGCAGGAAGTGTAAAATGTGGAGGAGAACTTGAGTTTGGAGAGTTACGGTCTCTTGGGCAGCGTGGCACGGGGCGGCCTGCATCTCACACAGGTTCACGGCGTTTCCTCAGGGGCCATCCTCAGGTGGATTGGTTCACGCAGACGGGATCTGTCATTTTAGTGGCATTTATTGTGACAAGATTTGAACTAAGTTCTGTGGACTGTTTTGTCAGTTGCAGTGTTGTAAGTGAAACTATTTTCTGGGAAGTTAAAAAAAACTTGTAAGAATTGAAAATAAATGAGGCAGTTCACGTTGGTGGTTAAACACTTGCCCTTGGAGCTCAGATGGACCTGGCGCATTTCATAACTCCTTGACGTTGGGCAAGGGGCTTGATCTCCTGAGCCTGGGAATCTTTGGCTCCCGGGCCGAGGTGCTCGGGACGGTGGAAGAAGGGTGGGTGGCTTTGCTGAGAGAGCAGTGCCGTGCTGCCATCCTGGCCCACCATGGCTTTCTTCCCGTGTTGGGGGTGGGGGAGGTCGTGACTGCCTCCAGGAGCTGTGTGGTTGGGGACACCTAAGAAGACCCATGTTGTGTGTGGGCTGTGCCAGGAGTGCTGGTGTAACAGCTGTGGGTCCAGAGGACTTACTGGGTCTACATGTGTGTCTAGAAGCACCAGGTGTGCACTGAAATGAATTTGAATTTTTTGAGAGTGGGAGGGGGACGTTGGCTTACTATGCTTTACACTCTGGAAAATGGGGTAGTATGGCAGGGATCTTGCTTGCTTTTGCTCATTTTCAAAGCCAAGGTTCTCACACAGATGGTGCGTCCAGAAGAGCAGTTCTACTGGGAATGGGCTGCCTCCTCTGAGGATGTTGGCCGAATTTCGCAGGGCTGCTGGGTGCTGTTTCCCATTGACCAGCTGCTTCCTTGGGCCTTTGCGGTTCGCTCTGTTCCACCTCCTCATGTCCCGCCATTTCTCTCGGAGCGGGTAGAGCCGCAGTGACCTGAACACTTGATGCTTGAGTGTCAGAGATTCAAGGAAATGCCAGAGGGTGCTCATACTGTCTTGCTGCCGGAGATCTTCATATTGCGGACACATTTCAAATGTGCACGCGTGCACTCTTGTGAGTGTGTGTGTGTGTGTGTGTGTGTACGTACACTACATTTCTACACAGCTTGCAAATATTTTCTTCCAGAGGTTTGGTGTAGTATAGATTAGAAACATGCTGCGGTCATTCCTTCCTTTTTAAGTGATGTGATGAAGGACTCTACACCAGCTGTTTCAGGTTGAGGTTGCGAGTGGCGTTGAAGGTGCCAGCCTGGAGGGGCTGCCCTGTGGTAGGTGGTTATATCAACCCCCAGAAAAAAGCCAGCACTCAAATACTTTCATAGGATCCTCATCACTCCTCACTCCCATAACTACTTATCATTTTGATAAATCTTGACAAAGCAATTATGAAATGCAAATAGAGAAAAGAAAATCGAATAGAGCAACGTTTTTCTTTCTGGGGACACTGATTTCCAGATAATCAAGACAATATTCACCACATTCTTTTTTTTCATCTCTTTTCTGCTCCCTAAGCACACACTCTTTACAACTACCTTGTTTAAATACCACCTCTGCAAAATCAGCAGTGGATTTCTGTTTTTAAGAGAAGTATAGCATTTTAGGTACTGTGTGGATTTCTGTAGAGTTGATTCCTAGCAGTTGATTCATTCTAAAATATACCTTTACATACCTCTCTCATATACTTAGAATTGTAAAACACTTTCATGATGCCACTATTAAGGTTTTAGATTCGATGTCTAGTACCCCAGAAAAATACAGTCTTGGCTCTTGAGTAAGAGATTAGCATTTTTCTTTAATTAACTGTAATCAATAGAAAAGTTTTACTAATACTCTGCAAATAAAAACACTAGCTTAAAATTTCAAGGAAAGATACACAGTGTGTTTGAGTGGCCTTCCTTTGTTTCAAGCACAAAATCAGAACTGCCTCCTTGAATCTGTGAAGCCCCCCATGTAGCCGGCCTTCCCCATCTCCTGGCCTCCCCCCACCTTGCTCCAGCCACATTGCCCTCTTTTCCATCAGGGTGCTGGTAAATTCATTCCCTCCGCAGGGCCTAGTAGTGGCAGTGGCTAGTCCATCCGCTGGAATATTCTTCCCATCATATCTTCCCCTGAGTTGCTCCTTTTTGTTGTTCGAGTCCCAGGGCAAATGCTACCTTAGAAGACTCCGTCTAAAGTAGGTCCTTGTTCATTTCCCAGCACGCAAAATTTTGTTTTTGCTAGAGCACTCAGCATACTAGTATGTGAATTTGTTTACCTGTTTATTTTCTTGCCTGCCCCCCCCCCCCCCGACTGCGCAGTCTTGCGGGGGCAGGGATTTTCTGGTCTGCTTTGATCATTGCTGCACCCCTGAATTCCTCTGCAGGAAGTCCTTAAATATTTGTGAAGCAAATGAATAAAGGTTAGTGAAGGTCAAAGGAAACAGGCCTTTATTGATGACTTTCTCATGCCCGGTGGTACTTGGGTTATTTTCTTTTGCCTTTAGCCTTCCTGCCTTTAGGAGATAACTCTAAGGGGTTACTGATAAAGAAGCTGAGTTCAAAATGGGTGGTTGCCAGAGGGAAGAGGGGTAGGGGGATGGGCAAAATGGGTGAAGGGGAGTGGGAAGTACAGGCTTCCAGTTACAGAATGAATGAGTCATGGGGATGAAAGGCACAGCATATAGGGAATATGGTCAGTAGTATTCTAATAGCCGCCTGTGGTGGCAGATGGTAGCTGTGGCGAACATAGCCTAAGGAATAGAGATACTGAATCACTATGTTGCACACTTGAAACTAAGGTAACATTTTGTATCAATTATGCTTGAAAAAAGAAGCGACCTTCAGTGGTAACTGCTTATGAGCTTGGCTTTACCTCAAGGCGGGCTCTGTTGGAGCACACCAGCCTGTTTTTCAGGTTCCCAGCCCTGGCTGTCAGAACTAGGGGAGCATTCTGCCACCCTGCCTGAGTGCTTTTGTGTGCTTATGTCTCTTTGCTTCTTGGCAGGTAAATTTGATCAGTCTCAAGCCCTAGGTTCAGGAGAGTGCTTGGCTCCTTGCCTGCCAACAACCCCACTTTTGGGGCTCCTCCCTTACTGGACAGGGCTATGGGGGGAGGGGAGGGCTGCCTCTAGGCGGGAAGAGCCATGTTGCCTAGTGTTTTGTGTGTGTCCTTGTCCCGAGGCCCACGGGAAGGGGGGGCTCTGGGAAGAGCACTGCTACTTCTGTGAGCCAGCACTTTCTACTGTCAAGGTGGTACTGCTTTGGGGAGATACACTCCTACACTTGCTTGGTCTCAGGGCTTAGCAACCCCCCCTCTCTGGCCCTCCCCCACAACTCCCGAGTGGGCTGAACCTAAGCAATTCATATTTAACTTCTCTTCAGCAATGCAATTGAATTAATACAGTATCTTTGCATTTTGCAAGGAGCTTTTTAGTTACTTTCCTCATTTCCTGTCTTTAGCCTTGCTGAGGAAATGACCCCTATTTTACAAAACGGACAAAACATTCTCCCCAGGAAGAGTGGAGAATTGAGAATAATTGTTTTGACAGAACTGACAAAACCATTATTTTGTCCCAAGTATGCAGATTGACTCCTGAACAATTGACTCAGTATTTACTTTGCCAGAGGCTTGAACAGAGAGTGAGTTTTAATGCATGTTAAATGCTTGATGGAGTGGATCAAGCTAAAGTAAATTTTGTCCGAGTTTGAGTCAGATTGTTGATTTATCGCACAACTTCATCTTGTCAATTTTGGATCTAACCTGTAGCCGTAAAAGGTAAAACCAAAGAGAATTGTCTTTCATGCCATAACTCGTTTTTATATAACATAAAGTTAAAAACAGTCCCTTGGCTTTTCAGCATTCCAGTGTGATTGGAAGGGTAACTGTCTTATACTCAACATGATTCTTGAGCAGCTACTTATGAGAGTTGATATTCTTACATTGTAGAATTTGTAAGTATTTTGATGATGGTCAGTCTTGCGGCAGCGTCAGGGCGGATTGAACCAGAGCGAGGTGGTATTTAGTGGTTTCTGTCCTGGCTTCTATTCAACTTAACATAGCTTGACTTCAGTATTTTTGGCTGATGAAAGTATGTCTTCTAGGCTGTGGTAGTCTTAAGTAAATGTGGCTTGCATGTGAAACTAGGGGGAGAAGTTTAATTATTGGTAGATCAGTGACAGTGACAAATTGTTTTTCTTCCTTTCTAGTTATACATGGGAAGCTGTCGATACCAAAAATAACATGCTTTATAAGATCAGCATCTGTGGAAACGTGGGTATTGCCCAGTGTGGGCCATCAAGTGCTGTTTGTATGCACGACTTGAAGGCGAGCAGCTATCATTCCGTGGGTAAGTAGAACTACCCTTAAATTACTGGGTGGACAGGATCCCATTTTTGTAAAAATGACTATAGCTGTCTACACATGTGCTTATATATGCTTATAATATGTAATATACATTTTCTGTTTTATCGTGGTTAAAAGTAACAATTTACATGTGTCCAACGTGAGATCAAATTAGATTACTTCCATCTAGTGGAATAATGATCATGAAGAATCATGAAGAATTATGCACATTTGTACTCATTGATACAGAAGGCTGTTTCCTAGATGGCTCTGCTTTCTCATGTTTTTCTTAAACCTGGTCTTTGTGATCTACTTAAAAACGTGCAAATGAGGTGGCCAACTTACAGCTGTTTTATTTTGATGATTCATGCAGGGAGGCCACAGGTGGGCCTGTTGGTCACTGTTACTCAGGTTTTCAGAAAGAGGAAGGGGAATCTTCCTCTTGACTTTATTATAATATTTGACTACAGTATTTCTGGCTGATGAGAAAGTACAGTGTAACGGGTGGGTACTGGATGCAGACAAGCAAGTGTCACTAGGAGGATGATTTGTGAAGTTGGCATGGCTGGACAAAATTTGAGAATGACCAAGTTGGGTTGGCTTTGAAAGCCAGGCAGGAGAGTTGATTTTTTCTGAGATGTAGGTAGTGGACCCATTATAGATTCTTTGTGACCGTAATGGGGGAGGTGATCTGGTGGTAAAATGCGTTTTTAGAAAGCTGGGCCCAATGGAATAGGAGAGGTTGGTTAAAGGAGAGGCCAGAGGTTAACTAGCTGAGTTAAAAGCTAAGGTACAGGTTGACTGTGATGTAAACTAGCAGTTTCCAGTCTCATTTTACTCCCAAGACACACGTGACACAGATACTTTTCCCAGAGCTCCACACTCCCAAAGGGAGAGAAAGGTGTGCTAGATGATGGATACTTTCTGGATTGTCCTGTTCTTCAACTCAAGAAAGCAAACTAGTTTGAATGAATGCGAATGACCTTACACTAGCACAGAGATAATCTTGAATCAGATCTGATTTTGCCAGTTTGTATTACATAATAGAAATAACAGAATTTGTTACTATAAATTTGGTTTCATAACTAAATAACAACTAAATTTGTTGTGCATTTATGTGCCAGGCATTATGTTTTTTAAGTAAAATATCTTTAGTTCATTTAGCAACTTTTTGAAGTAGGTGACTTCAGTTTCCCTTATTCTTATAAATGGAGAAACTGAAGCACAAAATGGTTACAGGAGCTTATCAGAGGTTGCATGATTATGGATTCGAATGTTGACAGGTGGACTCCAGAGCCTGGGTGCTTATTCTGGGCCATGTTGCTTTGTGAGTCATAGGGTCACATTGGACAGTTGCAGAGCTAAAATGGGAACCATGCTGGGAAATCCGGACTCCTGGCTGTGAGAGGACAACTGAGAAAGTAACTTATGAACTTGCTAGAAAGGAAAAAATGTGAATTTTGAAAACAGCCACAAAAACTGGAGCTCCCGATAGATCGGAGGAACAGAAAAGCTAGTATAGCAGTAGATCAAAAATAAATGAGAACTTAGGTATAACCAAAAGGAGTGTAATTTAGCTATTTGTCCATTAGGAAACCGCTTTAGGCCCCTCCTTCGTATCCTATAACAGAAATTTCAGATCAGTTAAAATTAAAAGTAAAATGACAATAGAACATCGGGAAGAAACCTAGCAAAATAGAAAAATAATCTAGGGGAGGTAGGAGCGTCTCTCAATAAATGATAAGAAAGACAGACAACCCAAGGAAAAATGGCAAAGTCGGAAGACAGGCAGTTCACAAAAGAAGAAATCCCAGATGGTCAGTACAACTTCATTAGTAAGCCAGGTGTAAGTGCAAATCAAAGCAATAATGAAATCTCATTTTCCTTCTATCAAATTGGCAGAAGTTTAAATGGTTGAATCATAGAGTGTTGGCAAGGAGCCTAGAAACGGGCACATGCCTGTATTGCTACGGGTAGGATGGTTTTCTGTAACTCTTTTGGGAAGGTAATTGTTGACGTGCTTTTTATGGGGCCCACAAAGGCTGCTTTTGTACTTAGAAATGAATATTAAGACCTCAACTTTGGTTTGAACAATACTACATTATTTTTGATTAAAAAAATCATAGATTAGTTCTTCCTTAGGCATATGATATTGTTCCATATGTAAATCTGGCAAGAGTTTAGCAATCATTTTTATAGGACCCATGAACAGCAGTTGCAATCTAGCTGAACCGTCTTTGCCACAATTTAAAATTATTTTTACGTTTTACTTATTTGATTTCCTTTTAAAGTACTTCATATGTCTTATCTGACAATTAGAACTTAAGCACTAATAATTATAAATTCCACAGTTTAAACTTATAAATATAATAAGCCTGAAATTCTCTTAGATCTTCTAATACTGTGTCACAAGTTTCAATCAGTTGCTCAGTTATTACAACCTGTGGATTGATTGGAGTCATAATGTTGAACATTGCCAGTATGTAAAAATATCGAATACGTTCACATTCCTTGTGCCATCCCAAATGGTAATTCTTTGGTCTTAATTTAATTAATCTTTCTGAGGGTTAAAAGCTATATAGATCTACTTCAGGAAGCCTGTTACCAGCCCACAGAACTGAGGTAACATACCCACCAGGGAAGAGTGTTAATTGTGGTTACTTACCGCCAAAGCCTGGGATTCTGACCGGCTTCTTGTTGGTGACCTGGGTAGGACCCGTTGAAGTTGCTGCATCAGGTGCCTTCATTTACTGTAAGGAAGCTGGCCCCTGACTTCAGATGACATTTGTATTGTTCAGTTCTTGTGTGCGCTCAGAGAAACCTACAACAGTCATCCAGATTGATCGCTGGATTGAATTTTGCATCTCTGACTCTTAGGATGTGAAAATCTCTTTTCCTCTTAAATCCTGTATTCTTTCCTTTTCTTAAAACCATATAATTCTTTTGGATATTTAAGATGATAATCTGGTTGAGTTTTAGATATAACTCATGTTTTTGTCTTACTTACGGTCTCTCCTGATAGTCTGGCAATGCCTGTTAAATTTTAAAGTCTATATTCTGATAACCTACTTCTGTAAATCCTACCAGTGGAGGAATTAGCACTGTCCCTAGATTTTGGTACAAGATGTATTTTTTTGGTAGCAATGGTAACTGTGGCAAATATGCTGGCACAACCTAACTGAATGGGGATGGTTCAGTAAATTGTAGTATATTTTATTCTGATTTACTTAAGTCACATCTTAAAAGATATATATATATATATAAATTATATTTTGAAACAGCCAACACTTAGTATTCATTTATTTATTTATAACAAATACGTGAATGAATCAGTCACTAAAACAGACAAAAATCCCTTTTCTTGTGGAGCTTACATACTAATAGTGGAGTGGGGGATAGACAAACACAAACGGTGGCCAGGTAGTGCGCTAGAACGTGATGAGTGCTGTAAAAAAAAGGAAGGAGAGTCGGGTGCTGGCGGTCTCAGGAGTGTGTGTTCAAGAATATTAAATGGGGGCAAGTATCGCTGAGAAAGTGACATTTAAGCAAAGACTTGGAGCTGAAGGAGTGAGTCAGGTGGCTCAGGGAACAACCAGTGCAGGGGACAAGGGGGAGTATCTGAGCGGGGAGGGTAATTGGTGGTAGCAAGAATAGAAATCTCTCTTAAAGAGTGTTCATATAAAGAGGAGCAGAAAAATGAGGCAGCAGCTGGGCGGAAAATTGGGTAGAGAGGATTCTTCACTTGGTGAGAGAACATGTGAATAGTACACGTTGAAGGACACGACACAATAAAGAGGGGAAAGGAAAGTGGGTAACGAGGGAAGCCTTGCCGGAGCACAGTGGTCACTAGCACGGGGAGGGTTGTCTGCCTGTCTGACAGGCTCTGAGCGATGTGTTGGGGAGGCCCGGTGGCCGCGCGGTGGGCCCTGAGGCCGCCTGTGAAGTCGGGATCACCAGGGCTTGGAGCCTCAGCGAGGCCGAGTTGCGAGCTCGGCTGGGCTCGGCCGGGGACGCCGAGGGTTGCAGGCGAGGCCTGGTAGGCCTGGAGCGCGGCCTGGTCTGGCGGGCTCGGGTGAGCGCGGCCTGGCGCGCAGGGTCTGCAGGACCCGGCGCGGCCTGGCCTGTAGAGCGTGGCCTGGTCTGGCGGGTACGGGCGAGCGCGGCCTGGCGGGCCTGGCGCGCAGGGTCTGCAGGACCCGGCGCGGCCTGGCCTGTAGAGCGTGGCCTGGTCTGGCGGGTACGGGCGAGCGTGGCCTGGCGGGCCCCCTGGCGCGCAGGGTCGGGAGGACCGGGCGCGGCCTGGCCTGTAGAACGTGGCCTGGTCTGGCGGGTCCGGGTGAGTGCGGCCTGGTCTGGCGGGCCCGGGCGAGCGCGGCCTGGAGGGCCCGGCCTGGAGAGCGCTGTCTGGCGGGCCCAGCGCGTGGTCTGGCGGACCCGGCGCGGTCTGACGGACCTGGCCTGGAGACCGAGGTCTGGCAGACTCGCCACGGCCTGGCGGGCCCGGCAAGCGCGGTTTGGTCTGGCGGGCCCAGGCGAGCGCGGCCTGGTCTGGCGGGCCCGGCCTGGAGACCGCGGTCTGGCGGGCCTGGCGCGCGCAGCCTGGTCTGGAGGACCCGGCCTGGAGAGCGCGGCCTGGAGGACCCGGCTCGGTCTAGTCTGGTGGGGCCTCGCCAGCGCGGTCTGGTCTGGTGGGCCCGGGCGAGCTCGGCCTGGTCTGGCGGACCTGGCCTGGAGAGCGCGGTCTGGAGGACCCGGCGCGGTCTGGCGGGCCCTGGTGAGCGTGGCCTGGCGGGCCTGGTACGCAGGGTCTGTAGGACCCGGCGAGGCCTGGCCTGGAGAGCGCGGCCTGGTCTGGCGGACCCGGCCTGGAGAGCGCCGTCTGGTGGGCCTGGCGCGCGTGGCCTGGTTTGGAGGACCCGGCCTGGAGACCGTGGTCTGGAGGACCTGGCGCGCGCGGCCCGGCGCGGTCCGGAGGACCCGGCGCGATCTGGCGGGCCCGGCGAGCGCGGCCTGGTCTGGCGGGCCCAGCGAGCGCGGCCTGGTCTGGCGGACCCGGCTTGGAGAGCGCGGTCTGGAGGACCTGGCGCGCGCGGTCTGGCGGGCCTGGCGCGGTCCGGCGGGCCCAGCGCGCGGTCTGGAGGACCCAGCGCGCGGTCTGGCGGGCCCAGCGCGCGGTCTGGCGGACCCAGCGCGGTCTGGCGGACCCGGCCTGGAGAGCGCGGTCTGGAGGACCCGGCGCGGCCTGGTCTGGCGGGCCCGGCCTGGAGACCGCGGTCTGGCGGGCCTGGCGCGCGCAGCCTGGTCTGGAGGACCCGGCCTGGAGAGCGCGGCCTGGAGGACCCTGCGCGGTCTGGTCTGGTGGGGCCCCGCCAGTGCGGTCTGGTCTGGCGGACCCGGCCTGGAGAGCGTGGTCTGGCGGGCCCGGCGCGCGGTCTGGAGGACCCGGCGCGGTCTGGCGGGCCCGGCGAGCGCGGCCCAGCCCATTTGGCGCCGTCCTCGGGAGCTGGCCGTGGGCCTGGCGTGCTGGCCGCGGCCCCGCAGTCCTCACCCGGCTCTCGTCCGGGGAGGACGGCCAGGCTGGCTGGTTGCCGCGGTTGTCTGCCGCGGTTCGCTGCGGCCTCTCCCCGAGTGCCCCGGTTGGCAGCCGGTCCCGGCCACCGGGCGGAGCGGGCAGAGGAAGAAGGCGAGGTGGACAGGCGGGTGCGATGCTGATGGGGGCCTGGCGCTTAGGAATGCCGGTGCCCCGTGCCGCGGCGGCAAAAGGTTGGCTGGATCCCTCCCAGCCCGAGGCCAGGGCCCTCCGCGTTTCCTTTTCAAGGCGGGCCCAGCTGTTATGAGGAGCCCCCGGGAGCTCTGGGCACAGGGCCGGAAGGGGCCGCTGTGTTGGGGGACAGGAGGCGTGGGGGAGGGTCTTGAAGGTGGGGGGGCTGCGGCCTGTGAGCGCCCCCTTCTGGCCGCAGCGCGTGCCGCTTCCTGCCGTCCTCGCCCGCCCTCCGTGTCTCCTGGAGCGCCGCGCTGCAGGGGCGCGTTGAAGCCCCGCCCCGTCTCCCGGCGCTAGACACGCCTACCATGGGCGGGGCTACAGGCGCTGTCCACGGGGCGCTGTCCTCGGTGCCGGAGACTGCCCGGATTCTGTGCTCTCGGGCGAGAAAAAAGATTTTCGGACAGATCTCAGGAGTTTTAGGGAAAGCGATTCAGGCAGACCTTTGCACGAAGGCAGGCGGGAAGTCAGGAGAAAGAACCAATGGACTGTGAGCCTCGTGCTGTGGGGGCAGCTCTGAAACCCATTATCCCCTCTCCACTGGAATCTTAATTTTTACGCTACTCCTCTTCCTCTTTTATTTCTTTTTTAAAAGAAGATCTCAGGTGTTTATATCGAATTGGACCAGTTACAATCCTGAGTTCATGATACACAGTCATAACTAATCTGTAGACTAACCTTTTTCTGTTCTTTCTTTCTTTCTTCCTTTCTTTCTTTCTTTCTTTCTCTTTCTTTCTTTCTTTGTTTTTTTCTTTCTTTCAAGATTATTTGAGAGAATGGGAGAGTGAGAGAGAGCATGGGGGGGGGAGGGTCAGAGGGAGAAGCAGACTCCCCACTGAGCAGGGGTCCCGAGGCGGGACTCGATTCCTGTGACTCCAGGATCATGACCTGAGCCAAGGCAGACGCTTAACCAACTGAGCCACTCAGGCGCCCCTTTTTTGTTCTTTAATTGGCTGTTTTGGATAATGTGATGAGCCCCATCCCTAACAAAATCTAGTAACCTGAGAATAACTACTGTCTGTGTGTTTTCTCCATCTTCTTGTCTCCCTTCAGTGGGAGTAATAATTAGCGTGTATTTAAAATTTTCTTCCCTTTCTTTGTCTCTGTCTTTCTCAAAAGTCTCTGCATGTGTGTGGTATTTTTATCTTTATGGAAAGTGTGTATCATGCTATGTGTAATTTTCTGGGACTTAAAGTGGTAACAATGTTATGTTGCTCAAGATCGGCCATCTTGTTATGTTTCACTGTGGTTTTTTCCAAGGAACTCATATAATGTGTGGCTCTCCCAAAGGTAAGTTATTCACTGTTCTACTGATGGGCATTCGGGTTGTTTCCGGGTTTTGCTTATGTTTCATGTGTTTCACGTGCATGGGTTTCTTTTGTGTAGACACCTAAGAGTTGAATACGTAGCTCATGGGGTACATGAATGTTCAATTTTAGGACCTAATACCATGCTGAAGCAATAAAGGAGAGCTAGACCATTTCTTCTCCAACACTTGGTATTTAACTTTTGTCAGTGGAATGGTTGTAATTGGTATGCCATGTGGTTTCAGTATGCAATTCCTTGATTACCAGTGGTGTTGGACATCTGTCTTTTCATATATTTACTGACATATTTTTCTTCCCTTTGATTGATCTTATCCATTTTATATTGGGTTATCTATTGCATGTGACCCATTCTATGTCTCTAGAAGCCTTAGAGTTTTCTCTTTACCTTTAATATTAAAATTCACCGAGACATGACTAGGTGTGGGTTTTCCCTTATCTCTTTTTTTTTTGTGTGTTCTTTCAGGTAGAGCTCATTTTGTTTCACTTTCTAGGATTATAAAAAAAAGTTTTTTATTCTTTTGTTGTGTGTGAGTATATATATTCTTGATTCGTTCTTTGCCAGGTCTGTATATCTCCCAGTTTATAACTAGTTTTTTTTTTTAAGCTATTTATGAATGTAAACTTTTAAATGTAAGAAGTCAAATATATTAATATTTTGGAGTTAATGCTTTTGAGTCTTAAGTTTTTTTTATATTAAGATCTAAACGATAACTATTTTCTACTAAGAGTTCAAAAGTTTGATGTTTATGTCTTTAATTATTTTAGAGTTGATTTTCATATACAGTGGAATGGTTGTATTTGGTATGCCGTGTGGTTTCAGTATGCAATTCCTTGATTACCAGTGGTGTTGAACATCTATCCAATTTTTATCTTTTTTCCTATGTGGATTGTCATTTTGTTTTTCGTTCCCTTTATTGAATAGTCTCTTCTTTGCCCATCGAGCTATTATTCTGTCATATATCAAGGTTTGATTCATACATATCTCTCTGTGCTCTCTGTTCTAATCTGCTTGTCAGTTTATCTGTTCCTATACCAACTTATCACCGTATTGGTATGGTGTAGACATTTTATTCTGGATTATTACAGTGACATACCAGGCAAACTGAGATGTAATCACCCCACTTGTGGGCCATTCTAAAGAATTTTGATTTTATAGCATGTGTGATGGGAAATTATTGAAGGACTTGAGCAGTTGAGTTATATGTTCTGATTTATGTTTTCGAAGATCCCATTGGTTGAGGTAGATGGGGAAAGGGGGATGGTGAGGGACGCGAGTGGAGGCAAGGGGACCGATCCTACGCTATTGCCAGAGTGTAGGTGAGAGATGATAGTGGTCTTAGCAGCACTAGTAGAGGTGGTGAGATGTGGATGGATTTGAGATGGAGGTAGAACCATTAGATCTTTCTGATTTCTTGAATGTGCTAGACGAGAGAAAGATAAAATTCAAATGTATTGTGTTTGGGGCTTGAACAGCAGCTGGGTGGATGGAGATGCCTTTCCTCGGATGGAGAATTCTGGGGAAGGGACAGTTTGTAAGTTTATGAGCCTTCAGATGAATTATAGTATGACTTTTAACTTGCT